>NC_091764.1:118451171-119097600 GCF_029378745.1 Bos indicus | reverse complement strand
CTGCCCGCTGATTCAGGGGACATAAGAGACCTGGGCTCCATCCTGGGCCACAAAGATCCCCTGGACGAGGGCACGGCAACCCACTCCAGTGTTCTTACTGGAGAATCCCACGGACAGAGGAGCCTGGCAGACTACGGCCCATAGGATCCCAAAGAGTCAGACACGGCTGAAGTGACTTAGCATGCACGCATGTGGACACGGATACCTTTGTGCATCCTTAACAGGAAACAATAATTATAATTAGCACCGAGGGTTTATTTTTAATATAACCCAGGGACTTTATATGACTTACCTTATACCTCAAACTCTAAAATGTTTATTTTAGCTGAAATAAGGAGAAACTTTCAGGTTTTCATCTTTCTGTATTTTTTTGTTGTTTTGGTTTGAAACAGAAGTGAGATCTCCCAGCGGTGTCTCCTTAGGGGGTGGGAAAGAGGCCATCCGCTCTCCAAAGCCCCACCCCCACCCCAGCGTCTAGGAGGCCCCCCCAGCGGCATCCTGGGCGCTGGGGGGGAGGGGTCAGTGTCCAGCGTCCTGGGTTGAGGGCAGTGTCCTCCGCTGGTGATGAAACAGAGGGGCCGGTGGGGTGACTGCCTGGGGAGAGGGGCTGCAGACGTTGCCCCTGCCCAGCTGCCCCAGTTGCTCCTGATTGGGCCCCTGGGGAGGGCCAGGGAGGGCTGACCCCACCCACACTCCACTAATCTGCGCTAATCTGTGGCATGTGAGGTCAAGGGGTTGTTTTGTTTGTTTTTTTTTTAACAACATCAGCTGTTTCAATATACAGTCACCAGGATACCTGCTTCCAGCTCTGCTGGGAGGAGAGACAGACTCTACAAAACAAAGCAGGAGGCTGAACCGTGGAAGAGGGGAGATGGGCCCAGCGCCTCTCGGCAAACAGGCGGGCTGACCGGGAGCCACCCCTCCTCCCGGGGCCCCTGCATCTGGAGCCCCCGAGGCCGGCCCTGCAGCACCGCGGAGCAGACCTGGTGAGGGTGACCACGTGCTTTGTCGTGCAAACCCAGACGCTTGGCCCGGGGTAGACGTGTCTGGTGAGACGCAGGGGCAGCAGGAGAGGACCAACCAAAGCCACTCCGTGTCCCCCCCACTTACAGGCTGGCTCCTGGAAATAATGCCCACACTGAGACGTGCAAACAAGTTCACCCTGGTGCTCACCCTGCCCTCCAGCTCCCCAGGACAGACCACCCATGCCCATGGAGGGGGAACACAGAGCAGTGGCTGCTGGCTCACCACCAACCCACAGTCTCCCACTTCCCCTCCATCTAGTGGATGCTCCCAAGTTTACCTGGGCACACGGCTGCCTAGAAGGGATGACCCAGGTGTGGCCATGCAACTGTCTGGGCCCCCATGAGCAGAAGGGATGCACACCCCTTTGGGGCGATGATCTTCAAAACAGTGGGCATGTAGTCCCTTTGCCCTGTTCATCCTTCCAGTCAAATGAATTGCAGTTATGATGGCAGGAGCCAGAGTAGCCACTCCGGGCCCAGAGTCAGAAGCTACCTGTTGAGATGGCAGTCACCCCACCAGCCCATCACTTCCTACCTTCTAACTGCTTAGTGAGGGCTATTTGTTACCCCTATTTAGATGGTATAAGTCATATAGGTTGAAGGAACATGGATCCCTAACAAGTTGGTGGGAACTCAGGTTTCCATGCTGACATGTACCAGCGTCGGTGCAGACAGCACCCTCAGGTGGGAGTGCAAAACCATTTTCACCAGTCCCTGCTCTTTCCTCTTAAGAAGTTTAGTGACCCCAGCCCTTCGGCCCTGAGGAAAGTCAGCTGACTACCCTGGGCATGTTTCCTCCCGGTGGTGATGCAGGAACCAGCTGCTCCTCCTTCACACCCCAGGGTCTCAGAGCCCTTCGTTCCAGCCCAGCTCAGGGCACAGCTGGGGAGAGACTGTAGGAACCAGAGCACAACTAGCTTGGGCCAGAGTGCCCTGTCCTTCTGATGCCCTTCATTTGGTAAGAATTGGCCCCGCGCCCCAGTGCCCTGGGGGTGTGGGAGCCCATGGGCACTTGGGGAGCCTTCTAGTCATCATGGTTTTATCAGGAGAAAGAGGCTCCTCTGCATCCATGTCAGAACCATCGCTATGCCTCCTAAGACACCACTCGAGAGAAAGTGAGCAGAGCAAATGAAGGGTCACGTGTGCTTAACCCCTCGGTCGTGTCCTGACTCTCTGTGACCCCACGGACTGCGCCCACCTGGTTCCTGTGCCCACGGGATTTGTGACCCCATGAACTGTAGCCTGCCAGGCCCCTCTGTCCATGGGATTCTCCAGCAAGATACTGGAGTGTGTTGCCATTTCCTCCTCCAGGGGGGTCTTCCCGACTCAGAGATCAGACCCACGTCTCCTGGCTCTCCTGCATTGGCAGGTAGGTTCTTTACCAGCTGAGCCACCAGGGAAGCTGAAGGATCATAAACTTTTCCTAAAATGACAAAGAAAAAAAAAAAACCTTGCAGATACAAGAACTGGACAAGAGGAGAGAACTTTCAGATACAAATGAGACAGTTCCCAGGGTGTACGTGTGTCCGTGCACCTGTGGGGGGTGGTGACCACCCACGCGGAGTCATGGGAACAGCGGAATCAAAGAGAGCCACGAAATGGGAAAATATTGGCACTTCTGGTCATGTGAAATCTAAAAAAAAAATTCTTGACTTTGAACAAAAGAGAAAATTACATAATGGTTATTATTAGATTGATGGCTGTTCCCACACCCAATTAGTACATGTTGAACACACATTTAAAAAGCAATCAGCAGGATCCCCATGATACTGTGTCTGGCTCTGCCCAGGTGACAAAGTTGAGCCTGGGGGCCCGCAGCCCACACCCTCCCCCGTCCTGACCCACTGCTCCGCAGGGACCACCTTCAGAGCCCCCACAGCAGAGGAGGGCTGCCTCACCCGGGTGCCCTGTCCTCCCTCCACCACTCGTCCCCCCACCAGATCAGCCCCTGCACTCCCCCCAGGGGCCTTCAGCGCTCCTGTGTCCTCCTCACCGCCCCGTGCTCGTGGGGCTCCGGCCACGCTCAGCTCCGCCCCCACTGCTGGCCCCGCCCCTGCCTGTGACCTTGGGTAGATCATCTCAAGGACAACACGGGACCCACTCAGCGCTCCAGCTTGGTAAGTGAACACTCCATAAACGGGAGCCTAAGGGCTGCACATCCTTCCTTCCCACCTGGCCTTGGGCCTTGGCGATTCTAAGTCTCAGCGTAGCTCTCGGGCCGGGGGACAACTCAGGCTGACCCGAGGTGACGCCTGTGGGGTGGGGAGCCCACGCCTGGTGATGACTGAGCTTCCGTGTCGGAGCTCCTCCAGCTGACACACAAATGTCCGTGAAATGGGGGCTTTCGGGGTCCATCCTCTCACGGTCAGGGGTCCAGAGTCTGGAAGCAATGTGCCCACAGGGCCGTGCTCCCTCCTGGCCCTGGGCCAGGACCCTTCCTTGTTGATTTAAACAACAGTCACAACCTGAAGGTTGAGAGTTGTGTTTTATTTGGTGGGAATTTTTGGACTCAAGCCCGGAGAGTAATCTCAAAGTAAGCTTGAGAAGTTGCTCTTAGGAGACTGGGGGGTGGCGGGGGAAGAGTGGGTCACACAGAAGTTATACACAGAGGGCAGGTAGTCTGAACATCGAGGGATTACTGTTAGTTACAGGAAACCACGAACTTCAAGTTAAGGAGTGTAGCCCTTCTCTTTGAATGGGGGAAACAAGGGTCTGGGCGCCCTGAAACCAGCGCTTTCCCACGCACCTCCGCTCTCGGAGCCAGCATCCTGGGTTTGTTCACATCCCAGGCACCCTTGGGCTCACCGTAAGGAGTGGGTGCCAACCCGTGGCTGTTAGAGCACAGGTAACTTTCTCCTTCCTGAGCGCCCTGAAGGGCAGGAATCACCGATGACCGTGACATCCTGTTTACTGATATGACGGAAATGCTCCGTTTCTCACCGGGTTCTCTCGAGGCTGCTGGTGGCTCCAGGGGCCCCGGACTTGAGCCGCCTCACCTGTCTCTTCCTCTGCCTTCATGTGGCCCCCTCCCTGCTGCGTGTCTGAGTCTCAAAATCTCCCTTTTTTGCCCCTTATAAAGACGCCTCTCATTGGATTTAGGGCCTACCCTAAATCCCGGGTGATCTCAGCCTGATGCTTAATTACACCTGTGAAGACCCTTTACCCAAATCACATCACATTCAACGTTCTCGAGGGCTAGGACCTGGGCATATCTTCTGGGGCCACCACCGAGCCCACCTTACCAGCAGGTGTGGGCCCCTACAAGCAGATGTGCGCCCAGCCTCTGTTTTGAGAGTAGAAAATGCCCTTTCCTTTCTCCCCTTCCCTCTCTGTCCCAACAACGGAGGCCACCCCTCACCCCAGAAAACCGCCTGAGCCCCCAGATCTTTTCTCTCGTCTCAGAGCTCCCCGCGGCCATGCCTGCCGCTGCACCGGCTGCCCCATGCCTCCTCCCTGGCAGGTCTGCACTCCTCAACCTGGATCAGAGGCCCCGCTGCACAGGATATCTAGCCTCAAGGCTCAGAAGCACAAGCGGCGTCAAAGCCAGACCCGCAAAGGAGCGGGGTGTAAAGACAGCGGTGCAGAGTCTGCAACGGGAAGGGGAGGCACGGGCAGTCCGTGGCCTCCACGGGGCGCAAACCACAGCTGGGGGCATCGGGGGAGAGACTGACCAGGGCCCATTAGCCCGCTCTGCTCCAAGAGCTTGATTGAATGGGGTTTTTGGTTTGGCTTCGCTGGTTATTGTAGTTTTTTCCATTATTTCATTGTGCAAATTCCTCGTAGAGTCAGCAGAATCTGGAGGCAAACTGAGCAGCTACTGTGAAGTGTGAAAAATTACCCTCAATGAACGCAAGCAAACTATTTGCTTATGGGATCAGCGCGTGGAAATGAGGCCTCGGGGCTGGCAGGCCAGCTGGGAGCGGTCACCTTCCCGGAGTCGAGTCGCGGCTCCCTGACTCCAGCGGCGGGCGGGATGTCCTGCTTCCCTCAGGGCCAGCACCGTATCATTCACTCGGTACTGCCAGCACCATTCACCGTGCCAACGACAACAGCTCCCAGGGGCGGGCAGGGCAAGAGGGGGAGGGAAACACATCCATCGTATGTATTCATTCACCGGGCAATTGCTGATTCCCACCCCACTCACTGGGCTGCCCCCACATGGGGCCTTAAATCCGGACAGGCTGAGAACAGAAGCAGGCCTCTGGGGGCCATGTTTGCTGTGCTGAGTGGACGCTCAGGCGCCAGCCGGACCTGCTCTAGATGACCTCAGCGCAGAGTCCCCGGTCCTCCTTGGGTCAGTGGTCCTCCCACTGGCTACGTGGCAGGATCCCCCAAGGGCTGTGACTGACATCACCACTGACTGATGTCAGGACGGGCAGGTGGAGCCTGGGTGTCCACCTCCTTCCCACACGCATGGGGCTTCAGGAGCAGCCACAGCTGAGAGCCGTCCTGCTGGCCAGAGTGCTGGTTCAGCCTTAGAGGAGGCTGGAGGGGCCTTCATCATTAGAGCACGTGCCTGGATGGGGAGAGGAAGGCCTTACACACACAGAGGCTTCCTCTGACTGGCATGGGGGCTGCGCGGACATGCAGATGTCCCTTCAGTAGAGTCAGTGCTGGAAGAGGGAGGGGTGAGTTGGTAGAAGGAAGGATGGACAGATGACAGATGAGTGGATGGACAGGTGAGTGGACAGAAGATGGATGAGTGGATGGGTAGGTGGATGGATGAGTGAATGGATGGATGAGTGGGTGGATAGAAGATGGACGAGTGGATGGATGGGTTGATGAATGGATGAGTGGATGGATGGGAGGATGGATGGAGAGATGATGGATGAGTGGATGGATAAGTGGATGTGTGGGTGGAGGGATGGATGGGTGGATAGATGGATGGATGATTGGATGGATGAAGAGATGATGGATAATGGATGGATGGGTTGATGAATGGATGAGTGGATGGATGGGAGGACGGACGGGTGTATGGGTGAATTGGTGGATGGATGGATAGATGATGGATGAGTGGATGGACAAGTGGATGTGTGGGTGGACTGATGGATGGATGAGTGGGAGGATGGGTGGACAGGTGGATGGTTGGGTGAATGGCTGGCTGGCTGGATGGATGATGGATGGATGGATGGATGGGTGGATAGATGGGTGAATGGATAGGCAGATGGACGGATGGATGGAAGATGGAGGATAGGAAATAAATGATCATCACCCTTTGCTAGAAGATTGTTGAGAAGCGTAAGACAGAATCCCTTACCTTACAATACATTATAAAACCTTAACTTTTAAGAATCTGTAAAATCTATGGCTTACAGAGGCAGCAGGGGACACCGTGGTCGGTTTGGGGAGTGGGGAGGCCGATAACCCCCACTGAGCAGGTGTGTGCTGCTGGCCTGGGACCTGGGCCGACCCACAGAAGCCCCCTCCCATCTCCCTCATCCTGACCCTGTCCTCACCCTGCCTCCACTGTCCTGAGGAACAGCCCGCACTCACAGATGCTTGACTGCTGCTCGAGCTTGTGCAGCCAGGAGATGGAGGGGCTGGACCTGAGCTCATCCGTGTCTGGGTGCAGGACCAGCGTTCTGAACACAGGGGACAAGGGCCCAGGGCTTGGCAGGCGTGAGGAGGCAGAGAGAAGGTGAGACCCTTCCGGGCCCCACGAGCACTAGGGGCGGTGGCGCCCGGTGGGAACGAGGACACATCCTGAGAAAGGAGGCAGAGGCGGGCAGGCGCCCCGCCCCGCCCCGCGCCGCCCCGCCCCCGAGTCCCGCCCCCGCTCCTCGGGGCCTTCCAGACGGAGCTGGAGCCCGTGGGGCTTCTTAAATAAATGTGGTTACGTTATACATCATTTGAATACACATTTCTCGCCTTATGCTTTTTTGCTAGTGACTTATTACTTACTGTGTATATTTATTTTAGACCATGGAAAAGATGTTAGACCAAAAGCAAATTTGAGCAATTTTCTTATTCAGGTTCAAAATGGGTTGTAGAGCAGCAGAGAGAACTCGCAACATCAGCAACGCGCTTGGCCCAGGAGCTGCCAGTGCAGGGGTGTGTCAGGAAGTTTGGCGAAGGAGATGAGAGTCTTGGCAAGGAGCGCGGTGGCTGGCCGTCGGAAGCGGACAACGGCCGACTGAGAGCCAACGTCGAGGCTGATCCTCCTACAACTGCACGAGAAGCTGGCCACTCTGGTCTCCGGGCATTCGAAGCACGTTGAAAAGGTGAGGAAGCAAAGTGGGTGCCTCGTGAGCCGACCAAAAACCAAAACATCATTGTTTTGAAGTGTCGTCTTCTCTTACTCTACAAAACACCAGAAAAACATTGCTCGATCGGATCCTGGTGTGACATCATCGTTTTGAAGTATCGTCTTCTCTTACTCTACAAAACACCAAAAAACATTGCTCAATTGGATCCTGATGTGCAACAAAATGTGGATTTTATGGCAACTGGTGGCAACCAGCTCAGCGGTTGGATGGAGAAGAAGCTCCAAAGCGCTTCCCAAAGCCAAACTTGCACCAAAAAAGGTCATGGTCACCGTTTGGTGGTCTGCTGCCCATCTGATCCCCTACAGCTCTCTGAATCCCAGGGAAACATTACATCTGAGAAGTGCGCTCAGTAAACCAATGAGATGCACTGAAACCTGCGATGCCTGCAACAGGCATTCGTCAGCAGCGGGGCGCAGTCCTTTCCCACGACTGCCTGCCCCACGTGGCACAGCCAACGCTTCAGAAGCTGAGCGAATTGGGCTGCGAAGTTCTGCCTCATCCACCATATTCACATGACCTCCCGCCAACCGACTACCACTTCTTCAAGCACCGCGACCACTTTTTGCAGGGAAAACACTTCCGCGACCAGCAGGAGGCAGACGATGCTTTCCTAGAGTTCATCAGGTCTCCAGGCACGGATTTGTACACTACAGGAATAAACAAACTTACTTCTTCTTGGCAAGAATGTGTTGATTATAATGGTTCCTATTTTGATTAATAAAGGTATGTTTGGGCCTAATTACAGTGATTTAAAATTCACGGTCTGAAACCACAGGTAGGCTTGAACCAACCTGGACAGAAGAGCTGCCAGACCAAGTCCAGGCTCCACTCTGACCCCCAGTCTCGTCGTCTGCAAAGCAGAGAAGACACTGACTCTCCATGCAGCAACCCCCTCGGAAAGCGGATCCCTTCCTGGAAGGGGTCGGGACACACACTCCTTCTCCTCCCAGGACCCCCAGCTTGCTCCTGGACCAGCATTAGAGAGGAAGGGAGGGTTTAGAGCAAGGAGACTGCTTGTAGGTTACAGTTCTGCATAATGTCGGTATGCATTCGTCCAAATCCACAGGACGTCCAACACCAGGAGTGAACTGTGATGTAAGCCATGGGCTTTGGGTGATGAAGACATGTCAGTGGAGGCTCACCAGTTGTAAGAAATATCCCATCTGGAGGCGGATGTTAGTGGGATAGTGGGGGAGGCTGGGCATGCAGGTGGAGGCGTACATGGGAATTGTGTGCACCTTCCACTCGATTTTGTCTTAAACCTAAAATTGCTCTAAAAAGTAAAGTCTTAATTACAAAAAAGAGGATGAAGGGGAGGAGGAGGAGGGAGACTGGCAGGGCAGGTGGGTGCACCATCCCCAGCCTCTCCCCGCCCAGGAGGCAGTGAAGCGAGTTGCCAGCAGGGGCGAAGCCGCAGCAGGGACCCAGCCCAGGGAGCCAGGAGGGGACACACACTGGGCTCCTGTCCCCCCAGCCAGCCATGCCAGCTGGTCCCCGAGACCACCAGCTACATTTCCAGGCTGAGATGATCAAATAAGCTCCTGGTGTTTGTACGTGAATCTCCAGGCTGAGAATGCCAACGTGGGTTTGATTCTGAGTGTGGTTTCCGCAGCATTGACAATGACTCTGTAAATCTGCAAAGTATGTATCTTTAATCTGGCATAATTAAATGCAGAGTTATTTGCAAATGAAATGTTTAAAACCAGCAGAGCTGCTGCAGTGTCCCAAGGCTGAATCTCTGGAAGCAGGTCTTGGCTGAGCACCTTCTCCACCTGCCCCTTCTCCGTGACGGCTGGTGGAGGAACAGGAGCGCGGATGGGAGCCCCGAGGCCCCGCTCTGGGGGTGTGTCACCCCCAGCTTTGGCAAGGGAGCTTGCTCTGGTGGGGGCGGCGGCAGGCGGCTCAGCTGGCTCCCCAGCAATGCTCCAGGCAGGCAGGTGCTCAGGGGGTGGGAGCTGAAGTTTCCCGTAAGTTGATCCTTGGAGCACCCTTGCTGGGATGAAGGGTTGACAGCAGAGGATAAGTAAGTGATGGGCTCCTTACAATCCTTCCTCCTCCTGTCCCTTCCCCAGAGGGGGGCCGGGAGCAGGCAGAGCCCGAAAGAAGCGCAAGGCGGAGCTGGCATCAGCGGGGAACATGCTGGGTCAGGGTCCGTGCCCATCCGCACGTCTCCCTGGACAGTGTTTGCGGATGGAGGGTGCGTACGTGTGTGTGTGTGTGTGTCTGTGAGAGACATGCTGTCGGTGCAGGTTTTGTGTGAATCTGTGCAGACGTGTGTACCTGTCTGCAGGTGAGTGTGTCTGTGTGCAGGTGTGTGTCACCGTGTACAGATGTGTGCAGGTGTGTGTGTCTGTGGATCTGCATGCAGGTGGGTGTGTGTCTGTGAGCAGCTGAGTGTGTGTTCAGGGAACTGGCCCCAGGAAGCCTGATCGCACCGGTCCAGGTGACACATTATTAGCTCCATCGTCCAGCAGTCACTCACGTGAGCGCGAGCTCCCAGGCAGACTGTGCCAGGCAGAGCCCACAGGTGCCAAGAGTCAGTGCAGGCCGACTGTGGGCTGTCGTGGTGTGACAGAGCTGTGTCGGTGACAGAGGTCCTCCTCCAGCGACATCACTGGGGCATTTCAGGTGAAAAATTATGGTCCCGATACTGGCCTTAAAAGCCGTATTAATAATAAAAACAGTAACTGCAGCAGAGTTCACTACAACGAGATAACAGCAACGCAGCCCCTGGCAAATCCAGGTAAATGGTGTATGTGTATTGATTGTACTGTTCTTGCAACCTTTCACTAAGTGTGGAGCATTTTCAATATAATACAGTAAGCGGTGAAAGTGATTTCACAGAGAAACAGAACACGTGAAAGCTGGACATGGTCTTCACAGCAGGGCCACGTTTGTGACCACACAGAACAGAATAGGAGACTCAGAATCCATAAACGACAAGGGACTGGCCCAGTAATTGATACAACCAGTAGAAAGACACTACTGAGTACACAGAGGATTTAAATGATCCAGTTACAGGGTGCACAGTGGAAGACACATGTACCATTTTACACCAAGACACGCAGACGACAGATCCCTCTGGACACACCAGAAACAGCACGTGTGCAAGCATTAGCAACGATCAGACCACAGAACTGCCCAGATGCCGAAGAACCCGTACTGTGCAGATTATCCTTTTGGCCAAAGAATAATAAAATCAGAAACTATTGATTTTGAAGTATCATTGAAACCTAAACAACATGGAACTCTGTGTGTGTGTGTGTGAGTGTGTGTCAGTGTGAGTGTGTGTGTGTGTGTGTGTGAGTGTGTGTGCGTGAGTGTGTGTGAGTGTGAATGTGTAAGAGAGTGTGTGAGAGTGTGAGT
This sequence comes from Bos indicus, assembly GCF_029378745.1. Classification (NCBI taxonomy): domain Eukaryota; kingdom Metazoa; phylum Chordata; class Mammalia; order Artiodactyla; family Bovidae; genus Bos; species Bos indicus. The sequence continues at coordinate 119,086,943 of NC_091764.1, read as the reverse complement.
GTGTGTGTGTGTGAGTGTGATTGTGAGTGTGAGTATGTGAGTGTGTGAGAGTAAGTGTGTGTGAGTGTGTGTGTGAGAGAGTACGTGTGTGTGTGAGTGTGAGTGAGTGTGTGAGTGTGTGAGAGTATGTGAGTGTGAGAGTGTGTGTGAGTGTGTGAGTGTGTGTGTGAGAGTATGTGAGTGTGAGTGTGTGAGTGTGTGAGAGTACGTGAGTGTGTGTGAGTGTGTGAGTGTGTGTGAGTGTGAGTGTGTGAGTGTGTGATAGTATGTGAGTGTGTGTGAGTGTGTGTGTGTGTGTCAGTCACTCAGCTGTTTCCGGCTCTCTGCGGCCCCATGGACTGCAGCTCGTCAGGCTCCTCTGTCCATGGAACTCTCCAGCCGAGAAGACTGACGGGGTTGTGAGCTCTTTCTCCAATGTGAATTTTAGTAGTGGTAGTTTTTAGTCACAAAGCTGTGTCTGAGTCTTGCGACCCCACAGACTGTAGCCCTCCGGGTTCCTCTGTCCACGGGATTCTCCAGGCAAGAACACTGGAGTGGGGTGCCATTTCTTTCTCCATGGAACTCAGTAAATGTGGGTAAAAACACGATCAGGTTGAAATTACAAAGAATTTCTAATGAAACTTTGCATTCCCTTCTGGGGCAGGGCTAAAGCATAATTAGGAATTTGATTTTAAATATAGTTATCAAGGGGCTTCCTGGTGGCTCTGTGATGAAGAATCTGCCTGCCAGTGCAGGAGACACAGGTTCAGCCCCCGATTCAGGAGGATCCCACGTGCTGTGGAGCAGCTGAGCCCGTGGACACAAGTACGACCTGCGTTCTGGAGCCTGGGGGCTGAAACGACGAGCCCGGTGCCCTAGAGCCGTGCTCCTCAGCAAGAGACGCCCCGCAGTGAGATGCCCACTCGCTGCGACTCGAGAGCGGCCCCTGCTCGCCGTAACTCGAGAAAGGACCAGGGCAGCAACAAAGACCCAGCTCAGCCAAAAATAAACAAATAAAATTAAAACAAGTAAGTTAATATGCAGACCGGGGGAACAGAAGCTAAGTCTTCAAGTCAGGAGGTTAGGAGAAAACAAAGCAAGTGTCCCTCCCTTCCTTTGCCTTAAAGGAAAGAAGGGAATAATAAGACAAAGCCCAGCCAGCAGCAGCACTGAGCCCAGTAAGAGGAAAAAGCAAAGGCTGGACGTCTGCAGGTACTTATAAAGCAGGAAACTTTGGTCAAGACTACGGTGAGAAAAAGGAGAGAAGCAACAAAATTCAGAAGAAGAGGCGGTGACTACGAACATCACAAGGAGCTTTTCCGTTCTCGCGTCTCGCTGCTTGAAGTTCCTGCTCGCCGCACCTTGTCACCACGCCACGCAAAACTGAGGAAATCAAGAGCCTTCTGCTCACAGCCGGGCGAAAGCATGCCAGATCTGTCAAGATCAAGAAAAGTAAGGATGATGTGAAGTTTAAAGCTCGATGCAGCAGATGCCTTTACACCTTGGTCATCACAGACAAAGAGAAGGCAGAGACGTGGACGCGGTCCCTGCCGCCCGGTTTGGCAGAGAAGGAGCTGAAATGAACCATGCTCACTGATTTGAACTGTATTAAAATATTTTAAATTCTCAAAAAAAAAAAAAAAAAAAGCACAAAGCAGGTAACATGCTATTTCTCCAAAAAGCTCTGTGTTAATGAATTGGAAAACATAGACAAAATATATATATTTTTGGAAAATCTGAAAATGCCAAACTTGAACAAGGAGAAAGGAAGATTTGACTAGGAGAGGGGTCACTAAAGTCACTCCAAGGGGAGGCTCCAGGCCTGCGTGGCAGTCAGTGGTAACAGCCGCGGTGAAGGGCATCATCACCCTTCCCAGGAAAATAAGCTAATAACCAGCTTTGGAGCTTCACTTGGTTTCCAGACTGGACAATTGCATTGTGAGGTAATACAATTTTAAGCCTGTTTTATTTATAACCATAGATGCAAAAGTCATAAACAAGTTGTTACTGAAATTCATGTCCATGTTGGAAAAAACTATCCAATATGATTATGATTTTCCCTTGAATGTGAGCATGTCTCAAGACTAGAAAATCTAACCATGAGATTCCACAATTAAATGGATTAAAAGGTAAGATTTATGTGACTACAAGGAGAGATGTAGAAAAATGTTTAGGGTAAGAAAACCCAACACTGCTCAGATTAAAAAAAAAAAAATCTATCGGAAGATTATCAGAAAAACTAAATCTATCAGAAGATCAGTAACTAAAGGGAATTCTCTTGGTTAAGACCGTATAATAAAAACCTATGGTAAATACTATGCTTAAAAGAAATTGAAAATGGATTTCCAGTTAAATCAGACTAAAGAGAAAGTTTGCTCATTAGCATAACCACTGCTTGTGGCATCAGAGAACTTAGCCGTGGACAGATGGGTGTGAAGTAACGTGCTTCTTATAAAGAGATGATCATATACATAGAAATCCAAACAGAAACAGAGATGAAAGCCTGGCACTAATCAAAGGACTTGGAAGGCTTCTCAGATGCAAGGTCAACTTAGCGTCACTTAGCCGTGGACCTCAGTGGGAGCAATAGCCAACTACAGTGTTGATCCTAAAAAGAAGTATAATTTACTAAAATGACAACCCATTTTAGATAAACTAGTCCAACAAAGAACACACAAGATCTTTTGAAGGTTTTTTAAAGATTTCATTAAAGTGTATAAAACACATCCAACATGGTCTCGTTCAAAATTTCATGTGGCTTATTTGGAGATGAGATTCTACAAAATGGTTCAAAATCATTCCAAAATACACATGAAATCGGCACAACTCTTATAAACTCTAGTCAACTCTCATAAATGAACTGCCAGCACAGGCAACTTGCCTCAGGGGTGTTATGACTCATGAAAAAGTTACACAAATAATTTAATGGACAAAAGCCGAGTGGCTGGACAGAGGAATGGGCAGCTGAGGCAGGAAGAGAGGACAGATCAGTCAGGTCTGGATGTGGATGGGCCCCCGGCATAAGGTAGAAGTGGGGACTGATGGCTGATGACCACTCGAAAAGTTCTCAGCCACAGGAAATGTCCAGCAGGTGCTGAAATGAGAAAGACAGAAAATGCTGAGTAAAGCTAAGCAGCAAAGAGACCTTTCCTACAGGATCAACGAGATTGCAAATTGGGACAAAGACCTTAAAAATAAATAATAAAGCCTACAAAGGCTACAGTTAAGGCCAGCCCATGACTCAGCAATTTTAGACCTAGAGATACAGTCGGCAGAAATGCATGCACTGGGAGCAGGAAAAGATGCTGATCCTTATATTTGCCTCAGGGTCCAATATGGCTGCTGGTGCTCCACCCATCACATTAACTTTCCCAGAAGAAAGGGACTTTCCATAATCCTACACTACACTCCTGTTACCACTTTATTGGCCAGAACCCAGTCACCTGGCCTTGACTATCTGCAAAGTAGGCTGGAGTGTAGCCCCATAAAGGAGTGCAGGGCAATCCTACATAAAACCTCAGATCTATGGAAGGTTGTCCAGTTGCTCAGTCATGTCATTCTCTTTGTGAACCCATGGACTGCAGCATGCCAGGTTTTCCTGTTCTTCACCATCTCCCGGAGTTTGTTCAGCTTCAGCATCGGTCATTCCAATAAATATTCACGACTGATTTCCTTTAGGATGGCCTGGTTGTATTTCCTTGCAGTCCAAGGGACTTTCAAGAGTCTTCTCCAACACCACAGTTTGAAGGCATTAATTCTTAGGTGCCTTCTCCCTCCAGCCCTTCCTTCCTGCCTCCCAGGAACGCTTATGTCCACTTGTCCAAAATGTTCTGTCCTTTCAATGCCCTTGAAGTTGCAAGTTGATCCTGCTTCCTGGAAAGACTTACTGCCCAACATTCCTTTTGTGAACTCCTACTTTATCCTCAACACCCACCTCACAGAGTCCTTAATTATTCCTCTGCATACACAGCTGTCCCCCAAGTAGAATGGGAACTTCTCAAGGGCAGGTACCAGTCTCATTGGGTCTGAATCTCTCCTGTAGGGCACACGTGGATACAGTCTGATAGTGGTTGAACTAATAAATGTTTACTTTCTAAAGTTGAAGCCTTCCCTTTTTGCCAGGGAAGTTCTGGCTTTGACGTCAGTGGGATGAAATGCAGTTGCCATTTCCTGTGAGTTGGTTCCTGTGGTCTCAGCAAGTCCCCCCTCCTTTCCAGGATGCCCCCATCCACTCTGCTTTCTGTGTCCTGGTGGGGCTTCCCGGGGCAGGGCTGGTCTCCTGGAAGGGAGGACAAATCCGCCTGCTTCCTAATGGGGCGCCCACATCTCCCAAGCATCTTCCAGGGAAATCACCCCTAGTATCAGAATCAAAGTCCAGTGCTGCTGACCGGGGGGGTTGGCTGCCAGGGGCTGCTGGGCAGCTCTCTCTCTCCCGAGACCCCGGGCACATCCCGGCCAGGCTGCCTCTGCAGGGGATGCAGCTTGTGCACCTAGACCCAGGAGAGTCTAGATCGAGGCGTGTGCTCCAAAGGGGAAACGCACCCCGAGTTCAGAGACACTGCAAAAAGGCTGGACTAGACCATGCATCAGTTTTTAAATTGGGTACATATTGAAATGATAATATTGGATAATTGGAGTTGAAATGATAATTGGATAATTAGATTAAATGAAAGAGATGATTAAAATATAAATATTTCACCTGTTTTCCCTCGCTGAGTGTGACCTGCAGAAAATTTTAGATTATACAGTTGGCTGGTAGCCTGGTCCCCTCAGACGGCGTGGGTCTCCCGGGCGGGGCAGGGCCCGTGGCGTCAGATTCATGGGGGCCCTCAGCTCTCACAGCTTCTGACGCACCCAGGTGACAAAGGAACGGGTGACCTGTCCCAGTCGTCTCCCATCTCCGGGGAAGGACGCGGAGGGAGCTTCCTTTAAGGCCTTGGACGCAGAGGAGCAGGCACCCCAGACAGTCTGCAAGCCGACCCTGCAGGTGCTGTCTGAGCCCCGGGAATGTCAGACAGGGGGCTCCTCCAGGAGGAGGGCACCACACAACTGCAAATCCAGCTTGGGCTGCCTCCACGATGGAAGCTTTGTGCTCCAACCTCGTGGCACCGGCATCGAAGCTCACGGTCAGCTGGATGGAAGGAATAGGAGGACACATGCCTCACAGACCCTGGTGCCCGCCGTGACTGCCCGCCGCGACGTGCACCTGCAGAGCCAGGTTCAGGGGTGCCCGCTGTGACTGCCCGCTGTGACCTGGGCCTGCGGAGCCACAGTTTTGGGGGTGAACATGCTGCCCCCGCACTTACGCAGCCTTGGCCTTCCCAGGGTCTTGTCTGCACACCTGGGCCCCACTTTCCTGGCCTCAGATAAGGTCTGCCTATTGCTGCTCTGCACACCAGCTCTTACAAGCTCCAACCCAGAAAGGACCCCATGCTCTGCCCGTCTCAGCCCACGGAAGGAAGTAGAAGTCGCAGCCCGTGGAAGAGGGAAGGAACTCCTCTTCCTCAGAGCTGGCCGAGTGGTCTGGGGTGAGTAGAGAACCACCAGGGGCTCAGGGAGCAGGACATGTCCCTTCACAGTTGTGCAGGTCCTCCAGCCAGGGAGGCAGAAGGGCTGGGCCACGCCTGGCTCTCGGTTTGGGCTTAATTCAACTGCGGTGAGAGCCCAGGTCATACGCTGATGACCTTTACCTACCAGCGATTTCTCCAGCAGCTTCTATAAAATAGCCATGGTGGTTGTCTGAGTTTCTGCGTCCATCTCTGCAGAGTGTCTGGAGAGTTAGATGGTTCTGACTTTTACAATGGACCTACTGGGTTTGGAGCTGGCATCCAGTAACTATGGGCTTCCCTGAAGGCTCAGGTGGTAAGGAATCCACCTGCAATGCAAGAGACCTGAGTTCAATCCCTGGGTCAGGAAGATCCCCTGGAGGAGGAAATGGCAACCCACTCCAGTATTCTTGCCTGGAAAATTCCATGGACAGAGAAGCCTAGCGGGCTAGTCCATGGGGTCCCAAAGAGTCAGACACAACTGAGCGATTAAACTTTCACTTTCCAGTAACCATGGAGACTTTTGTCTTGGGACCCCACTTCCTGTCGGTAGAATGGACTTCTAGCAGCATCTCCTAGCAGGGCTCGGAGGACTCAGCCACATGGTGCCCACAAGCCCCTGGGAACAGAGACAGACAGACAGAGGTTGGTTCTTCTTTCCACGGATGCTTTAGAAACAGACCCACATGGCCAGGCCTCCCACTCCTGATGTCAGGAATGACTGTGGGAAAGGCAGGCTGGTCATCTGCAGATCCTTCCAGACAGAGGATGGCATCTGAGCCCATGAAAGAAAATAAAGACCCAAAATCACCTCTGAAGTTAGGCGAACAGTAACAGAGAAAGCAAATTAATGGTTTAAGGAAATGTTTAAAAATAGAAAACTAATAACTATTAATTTTAAAATAAATTAATTAGGCAAGCTTGAAAGAATGCCATTTTTTCCTGAGCTGTCAGCGATGAGGAACTAACAGTGCCTCACAGATGACACTATAAATTTCGCTTATATTCTAGTGATTAAGCCAAAGTGATTTATTGGAGTTTTATGAGGGCATTTTCCCTCTGTAACTTAAAACACAGACTGTATCAAAAGCGCCCACTTACTGCCGTTATTCCAACACTGGTTATATTCTGTTCTCTTATTTTGTGATTTATAACTTTGTTTTTCTCAAGATTCTAATCTTAACACTGTTGGTGTGCTGCGTGTGTTAAGTCGCCTCAGTCGTATCCAATTCTTCACGACTCCGTGGACTGTAGCCCGCCAGGCTCCTCTGCCCATGGGGTTCTCCAGGCAAGAATTCAGGAGCAGGTTGCCACGCCCTCCTCCAGGGTACACGCAAAGGTATTTTTTAGGAAAAAAATTATTAATACGAGAAACAGTGACAGGTTGGAGAGGTGTTCTATTTGAGTGTGTGCGAGTGTGTCGGTGCGCTCCTGGGTTAGATGCTCTCTGCTGGTGGGATCTGCCCCGGAAGGTGCGGAAGTTAGCCCCGCCCTCCGTTAGCCCCGCCCTCCGTTAGCCCCGCCCCCGTCACCCCCAGCACCTCCCCCGCTCGTATAGTCACGCCGCTGACACTTACGCTACTGTCGTAAGGTCCGTCATTGCCAAGTTTGTTTCACCGTCACTCTACACCAAGTATTCTTCCTCCATCGACTTGTTTGCTGTGGCCCAGCCATCATTAGGAGAAGGCAATGGCACCCCACTCCAGTACTTTCACCTGGAAAATCCCGTGGATGGAGGAGGAGCCTGGTGGGCTGCAGTCCAAGGGGTCGCTAAGAGTCGGACACGACTGAGCAACTTCACTTTCACTTTCCCTTTCATGCATTGGAGAAGGAAATGGCAACCTACTCCAGCGTTCTTGCATGGAGAATCTCAGGGACGGGGGAGCCTGGTGGGCTGCCGTCTATGGGGTTGCACAGAGTCAGACACGACTGAAGCGACTTAGCAGCAGCAGCAGCCATCAGCTGGACCAAATGCCTCCCCGAGACATTCATATCTCCCGAGCTTCTGTTTAGGTGGGACTTGATTCACTTTGAGCACACAGAATCCTTTCTCACATGTCCGTCTTCGTATATAAAGAAACTTGGTTTTAGATCGACTGTACCCCATTCCCCACTGACCCTCAGCAGGCTCGCTCCTGTGCCTACACGGGAGGGCACGGGGCAGGGGATGTGCCCAGCCCAGCAGACAGCGAGACCCAGAGTCTGAGCCGCAATCTCTCAGCTCGTCCATCCCTTGCGGTTGGAGCCCATCTCTCGCCTGGTGAGATTTCATCCCAAAGTATGTGTTTCCAGCAGAAAGCAGAATCCATTGTGTATTTCAGAATGACTGCGGTTGCCTTTACAGTTCTGGGAAGCTTTACTTTTCCGGCCAAGAACCGCACTGCCTTTTTCCTGGAAGGTGCCCCAAGCAGACAGAGAAACCACACCCTGTCCTTGGAGCTAACGTGCTCCCCCAGGAACTGGAATGTCCTCTCTCGCCCCGAGGGCGACGAGGTCACCAGGAGGCATCCTGTTCTCGGCCGATCTGGGTCAGCTCGCTGCGGTGCGCGCTCCCTTCTGATGGACGAGCCGGTTCTGTGCTTCAGGGGAAGATTTTTCTTCTGTTTTATTTTCGAGGGCATTTTTTTCACGTCGGGTATTGCGGATGGCCCACATGTGTTCCCCGACCGCTAGCCTCTCCAGGCGCTCAGCCCCACCTAACTGCCCTTTCGGCACAGATCTCTCCAAACAGATCTCAGCCACGCCCTCTGTCAACAGCTTAATTTTCTCACGTCTTTTCTATTCATCGCAGTTCTAATGAATATTCTGGTTTGCAAATTGTGGCACTTCTGTCTCGGTTCTTCTTCCGAGCTCAGAAATCTTCATCATTTTCCTATAATTTTCTAATCATCTCATCTCGAGCTCATGTCCTGTGGAAACAGTGTTCTAATTAAGCCTTTAACTAATTCACAGAAAGCTTCCCTGCGTGGGCTCTTCTTTGCTCCAGTTCGCTTTTATAAGTGTTTCTATTGTATTTCTTTTCTCATGTTGCCAATTTCTTTCTCCTCCTTCTTCCTCTTTTGCCAGTAAGCTCAAGCAGTTGCCAGACCGTTTTTTTCTCCTCTGATCCTTCCTGAAAGGCCTCCCTGGACGATTTGTTCTCAGACAGTATAGCAGGACTTGCCTTGACCCCAGCTCACTGGAAGCCGTTTGCTTTTCCTTCTGGGAGATGGTTGGGCGGTTGGGTCCCTGCAGGTTTGTGCTGATGTTAGAGTAGACGGGGTTGGGAGGGAGGTGAAGGGTGATCCTCACACGAGCACCTGCACTCAGGTGGGGGTCCGCAATGCAGCCTTCTTCCTGTGAGATTTCTAACTAAACTTCAGCGGAGAAAGTGAGAGTGCTAGCCCTTCAGTCGTGTCCGACTCTGTGACTCTGTGGACTGTAGCCCGCCAGGCTCCTCTGTCTGCGGGATTCTCCAGGCAGGAATGCGGGAGTCAGTAGCCATACCCTTCTCCAGGGATGCTCCTGAGCCAGGGATGAAACCTGGGTCTCCTGCATCGCAGGCGGATTCTTTACCGTCTGAGCCACCAGGGAAGCCCCACTCCTCCAGTTACCTGGCATTTATTCTGTCTCTGAAGAAACCCCTCCCCTGTTCAGCTGCAACACTTGGAAAATGGTGAGTCCTCAGTGGCCCCTCTGCCTCCACTGGCATCCTCCACGGAAGGGCAGCGTTTCTGTTCTCAATAGTTTTTTAAAATTTACTTTTGATTGGAGGGTAGTTGCTTCACAATGTTGTGTTGGTTTCTGCCGTGCACCAGCACCAATCAGCTGTGAGTGCACACGCACCCCTGCCTCCCAGCTCCCACCTCCCAGCTCCCACCCCTCTAGGTTGTCACAGAGCTCCAGGTTTGAGCTCCTCGCCTCATAGCAGATTCCCTCTGGCTATCTGTTTTTCATGCCATAATCTATAGCTTTCCATGCTGCTCTCCTGATTCAGTCCACCCTCTCCTCCCCCCGCTGTGTCCACAGCTCTGTTCTCTGCATCTCCATTTGTTCTTATTCAGTCGCTCAGTCGTGTCCGACTCTCTGCGACCCCATGAACCACAGCACGCCAGGCCTCTCTGTCCATCACAAACTCCCGGAGTGTGCTCAAACTCATGTCCGTTGAGTCGGTGATGCCATCCAACCATCTCATCCTCTGTCGTCCCCTTCTCCTCCCACCTTCAATCTTTCCCAGCATCAGGGTCTTTTCCAACGAGTCAGTTCTTTGCATCAGGTGGCCAAAGTATTGGAGCGTCAGCATCAGTGCTCCCAGTGAATATTCAGGACTGATCTCCTTTAGGATTGATTGGTTTGATCTCCTTGCAGTTCAAGGGACTCCCAAGAGTCTTCTCCAACACCACAGTTCAAAAGCATCAATTCTTCTGCGCTCAGCCTTCTTTATGATCCAACTCTCACATCCATACATGACCACTGGAAAAACCATAGCTTTGACTAGATGGACCTTTGTCGGCAAAGTAATGTCTCTGCTTTTTAATATGCTGTCTAGGTTGGCTCAGACGGTAAAGCGTCTGTCTACAATGCAGGAGACCCGGGTTCGATCCCTGGGTTGGGAAGATCCCCTGGAGAAGGAAATGGCAATCTACTCCAGGACTATTGCCTGGAAAATCCCATGGACAGAGGAGCATGGTAGGCTACAGTCCATGGGGTTGCAAAGAGTTGGACATGAGTGAGGGACTTCACTTTTTCTTTCTTTCTTTCTAGGTTGGTCATAGCTTTTCTTCTAAGGAGCAAGTGTTTTTTAATTTATGGTGTCACCATCTGCAGTGACCATTTGCAGTAATTTTGAACCCCAAGAAAATAAAGTTTCTCACTGTTTCCACTGTTTCCCCATCTATTTGCCATGAAGTGATGGGACCGGATGCCATGATCTTAGTTTTTTGAATGCTGAGTTTTAAACCAGCTTTTTCTCTCCTCTTTCACTTTCATCAAGAGGCTCTTTTAGTTCTTCTTTGCTTTCAGCCATAAGGGTGGTGTCATCTGCATAATCTGAGGTTGTTAATATTCCTTCCAGCAATCTTGATTCCCGCTTGTGCTTCTTCCAGCCCGGCATTTCTTATGATGTACCCTGCACATAAGTTAAATAAGCAGGGTGACAATATACAGCCTTGACGTACTCCCTTTCCTATTTGGAACCAGTCTGTTGTTCCATGTCCAGTTCTAACTGTTGCTTCCTGACCTGCATACAGGTTTCTCAAGAGGCAGGTCAGGTGGTCTGGTATTCCCATCTCTTGAAGAATTTTCCACAGTTTGTTGTGATCCACACAGTCAAAGGCTTTAGCATAGTCAACGAAGCAGAAGTAGAAGTTTTTTCTGGAACTCTCTTGCTTTTTCAATGATCTAACAGATGTTGGCAACTTTTCCCCTGGTTCCTCTGCCTTTTCTAAATCCAGCTTAGACATACAGAAGTTCTCAGTTCATGTACTGTTGAAGCCTGACTTTGAGGATTTGGGGCCTGACCTTGCCAGCATGTGAAATGAGTGCAATAACACCTCCATTGCTGCCCTGAAATCAGGTTCACCAGATCCATCTTTACAGATCCCATGTGTTGATAAACGGTATTTGTCTTTCTCTTTCTGACTACTTGACTCTGTACAACAGGCTCCGGGTCACTGGGGGCGCACGTGACTTTTTCTCTAGTAGTTCCTGCCTTCACTTTCCTCGGGCTGTCTCTGCACTTCTGTCCACCTCTGTCCACATGTGGGAATGTTCTGGGGTCGTGGACCCCAGACCGCGTCTGCTCGATGGGACAGGGTGGGAAAGTGTCAGGAGATACATCAGAATCTGTTACTTTGGGGGAGCCACGGATTTTCAAAATTCATACAGTGCCTTGCGGGCTCCCTCTTCCCCTAATGCAGCGGCTACAGTTTTATAATAATTATATCATGCCAACCCTTCATTGCTTGGCTTTGCGCCCCTGGTAACAGGCGCAGCCCCGGCCCCACGACTGTGTGGTCCTCCTGGCTCAGCCCTCCCCTCCAGGCACCCTAGTAGAGCGCCGTGAGCCGCCCACCCCTTCCTGACATTTGCCTCCGCCCCCGACACCCCCAAGCTGCCGTCCACATTCCTGGGCCAAACAGCCATGTCCTTTAATGGGCAGCAGCCGATCCTCTGTCCGCGACCTCAGATCCACTGCGACGCAGGCACTTTCAGGACCACGTGTTGAAACTTCCCCACCTCTGTTCCCAGGATCTGTTTTCGCCCCGTGAGACGGTGCCTTGTGAGGCAGGGGAACTGGGCCCCGACGCCAGCCGCTGCTGGCGGTGCCTCCTCTGTCCACCGGCGCATCTGTGAAACATCTCCAGGCAGAACTGGGGAGGATTAAGTGAGACAGTAGGTTTCAAACACCCGGCACAAAGCACGTGATGAAAGAACCCGTGTCCCGACCTCTTCGGGCCCACAGCCCAGGAAGGCACCCCGCCTCTGCCAGCTCAGGAACAAGCGTTCCCCATGTTTGGAGCTGATGCAGGCTCTGCTCCACGGTCCCCGCCCTGCCTTCTAGTCCTGCTCTGTCTGATTCTCCCGGAGTCTTTTGTCCGCTCCCCAGTAGACTGATCTCCCTGGAGGAGAGGCCCATGTTACACCCCCAAACACCTCTCCTGACTTGCAATGGGCCCCAGGAGACATACAGGACACGAGAGCCCGCTCTGGTCACCTGACTCCCCTGCATACACGCCCCACATGCAACAGTCCCACCAGTGGGGCTCAGGAAGGCTGAGAGATGTACACGCTTGCAGAGGACAGCCAGCAGGTCAGGATGCACCGCCATCCCCACCACAGCCGCTCGGCGACCGTGTGGCCAGGCGTCCCACCAGGTCTGAGACAGGAGCAGAGTCAGGACCCCGAGGGGCAGCCGCTGCAGTTCTTGTCAGGACAGACGCTGGGGCACGGCCCTCGGGGGAGAGAAGTCAGGATGCTTGGATGTGGGCCACCAGTTCAGAGAGGGCTTCCTGGGGAGGGAGGGGCTTCGGAGGTGACTTGGCTCAGCCGGTAAAGAATCTGCCTGCAACGCAGAGACCAGGGTTCCATCCCTGGGTTGAGAAGATTCCCTGGAGAAGGGAAAGGCTATCCATTCTATTCTGGCCTGGAGATTTCCATGGACTATACAGTCCATCGGGTTGCAAACAGTTGGACACGACTGAGTGCCTTTCACTTTCATACATATTTGGAGCTCCAGAGCATCTTGGTGGACCAGGTTCTCAACTTCCCCGACTCAGTGTGTTCCCCCGTGACAGGTTGGTGACAACCGGCATCACTCCCCTCGAAGTTCGTTGGGAGCGTCAGTTGAGGTAATCTAGGTAGAGCACCTGTGACCGGGGCACAGAACTCAATACGTGTGTCATCTGGATGAGTGACGGGCGATGCAGGAGAGAGAAATGATACAGGGGGAGAGCCGGACGAGAGGATGGATGGGTGGGTGGATTTCTAGTTTAGGCAGGTCCCATACCGGGCAACAAGGAAGCAGTAATGTGTAAAAACAGATGCAATCTCTATTCTCATGGAGTTTGCAGCATAGCAGGATGAGTAGACATTATTCAAATAACCACACAGGCAAATGTGGACATGAGGCTGTCCTGTCCGCAGGAGAGCTTCACAGCTTTGTGAGGCTCCATTGAGGGGGACCTAACCTGGTCTGTGAGACCAGGAAGTGCCCCCAGATGGGATGATTTGAGCCCAAAGGCGTGTGGGCAGAGAGAAGGGTTAGCATTTCCAGCTTATGTGGGGCATCCCTGGGGTGGGTGCAGCGGGCAGAGCAAGGAGCGGGCTGAAGACGACTCCAGAGCTGCAGAGACGGGCGGACGCAGAACTGGCCAACCTGGTGCTCCAGGGACGCGGAGCGGGTGAGGGTCTGGCAGGAGTCGGGCCCGGCGCCCGGGTTTCTGGCCTGGTCTATGGGGCGACCTCGCTGCTATTCCCTGGGAGAGGGGAGACTCAGGAGCTGGGTTTGGGTGTGAGAAGGCTGGGCACCGTGAGACAGCCCCGAGGGGCTCCCGGGAAGGCATGGAGCTCAGGGCAGGTGGGAAGGTCTGCACGTGGTCCGCGCTCGAGGCTGCAGGGCCTGGTGAGGTCACTCAGAGAGGGCGTAGGAGACGGGAAGGACGAGGTGGTCTCGTCACCCTGGAGGGCCTCCGTCACCCAGGGGCTGGCAGGAGAGGCAGTGCAGCCAGGGGCAGAAGGAGCCCAAGGAGCCATTGGGAGGGACTGCGAAAGTTGTGGGGGGAGGGAGCTGGGGATGGGGTGGGCAGGTGGGTCTGGGGTCGTGGCTGCACATGGGGGAGCAGGCAGAGAGGGTCCCGTGTCTGCTGCTCACGGACACGGACATGCATCCGAGCCGAGGCACCTCCCCAGATGTGTGCTCTGGAACCTTCTAGCTCTCCAGCCACCCCGGTCTGCTCACTGCCAGGAGCACTCAGAGGGGGGTTTTGCCCTGTGCAAAAACACTCTTTTCTTTGTGGCCCTTGAACCCTTCAGTCCTTGGGACACTTAGAGGATGCAACCTCAATGTCCTAGTGGTTGTGGAACCAATTAATACAGAATCCTGTGTCGTATGTTGCTTACCGGCTCTTGGTCAAGGCTTCGAACGGGGGTCTTGTTCATACATGCGCGGGCATGCGTGTGTTTTATTTCTCCTCTCAGCCAAATCACCCACTTAAAATCTGTATTTCAGTGACTTCCCTGGTGGTCCAGTGGCTAAGATGTTGTGCTCCCAATGCAGGGGGCCCAGGTTTGACCCCTGGTCAGTGAACTACATCCCCCGTGTGAAACTAAGACAGAGCAAGGAGCGGGCTGAAGTGCAGCAAAAAAAAACCAACCAACAAAACTATATTTCATTTCTCTTCCAATTGATGCATCACACACACACAAATCCCCTAACGTACTATTACACAATGCTGATTATAATCTCCGTAAGTCCTGATCTCGGAGAAGGCAATGGCAACCCACTCCAGTACTCTTGCCTGGAAAATCCCATGGACAGAGGAGCCTGGTAGGCTGCTGTCTATGGGGTCGCATAGAGTCGAACACGACTGAGCGACTTCACTTTCACTTTTCACTTTTCATGCATTGGAGAAGGAAATGGCAACCCACTCCAGTGTTCTTGCCTGGAGAATCCCAGGGAGGGCGGAGCCTAGTGGGCTGCTGTCTGTGAGGTCGCACAGAGTCCGACATGACTGAAGCGCCTTAGCAGCAGAAGCAGCAGCAAGTCCTGATCTTACAGCGATCACAGCAACCACAGCTGTAACCGCTGTCCTGTGGGGATGGAGGGCCCCGGTCCCTGCAGACGACTCGCTTGGGGCCTTGGGTCTGCCCGGAGCCCACAGGCTGTCCTCCAACCCCGGGGCCCAGACGGAGACCAGCCGCACCCACCCAGGTCTCAGCCTGCGCCTCCAGCCCCTCCCGCCGACCCCGCCCCTTCCCGCTGACCCCGCCCAGTCCAACGGCCACGCCGGGCCCTCCTCCCACCTGGTCCAGGAGCGTCAGAAGGGCGCACTCTGTAAGCAGGGCAGGGGGCTGAGCCCGCCACCTGTTCCTGCACGCCCCGCCCCCCCACCCAGCTTTCTCACTGACGGCTCTGCCTCTGAGGGCCTCTGTGCCTGGCCCGTCTCTACAGCAAGCGGGGTCCAAGGGGAATCTCACCCCCATTCAGCCAGAAGACCCTCTGAGTCTGAGTCTGAGCTGGAGGCCCAGCCCTCCTTCCATCTGGGAAGCTGCGGTGGGGTCCGTGTGGGGTCGGGACCAGCCCTAGGGGTGGGGGTAGGGAAAACAGCCCACCCACGAGGCTGCAGGGATGTCACGGCCGGACGGCTCCAGGCCTTCTGTGGACTCCGTCGCAGGAGTGAATACACTTAATGGTCACCAAGCCTCTAATTCCGTTGTTTTATGATATTAAAACCTGTAATTTCATAGAACTTAGCCCAGCGAGAAGTGCCCACCTAACACCCACTGCAATTCTCGGTCACTTGCCGAGGCTGACGGGGCTGGGGTCACCGCCTTGAGGCTATGCAGCCCCCTCCTCCTGCTGAGGAGGTCCAGCCAGGAGCAGGGGATGTGCAGACGGGGAGGGGGCAGAGATGGGAGTTGCAGGGCGGCAAGGGGAGCTCCGTGGGGCCCTCAGGACCAGCTGTTGGGTCCTGCGGTGCCCACGTGGAGTTGCACCTCCCAGGGGCTGCTGAAAGCCCGCCTGATGCTGTGAGGGTCTTGGCACAAACCAGGCCTCTCCCTGGGGGTTGACACAGGCCCCCCGGGGGAGAAAGCAGGGGAGGATGTGGAGCCTCCAGGCTGAGCAGTGGCTGGAGAGGCCACCTTGCCTGCCTCCCCCCCCAGGGTCACCGGGAACCTCCCTCCCACGCACACCCTCTGCGGTTGCAGCCTCCCTGTCTCCCTGGTGCCCCGAGGGGCCATGTGCCCTCGGGGATGACTACCGGGCCATCAGCGAGAGCAAGCAGCTGCCGAGCACTAAACCCTGTTTCTGGCCGTGAAGAGCAGGTCCTCCGAAGAACCTGGGTACGGTTCTCTCTGGGCTGACCCGAGTCCTGGTCCAGGGGCCTGGGCTCCGCTGCGTGCTTAGAGCCCCCCATCCCGTGGCTGTGATGGGAAGACGGGTACTTGGTGAGACCCCCAGGGCCCCACCTGCCCCACAGGCTCTGGTGCCACATGGATGCCCTCGGGCTTCGGGGGCAGCCCTGGGGGAGGGCTGCTGCTGCAGTGAACACCTAACAGGAAGCTGCCCGGTCACGCCTTCTGGACCCCGTCTGGGGCAGGAGCAGGAAGGGAGGTGATCTCGGGTGTCAAGGTGCGCTGGGGCAGGAGCCCAGGCACCCAGCCACACAGGGCCTTTCACTGTGCAGGCCTGGGGTCAGCGTGCCCTCCACCCACAGCAGGGACCCAGCTCCACCAAATCCCCCTCCTCCCCCCTGCCTTCCCCAGGCCCCCGGGGCCACGAGGGCGGCGGGCTCCGTGGCTCACCAGGAGGTCATGAGCGGTGCTCCCACGTGGTCCAGGGCGCACTCCCGTGGCCAGGACCGGCCGTGGGGCACGTGGAGCCGTGGGGCACGTGGAGCCATGGGGCACGTGGAGCCGGGCTCTGCAGGCCCAGTGGGTATGCGTCCCGGAGGCGACTTCCTGCCCGGGCTCCTCTCCTCTGAGTTTCAGAGAAGCCACAGGACACCTGCCCAGCTGGCAGGAGGGTGCTGCCCAGGGTGGGTGACCTGGGGTGGAGTCTCTCCTGGTGCTGTCCCCCAGGGCAGGTGACCCGGGGTGTGTGATGAGGTGGATGACAGGGTGGGTGATGGGGTGGGTGACGTGGCTGACCCAGGGTGGGTGACCCAGGGGGGGTGATGGGGTGGGTGACCTGGGGTGGGTGATGGGGTGGGTGACGGGGTGGGTGACCCGGGGTGGGCGACCCGGGGTGGGTGACCCAGAGGGGGTGATGGGGTGGGTGACGGAGTGGGTGACGGGGTGGGTGACCCAGGGGGGGTGATGGGGTGGGTGACGGAGTGGGTGACGGGGTGGGTGACCCAGGGTGGGTGACCTGGGGTGGGTGACCCGGGGTGGGTGACCCAGAGGGGGTGATGGGGTGGGTAATGGGGTGGCTGACCCAGGGTGGGTGACCTGGGGTGGGTGATGGGGTGGGTGACCCGGGATGGGGTCTCTCCTGGTGCCGTCCCCCAGGAGGAGGGAGGAGCGGGCCTAGGGGGCTGTGAGGGTCCGTGGTGAAGGGTCTCTGGGCATCTTTTTGGGCATCTAGGTCAGGGGGCCCATGATGCCCACTCACGCATGCCGTTCATGCCCCTTCCCTCCAGGCATCCGGGCACTGTTACCAGGACAAAGGCATCGATCTCGGCTGAGAGAACGCTGAGATGTATTGACAGAGAGGTTTGCATCGATCCAGCAGGAAGTAAGGTCGGTGGCCTCCTGGGCAGGTGCGCAAACCAACCCCTCGCCTAAGGCAGGGTCAGGATCCACTCCTCCTGGCCTCAGTCAGTGGCCTGGCCCCCACTGTCCACGCTTGAGGTTATTCCAGCCAGCAAGGCAGGGAGGCCAGTGAGCCAGTGAAAAAGCCCTGGTCTTGGGGGCCCAGGAGCCCAGGTCACGGGAGCCAAGGACAGGGGAACCCAGGATGCGGGGGCCCAGCACAAGGGGGCCCAGGAGCCTAGGTCACGGGGGGCCTAGGACATGGGGGCCCAGGGTGCGGGGCCCAGCATGCGGGGGCCCAGGACGTGGGGGCCCAGGTCGCAGCAGCCCAGGACACGGGCCTCGTGGGCCCGGGGACTGGCAGTCAGTCCAAGGCCGAGCACACAGCAGCTCTGGGCCCGGCCGACGCTTCCTCTCCAACTCAAAGCCCCTTTGTGAGCAGACAGCCTGCCTGCTGCCCCATACTCACTGCCCATGAGCAGAGCAGGCCAATGGACCACAGGGCCGGGTGGCCCAGCCCCAGAGCACGGCCCGGTCTGAGGGTGACCCTTCCCACGTGCCTCCCTTTAGGCCGGCTCCCTCCTGGAAAGTGGACATGGGGCTGCAGCTGGAAAGACCACCCCAGGGTCTCTACATCCTCCTCTCGTCTCAGACTGTCCCAGGGGAAGGGCGCCCAGGGAAGGACTGGGGCAAGGAGCCCCACTGCACCCGCTGTGGTCCAAAGAAAGCCCACGTTCCCTCTTGGAACTCGAAAGGGTACCCCTCTAGACAGACAGTGCTTGGCCGGACGGAAGCAGAGGTCAGTTCTGAACACTCTGCCACGTCCTGGGGTCTTAGATGGGTGCACTGGGGTCCAGGGGCCCCACACAGCCTTCGGGTACATTAATGTGCCCGGAGACTGTGTTTCCCAGACAAGCCGAGGCTTACCGCAGTGTTCCCCGCAGAACCATCTCAACGACAGGTGACCGGGGGCTGGAGGGGCACGTGTACGCAGCAGGGGAATCACCACGCTCTCCCCTGGCCTGGCAACGCTCACAACGCTCTGCAGGCCTTAGGCCCACAGAATGAGAGTCCAGCCCACGAGGGTGGGCAGGCGAGGCTGCAGGGGGCAGGGGGCACCCGGCCCCTGGACCCTGGGGACAGGACCCCGCTGTCCCTCTGTGGGGGCTCCGTTTGCTCAGGAGCTGCGTGAATGTGGACGAGGGCATGTCAGTAGATGCTCGCAGAGACGGGCTCACCTTGGGACAGAGCAGAGATTCGGAGATTCAGGGGCCGGTACATGCTCTGACGCAGCAGGCAGAGTATTTTCCCGACCCACCCACCTTTGCTCAGCAGCTTCTGACCCACACACTCGCTGTGTGCCCACCTCCTCCAGGGCCCCCTCCCGGCTGGGGGCTTTGAGGAGGGGCTGCCTGGCTGGCACGTACAAGGAGACAGGGAGAAAGCCAGAATCTAGGGGGCTGGAGGTAAGCACGATGGGAGTGAGCGCTTACGGTGAACAATGTCGGATTTGTGATCTCCAAAGCAGATTTAGCTTCGGGACCAGAGATCAGGCTTGATCACTCAAGAGCCTTTGTGCAGTAGAGTTTTATTAAAGAAGGACAAGGGACAGAGGAAGCTTCTGACACAAACATCAGAAGGGGGTGGAGAGTGCCCCATCCCTCGTCTTAGCAAGGGAGCCATATACTTTTAAATTGGTTATTGCAATAAATCAAAAGAATGTCTCAAGGTTGTAAAGATCTTACTAGACCCACTCCCATAGTACACATTTTAAGATAACAGGATTAGTCAGAAAGTTTTCACAAAGGAGAAACATGTCCTTAAGCGGGATACATTGCTGTTATATAATCCTTACTAAGGAATGTAGAAAAAGACGTTTGTCCTTTCCTCCTCTTTGAGAGCCCCAGACCCCTCTCTCCTCCTCGGGGACCCCGGACTTTTTACCAACCTGCCTTGGACTTGACTCTCCCAGGAGGTGGTGGCCCCGCAGGTCCAGGGCACCTGGGCTGGGCGGGAGTGGGGCTCGGCCCTGAGGAAAGAGGGAACGGCTGGGGTGTGAGCCGGACACACACAGAGCAAGGGGCGCCTCTGCTGGCTTCAGTGTTCTTTTTAATAAAGTTTTATTGGCATATAGCTGACTTACAGAATGTGTTAGTTTCAGGGTTCCAGCGTACGCCCACTCTTTTCCAGCCTCTTTTCCATATAGGTCATTACAGAGTCTCAGGCGCGCTCCCTGCGCGGTGCAGCAGGTCCTTATTGGTTGCCTGCTTTACATCTAGGGGTGTGTATGTGTCAGTTCCAGCCTCTGCAGGTGGAAGAGACACTTGTCTGCTCAGCAGTGCCAGAAGCGCTGGTTTGATGGAGGGGAGGAAGCTGAGATGACCCCAGGGAGACAGGACAAGGAGGACAGGTGTGGAGCCTGGAACCCCAGACTCCTCCCTCCCAGAGAGCAGCCCTGGGGCAGGAACTCTGATCCCCTGCTTCCTACACGGGGTGGGGCCTGAGGCCCAGAAAGCAGGTGATCCAGCCGTGAAGGGGGCACCAGGCAAGGGGGCCACAGACCCGGGGCAGCAGGGCCCGCAGATACCAGAGAGAGGCGGGGGAGTGGAGGGGGTCAGAGGGGAGAGGGGGGGAGAGATGCAGAAGGGAGGGAGCAGGGAGACCCTCGGGAAACTGAGCTCTGTTCAGAGTGCCCTGGCCTTCTGTTTCAGCGGTGTGTGGTCACCTGCCCGGGAATGAGACCCACTCCGTACGAGAGACGAGGGGGCTACAGACGACGGGGAGGCTCGGGGCTCCGAGGCTGCAGGACCCCCGGCCTGGGGTCACCGAGACAGCCTCCTTCCCCAGGATGAGCAGAGCGGCTGCAGAGTGGTGGGGAGAGGCCGCCCACGGAGGGGTGGGCGTGGACACGGCATGGCCCTGCCTGGCCCACCCACAGGGAGACACGCGGTGGAGCCCCCGGGGGTCTCCCAGGACCAGCTCCTCCCACCCCGACCTCAGGGGAAGAGCTGTGGTCATGGAAACCGCTTCATCGTCTGAATTTCAGAGCTGGGAATATTTGAGTCAATCAAGAAATTCAATTAGCGGAGTGACATGTTGTCACGCGTGGCTCTGCCGCCCCGCTTCCCATTTTCCGGGAGATAATTGGTGTATTTGCGACAAAACTGAAATTCAATATTTATCGGCTGCTGCTTTTCAATAAAGGAATACTCGGTTAGACCCTCTCCTTAGGATGTCATTTTTACTCAAACCTGCTGACACGCGTGTCCTGGTTCTGACCCCGCCAGTGACTCAGAGATGGGGGCGAGGCCAGGGGCACAGAGGCTCAGGCTGTGGAATCTGTGTCCACAAGGAGGGGGCAGGCAGCACCCTCAGAAAGGCCAGTATCCCGTGGGGGGCCAGGGCCCCCAGCCCAGGTCCCACCTCGTCACCCGCGTCCCGGTTGCACGGAGGAGAAGCTACCTGCTGATCCAGAGGGGCAGAGGAGCCGCGGCCAGCAGGGGCAGGGGGCTCCGGAAGGGTCAGGGCCCAGCTCCCGGGTATAAGTAAGGTCCGGGCCCGGGGTGGCCTCAGGACCGCAGGCAACAGTCCTGATCACAGACACGGAGGAGGCGGGTCTCACACGCTGTTCCTGCTCGGTGCAGCCACGGGAGGGTCGGGAGCGTGACCCCCGGATCATTTCATGACCACACACAGATGCCCCAGGCACCGTCCTGTGTGCGAGCTGTCACGGCTGTGGTCATCAGTTCTCTGGCTGTAAAGTTTGATCAAATAATAATAAACATACAGACCGCGTGCAGGCCGGAACTCTGTGAGGTTGCCTGGCTGCTCACGAGGTCCCCGGGACTTCCTCCTCCCTCCTGTCCCCCTGCCCTGGGATGGGAGCCCCCCCAGGGCACCCCACCCCACCCACTGCTCCCTCAGGCCCTGCCGCTCCCCGCTGTGGGTGGAGACAGTGTGTCAGATGAGAGCAAATCCAGACCTGAAGGAGGAGAGATGTGATGTCAAAGTCTGTCATCGGGGGGTGGGGGGGACACCCCCATCTCAGGCTCTGTGAGGTCCCAGCACCAACAGGAATAGGCTTGCCTGGCCTGGGGAGGTGGGTGGGCAGGGGAGAGGCTGACAAGAGGTGGGGACCCCAGCCCTGAGGGGGTCTCCCCACTTCAGTAGCTGTGCAGGACCAGAGGGTCAGCCCCACGAGGCTGGGGTGGCTGGATGGTCCTGCTGCCCTTTTCCAGACCCGCCTCTTCAGGCCCAGGGCCCCGCCATTCTGCGGGAACCTTGGGTTTAGGAGGAGAAGACAGAGGCCGTGTTCCATCAGCCTCGGTTCCCAGATCTCCCCCGGGCAGCGGCCAGTCTCCTGGGGCCTCTGGGAGTCCCTCCCGAGTCAGCATCCAGCAGGCTGGCCCAGTGGGCAGAGGCCGTGGCTGCTGCCGTGACATGGGGGAAGCAGTGAGTGGTGAGGAGGCCAGGCAGTGAGCCCCCCACCCCCCGTGTTAAGTCCCCAGGGCTGAGACCAGGACCACCCCCAGCATCCAGCTCAAGGGCCCTCGGGGCTTGGGGGGGAATGCACGGTGGACCGGGGTCAGACCGTCGAGCACCTCAGAGCCCTTGTGCAGTTCTAATCTACGGTCTCACAGCCTTCACGCCTGCGAAGCAGCTTTCATGCTCCATCAACTCCCAGCTCCTTCCACCCGGGTGGGGCCCGCCGTGGAAGCCCCATTGTGGACATGGGCACGCGGCTTGGAGCCTCACTGTGGCCGGTGGGGCTGCGCTGGGGGGCTCCGTGGGGGCCCCAGGACGGCTCTGCGGAGGGGAGGGGCCACCTTGCCCGGAGACACGGAGAAAGCTGGGGCAGTGATCAGGATGCTTCTTTTATAGCCTTTTCTGCACAGGCAGGATGCAGAAAGTGGAGAGCAAATGGGTTCAGAGATTATCTACTTTTATTTAAGGGAAAAAAAACCCTTAATTTTGCAAAATCCACTGGTGTGCTGAAGCTGGCAGGGATCCTGGGCTCTGTTCAGGAAAAGAAAGGCCTGGCGGCTGGGAACAATGTCCGTGGGCAGGCGTCACCTGCAGGGCTAAGTGCCCAGAGGGCGCGTGGTTCACAGGAGGGCAAGGGCTCTCCAAACGCCAAAGTGCTCCTGTCTAATCCTGCGGGGCGAGAGCTGGCTCAGCGCCACCAGACCCCAGAGGTGAGCCTGTGTGCCTTGTGGGTGGGGGTGGCTCTGCAAGAATGCTCCCTGCGATGGCCACGCCCTCACAGCCTCCAGGGAGGAACAGAGGTCCCCTCTCTACAGGGTTTGAATTTGTCCTTTCAGAACTCACTCCCTTTTCCACCCCCGCCCTTGTTCATTCATTCGAATCCTGTAGGCTCCATTGCCTGGGTCTGAACGTTCGAGTCCCTCCTGAACGTGTATGTTGAAATCCTCGCCACGGTTATGGTATTGGGAGGTGATGACGTCATGAGGGTGGGACCCTGGGAATGAAATTAGTGTCCTTAGGGAGGCCCCAGAGAGCCCCTCACCCCCGCCACCTGCGGACCTGGCAGAGAGATGCCAGCCGAGGACCAGGAGGAGGGCTCTCCCTGAACCCACCCCTCCAGCACCTCGAGCTCCCGGCCTCCAGAGCTGTGGGAAGTCAGGTCCTGCTGTTAGAAGGCCCCCAGCCTCACGAGAGCCCAGGCCGCCTCGTCCCTGGGAGAGCGCAGAGGGCACGAACCCTACACAGGCCGGGACCCAGGGCTGGGGCTGGGGGCAGAGGGCAGAGACATGGGTGATGGGCTAGGGAGTGTCCGCCAACGCCAGCAACCACCGGATGGCCAGCAGAACACGTCACCCCAGAGGCAGCACCGGGCCGGTCCTTGGGAGCACGACGGCCCAGCCCGGTGGGGGGGTCCCCATTATCCCCCGTCACCTCGTGAGCAGAGCGGCAGGAAACACATCTCCAAGCCCAAGGATTTGCCCCCAAGGTTGCATTGCCCAGACCAGCAGCTCCAGATGAGACTGCGGAGGGGACAGCCCCCCGAGAGGCCTTGCTGGTGACAGAGGAGGAAGGGGCCGTCCCAGCTTTGGGGCCCCGCCACCTGCCCCAGCCTGTCCACCCTCCCCAGCCCTGCAGGGAGCGGACCGTCCAGCCTTGAGGACCTGAGTGACATGCCCTCAGGGCGTAGACGGAGGCTCCCTTCAGACACAGGGCTCGAGGGGCCAGGGAGGGGCGGCAGCTCAGAGCAGGAACCAGTGGAAAGGGGCCAGAGGGACAGACGGGGCAGCTGCTGCCCGCAGGGGTGAGAACGGGGGTGACTGGGGGGGGACCCCCGTACCAGCGGCCTCCCCGGAAGGCGGGGCTGCTAAGGGAGCGGCGGAGCTGGCCACTCCGCTTGTGCTGACTCTGGGGGCTCGCTGCTGAGACAGCGGGAGGTGCCGGGAGGAGGCAGGGGCCTGGCACGGGTCTCCCGTGGCCCTGACTCCATCCTCAGGGCGTCAGAGCGGGGCCGCCAGCTCCCACGGCACAGCCCTCTTCACCCAGAGGGGTGGGCAGCGGGCTCTTTTCCTGTCCCCATGAGGGGTCAGCCCCCGGGAGCAGAGCCCAGGCTCCAGGCGCCCCTTCTGGCCGGTCACTGCTGCAGCAGAGGCTGTGAGACCCTGGCGACCGCTCACCTCCCTGGGAAAACCAGGCAGGAATCAGAGGCTGCTGGGGTCCAGGCCAGGGCGGGGTGTGGACAGGGGAGTCAGGGGCAGAGGCCCTGGGTCTGTAACCACTTCCGTGACCTTCATCATCACAGGGTGAAGACGGAGGCCATAGTCCCCCCTCCGCCCCCATCTGGAGACGCGAGTTTGCTGGAGAAGTTTCGCCCAGGTGCGGGGACCCCGAGACATCACAGCGAGGACCCCCACCACTCCTTTGGGCCCTCAGGACACCAGCCCCCGGCTGCCTCCCCTTCTGGCGGTGGGTGATGCTGGCACCGATGCTGCCCACCTGAGCCAGCCTCCTGCCGCGCCGCGGCAACTGTGCCTCCGGGCTGGCCTCCTGTCCTGGGCCCCAGGCCCTGCCTCCAGCCTGACGCCCCACGAGCCCCACGTGGGGACCAGACCTCGGCTCACAGAGCATGAAGTCGGGACCCGGGAGGGGCAAGCCTGCTGGGCCTGAGTCCTGGGCCATGCCCAGGAGCAACCCACCCGGGAACGGCCAGACCGCAGCCCGACACCAGGACCCCGGACTCCAGGAGGACGTGAGAGGAGGCGGTGTCTTGAAGAACTCTGGTCTCGAAGCCATGAGGTGGACTGAGTCAGTGACAAAGCCCGCCTGCCAGCTCGGGGGCCGGGGTGGCCGGGGCTCTTTTTGTTATTGTTGTGTCTCTAAGTCATGTCCGACTCTGCGACCCCATGGACGGCAGCATGCCAGGCCTCCCTGTCCATCACCAACTCCCAGAGCTTGCTCAGACTCACGTCCATCGAGTCGGTGATGCCATCCAACCATCTCATCCTCTGTCGTCCCCTTCTCCTCCTGCCTTCAATCTTTCCCAGCATCAGGGTCTTTTCCAACGAGTCGGCTCTTGGCATCAGGTGGCCAAAGTATTGGAGCTTCAGCTTCAGCATCAGTCTCTCCAATGAATATTCATTTACAAGGAGGCAAAGGAGATGAGAGCCGATGATTAAATGTAACAGGAAATGTGCCAGGCCAATGTGAGAGCAACTTTAAGACATTTGTGAATAAAAAAAAAAGTTAATTTACTCAAATGCAAATAAACTTAGCCTCACAAAGATGCTGATTCTGTTCATTTATAAATTTAGCACAATCACACACACAAAATACTAATGGGTTGCTTTCCCTGGGATTAGCTGGGGAATATTTGAGTGTCATATGGGGAAAATACAAGCAGAAGCAACCGGGAAAGATGTGTGGGTGGGGGTGGCTAGCTCTCGACATCAAAGTGCCCCTGAAGCCTCCACTGTGATCCGTGCAACCCTGGACTGAGGGGACAGACAGACGGACAGATAGAGGAGCAGAATGGGAAGTGCAGAAAGAGACGGACAGAGCTGCGTGGGACAGGCATGGCCCATGACGGGCGGGACCAGGAGAGACCCCTGAACCTTAAGTGCTGCCCTGGGGGATGGGGGCAGGGCACGGCATCGCCCCCCGCCCTTCACAGGCTCACCCTCAAACCAAGCAAGTTCCAGATCACTGAGAACAGGAGACAAGGAAAGAAAAAGAAAAGAGAACTCAGAAGAGCGGAGCAGAGCAGGGCAGCCGCTCCAAGGCCTGGTTCCTTGGAGGCACCGGATGGATCCCACGTCCTGGGCTCCCCCTGCCCTTGGCAGTGCCTGAAAACACAGCCAGGACACAGGAGACGGGGCCGCAGCCAGGGGACTCGGCTCCTGCCTCGTTCTGAATAACCCCAAGGAAAAGTTCTCGGAATGGATGTGCTGGTTCTGATAATCGGCCAACACGCTTGTCCTTCCACGAAGGCATGGGGGTGGGGGAGGGCTCCGAGAAAGACAAAAACCTCCTCTTTTAAAGTACCATCCTTGTTTGTGGAGTGGAATTAATGTCTCGTTCATAGCGTTTGCTATTGCGTATCTGTCTCTCTCAATCTGGCTGCAGGAGGTGACCTCCAAATACAGCTAATTTAATCTGCAGAAATCACCCTGCAATTGACTTTCCCGAAACTGATATTAGATGAAATCTCTATTCCAATGAGCCTGCCTGTCATTAACTATTCCCCGTGAAAGGCCTAATGTACAACGTTTAAAAATCTTCCCTAATGTTGTCAGATTTCATAAACGCACTCTTTTATTAAGGAATTAGCAGCTCGGGCTGAGGGACTCACTGATGAACAGGCAGATCCTGGGATCTTGCCCTGGACAGATAGGCTCCCGGGGACAGAGGCTGAGAGCAGTGGGCAGCAGAGATGCTGACGCCAGCTGCCCAGGGATCAAAAACGGTGTGGGGACCCCAAGAGGGCAGAGGGAAGGGGCTGGACCCTTGCTGAGCTGGCTTGGGGTCCCCAGGGACACAGGAAGGCCGTGATGGCCAGGTTCAGCCTGTCCACCTGACCCCGGTTCTGGGCCAGAGCTGCGCCACGTGGGTGCCGTGACCACGGACACACCCGCGTGTCGGGAGTGCTTATGCTTCCTAACCGGGAGCGCCTGGTGCCCTGCTCACCCATAGGTGATCCACACGCCTGTGCTCCAGGTCGGGCGGGGCGGTTGATCTCTGACCCCAACCCAAAGCCTCTCAGCGCTCTCTGGGTTGGGACCGGGGAGTCAAAGCGCTCTGCCCTCCCCCTCCCCTCTCTGAGCTTGGTGCCCACATCTGCAAACGGGCGCCACGCTGGCCCGCCTCCTGGGCATGCTGGAATTCCAGGAGGCCATGCTGTGGGGGTCAGCCCACCCCAGGCACAGATGAAGGGCTTCCTGCCCGTGACCTCAGATTAATACTTTGACTAACACTTTCACCTCCTGTATCTGTAAGATGAGTAGTAGGGGGTGGGCTTGTCCAGAGTCCTGTAGCTCATCAGAGCCTGCTGGGGACTGGGGGTACCCAGGCCACCCCCTGGTTCCCAGTTCAACCAAGAATTACATCTGCTTTCTCCTTGGAAAACATGCGGGCAAGAGAGGAATGGGGTGAAACATTCAAAGTGTTGAGAGAAAAGGCAGCAACCTAAAATTCAGAAACCTGAGTAATTGTCCCTCCTTCGAAAGTGAGGAAACACAGCGCCTGTCTCAGAAGAGCAAAGTCTGAAGGCGATTGTGTCGGCACACATGCCTTGTGAGAAGTGTCAGGGAGATCTTTAGAGAGAAAGAAAATGCTGCAGTCCAGAGACTCAGACCTACTTAAAGAAAGGGAGAGTAGAGCAGGACTAACTGAATGGAAAATGAAAATTTATTTTCTTTTTCTTAATTGAACAGATTGCAGTTTGTTACAAATAATGCTGCCAGCGTATTTGATCACATATTCTTATGCCTACGTCTTATGTACATATCCTTGGAGAAGGGAATGTTTACCTATTCCAGTGTTCCTGCCTGGAGAATTCCATGGACAGAGGAGCCTGGGATTGCAAAGATTCAGACACAGCAGAGCAATTAACACACACACATATGTACGTATATCTATGTTTACACAAAAAAATGAATGTCAGAGTAATACAAGTGAGGGAGGATTAGAATTTTTTGACTATTATTCGGCACTTGAACCACCCTTTGGCGGTATAGTATATACTGAACATGTTCTTGGATCTGTTGTAAATGTATGCTGCAGACTGTAGGCAATCTGTTAAAAAAAAGTTACAAAAGAAATACAACTGATATGCTAAGAAAGGAAATTATATAAAAAAGCTCAATTAAAACCACAAAAGGCAGATTAAAGAGTGGAAGATAAAAATAGGAAAGTGAAAGTGAAGTTGCTCAGTGGTGTCCAACTCTTTGCGACCCCATGGACTGTAGCCCACCAGGCTCCTCGGTCCATGGGATTTTCCAGGCATGAATACTGGAGTGGGGTGCCATGGCCTTCTCCAGGGGATCTTCCCGGCCCAGGGATCGAACCCAGGTCTCCCGCACTGCAGGCAGACGCTTTACCATCTGAGCTACCAGCTGAGGCTGCAGATAGAAAACAGGTTTGGTTTTGTAGAAGCTGAAAGATTATTCTAAAATGTATACAAAAATTCAGAGTCAAAACTAGATAATACAGCCTTGGAAAGGAGCAGGCTGGCCAGACTTCCCCGTTGCATTCTAGTGTGTCCCGTGAGCTCGCGTTCAGGGCCGATGCTGTGGAGTAAATGACTCAGCGTTGAGTAATTCAGGAGTGTGGTTGCTTTCAGGACGAGGGTGGGATGGGTGAATGGGTCTGCAGGGTCAGAGCGGGAGCGGGTCCCGGGCAATCTGCCCTTTACTCCCTGGCGCTCCTCCGGTGAAACTGAAATAAGACGCACCTTCGCTTGTGTGCTCAGCTGCTCAGTCACATCCGACTCTTTGTGACACTGTGGGCGGTAGCCCACCAGGCTGCTCTGCCCGTGGGATGTTTTCAGGTGAAAATACTGGAGTGGGTGGCCATTTCCTCCTCCAGGGCATCCTCCCGGCCCAGGGATCAAGCCCTCGTCCCCTGCGTCTCCTGCACGGCAGGCAGATTCTTTACCACGGAGCCTCGCGGAAGCCCGACATGCGCCTTATGCATTAGGTATTATTCTTTGTGTTAGAAGGTTTACAAACGGTGATCCCTCAAGCTTGTCACCACAGCTGTAAACAGTTGCAAAAATGTGATTTTCATGATATTTCAGACATTGAAACAAAACTGCTACCATCGTCACTTCTGGTTTTTGCAACAGAATCTAAGCATATAGCAATGGATGGACACTAGGCATCTATTTTTTAAAGACTTCAGTAAATGCTGGTTTTAAGTTGAAATGGAAGCACTTAATTTTTACCTTCCTCTCATATTTCTGTTCTAGTTCTCCATTAAATCGTAAACTAATATTTTTTTTGCATCAGGGTTTTCGGTCACCCTATCATAATTCCGTATCATAACATGAATAAATATGTATATAAATTGATATTTTTAAATATCCAGATGTCATTGGGCTCTAAATGCTAAATTTTCTTCTAGGTTGAGTTATTATTACAATATTTTCACAACAGTAATTTAAAAGCACATGAAGGCAGTATACATTTTGACAAACAATTAGCAAACACAAAAGGTTTTTTAAATGCATCTCATCCCCACGTTTAAATCACACCCTTTTAGATGACTAATTGCTGGAATGAAGCGGCATTCACTTTTCCCCCCCTATTTTTAATTTTTAAAATTTAATCTAAAGCACTGCGAACATGCCTTTATAAATAAGATGAGAATGAAGGGAACTTTTTCATTCAATGAACATCATTTGGTTGAAGCTGGACGTTGAGCTCTATGCCAGCGAGCACGCTGTATGTGGTACCCACACGTCCCCCACCAGGATGCGCACCCATTGTGTGATGTCGACAAGGGGTCCGGGCTCCCTTCCCTGGAAAAGCTGCCGGCCTGGGGCTCTGGGACTCTGAGGCTGGGGCACACAGGAGATACGTACTGTCTCCCACCGCGAGGATGACTGACACCCCAAATCCAGAACACGACAGGTGTCGAGGAGTGAAATGGAATAGGACCTTGTATCGACCTTGGCCCTCAAGTCCACGGCCTGCCTTTTGTCTGGAAAACAAGTAACCAAGAGTAAATTCTTGGTCTTTTTAATGGTTTTATGGTCTATGCTGAGGTTTCTGATCTCCCCTGTTATTGGTTAAACATTCAAAACCAAATGGTGAGGAGGGCTTCCATGGTGGCTCAGTGATAAAGAATTCGCCAGCCAATGCAAGAAACACGGGTTTCGATCTCTGGCCCCGGAAGATCCCACACGCCATGGAGCAACTAAGCCCATGTGCCAGAGCTACCGAGCCCTCGCCCTGGAGCCCGTGTTCCAGAAGGAGAGGAGCCCAGGCCCCGCAACGAGAGAGCAGGCACCACTCGCCGCTACGAGAGAAAGCCCAAGCGGCAATGGAGACCCAGCACAGCCAAAAACCAACCAATAAATAAAATTCAAACACACCCAAACGGGCTCTGGGTCAGCATGTCACCCCGAGTCGCCCCGTGAGCGGGGTCCGCGTCTCCTGCCCCGTTCCATTCACGGGGCCGCCACCCTCAGTGTTCTGTGGGACGCGAGCTGGTCAGCACAGCTTTACCTGGGAATCTGCCCAGCTGGGAGAAGCGCCTGGCCTCTTTTCTCACCACGTCAGGTTTGCAAACTTTGCAGGTTGGGCGAGTGCAGATCCAGCTGAGGACGGAGCCCGGCGCCTCCCCTGAGCCCTCAGGCTACCCCCTGCCCCACTCCTTTCACTGCCTCCACAGCCAGGGACGTTTGTGACATTGTACAGGAGGCAGGGATCAAGGCCATCCCCCAAAAGAAAGGCAAAAAGGCTACATGGCTGTCTGAGGAGGCCTTACAAACAGCTGAGAAAAGAAGTGAAAGGCAAAGGAGAAAAGGAAAGATATACCCATTTGAATGCAGAGTTCCAAAGAAGAGCAAGAAGAGATAAGAAAACCTTCCTCAGAGATCAATGCAAAGAAATAGAGGAAAACAATAGAATGGGAAAGACTAGAGATCTCTTCAAGAAAATTAGAGATATCAAAGGATTGTTTCATGCAAAGATGGGCTTAATAAAGGACAGAAACGGTATGGACCTGACAGAAGCAGGAGGTATTAAGAAGAGGTGGCAAGAATACAGATGAACTGTACAAAAAAGATCTTCATGACCCAGATGATCACGATGGTGTAATCACTGACCTCGAGCCAGA
The DNA here is from genome assembly GCF_029378745.1 of Bos indicus. Taxonomy (NCBI): domain Eukaryota; kingdom Metazoa; phylum Chordata; class Mammalia; order Artiodactyla; family Bovidae; genus Bos; species Bos indicus. The sequence continues at coordinate 119,056,146 of NC_091764.1, read as the reverse complement.
CATCCTGGAATGTGAAGTCAAGTGGGCCTTAGGAAGCATCACTACAAACAGCTAGTGGAGGTGACTGAGTTCCCCCTGAGATATTTCAAATCCTAAAAGATGATGCTGTGAAAGTGCTGCACTCAATATGCCAGCAAATTTGGAAAACTCAGCAATGGCCACAGGACTGGAAAAGGTCAGTTTTCATTCCAATCCCAAACAAAGGCAATGCCAAAGAATGCTCAAACTACTGCATAATTGCATTCATCTTCAGTTCAGTTCAGTTCAGTCGCTAGTCGTGTCTGACTCTTTGCAACCCCATGAATCGCAGCGCACCTCCCTGTCCATCACCAACTCCCGGAGTTCACCCAAACCCATGTCCATCGAGTCAGTGATGCCATCCAGCCATCTCATCCTCTGTCGTCCCCTTTTCCTCCTGCCCCCAATCTCTCGCAGCATCAGAGTCTTTTCCAATGAGTCAACTCTTTGCATGAGATAGCCAAAGTATTGGAGTTTCAGCTTCAGCATCAGTCCTTCCAATGAACACTCAGGACTGATCTCCTTTAGGAAGGACTGGTTGGATCTCCTTGCAGTCCAAGGGACTCTCAAGAGTCTTCTCCAACACCACAGTTCAGAAGCATCAGTTCTTTGGTGCTCAGCTTTCTTCACAGTCCAACTCTCACATCTATACACGACCACTGGGAAAACAATAGCCTTGACTAGATGGACCTTTGTTGGCAAAGTAATGTCTCTGCTTTTTAATATGCTGTCTAGGTTGGTCATAACTTTCCTTCCAAGGAGTTAGTGTCTTTTAATTTCATGGCTGCAGTCACCATCTGCAGTGATTTTGGAGCCCAAAAAATAAAGTCTGTCACTGTTTCCACTGTTTCCCCATCTACTTCCCATGAAGTGATGGGACCGGATGCCATGCTCTTAGTTTTCTGAATGTTGAGCTTTAAGCCAACTTTTTCACTCTCCTCTTTCACTTTCATCAAGAGGCTCTTTAGCTCCTCTTCACTTTCTGCCATAAGGGTGGTGTCATCTGCATATCTGAGGTTATTGATATTTCTCCCAGCAATCTTGATTCCAGCTTGTGTTTCTTCCATCCCAGCATTTCTCATGATGTACTCTGCTTATAAGTTAAATAAGCAGGGTGACAATATACAGCCTTGACGTACTCCTTTTCCTATTTGGAACCAGTCTGTGGTTCCGTGTCCAGTTCTCACTGTTGCTTCCTGACCTGCATGTAGGTTCCTCAGGAGGCAGCACTCATCTCACACGCTAGTAAAGTCATGCTCAAAATTCTCCAAGCCAGGCTTCAGCAATACGTGAACCGTGAACTTCCAAATGTTCAAGCTGGTTTTAGCAAAGGCAGAGGAACCAGAGATCAAATTGCCAACATCCGCTGGATCATTGAAAAAGCAACAGAATTCCAGAAAAGCATCAACTTCTGCTTTACTGACTACGTCAAAGTCTTAGACTGTGTGGATCCCAACAAAATGTGGAAAATCCTGAAAGAGATGGGAATACCAGACCACCTGACCTGCCTCTTGAGAAACCTGTATGCAGGTCAGGAAGCAACAGTTAGAACTGGACATGGGACAACAGACTGGTTCCAAATTGGGAAAGGAGTACGTCAAGGCTGTATACTGTCACCCTGCTTATTTAACTTATATGCAGAGTACATCATGAGAAACGCTGGACTGGAAGAAGCACAAGCTGGAATCAAGATTGCCGGGAGAAATATCAATCACCTCAGATATGCAGATGACACCACCTTTATGGCAGAAAGTGAAGAGGAACTAAAGAGCCTCTTGATGAAAGTGAAAGGAATGAAAAAGCCGGCATCTGGTCCCATCACTTCACGGCAAATAGATGGAGAAACAATGGAAACAGTAGAAACTTCTTTTTCTTGGGCTCCAAAATCACTGCAGATGGTAATTGTAGTCTTGAAATTAAAAAACTCTTGCTCCTTCGAAGAAAAGCTATGACCAACCTAGACAGCATATTAAAAAGCAGAGACATTACCTTGCCAACAGAGGTCTGTCTAGTCAAAGCTATGGTTTTTCCAGTAGTCATGTATGGGTGTGAGAGTTGGACCATAAAGAAAGCTGAGCGCAGAAGAATTGATGCTTTTGAACTGTGATATTGGAGAAGACTCTTGAGAGTCCCTTGGATTGCAAGGAGATCTAACCAGTCCTTCCTAAAGGAGATCAGTCCTGACTAGTCATTGGAAGGACTGATGCTGAATTTGAAACTCCAATATTTTGGCCACCTGATGTGAAGAACTGACTCATTTGAAAAGACCCTGATGCTGGGAAAGATTGAAAGTGGGAGGGGAAGGGGGCGATAGAGGATGAGATGGTTGGATGGCATCACTGACTCAGTGCACATGAGTTTGTGCAAGTTCTGGGAGATGGTGGTGGGCAGGGAAGCCTGGAGGGGCGCAGTCCACGGGGCCACAGAGAGTCGACAAGACTGAGCAAGCGGCACACACACACTGGCCTGCTGCACATGAAGCCGGCCCGGAATCACCTGGAGGAGGAGCCGCTTAGCTCAGCGAGGCAGGCGGCGGGTTCGCTCGGGGAGGTCTCAAGGCTAGCATGCCTCCAGCCCCATTGTCTCAGCCAGCCGACAGGGACTATGTGCACACATGCGTCCAGCTTCCGTCCTGGGGTGATGAGGCAGCCTCCCGATCGCCACACCCTGGGCAGGGCTCACGCGCCCTGAGGACCCCTGAGGGGGAGCAGGTCAGGCGCTGCCTGAGCTCAGCTGAGCCCTGGGGGCTGGGGCTCCCGGGGAGGCAGGGCAGGAAGGGCAGCCTCCCACGGCCGGTCCCTAGGCCTGGCTGGCTATGGGGGTCTCTGCAGGAGGCTCTCTGGCCCCTCTCCGTCCTCCAGCAGCAGCGCCAGCACCTCCGGAGGCTCAGAAGGACCCATACCGGACACGTGGAAGCGGGTGTCGGCCACACGCTGGGCTCCAGAGTGGGTAACTTCTCCCAGTGACATTCATCTGAACCGTTACCATCACCTTCGGGCAGGCACTGGCCTGGGGTTCTGTGTCACCAGCTGGGTTCACATTCTTTGACCTCTGGGTGCTAGGGGGCAATGCCAGGATGCCTGTACCCCTGAGCGCCCCGGGACTTGCTCCAGAGAAGCGCGCTGGGACTGTGGGACCTGACCCTTCACCCCGAACTCTAACCAGGTGCCCCTTTGACAGAGCAGCCCGAGCCTGAAGGGTTGCAGGCGTCTGACCTGGACAAGGTGCCAGGCTTGTTGGGGTGCAGCCGTGGCTGAGGCAGGGGCAGGGAGACACAGGTGGGGGACAGACGGGTCCCCTGCTGGGTCCTCCTCCCTGCCCTGAGCTCTGCAGGGAAGTCCAGGGCAGGGAGGGCCCAGGAGGCGTGGGTGTTGGGCTGGGATGAGGACTGGGGCATCTGAGGACAGGCGAGGCTGGGGCTGCAGCAGGGGCCATGTGACAGACCAGGGGGCCCGGCTGGGGAGGAGCGGACAAGGGGCGGCCCTGGAGCAGAGAGCCAGCTCTCCCCGGACTCCTCCAGGAAAAGCAGAGACAGACATTAAGGAAAACAAATGTACCCTCCAATCCCGCTGTGTTCTTAAAGGCACTCAGGGGGCAGGATTTCATCCCATTAAATAATTCACTCCGACACCAAAAACAACAGTGGATGTTCTTCAAATGGCCGAGAAGAAACCCGTGAGACCCCGGGGGCTGAACCTGGGGGGCTGGGGGAATTTGTTCTTCCCCCCGATCTTGGCCTCCAGCCAAGCACAGTCTGGGCCAGTGAGCCCGTCTGGCGGAAAGTCATCGGGGGCCGGGTTGATAAAGTCCTGCTAACCCTCCTCAGGTGACCCAGGCCCACCCGGTTCTTTGATGCAGGGAATCAAATCCAGTGAACACGCCTGTTTTCTCCATCAGTCTTGGAGAATGTGGACCAGGAGCTGGCCTGGTGTTCGCTGGGGAAAGCCACTGCTGCAGACGGTGTCGAAACCAGGCACCCTCCTGCGGCTCTGTAAAAATAACCCCGGGTTTCCCTGACTCGCCCGCTAGCTCCTGGGGGATCCCAGTGTCTGCACACCTCCTCCGGGTGGTGTGTCCGGCTGTGAGGTCAGGGCTCAGCCCCAAGCCGACCTAGCCTCTGTGCCCCCAGCATCTTCCTGAACGCTGGCTGTGCAGGGCTGGGCACCTGGTGGGCAGGGCTGACAGCCTGCAGGACACGAGACAGGACACCCAGAGCCAGGTGTGCCCCAGGACGGGGAGCTGGTCCTGGAGAAAGTGCCGCGTGGGGGGAGAGGGCGGCAGAGGGCGGGACCGGAGAGGAAGCGGCTTCAGGACAGCTGCCCGACTGTGCAGCCAGGACGCTGGACGGGGTGGAGCTGGACGTTGACCCGAGGAGGACCATCCGAGGGACCAGGCCACAGAGGAGAGGGCCCAAGGAGGAGTGCCCTCCTCACGAGCCTCGGGGCAGCCTCGCAGGTGCTGAAGCTTCAGAGAAGACGGTGCACAGCCAGGCGGGCTCAAAGTTCTCTCCAGGGGACGAGGAAGGAACCACCGTGTGGGCAGCAAGCAAGCAGGGCCCGATGTCCCTCCTACCCCATGCCCTGCTGCATCCCAGGGAGAGACTCTAGTCCTCCCCTGGTCTACACCTAGTCCTCCCCTGTCTACACTCTAGTCTCCCCTGTCTACACTCTAGTCGCCTCTGTCTACACTCTAGTCTCCCTGTCTACACTCTAGTCTCCCCTGATCTACACTCTAGTCTCCCTGATCTACACTCTAGTCTCCCTGATCTACACTCTAGTTTCCCTGTCTACACTCTAGTCTCCGTGTCTACACTCTGGTCTCCCCTGTCTACACTCTACACTCTCCTGATCTACACTCAAGTCTCCCCTGTCTACACTCTACTCTCCCCAGTCTACACTCTAGTCTCCCTGTCTACACCTAGTCTCCCTGTCTACACTCTAGTCTCCCTGGTCTACACTCTATTCTCCTTGTCTACACTCTAGTCTCCCTGATCTACACTCTAGTGTCCCCTGGTCTACACTCTAGTCTCCCTGTCTACACTCTAGTCTCCCTGTCTACACTCTAGTGTCCCCTGGTCTACACTCTAGTCTCCCTGTCTACACTCTAGTCTCCCGTGTCTACACCTAGTCTCTCCTGTCTACGCCCAGTCTCCCGCAGTCCACACCCTAGTGCTTGCCCTGTCCCACAACCTGGTTCTTACCCTGGCCCTCACCCTGGCCCTTAGCCATTCCACAGCTCAGCCCGCCTGGAGACTGGGGCATCTGCCCGTCTCCCTTGGCCCCCACCCCGAGCCGCCCGTCGCCCGCCCTCAGCTCCATCAGCTCTGCACCCCAGCTGCTGGACCCAATTCCTGGCGTGGCTCGGTTTCTTCTTTCTCCAGCAGCCTGTCTCCGGTCTTGGCTCCTGCCCACTGAATGACCTCCAGGCAGGTCGAATCCAGCCCCACCTCAAGCTGCCACATCTCCCACCTGATTTCTGCAGTACCCACCTCCATCTGTTCTTGGTGCAGAGGCCAGTCGGACCACAGTCTGACCCGTGTGGGCAGCCCCCACCCACAAATGCTCCAGGGAGTGGGGGCCAGGGCAGGGCAGACGCACCCTTGCTCTCCTGCAGCTTGTAGAGTAGAGAAGGAAGCACGGGCGACCAGCAAGGCACAGACAAGCAAGGACTAGGAGGCCCTGGGATGTCCCCGGTGTGGGCTCAGGCCCTGGCTGCACCTGTCACCACTGCCCCCCAGCTGTCCGGCCACACGGGCCTTCTCGTCGCCCGTGGGACACTGCCCACAGCCTCAGCACCCTGCACCCTGTGCCCTTGACCTTGGGCCTCTCCGCCCACCTTGATACAAGACCTGCTCCTGCTTTTCCTTTGGGACTTTCCTCAAAAGTCACCTCCTCAGAGAGGCCCCCCAGGACTGCAGCTTCTAAGCCAGCCCCTCTGTCTCCTCACCCCTTCTTTGATTTCTATTTCTTTCCAGCACCTGGCCTCCTAGTCCTTGCTTGTCTGTGCCTTGCTGGTCGCCCGTGCTTCCTTCTCTACCCCACAAGCTGCAGGAGTGCGAGGGTGCGTCTGCCCTGCCCTGGGCCCACTCCCGGGAGCCTTTGTGGGTGGGGGCTGCCCACACAGGTCAGAGTGGGTGGACTGAGTCCCTGCATGCCTTGGGCCGCACCAGGCACCCTCGGTCTTCAAATCACACCAGGAAAGCTGAGTCAGGCACTGCCTTGACTCCGCGGGGAATCCTTCGAGGCTCTGGATGCCCCAGCCGCCTGTACACCTGGCCCAGGAGGCCAAGAGGACCAGGTGAGGCAGGTGCCCCAGCCCCACAGACACGTCTGCCTTCTCGTTGCTCCGGCGACGGCAGCTCCAAAGCCACACAGCACACACGCCGTCGGGGACGCAGCACCGCGCCTTGCTGCAACTGCTCTCTGCCTCTGTCCCCTCTGGCTGACATGCCTTCCGCCTGCTCAGCTCATCATTAACTGATAGTTTGCTGCTCGGAGATAATATTTCCAATGTGTAAGGCAATTTAAAGAGGGTAGAAAGTGCTTACGGTACAAGGCTGTGACTCGGGGTCGCAGACCTGTATGGAAATTGCTGCGGGAGCCGGCTGGGGAGACTGAGGGAGCAGACGGTCCCGGGGAGACGGGAGGACCGTCCCGATGGCTGCTTGTCTATGCAGGAGGCGTGTTTGTAAGTCAGGGGGAAAAGCAGATGAATGCATTGGCATGTTTCCTCTCTCAGAAGCCCGTTAGACATGCTTTATCCAACGCAAGCTGAGCTTGTCCCCCATCGTCAGGGTGAGGCATATGGGTCGGGGCCTACCGGTAATTTTAATCTCCTGAAAGCACATTTCTATGCTAATTTTTAATTACAATTAGTGGCAGTGTCAGCGGTTAGCTTGGCTGACTGGCTTCATGATTTGCCGGTGTTGAACCTCCTCTTGGAGACTCACCGTGAGGGGTGGGGTCCCTGGGAAAGGACAGCGCGGATCCTAAGCCAGGGGCCCTGGCGGCGGTGCCCCGTGGGAGATCTGGTTGTGCGGGTCATCTCACACTGTCTCCATGGGCTCCTCCGGTCACCCCCGGCCCCCGGCCAGTGCACACGGCAGGACCTCTGGACTTTTCCAGCTGCCGGGAGAAGGCGTCCCAGGAGTGAGTGAGCCCCACAGGGTCTGACCAGCAGGGGAGTGACACGGCCGGCCTGCAGTGTGGGGAGAAACGCAAGCTGCCCTTTTCGGGGCCAGGGTGTGCGGGCGTTTGTCTCCTGACCTCAGAAGAGCCTGAGAGTGATGGGCCAGCCTGGGGGCTCTGCCTGTCTCCCCATCCCCCACAAGGCCCCAGCGGGCAGGGAGCTCTTCCCTGGGGGGCCTGGCCTCCGGGGGAGCAAGGAGGGGCAGCGAGGCTGCAGCCTTTCCGCCCAGAGCTTTGTGGGGCGGGGGAGAGGGCGGGGGGGTTCTGAGAGGGGTAAGGAGAGCCAGCCCAGAGGTGGCGGGGACCCCTCAGGGCGCCCCCGACCCCCAGGGCGCAGAGGGCCTCACCCCCTCCTGTATCTCCTCCAGAGTCCGCAGGGCCCTTCGTAATGGAAGCTGACAGAATGCAAATGAGTTTCTAAAGGAACCAGCAAAAGCGGCAATTTTTCTCATTTAATCTTCAGATGAGCTGTCTGTCTCCAGGAGCAGTCTCATTAGAATTCGGAGACTAATTTTGCCCATCAACATGAGATTATTGGTGTGAGGGAGGTTTGGGGGGTGTCCTCCCAGTGGAGCCCGGACACAGAGCTTGGAGCTGCCCCCACAGGCCTGCCTCGCCTCTCCAGGTGGTGCTGTCTACACTGGGAGGGGACCCCCAGGCCCGCGGGACAGACAGTGGAAAGGAAGAGTCTGGAGTCCTGGCTCCCAGCTGGACGTTCCTTGCACGCAGAGACACTTCCGTCCTGCAGTTCCCTGAGTAGCTCGCACACCCAGAACCCACTGCCTCCCAGGGCCCGCCCCCGGCAAGACTTGCGGGGCAAGGGGAGCCTAGTGCGGGGGCTCTACCTCCTGGGCCCCAGGTCCCTCCCAGGAGAGGTCCCCGCCCAGAAGGAGGGTTGTCCACGGAGCACAGCGCTTCCCTGCCCCCATCCCACCCCTGAAGGTCCTGAAAGATGGCACCAGCCCATTTCACAGGCGACAGGAGCAGCGGCATCGGGCTCTCAGCCGTGTGACCCAGCCAGGATTCGAGCCCGGGTCTACTTGCTTCCAAACTCCACGCATGGGTCTCCCTCCTGGCAGGAATGGCCAGGAGGCGGCCTAGCAAAGCCGGCAGCTCCCCTTAGACTCGTAGGTGTGGGCGGGCAGAGCCCGGAGCAGAGCGCATGCGGACTTCAGGAGTCCCCGAGCTGACGAGAGCCGGGCTGTCTCCACGCAGAGTCACAGCGGCCCACACCCCCCCCACCCGGCTTGAGGGGGCCCCCCCTCACCAGCCGATCTGAGCGGGATCTCCACCAGCACCGAGACACCTGCTCACAAGCGGGTCTGTGGGCAGAGAGAGACGCTTCCCAGGGACTCACGTAAAAATCCAGGGATGCGAGCGGTGAGGACCCACTGAGACTTGGGAGCACTGTGTCCCCTGAGGCTCCAGGGTTAAAGGTCAGGGTTAAAGGTCAGGAAGCAGGACCCCAGGAGGGATATCAGTGCTAACCCCTGGCCACCTAGCACCCGAGACAGACTCTGGCTCTGGGAATCAAGCCCCTCTGTCCCCGCACTCCTTTCAGGGAGGGCACCCCTATCAGCTCAACTCAACACCAGGGAAGCCGCGCCTCGGAGCATGTGCGGAGCTGCCCAGGGTCACGCGGAGAGGACTGCAGCGCCAGGGAGGGCTGGGCTGGGCGCCGAGAACCCACCCTTCAGCACTGTTCTCAGCCGCTTCCTCAGTAAGATGTTCTTCCCCATGAAACCAGGGAAGAGCACAGGAGTGTAAGGCTGGGGTCACCACTTTGCACCCCGCCCCCATACTGGGACACCTTCTAGAACACAGGGCCTTGAGCTCATCTCAAATGAGCGAGAGAGAAGGATTGTGAAAAATCCACAGACACCTTCATGAGGGTAAAGGGTAAAGGGTAAAGGTGAGCTGAGGGAGGGACCGGCAGGGACCCCCCACTGGAAACTGGCCTCTGGACGCGTGCAGGCGGGAGCCTGATGCAACAGACGAGCCGACCAAAATGAAGACAAGGATGGATCTGTGAAGGCACACAGCAGTGAAAAACAGAAAAGCTCAGGAATGAGCTTGCTAAGCAGGAAGCCGGGAGAAAGGGCGGAAAGGCATAAAAACAACTTTTTAAAGGAAAAGCAGCATCATTTCAGAAATGAGAATCCAGCCGGTTTGTACATACGGGTGAGCAGAGAGCACGGCTGCTGCGGTCAGGCCAGCGAGAGAGGAGGAGAGAAAACGGGAAAATGAACTAAACAGTGAGGGCTCTAAGAAAGTTGTAGTCACAGAATAGACGCAAAGAAGGCCCAAGATGCATGTGGACGGAACCCTCAAATCGGGTGGGGCGGTGACGGAGCAGTGTTCACCCTCCCCCGAGGGGAATCTGTCCTGAAATAAAGGAGTCTGTGCAAAGGGCCAGTCTGTCAGAACGGCCCACCCTGAGCATGTTCTAGCAGATCCTGGTCTTTAAGGATTTAAACGTCTGCTGGGGCTTTGTGGGAAAAGGGAAAGCTGTTTGTGAGTAGGGTGACAATGTCTTTAGCACCCAATCAGGGCAGCTTCCAGACGAAAGTGGGGGTGTGGTGTAGACTGCTGGGTGGACACGCGGTCAGCAAACAGCTGAGATCAGGCGGGCTTGTCGCCAGGATCCCGGACCGCGAACTTTGTGCCGGAAGGAAACCAAAAGGCAGACGTGAGGTACTCAGAGATAGAAAATCCAGGGGGTCGTAGGTGCTCACTGGCCTTCAGCTATCAAGATCACCCAAGGGGCAGCCCGTCTCCCCCGGCCCTTCCCAGGAAACCCACCCAGGACCTCACAGAAGCAGCAGCTCAAGAGCCAGGGCTGAGCGTGTCGCTGCAGAGCCAGCAGCACATGGCAAGTCCCTCCCAGCAGTGGTCCACATGGTAACAAAGTTATTTCAAAGGGGCAAAGTCCCCAGTCATTTGGGAACAAATAGGGAGAAGCTGTTGTTCAGTTGCTCAGTTGTGTCCGACTCTTCGCGACCCTGTAGAGTGTAGCCCCCAGGCTCCTCTGTCCATGGAATCCTCCAGGCAAGAATACTGGGGTGTGTTGCCAGTCCCTTGGGGTCTTCCCTGGTGGCTCAGAGGTTAAAGTGTCTGCCTGCAATGTGGGAGACCCAGGTTCGATCCCTGGGTGGGGAAGATCCCCTGGAGAAGGAAATGGCAACCCACTCCAGAACTCTTGCCTGGAGAATCCCATGGAGGGAGGAAGCTGGTGGGCTGCAGACCATGGGGTCGCAAAGAGTCAGAACGACTGAGCAACTTCACTATACTACACTATACTCTCCAGGGCATCTTCCAGACCCAGGGATCGAACCCACGTCTTCTGCACTGGCAGGAGGGTTCTTCACCGCTGAGCCACCTGGGAAGCCCACAGAGAGGAGACCCCGACTGCAAATCACGTTAACGATGCAGCCGTGCCGAGAAAGCCGCGGAAAGGGTGGCGGGTTTGTGATGTGGAGCTGAGCCGGGTGTCGTGGGGGAAAATCCACATGGTCAGCATAGTGGAAAGAAGACCTAAGCCTGACCACACACGAGAACCGAGACTCTCCGAGTGAGCGGGTGGCGTTGCCTTAGGACGAGAAGCGGCAATGGACGCCCGCGTGGAGGGCGCCCGGCTGCCCCGACGTCAGGCGGGTCTCCTCCTGCCCGCAGTCATGTTGTCGGTCCCCGTGGGGCTGGCGGACGGTCCTCCAGGCTCTGCTCTCGGCCACTGTTTGAGTCCCTGCTCACACACCGTGCGCCCGCCCCACCCGGAACCCCCCAGGGTTGCACGAGTCTGGGCAGTTTCAGACTCCTGGCTCCCAGGGTCAAAGTCAGGACAGCGGGTGGAAGCAGGAATCCCCGGAAAATGTTACCACTTTTACACTCCTGTGCTTTTACATCGCCCCAGAATAGGCCAGGCAGAGCTTGGCAAAAACAAGAAGGACAGACTGATCAACCAGGGGAGATGGAGGTTTAGGTGAACGTGAGGACTTTGCAGGAACAAAGACCCAAAGGGAGAAGGCTCCTTGAGGATGCCATCGCGGCTCGCTTGTCCTGATGAATAGAAGTCGGATGGAGTGCTAACCCTCGGACTGCAGAGCACGCTTGAAACGGGACAGAGGAAACTGCGCCCCCTGGAGTGAGTTACAGCTGCTGCGCCCTCCAAACGCGACACCGAGGGAAGGAGGCCAACCCTTAGAGACCAACAGCGTGGCTCCGTGCCACGAAGCCCAAACCAGAGCAAGGCCCGCATTCCCCCGCAGGACCGTATCTGCAGGTGGCACAGCTGTGCAGGCACGAAGTGGGCATGGCTGACGCCAGCAGACCTCTGGGTGAGGGGGCTGGAACCTGGACAGGTCGTTGCGGGGGGCAGGGTGCCCAGCCTTCACTTGGGGGCGGGCACACACGTCAGCCCGACCCTGATGCTTACACGCATGGGTGTGTGCCGTCCCCCTCACACGCGTGCACAGGAGACACACGTGTACAAGTTGGCGATGGAGCCGTAAAGAGCGAGAGTGGAATCAACAAAAGTTGGACTCGAGAAGCTTTCTCAAAAGGCAGAGGCGAGATGATAGCAATGACAGAGAAGAGAGACGGAGACGGCCCGAGGAAGTGGCCCCGGGCTGGGCCAGGTGAAGAGCCGACCCGGCCACGCCCGGCCGGTAGAAGGTCACCACCGCTGCGTTTGGGTCCTAAGGTCACGGGGCTGCGGGTTCCGGCCCTGGGCTTTGCCCCTGGGTGTCTGGGACCTCCGGCCCCTCGGAGCCCCAAATCCCAGGGGAGAGGCCCGTGGCAGAGGAGAACCCGCATCCACCCGTGCTCCAGCCGACACAGGAGGCTCAGCGGCTTCCCGCCCCTCTCGATCCCAGCGCGGAGCAGGAGAGAAAGTTCAGGGAGCGCCGGCTGGGCCTGAGCCTGGCCAGGTCCACACCTCTGTGAGCCTGGAGCCGGGCGACTCCTCACCATCCGGGGACACCTGCAGCCGCCCGGCCCGGGTCCCCGGCCCCGGAGGGGAGGGAACGGAACAAGGTCCCCTGAGCCTTCCTGCCACCCGCCGCGGCTTCAGATTCCAGGGGGGCCTGTGTTACCGAAGCCACCCCTGTGCTCCCCGGTGGCTCACATGTGGTCCGGGCCCCTGCTGAAGCAAGGCCAGGGGACCTTTCCTGAACCCTCTCGGCGGTGGGCCCCGCCCCTTCCATGTGAGCCCAGCACCTGGAGGGTCCCTCCCCCCACTCAGAACACCCTGGCCACAGAGGGGCTCGGCAGTGAACCCAGTCTTTCGAGTCCAGGCCTGCTTCCCGACTTCGCTAAGAGAAACGCGGCCCGTCTGCCGACACCTCACACCTCGGCCTGTTCGGCCGCCCTGGTCCAGGGCCTCCCTGACCTGGAAGGGGCCTCTGCACTCACCTGGATGGAACACAGGTGGGCTGGTCAGCAGGCCACCTTGGGGTATGGTGAAGGTCAGTCTCACCCAGCTTTCTCAAGGTCATTGAGACACAAAAGACAGAAATCGGAGCAAAGCAGGTGCAAACGCACGAGGAACGCCCTGGAACAGGTGGCTGGTTTGTCTGCTGCTTCCAGGGTTGGCGGAACCCTGCTCCTGACGCCAGTCAGGGAGCTCGCGGGCCCATCCGAGGGCTCGTTTTCCTACTCTGATTCAACAAGGCACCTCTCCCCGTCTTCAGGCTTTGGTAGAGAGCCTGGAGGGAGGCTAATGGAGCTCTCAAGGAGAAGATAATCTTTTAATGGTCTCCAAGAGGCGGCCCTGAAAACCGTACTTAATACACACACCTGAGGAGTTAAAGCCCTGCTTATCCTCGGTTGAGAACGTTTGATTAGGAGGTTTTGTGAGGGTTCTGGAGGGAGGCCCAGCAGGCCTGATCTGGCCTTTTGTGGAGGAGGATGAGGCTGTTGGCTTGGGGGTTTGGGGCAGCTCTTGGGGTCTGGGCCCTCCAGGAGTGGGAGGAGGGAGCTGGGGTCCCAGCAAAGGCTCCTTGGAGAAGGACAAGATGCCTGGAACGCCCTGCAGTGGACCGCCCCCGAGGCGGGCCCTCCCCGGCCTCTGAATGGCTTCCACTCAGGCCCATCTCACCCAGGCCCTGCCGGTCACCCCCACCCGCCCCAGCCAGGCGGCGTCCCAAACCTGGCCCTGCGCTCGGGGGCTGCAGGCTGCCGAGCTCTAAGACTCAGGCTCAGGGGGCAGACGGCCCTCGCGGGGCGCTAGGACCCTCAGACTCTCAGGCATGGTCTGGGCATCCCACCGACACCCACCCCGCGCCTCTACCTCCTGAGAAATTGTTTTTCTGACCCGAGGTGGGTTCAGTGCCCTGTGAGTGAACCAGCCACATGAGCTGAGAACCGGGTGAGGGCAGCTTCCAGGAGGAGGGGTGCAGGGGAGGCTGTGGGACTGGAGGGGGCATCCCGTCTCCTTCCTGCCTGCATCTGTTCTCTGGGTGTGGAGGCCCCAGGGCACAGGGGTCCAGATGGGATGACCCGGCGTCCACCAGGGGCTCCCAGATTGGTCTCGGGGAGGAATTTAGGGACAACCTGCCAGGGAGCCAGCAGAGGGAGGCGGTGAGGGCTGTGCTGGGGCCGGAGGAAATGGGGAGCAGACGGGAGCGGAGGGTTCTGGCCGAGCTGGATTTTAACCAGAGATGCTGGCTCGTGGGGCGCTTGCAGGGCTTTTCTTTGTCCCTAGGCCTCCAGCGTCCCCTGCCAACCCGCCGCCCTGAGCACCCTCATTGCATCCCTGAGTCTCTGGGCACCCCCCTCCCCCGAGACCCAGCCTGTTCCTCCTCTCGAGAGCCCCCGCCCCAGCCTCCTGGAGGCCGGTCTGCAGCTGGTCTGAATGCACTTGGCCCCTGCCTGGGCGGACGCAGCACACGGCGGAGGACCACGGCCATCCATCTCCTTAATGAGCCCATTTGTCACGCGAGGGCTGGTGTTGTCCACCCTCTTGGCGAACGGTCTGTTCCTGCTGGACGAGCCCCAGCCAGGCCCCGGGGTCCAGGGCCCTTTGCAGGCCTGTGGAGGGGGGCTCGGTCACAGCTGTTATTGTGGGGAATGCGGTCTGTCTGGGCCCCTCAGCTTGCAGCAGACCACGGGGTTTCTGGAGGAGCCCAGGGAGGGTCTGCTGGGTCATTTGTCCAGAAACAAGGGGGTCTGCTGGGTGGTCACACCCTCCGGACATCTGGGAGGGAGCAGCCATCTCCCTGTTGTGCTGGCCTGGACCTCAGCTGACCTGTCTGGGGCAGATGGGGATGGCTGCCAGGTTACCAGCCATGGATGGGGTCTGGTCCTACTCTTGGAAGGGAACAGAGCAAGTGAGGTTCCTTGGTCCCACGGGGCTGGCCCACAGCCGAGCGCGCTGGAGATACCATCCAGCCTCCTGGTTCCTCCAGAACCTTCCAAAGGGCACAGTGGCGTGCCTGCCACCCCCTCTGGCTTACCCCGAGTGCCCGCTCCTGGGGTGCTGAGACGCTGGACTCTTGGTCCACATGAAAGGCTGTGTCCCTTGCTGAGCAGTGAGTGGTTCCAGGCCAGGAGCTGTAGGTGGAGGCCCAGGGACACGTTTGGGTGGGCTTCTGTCCCCAGGGTGCTCCTGCAGGGCCCCCAGGTACCTGCCAGGCAGTTCTGCAGGGAGCCCTCACCTGGCCCTGGGCTGGTAGACTTGGAGGGAGAAGGAAGGCATGACCTGGGCAGGGCTGAGTGGTATGGTTGCAGCTGAAGGAGACCTCCTGGCAGGGCAACAGGGGTGGGCAGACAAAGAAGACCCCGTCCTGTATCACCAGCCCCCACGCCCCACGCAGGAGCCCTCCCCCGCATCCCCTCCTGAGGACAGCCTGGCCATCCCCGGGCGGGGGCAGGCAGGAAGGCTCACACAGGCAGAGCTCTTAATAAAAGGGGATTCAGGACTCAAAGACACAGGTGTGTGCAGAGTCCTATGTGGAGGCACTGATCACCCAGAGGGGCCCAGACCTGGCTGAGAGTCCCTTGGACAGAAAGGGGACCAAGCCAGTTCATCCTAAAGGAAATCAACCCTGAATATTCACTGGAAGGACTGATGCTGAAGCCAAAGCTTCAATATTTTGGCCACCTGATGTGAAGAGCTGACACATTGGAAAAGACTCTGATGCTGGGATAGGACTGAAGTCAGGAGAAGGGGACAGAGGATGAGATGGCTGGATGGCATCACCAACTCAGTGGACATGAGTTTGAGCAAGCTCCAGGAGATAGTGAAGTACAGGGGAGCCTGGCTTGCTGCAGTCCGTGGGGTGCAAAGAGTTGGACACGACTGAGCGACTGAAGAACAGCAGCCCAGCAGCACGCGCGCTGCCCACAGCTGAGCTCGCACAGCCTCTCCGTCTAGCAGTTTCCGGGGAGCGGGGTACGCAGACCCACAGTTCTCTGGCTGCGCCTGTTTCTGGCAGGGGCAGCCTGCTCTCGCTGGGGCTGGGGGTTGGCACCTCTGTCCCACCCGCTCTCCCCACCAGGCGCCCGGGGCACCAGCCTGCCCTCTCCGTCCCCAGAGCCTGCTCCTTGTGGGGCCGGCCTGTCTGTGTCCCTGCACCTCTGAAGCCTGGAACCCTGTCCGGGGCACCCACAGGTGATGCCCAGAGCTGAGGGGGAGCCCCGCCTCTGGCCCCCAAAGACCTCCTGGGCTCCACCCTTGCTTGGCGGCAGGCGCTGATCCATGCCCAGTCCACCTGCCCGCAGTCCCTTCCCACGGTTCCCTGACCTCTGGAGGTGGACTGAGGCTGCTGCTTTCTCTGCTGGCAGCCTGAACCCAGGGCCCGAATCCGCCCAGCTCTCTCCCCTGAATCCCAGGCAGAGCTGCTCCAGATGTAACACAGCCATCTGCGCGCGGCTGGCAGCTGTGGAGAACCGATTACCAGGGACCGATTACCAGGGACCGGCGGGAGAGAAAAGAGCCCGGCGCGCTCCCTAATGGGATTAGGGACGCTGGGAAGAGGTGTTTCCTGCCCCACGGGTGGTGCGAGCTCCGTGGTCACACTTGCCGCCTCTGTCCTGCTCGGGGTCCCCTGGGATCTGCAGGGCCAGGCCATCACCACTGGCCTCATCCCTAATGATGCTCTGTCCCCTGAACTGCATCTCCAGGTTCAGGTCCAGAGACCTGCAGACCAGGGCGCACGGACTCCCGGTTCCCCCGGCCCCCAGAGGCACCCTCCCAGCTCGGCCTGCCTGGGGTTGTCCTCGGTCCCCCAGCCCCCTGACCCCGTTCAGTCCTCCCGGAAGCCCTGGGCATGCTTCCTCCAAAACCAGTCAGGGCCCCTCTCCTCCCTTCATCCCCGCCTCCACCTCCCTCCTCAAGCCCCTACTTGCTGTCTCTTGGGGGCTGCCCTGACCCTCTGCTCACCCCCGGCAGCTTCTCTGGGCCCTGAAGTCGGCCTCTTGCAAGAACAACCCCTTTCAAACTCCGCAGTGTCATCTGGTAAATGCAACCCCCAGCTAAGCTGGTCCACATTCTGCCTTCCAACCTCACTGGGAGCTGATCCGCTTGCCCCAGAGCGCCTCACGCCCCACCCCACCCATGGCACCCTGGGGCTATCGGCACGCTGGTGCCCACCCAGACCCGCTGCCAGGGGGGCGCGTCCTCCCATGGCTCCTGGATTTCAGCCCCTGGGATTTCAGCACCTGTGTTGCTGTGGGGGAGGCTCCCTGACCCTCTGTCACCCTGCCAGTGCTGGTTCCTCATCCATGAAGCCAGGCAGTCAGTCCCCGGGTCCCCCACTCACTGCCCATCCCGCCCTCCTCGTGAACACAATGGCCTCCGTGTTCACTGGGTTCTCAGCACCATGGACAGCACCTCGCCCTGAGCTGGGAAGGGGCTCACCTGACTGGGACGGGTGTGGGGCGGGGAGGACCGGCCCCCTGGTGGCCTCACCCCGGGCTCACGGTTCCTGCATGACAGCCCTCGGGGCGAGGGGACGAAGCATGTCACTTCTAAGTGCCAGTATTTCTCCACGTGATTTCACATGGCCCTCGGGCAGCACTTCCTCAGAGCAAAGCAGTCCAGACGCCAGTGTGCAGTCGCCAGTGTCCAGCCCAAGCTGCAGGCGAGTGGGTCCCTGCGAGCCCTGCCCCTCTCCCTGGCCCACCCCCTCAGGTGACAGACACGCAAAGTGAGCCTCCGTGTTCCCGAACGCAGTGCGAGTGAGCAGTCCTGCCCGCAGGGAGGGGCCAGCACACGTTTACAGTCCAGTGACAATGTGCAGCAAGCGCTGGGGGTCGCGGACAGGTGGACGGGGATGCGAGCTGCAGTGGTGAAGACACCTTGGAAAGTTCTCGGGTGGGAGCCCCAGGGCAGGGCTCAAAGCCCTGAGTCACAGATACGGCTTCTTCCTGAGAAGGGTGGAGACCACACCCACTGTGGAATTAATGCAGCAGTCAAGGCAGCAGACAGGAGCGTCCCGCAGAACCCAGCTACCACGAGGCCCACATGACATTCAGCTCAGCTCCCACGGCCCTGGCCCTTTCCCTGTGGCCAGATTCAGACGTCGGGGCCAGGAATCTGGTGGGTCAGGGGTCTTTCCTGACAGGACGGTCATCTGGGCAGCTCTGGGTGGAACAGGGGGATGTGGACCCTGGGCTGATGGAGGTGCGGGCGTGACCGGTCCCCCCTGCCCCCGCCCTGGCAGCCAGGATCTCAGAGCCTCTGCACTCGCACCCATCCCACCCAGCTCCACTGCTGTGCGGAGTGGCAGGGATTCAGCTGCCAGTCATGTGGCTCCCCCCAAGTCCCCTGGGCAGGTGGTAGGCGTGGCCTGCACGAAGCCCCTCCCACCGGCCCTGGGAAAGCATCCTTTGTCGCTGGTCATCCCTGAGCAACAACCAAGCTGCCCTCATCGAGGGTCTGGGCTTCACCGGGACACCACGCTTGGCAGTACTGGCCCCACGGCCTGGGCTGAGATCAGCCGGTTGGGTGGTCCTGGGGCCCTGCCCTGCGCGCCCACTGCGGAGGAAGGCGCTGGCCAGGGTATCCATCCTGAAATCCCACTGAGGGTCAGCTCACCAGGAGCTTAAGGAAATGGCATGGCAGCCCCCAGGGAGCAATGGATGGATGGCCTTCAATTTCATCTTCAAAGCGTAAGGGGACGGGTCCCTGGGAGCAGCAAGTGGGGGACCCAGAAGCCCAAATAGGGGCCCCAGGGACCTCCCCTCAGGCTGGGCAGCACTCTTCAGGGACCACGGGCATTCCTTCCCCCTGGACACGCGACTCTGCCTGCGGGAAGAACAGACACACAGACTGAAGTGTAGACGGCAGACGGGGGGCCCAGCTGCGACGGGCCCGCAGGCGCAGGCGAGGCAGGCACGGGGATGGAGGCTGGGTCTGCATGAAGCACGGGGGGTGGCGCCTCCAGGCGGCTCCGTCACCCCCTAGTTTCTTGTCCTCAGCAGCCCCTGAATGTCAGCGTGTTTCCTGGCGAGAAGAACCACTCGCCGACTTCCTGGAGCTCCTCTAAGGCGACAGTCAGATGCTCCTCACGGGCTCAGACTTCAGGGGTCTTGCCCAGGAATACAGGGCGGTGTGGGCTGCCCCTCGTGGGCTCAGGGACCAGACTGAGCGGCCCTCCCAGCCCTGCCCTGTGGACGCTGACCGGCCCAGGACACGGACGGGAGACTGCGGTCCTCCTCCTCTCGCCTCGTGAAGTCAGGCTCCAGCTCCTGGGCGTCGGAGACAGGGAAGGGGGCGCCTTCTCTCCACCAGAGATGAAGGCTCAAAACATTCCAGACGCGAGAGCCGAGGGAATTGAGCCCGAAACTCTACAGCAAAGTTCCCTCAAGGCACCGACTGATTCCCCAGCTACGTGCACCCGGGTGGGAGGCTGAGAACCCAGAATCCAGTAGCTGAGACGGCTGGGAAGGCAGGTGTCAGCAGCTCCACTCCCAGGGCGGGAACCACCAATGGTGCCCGGGGAGCACGGGAAGCGGGGCCCCAGGAGAGCATCTGGCTGGCCGTCATGACAGGCCGGAAGGCTGTCCCCTGGGGGTGAGGGCGAAGAAGAATAACGGGGGTCAGTCCCTAAAGAGGGAGAGAAAGGAAGGGAGGAAGAGAGAAAGGAGGGCGATAGGGAGGGACCACATGGTGTCTGAAGGTCAAGGGCAGGTCAAGGGACACGGGGCATATGAAAGAGCCCCCGTCCAAGCTGGAACCATTTTCGTATCAAGATGTGTGGTCTAGGAGACACCCAAACGCCTGAAATAACCCCCTGAGTTCAGACTGATGCAAATGATTGAGTAAACAAGGCAGAAGAGGCCGATCCGGAACCGTCACAGCGTCTGCAAACCCCTGGCCCTCGAGGAGCTGGGGCGCGACCCCCACCCCGGGAGTGTGGGCTGCGCCCGGCGGCTTCCGTCCAAGGAGGGCAGGGGGCCTGGGGGCGCAGGACGCCTCCGCCGGGTGAGAGGCCGGCACCACGGCGACCAGTCCCGGTGACAGCACGTACCCCCGGTCAGCTCCTTCCAAGATGACAGCAGAGGGACCTTCCGGGGAACACCTGCCCCGACGCCCAGACAGCCAAGGTCACAGAGGCAAGGGAAGCTGGAGGGACTGTCCCAGCCGTGGGAGGAGCCCAGGGAGACAGGAGGACTTTGGGTCGCCTGGGGTCCTGGAGAAGGGCGTTAGATAAAAACCAAGGAATTCAGGTACAAACTAAGGAATTCAGAGGAATGCTTGTGCTTCAGCTGATACTGAAGTACGGATACCGCTTTATTTGTTGTAACAGACATGTAAGCATACTAAGGATGTATGGAGACCCTCGCGTGGGGGTATGGGAACTCTGCAAATCTAAAACTGGCCTGAAAAATGAAACGTACAACAAATCCAAGCAGAGTTCCGCTAGGACGGCACCGCGGTCCGTCGAGCCCCTCCCATTCCGCGCGGGCAGCCCCGCCCCCTCGCCCCCACCAGGCCGCTCCAGCCTCCCTGCCCCTTTCCGCTCCTTCCGCCCTTGTCGGGGACCAGACTTCTTCTCAGGAACGTGAGCCCCTCCCACCACGTCGGTTACAGACTTAGTTGTGGTCCCAGCCTCTCCCAGTCAGTTCTGAGCTCCTGACCACCAGGTCCAGCTTCTCCGGGGCCCGTCCTTGGCCCCCACTCTCTCCCCTGGGGGCCCATCCCGTGGTCTCCAGGCTTCAGTGACTTAGCTCAGGTGATCCCGTGCACCTGGAACCCCCATCCCCTCACTGCCGTGGGCCAACCCCTCCTCACACTCCAGGTGCCTCCCCCAACCCCACTGGAAAACCTGCCTGACCTCCCAGGCCAGAGGCAGCTGGGATGAGCTCCCAGGGGCTCTGAGAGCTGTGGGGGTCACAACCTCCGTCCTCCTGCCCACAGGCGTCCCGCTCAGAGAGAACTCAGGGAGGGGCCGGAAACAAGACCCCAGGGTGAGGCTGCTGCCCAGCAAGGGTGGGGCTAGGGACTGACAGCCCCCGCGGGAGCTGGAGGCCTCCCGGGGCAGCTGGAGGCCTCCTGGGGCATCCCCGCTGGAAGTGGGGGCCGGGATGCCCACCCACAAGGAGTCAGGGAAAGTCATCAGAGCAGCCCACCTTCAGAGACCCTACGGATGGTGCCCAGCTCCGGACAGACCCTCCCCACCTTCTCTGTCTGGAATGAGGCTGCCACCACGTAGGTCCCATTCATAGAGACGGTGTAAGTTCCATCCTGTCTGCGAGGCCCTGGGAGAGGCCGCTCCCTGCCCCTCACCTGGCCATGACCCCACCCCCCCCCACCCCGGGCTCCGGGGCCTTGACTGCAGCTCTGGCCTCCCGCTGGAAGCCTGGCCCGGCTCTGGACACACCAGGGCCCCCTCAAGACCCTCCACCCCACCCACCAGGACATTGCCACTTCTCTTCAAAGCTCCCCGCTCCCTCTCCAGGTCTCCTCCGATACCCATCACAGCCCCCTCCCAGGTTGATATTGGGAGCCCCTACCTGCTCCCTGACATCATGGGGGAGGGTCCTTTGGGCACCTCCCAGCACTTCCTGCCCAGGGACACCTGACCCCTGCTCCCTCTGTTCCCGGGTGACCGGTCCCGACCTCGGGGCCTTTGGACAGCTGCTGCCTTGCCTGACCCCAGTGATCACGGGTGCTGGTAGGATGCTCCCCTGCCGTCCTAAGAAGGATGCTTGGAAGCAGTGGCCCCTGCAGGAAGCACCTCCCTGGTACCGGCCAGGGAGGGGACCGGCACCCCCACCCCGGAGATGGGCTCTGCCCTCTGAGGATGGGATGCTAGGGGTCCATCCACCTCAGTAGCCCCATCAATGCCCCTCAACCTATGTCAGATCCAGGAGGCCCCTGGCCACCCCAGCTCCCGGCTCCAGGGGCCAGCCTCAGGCCTGGACGGTCCTCACAGGAGGGAGCATCGTCAGGAGGTCCCCACCCCAAGACGGGGTGAAGGCTAGAGCATCTTGCCCCTGGGCCTTGCTGGGCCCAGGGGAGACCGCCTGTGGCTTCCCGAGCCCCGGGCTCACCGGCCCCCAGGCCTGCTGGCAGCCTCCCCTCCCCACTCCATTCTCCAGCCCTGCTCCTTCCATCCTGGGAGTCAGGCTCCTGCTGGAGCTGGGATGCTATTAAGCTCCACTAAGTTTACACTCTTGGGAGTCCCTTGGACTGCAAGGTGGTCCAGCCAGTCCATCCTAGAGGAGATCAGTCCTGAGTGTTCATTGGAGAGACTGATGTTGAAGCTGAAACTCCAACATTTTGTCCACCTGATGCAAAGAGCTGACTCATTTGAAAAGACCCTGATGCTGGGAAAGATTGAGGGCAGGAGGAGAAGGGGATAACAGAGGATGAGATGGTTGGATGGCATCACCGACTCAATGGACGTGAGTTTGGGTAAATTCTGGGAGTTGGTGATGGACAGGGAGGCCTGGTGTGCTGCAGTCCATGGGGTGGCAACGAGCCGGACATGACTGAGCAACTGAACTGAACTCAACTGTACACTGGCCACGTAGGTTGTTACTGGGCATAGGAGGTGGGTGCCAGAGAGGGGTCCCCCTCCTGGAGGGCGTGTGGGGACTGTCCACTCTCCTGTGCCTGCCTGGAGAGCTTTCTATACTCAGCTCACCTTCAGCTCGCAGGGTAGGCTAGGCCCGATGTGCGGTCATGGAAAATCCCCATGTGGTCCTTCTCCCCTGAGGACGCGTGTCCTGCACTCATGAATAATCAGCAGAGCCGCTCCCACCACAATGAGCCAATCTGGACAGCCGGGCGCTGCCACAAGGGTCACCGCTCCCTGCCAGCCCTGAGGTCGGACAGAAGCCCCAGGCCCAGCAGAGCCCCCTAGGCACCAGTGGGCAGGCTCCTCACGAGTCCAGCCGCCCAGCTCTGCCCCCTGGGAGTGGAGGCCTCCTGAGCACCCAGCTTCCCCAGGGCACGGCTGGGCAGGTAGTCGGGGGGATGAAGGCAGGGCCCGGCCTGAGAGCCTCCGGCGGGAAGGGATGCTGGCTGGGCACTGACAAGGCAGGGGTCCTCCGTCCCGGGGGCAGGGGTAGTCAATCTGATGGCCTTTCTGCTCAGCTGCCTGCCCAGGACTAAGTGTTGGACGGCGTGACTGGCCGACCACAGGAACCAACCCTGGAGGGTAAGCGCCCGTGGAGGGGGGCCCCAGGGCTCAACGGAGGCCTCGACACCCCAGGCCGTGCGTCTCATGATGGGGGACCCCAAGCCCTGACTTCACAGCACCCGCAGCGGCCGCCGGGCAGGCTTCTCCAGGAGCGGGCCCTGCAGGCTGGCTGAGCGAGCAAGGGATGGGCCAGGTCAGCGCCAGAGCAGGGCCCTGCCCTCTACCCCCGCAGCCGTAAACCCGCTGTCTTTAGATGCTACATGAGTTTTATGGACAGACAATGCCTCTCATCGCCTGATGATTATTTTTTTAATTTTGGCATTAATCATCCAAGGTCCCCCTATGTATTTTATGAAACGTTCTATCTGCCATTTAATGAGCTCTATACGACTAATCAGAAAATAAAACATAAAATGCAGAATGATTTAGCTGGTGCGATGGAGAAGGAAGGGTGGCCAACTAAGTCGAGGAGGGCTACTCGGGGCAGAGTTGACCTTGGGATGGTTGAGGAGGCCGGGGGCCATTCCGAGGGGGGTTTGGAGAGGCCAGAGGCGGGGCAGGGGTCCTGATGGTCAGAAGCCAGCCTGGGCCCAGTCTCCACATGGCTCACCTCTAGGACTGGGAGGAGGGTCCCCTTGACCTGGGGGGCCAGGCAGGGCCCCAGGGGCAGGGCACATCTGTGACTTTTTGCTTGGGAATCACTCCCTCGCTGACCCACTCCCAGTGGAGGAGGCCAGGCAGTTGGGAAGTATTGGCCGCTACGTGCGTGGTTTACAGTTGATTTAGCTTTTAAAGGCTCCAGAGCTGAGCCCCCAGAGCTCAGGCTAGGTTTTCAAATCATTAGCCTGAAGCAGAGTTCCCTGTTAACATGCAAATCTCTCTGAGCTGAGGCCTTGCCAAGCTGCTGTCATCCACCCTCGGACCGCAGAGCTCAGGGGGTTGGGGGGTGGCAGGGGAGGCTTGGGGTGGAGGCTGGGGGTGCACGGAGTGGGCAGAGCCAGCAGGGGGGTCCTTGACAGGCTTCTGGACGCACTCTGAAGCTGGAGGAGTGGACCCCTCTGAAGCTGGAGCACTGGACCCCTCTGAAGCTGGAGGACGGGTCCTGCCTGCGGTGGTGCCTCCCCCGCCCTCCCCCTGCCCAGGGCTCAGGTCTTTGAGCCCCTGCTGGAGGAGGCCGGCTGGCATTTTTTAAAGGCTCCATAAATGTTAAGGACTTATTTACATAAATGGCCAATAAACATATGAAAAGATGTTCAAACTCAATAGTCATCAAAGGCATGCAAATGCAAGCGACGAAGCCATTGATACCGTTTTTGTTTAGCAAATTGGCAGAGATTAGAGAGAAGGTCACCCCTGGCGTGGGCGGCCTGTGGGAAAGGGGTCTGTTCCGGGTTGGTGGCTTCTGAAGGGGTCCCAGTTTCCCAAGACGGATCCGGCCAGGGGCAGCAAGTGTGAAAGTGCACAGGGCGTTTGCACGGTCACCTAACAAAGTCCTGCCTGGGGTTTCAGTAATGGAATTTCTAAATGAGTTTGAGGGTCGTACACGGATATACGCAGGGCAGCATCAATCGTCACAACGGGAAGGGGCCAGGTCAGCAAGACTGAGGAGGGGCTGCTGTCTCTGAAGGGATTCCCAGGCCCACGTTTTAAAGAGCAGGCATGCATGCTATCTAAAACTAGCTTCCCTGGTAGCTCAGTTGGTAAAGACCGCCTGCGATGCAGGAGACCCCAGTTCGATCCCTGGGGCAGGAAGATCCTCTGGAGAAGGGAAAGGCTACCCATTCCAGTATTCTGGCCTGGAGAATCCCATGGACTGTATAGGCCATGGGATCGCAAAGAGTCAGACACAGCTGAGCGACGTTCACTTTCAGAGTGATGACTATAGCCCTGGAGACAGCACCTCAGCTCTGAGAAACTGCTTCAAAGAGGCAGGGGGAGGTCAGTATAGGTGTGATGTTGGTGAAAAGGGAGTACGTGCAATTCAGCACGTTTGTTTTTTTTTTTTGCAAAGTGTTTCTGCTAGTCACCAGGGCTTCCCTGGGGGCTCAGATGGTAAAGCGTCTGCCTGCAAAGCCGGAGACTCCGGTTTGATCCCTGGGTCAGGAAGATCCCCTGGAGAAGGAAATGGCAACCCATTCCAGTATTCCTGCCTGGGAAATCCCATGGACAGAGGAGCCTGGTGGTCAGACGTGACTGAGCGACTTCACTTTTCTGCTGGTCATGAGGAACAGATGGCTCCATGAAGGATTTTAGTGCTTTTCTAGGTATGAGGAGATGCCAGGGTCAGGTTCATAAAACCTCCTGAAAACGTCTAACCCGAAGACCTGTTCTGAGGGCCTCATTCCTGATCTCCAGTCTGAGCTCCTTTCTGGGGCTGTTGCAGGTCAGCAGCTGCAGCAGCTCATGTTTCGATCCTTGCTGGGGTAGACGGCAACCTGGACAAAGCTGGGGCTGAGCTCACAGTGACAGCGAGACAGAGCCACGTCCACAGGAGCGAAAGGCGAGGCGGAGTCAGTCTGCAAGGGCTGCTGAGCGGCTGTCACAACCCGGGCGGCTTGCGACTGCGGGGACGTGTTCGTTCAGGCTCTGGAGGGCGGGGGCCTCAAGGTGGGGGCAGGGCAGCTTCCTCTGGAGGCTCGGGGAGGGTCCTTCCTGCCTCCTCCAGCTCCGGGAGGCTGCAGGTGCCCCTCGGCCCGCGGCGCGTCACCATCCCTGCCCCTGGCTGCACACGGCCTCGCCCTGTATCGGCTTCTCTGCATCTCCCACGGGGACCCTGGTCACTGTGGGCAGCACCCACCCTTCTCAGCACGGCCAGCTCTTAACTTGACCCCAGCCTTGAAGACCAAACAAGGCCGAGTTCCCAGGGTGGGCGGGCGTCAGGACTGCAGTGTGCTTTCCGGGGGACACGGTTCAGTCGACAGCAGACCGCAGCCGCCCATCTCCGAGTCCGGTGTCTCCTCTGGTTGCCACGACAACCCTGAACAGGGCTGATGGACAAGGACGCGCCGCCGGGGATCAGGAGCTCCTCCAGGGCCACAGAGCCGACTCGGAGGGTGGGTCAGACTCCTCGCTCCCCCCTCCGCCTCCGTCCCCGCAGGCCCAGGGCGGGGCTGTGACCTCCTAGTGCAGGCCCCCCATCACACGCCCATCCTCCCATCCCCAGGCCAGCCTCCCTCCTGCCCTCGGGTCAAGCAAACTCCTTAATGCCGTGGACTTAACGTCCTTGTTTTCCTTTATGGTTTCACCTCCCTTATCTACAGCCCTGAAACCGAGCGTGGTTTTGCCTTTCGGGGGGACTTTGTAAAAACAGAAGTGCATGCACGTATTCATTCAGTGCCCTGCGTCTTCCGCTCAGCGTGACGGTTTTGAGATTAATCCCTGCTTTTCCCAGATTTGTGGCTAATTCCTTTTCACCGTGAGTGATATTTCACTTTGCTGTTAAGCCTTTGGCTCATCCCTCGAGGCTGTAAGGAGCAATGAGACCCAGTGCTGCCCCCTTGGCGAAGGTCCCCACGTGGGCACGGCGGCCGGGGGTCTCCAGGCTCACACGCTAGACGCGGCCCCTACTGCCCTTGGCAACGCCAGCCAGGCTCCCAGTGGGGCTGGACGAGGTCGGTCTTTATTTCCTCCTCTGCGTTTTAGAGACTGCTTAGAGGTTCCCAAACATTGCTTGGATAGTTACATTATTTTGGAATCATGTTAAGAGAGAGGAGGCTGAACAGTCTTGTGCAGAAAGCTTGAACTCTGCAGTCAGAGGGACAGCGGCTCACCCCACGGCCCACGTGACGCTGGACGAACAGCGCCTCCTCTCTGGGCCCGGGGTCCTCACCGTGCTGCCTCGTGGGCAGAGGGGATTAAAGGAGTCACGTCCTGATGGGTTTGCTAGGACTGCTAGTCTAGAGAGACAGAAGCATTCCTGTTTTGGAAAATAATAAAGCTGCACAAAAAGCAGATGGACAGGCAGCCCGTCGCATGGAGCTGATGTTCCTCGAAAGGCCCAGCCCCAGCGCTGTGGTCCCCAGAAGCCTTCTCCCTGAGCCCAGGGGGTCTTCCTCCCACTCTGTCCCAGCCCCTCTGAGGGGTGACTCTGCTCTTACGGGGCTTCAGGGTCTCCAGGGAGAGCCCTGCCCAGTGAGTTAAAATGTGAAGCCACGGGTCAGGGTCACAGGCCTGTGTCTGAAGATTTGGAGCCAGAATTTAGCTCAGGGTCTAGCGAGTGGACTTGATTCCTGGGCCCCCCAGACACCCCGAGGCAGCAACTCCACACGCAGTTCAGCTCTTCACACTGACCGTCTGTGCCCCCCCAAATTCAAGTGCTGAACCCCCCACCGCGAGGACCTCAGCATGTGAGTGTATGTGGAGATGGGTCTTTAAAGAGGTGATGATGGACCCAGGAGGTCACGGCGGTGGGCCCCGGTCCCACATGACCAGGTCCTTGTAAGAAGACACTCAGGGGGACGGCCACACGAGGACATGGGGAGGAATCCGCGTCTACCGAGGGGAGAGGCGTCGGCAGCAGCCAGCCCCGTGAGCACCTTGACCTCGGACTTCCACCCTCCAGCATGTGAGGAAGTAAATGTCTGCTGTTGGAACCGCCCAGGCTCTACGGAACTGAAGCAGCCTCGTCGTCACCCCCTTTCAAGCTCAGCCTGATTCTTGCCTCCAAGCTGGCTCCAAAACTGATCCATCCTTTCCACCTTCTGCCTCTCCTCCTCCTCACGTGTGTCCCTGGGCACTTTGTCACGGTGAGGGTTAGCTTTATGTGTCAGCTCGGCTGGCCGTGGAGGCCCCGACAGCTGGTTGGAGGTGGGTCTGGGTATGTCTTAGAGGGTTCTGTGGACAGAGTAAGTCAGGGCCCCCCAAGGGTGTGTGTGCTGGGTGGGTGGGGAGCCCTCCATCCCTCGACCCCAGCATGGCACAGAAGGTAGAGGAGGAGCAAGCCTTTCCCTCTGCAAACCCGACGTCCATCTGTTCCTGCCCAGAGATGTCGGGGACATTGTTGTCTGGGCTCTCGTGCTTTGAGATTCACACTGGGACTCAAAGGACCGGCTGACCCTTCCTTATCTCAGGCCTCAGACTCTGCTGGGAGCTGCTCACTGGCTGTCCTGGGGCCCCAGCCTGCAGGCAGCTTGTGGGGCTTCTCAGTCTCCATCACCACGGACACAGATTCCTACAATAAATCTCTTCTGTTTAGAGGCTTCCCCGGTGCCTCAGTAGCTAAAGGATCCCCTTGCCAATGCAGGAGACCCGAGTTTGATCCCTGGGCGGGGAAGACCCCCTGGAGGAGGAAATGGCCACCCGCTCCAGTGTTCTTGCCTGGAGAATCCCATGGACAGAGGAGCCTGGCGGGCTGCAGTCCTTGGGGTCGCAAAGAGTCGGCCATGACTGAGCTCAGGCATATCCCACTGGCTCTGCTTCTCTGGTGACCCCTGACTCCTCAGCAAGGAGGCCCAGGGGGAGTTTTGCCAGAGTGAGGGGTGGGGAAGCTGTGGGCTCCAGCCTCTGCTGGAAACTCCCCCGAGTCCCCAGACTGGGTGACACCATGGCGCCCAACCGGCCGCGTGGACCTCAGGAAGCATCAGTCCTCCTGTGTCTCCTCTGAGAACAAGCAGCTGCCTGGGCGGCAGTTACGCAAATTAAACAAGAGGCCTGTCCCATCGGCCATTCCATGCACGGCGGCCAGTGTGCCCTCTCCCCTGGTGAGGCCAGCCACTTCCGAGTCTTCTGAGTAGAGAGGAGTGCCGGGGTGCCCTGCGCCAGCCCAGGTTGGGGCGTGCACCCCACCCCACTGACGGCAGAGCCACCGGCGGTGAGAAGAGGGACACCTGACGGACCGGGAGCAGAGCTAAGACGGATGTTTGGCTGAGGTTCAGTTACATCTCAAGAAAGTTCCCTCTGAGAAGTTTTGCAAAGTCCACTTATAGGACAATAAAGGCCCACGGCCCAGTTTATGATGCTACGTCAGCCACCATCGCACGGAGAGTGGGCACCTCGCTGCGGAGACAATGGGTGATCCCCTTGTCCACACTGTCCCTGCCGGGGAGCAGCTCCCTGAGCCTCAGCCTCCTGAGCCTTTCATCACTGGTGTGGGCTGGGGGCAGGGCACTGGTCAGTGGGAGCAGGGCCGGGCTCTAGGAGAGTCCTCAGGGAGACCCCCCGACGTGTGCATCCTGTGGTGTGGCCCAGCCCGGACCCCCACCCCACTCCCTGGCCCCTGGGATGCAGCTCTGTGGGAACCTGGCCTCAGCTCTGACCCCGTCCCAGGACCCCCAGTCCCTGCACTCTGCCCCACTGTCCCCGGGCACAGGGCCCCCCGCGGGGGCTTCCTGTCTGTGCTCCTTGCCATGAACCCAGCCTCCTTCCCGAGGCCCTGGGGCCCTTTCCAGGGACTCCCCAGCTCCCCCGGGAGGCCTCTCCCACCCCTCCTCTGCAGTGCTCCCCACAGCCTTGGCCGCTGGACAGCAGCCTTGGCTTCAGCAGGCGGGGAAGGGGGGTCTGGTTCCTGCTGTCGGGCTGCCTCCTCAGCACCAGGACACGGTGGACAGAGCAGCCCTGGACCCTCTCTCCTCGGGGTCGAGTTCCGGGAGGTTCTGCTCAGGGCCTGTGACCTGAGACACAGAGCAGCCTGGCTGGGAGTCAGCGCACCGACGGGCTAGCTCCCCTCACAAGGCAGCGGGAGACAGGGAGGAGGGGACGGTGGGAACACGCTGGCCTCTGGGTTTCAGGGCGTGTGTGTGATCTAATTGCCAGGAGCTGTAGCAAGGCAGGCCAGGCCCTCCTGCCCCTGCAGACCAGGGGGTCCACACAGCGCAAGCCCACTCTGAAGCAGCCGGCACTCTGATGGGCACCTGCCCTGGGACACGGGCAGAGAGCTGCCTGGGCACTACAGGGCTTTCTTAAAACGCCTGACCCTGCGAGGGGTCATATAACTGCGGGCAACAAGGAAAAGCACCGCCGCCTTTGCAGGAGGCAGTTAGTCCATCACATGCTGGAAGAAAGGCATCCCGCCCTGAGAAGTGGCTCTGAAAACCCTGATGTCCGGGATGGAAGCTCGGTGTAGACCAGCATCAGACAATATGCTGCAAGGGTGCCCGTGCACACGCAGCACACACACGCGCACACTCACATACAAACACATGTGTGCACACATGCAGCACACACACACATACAGGCATACATACATGTATGCATATGCACACATGCAGCACACACACGAACACACTCACATACAAACATGTGTGCACACACGCAGCACACACACACATACAGGCATACATGCATGTATGCATATGCACACACGCAGCACACACACGCGCACACTCACATACAAACACATGTGTGCACACATGCAGCACACACACACGCATACATACATGTATGCATATGCACACATGCAGCACACACGCACACACTCACATACAAACATGTGTGCACACATGCAGCACACACATACAGGCATACACACATGTATGCATATGCACACACGCAGCACACACACGAACACACTCACATACAAACATGTGTGCACACACGCAGCACACACACACATACAGGCATACATGCATGTATGCATATGCACACACGCAGCACACACACGCATGCCTACAGATGCATGCACACACAAGTGCTCACGAAAACATGCGTGCATGCACCTGTGCAAACACACACAGGTACACACACGCAAACACATCCAGGCATACACACGTGTACACGTGTGCACACAAGCACACATACCTGTGCACATGCATATACACGCACGTGGCTTTTATCTGTTCGTGAGGATGGACCGCCATAGCTGGGGTAGGCGGAAGTGAGTGTGGAAACTATGAGCAAAATGAAATAATTTGGTTAAGTTTTCAAATACAAGGGAGAATGTGTGGCCATAAAAGAAAAATAGATTGCTACCTGTATATAATTATTTGCCTTGAAGAAGAGGAGGTGAAATTCCTGGACTTGAAAGATATAGAAACGACATATGAAAGCCACCTCTTCCTCTAAAACTTAATCAAATATTAGGGGAGACGTTGGTCCATGTCAGGACTTTTCCATAGGAACTTTCAATATCGGAAGAGCACAGATTGAAGTTTATGGATTTATGAAAACAAAATGCCATTTGATAATTTTATGCCCAGCTCAACTATTATTTGAGTGCAAAATAAAGAGAGACCTTTTGTTGTATAGAGATCTCCCATTGCCTTCTTGAAGAATTCTCTAGAGGGCGAAAGCTGTCTGCTCTGAGCCATCCTGTTCAAAAGCTGTAACGAGTGAACTGGTGTGGAGCTTATTATGAAACCTTATAAATGTAATATGCAGTCTAAAGCGAGGGTAGAAATGATGGCTATCGAGTGAAGATTAAATATTATAGGCTATAACACTGCGAAAATAATGATATGAACTGAAGAGCAGGTGGTGGGGAAAGCAGGCTGAGCGTTGGATCAGCAGCGACCTTACCATCCTTCTCAGCACAGGTCAATGGTTTAAAGCTCATTAATCAAACAATCCAAGTATCCTTATCACATTTAAGTGAATGAAGTTGTGTGTGTGTGCTCCGTTGTATCCGACTCTTTGTGACCCCATGGACTGTAGCCCATCAGGCTCCTCTGTCCATGGAACTTTCCAGGCAAGAATATTGGAGCAGGCTGACTTTTCCTCTCCCAGTAGATGTTCCCATCCCAGGCATTGAGCCTGTGTTCCCTGTGTTTCCTGAACTGGCAGGAGGATTATTGACCCCTGCACCCTCTGGGAAGCCTTGTAAGTATGAACTGGACAACTAGAATTAATAAGAGTGATTGTGAAGCCGGAAGTGTTGCCACCTTATCTTGACCCTCCGGCTCCCAAGCCCACTGGCTTGCAGTTGGATTTGGTCAACAAGGAGATAACACGAGAGACCAAGGGGACTAGGCACGCAGCCTTCTTCCCAGAGGTCCCCTCAGCGCCCCTGGAGCTGCCGTGTCCCCTGACCACAGGTCGCGGCTCCTGTCCACGTGGACTGCTTCACGCGCCGCTGGCCTCTTCCACGTTTCAGCAACTCCTTCTCCTGGCCCCTTATTCTACAGAGCTGGCTCTTCCTACATGAAATGACCACACACAGCCTGCTTTCAGGAGAAAGAAAGAAGGGAGAGGGGGAAAAAGTAAAGAAATTCAGAGAAGGCAGAAAAAATAGCACAGCACTACTTGAACTGGAGTGGGGAGCCTTTCCCTTCTCCAGGGGATCTTCCCAAGCCAGGGATTGAACCCAGGTCTCCTGCATTGCAGGCGGATTCTTTAGTAGCTGAGCCACAATGGAAACCCACACACGTGAAAGTATTCCAATATAATTAATTATAGCAAATTTGAGAAAAGCAGTCATACGGCAAACACAGCAGACATGCCCACGACACAGGGAGACGTTGTGGAAGCACAAGAAGGGCCAGAGCCTTGGAGGCAGATGAAACGACAGTGCCTGGGGGCAGCTGCTGTTAAACGTGGAATAGGAGTTACCGCAGACGAGGAGGGTCACTTGACAACGAAAAGCCTGATTCATCAGGGGCACATGCAAAAGTCCAAATACGCGTGCACAAAACCAAACTCCAGATTTCAGCGTGCCCGTTAACAGAACTGCAGCACAAGTGGGCACGTCCACCACCATTCTGCAAGACGGTAACAGAGCTTTCACGATAAATCAAGAAGCAGAAATATGAGATTATGAGAGGTCAAAGCGACACAATTACCAATAACGAGCAAAGAGACAGCATGAAAATACAGACTGTAGGAGAATGCACCTCAGACTTGCAGGGTTGACTTTCTTTTAAGTAGACGCAGAATGCTTGTGAAAATTGACCCGGACTGGAATATAAATCAGTGCATTTCAAAACCAAACCGACTTTACCACGAGACAGAGCACACTTTGTGAGCATGGTAACGTTGCACGTCACTGACGAAAACAACTTAAAATATCCGTACGTTTAGAATGGTTAAGCAGACTGCCTCCCCCACCATGAACACTAGTCGGTGATGAAATTAACCAGCTACCTGTACCCCAGCACGGAGCCACAGGGAATTACGAGGAGCAAAGAGGAAATGCCCGAGGCTACAGGGGACATGGTTCTCCTTATATGACATTTTAAATGATGAAATTTTAAGACTGGAAGACTGATTAGTGTTTGCCAGAAGGTGGGGTGTGGGGAGGTGTGAGGAGGTGAGGTGGGAGGGTGTGGTTAGAAGGGTGCTGAGTGTGAGAACTGCTGAGTGTCCTGACTGCTGCTGGATTCATGAAGATAACACTGTGCAGGACGGAATTCACGCATGGCACACATGTACCTGCCACACCACACACACACACACATACCACATACACGCACGCGCACACACACACACACACACGCGCACACATCCACACACACACACGCACACATCCACACACACACACACGCACACATACACATGCCACACACACACGCACACAACCACACACACATCCACACACACCACACATACACATGCATGCACACATCCACACACACACACATATCCACACACACACACACCACACATGCATACACACACACACACCACACATACACACACACATACACACACACATCACACACACACCACACACACACACACCACACACATACACACACCACACATACACACACACCACACACATACACACACCACACACACACACCACACATACACACACATCCACACATCCACACACACACGTACACACACGTACACACACACCACACACATACACACACAAACACACACACATACACATACACATGCCACACACACACATCCAAGTAAAAGCAGGGAAATCTGAGCAAGATCAGTGAATTGTGCCACTCCAGTGAAACGCCACACTAAAATTTTACATGATGCTTGGATTGGTGAAAATAGGGCAAAATTGCATGAGATTCTCTCCATATTATTTCTTCTACCTGCATGCAAATCTCTAGCTCAATGAAATTTTTAATTAAAGATGTTGTGTATAAAAAAAAGTTAAATACTTGTGGTTTAAAGGATAAATAACAGTGTAAAGTATACAACAGACATTTCTAAATAATAAAAGAGTCTATGATCAAAAGTGTTAGACACAGCTGACGCAAAACTGGAGAAAAGTTTGCAACCGTAAACTCTTACTTTTGGAAGGAAGAAGGACCAAAAATAACTTAAGAAGTTAGGAAAAATAACAAAAACAAAACCAACAACGTAAATATCAAAAATATAGGATGAAGGTAATAAAAAAGTAGAAACTGATAAAATTGAAACCAAAATAAAGGTATTCAATATTTTCAATGTTAAAAGTTAGACTTTTAAAGAAAAATTTATCAACATTGACAACTTGCAAGAAATTTATCCAGAAAAAACTTCCAAAAACTAAAAGTCCGTTGCATTTTGAGGACAAATAAATGAATACTAGGGGTGTAAAAGACGATAACTGTACTTCTAGCATGACCATATTATCCCCTCAAAGACAATGTCATTTAGAGATTAAGACGGTAGAGTGCACATTCCATGTATTTTTACGACTTCCCCAAAACATTAATAAAATGACTTTTTAACTTGAAAATCTTTTCTGAAGTTCTAAAAAGATGGGGGTGCGAGGAATACAGATTTTGAATCCAAGAAATAAACCAGCGAAGAGTAGCTAATTGAGTGAGTCCGAGAGGTCTGTGTTCCAAGCAGGCACGGGAGTGTGGGGAACCGAAAGGACGCATCCCAGAGAACCCACAAGGGAGGGAGGAGGAAGGGAGGGAAGACGGCTGGGACCTGTGGCGCCAGCATGGCCTCCGTTTGGAGAGCGAGTCGGCGCCTAGCTTTCCTCCCCACCCACGGCCCCCCCTCTACCTCTGCTGGAGTCTGGGGATGTAGTTTCCACACTCGGCAAAACTGAGATGTGGGGACCGTATGCAAAAGACTGAGACATAACCTGGCAGGGAACCCTCGCCTTTCAGGCGAGAGACGAGAAGATAGTCTTCTGGGGAGTCAGCCAACCAAAGAGAAAACATCGAAATGCGCCTCAAGTCTCCAAGGTGATGAGTTCCCACAGAACGGGCCATCCACGTGTCCTTGGGGCAAAATCCAGATTCCATCGTTGACCCTGTAAAGCTTCCAAACATGTTGCACCGTGAGCCATCAGCCCAGGAGTGTCACGTGGGGGAAAAGTTTACGTGGGAGACAGCGGCCAGAGCTACAGAGCAGCGCCACTTGGAGGAAACGAGGACTTTCCAGAGAGCAGAAACTTTCCCCAAAGTCATCGTATACCCCAGAGAAATAAGAAAAATATTGCAATAATAAAGCAAGAACAACATGCTATCTGTAACACACGAGGAAATTCAGAGAACAGTAACAAAATAGTGATTGGAAATGAAAAACATGGCTGTCAAAATGAAAAACCCCAGAGAAAGTCTGCAAGAGAAAATCGAAACAATCTCACGGTGAGGCGAACCCACAAAAAGTACGCAGAGATAAAGGGGAAGTAATGAAAAACAAAGAAATCAAATTAGAAGATCAGTTCAGAAGGTCCAACATCCCAATAACGGGCGTTAGAGGTGAGAAGAGTCAAAGTACATTAAACAGAAAAGATTAATCAACAACAACAAAAAGCAAGGACATTTCTCAGAAATAAAGGGCGTGGGTTGAGGGATTAACAAGGCCCTGTGGATATCTAGCACAGGAATGAAAAGAAGCCCGCGCCAGGGCTCCTCACATGGAGCTGGGCAATAGAGTAGAGACCGTGCTGTGATCTTACTTGTAGGAAAGTTGGCTCAAAGGGTGGAACCAACAAGGTTTTGGGTTTCTCAACAGCACGACCGGCATGCAAAAGACACAGATATGCCTCTTCTGAGTCAGAAGGGAAACAGTTTCCAACCAGAATTCTTTACCCAGCCAAACCCTTCAGTGTGTTTTCATGGTCAACAATAAAATAAATATGTAGAAAAAGATAAAAGCCACTTTGGACAGGCAGACTCTGAAACCATTGCTTCCCTGGAGTGCTTTCCTGGGAGGCTCGGGAGGTCGTGACCACCCGGCCGAGAGCAGGAGCCCACCGAGGGCTCAGGGCACCGGACATGCCGTGCAGAGCGTGGCCGTCACCCTCAGGAGGCAGGTGAAGGTCTCTGTGTGGACAGCCGTCCACCAGACGCAGAGCTCACCATGCCCGGACTGGAGGGCATCCCTGTCGACGGGCACGTGGAGGTTCACCCGGGGGCCTCACCCCGGCCGTGTCAGCGTCTGACCCAAGCTCTGTGCAGCTGAACTGCTGACTGGGGCCCTCCTCTGCCATTCCTTGGCTGTGTGCATGGCTCATCTCCTGGGATTCTGGGCCATCTGAGGGCGTGCACCCCACTGCACAGATGGGGCTTCTCGGGGCGCATCCCGGGAGCTGGAGGAGGACTGAGCAGTCAGCACAGCTGTGGCTCTGACTGTGGCCTAGCTCCTCCCAGTCACCAGCTCCCGGCCCGCACTACAGCCCCCGCAGGGGCCCGGCCTCTGTGAGCGCAGGGGTCCCCGCCTCATTCACGACCTGCTCAGGGCACTCTGCAGAGGGCCGCACTAACTCTCCAGGTGCCAGGCGTCCCCACACACTCTGCTGAGCTTGTTTTCCCCGGGTGTCTTTCCTGTGCGGTGGCCACGGTGCTCTGACCTTTAAACTTAGCTCCCTGACTGTTACTCTCACTGTAAACCCAGTGACAGAAGGTACGGATATGTTCTTAGCTTACAAACTCTTAAAAATGTAAGAATGTGATTTCCACAAAGTCAGGGAGATGATGGCTCTGGGGAGAGTGCGGGAGAAGAAAAGACTGGGGTGAGGTCGTGGCGGCTTCGTCAGGCTGGGGAGGCTCCGACTCTTCACGGAAATGCTGGAAGGATGTGTGTTTCCTGTGTTACTGCTGCTCACCTGCGTCGTTGAATGAGTGATATGATACATCTCACAGTAGAGACATTAAAGATGAGAGAACTCTATAAGCACATCTGTCCTGATAAATGTGCAAACTTAAGTCAACTTGAAAAGTGTCTGATAAAGTATAACTTCCCAAAAATGATCCCCAAAGAAACAGCAAGCCTAAAAAGACCTTTAAGAGTTAAAGAAACTGCACTGGTCTTTTAAAGGCCATCTAGCTCGTATTTTCAGTTTAAAAACTGGCACAGATAGCTTTATGGGTGAATTCTACCAAATAGTCAATGAACAGAAATCATTCCAATTTCATAAAGAATCATCCAGACAATAAAAAATAAAAGAACTCTTTTTATGAGGTATCTTCTTGATCCCAAGTCAGTGAAGGACAGTATAAGAGAAGCGTAGGTCAATATAATTTATGAGCATCGATTTAAAAATCAATCAAAGTGTTAACAATTCAAATGCGGTAATCCATTAAAAATTACTCATGGTCAAACTGAGTTTTCTTAGGAATAAGAAGATGCATTAATACCACATGTATAATTCACCACTTAAAAACATACAGTTATGAGAATAGAGGCAAGAAAGTACATATAAAAATTTTAACCTCATTTTTGATAAAAGCTCTGAAAAAGCTATGAATAGGAGAGTACTTCCTAAAGTTGATATAGGTTATCTCTAAAAACGGACCACAGACATCATGCTTTAGTATAAAACTTGTAGACACACTCTCCTTAAAATCTGGGACAAGTTAAGAGTATTTCAATTTGGTGGAGTAAAACAAGATAAATAGGAAAAGATTTAAAAGGAAAAATGTGACAGTATTGCCAGACAATTTTGTGGCATCAACAGACGTATTATTCAAAACAAGCTTCTCAAAGCTGCTTTCTGTAAAACCTAAAGGAACGAACACTGGTGCATGAAAACCTGTTGAGGAGAAAATAACACAACGACAATGAAAGACAATCAGAAGATCTAAATAAATATTTAAATACACGTCGTCTCATTTATGTAAAGTCTCAATACCTATACAATGCCACCTTCACTGACTTCAGTGCACGTCTCATTAACATTCTAATATTTTTGGTAGAACTAGACAAAGAGCATTTTAAAAGTTTATATTTGGATATGCGGTACTGATAACAGTTGATATTTACAGGGCACAAATGCGACCCTTACAAAATACACATTTGTTTCAAATCAATACGGTACAGTCACCACCATACATCATGCAATAGGCCATCAAACAGGCTCAATTTCAAAGGGCTGAAATCATGCAGAATACTTTCTTTGGCCACAATGCAACTAATTTAGACCTCAGTAACCCTAAAATATCTAGAAAATCCCCAAATATTTAGAAGTTAAATAACCCATTTCTGAACAATCCATGGGTCGAAAATAAATAACCAAGCAAATTAGAGAAATACTCTGAACAGGACGATAATGAAAACACAACAGACCCACACGTGTGTGATGCGGCAGAACCAACTCTGGGAGGGAGATTCACAGCTTTACATGTGTGCATTAGAAAAGAAGGAAACCCACAATGAGACGTGCCACTCTGCCCATGGTTTGTTGCCACCGCAGCCAGAGCAGACTGAGACGGGGCAATGGTTTCAATGGTGTGCGTTCATGTCAAAACGCTGATGTTTTCCACAGTTGTACGTTTGAAATACCTTCAGTTAATTGCACACCCATCATAACTCTGTGTGGGCTTCCCGGGTAGCTCAGTTGGTAAAGAATCCGCCTGGAATGCAGGAGACCTAGGTTTCATCCCTGGGTTGGGAAGATGCCCTGGAGAAGGGAAAGGCTACCCACTCCAGTACTCTGGCCTGGGAAATTTCAAGGAGTGTATAGTCCATGGCATTGCAAAGAGTCGGACACGACTGAGTGACTTTCACTTTCACAGCTCCGTAAAGCTGCTTTTTAAAACCCCAGCATTTGGTTTCATTGCTTTTCTCCGTTACTGGCTCGCTTTCTGGTTCGCTGACCTCCGCCTTCACTGCACCGTCTTCCTCCCATGTGCACGGAGTCTGCTTACGTGCGTGCCTTCCTCCCGTGTGCACGGAGCCTGCTTACGTGCATGCCTTCCTCCCGTGTGCACGGAGTCTGCTTACGTGCGTGCCTTCCTCCCGTGTGCACGGAGCCTGCTTACGTGCATGCCTTCCTCCTGTGTGCATGGAGTCTGCTTACGTGCGTGCTTGCTAAGTTGCTTCACTTGTGTCTCACTGTTTGCAACCCCAGAGAGTGTGCCCGTCAGGCTCCTCTGTCCATGGCATTTCCCGGGCAAGAATACTGCAGTGGGTTGCCATGCCCTCCTCCAGGGCATCTTCCCGACCCAGGGATTCAACCTGCATCTCTTAGGTCTCCTGCATTGGCAGGCGGGTGCTTTCCCACAAGGGCCACCGGGGGAGCCCCTCATGGACTTTCTCTGGTTTCTTAAGGAGGAAGCTGATGTCAGTCACTTCATACCTTTCCCCCTTCCTAATATGATCTTTTAAAGCGCTGCACTGGCTGCATTGAAGAGATTTTCAGTGTAGTGTGTTTTTATTTTCATTCAAGTCAAAATATTTGCATTATTTTAATTAAACATGTTAAGTTCACAGTGTTCCTTATCTTCTGGATTGTGTAGAAGGTATTTCCAAGTATTGGGGAATTTTCCAGATACTGTTTTCTGATTGATTTCTAACTTGTGGTCAGATTCAGTTGTGGTCAGACAGCATGTATTACATGATTTTCATTTCTTGAATTTTTTTGAGATTTGCTTTTTCTCCAACATTTGGTCTGTCTTGGATCATCTTCCATGTGTCTTGAAGAGAGTGTGAGTCAAGTTAGTTCATTAGAATGTCTAAAGTTAACAAAGACTGATCAGACATGTACAACTACTTTTGAACAGAGTTTAGTAATTTGAGAAAATATAGGCACACAGCCCTACCATGGGTCCTGGCACGTGTAGGGGCCATTCTGTTGGTGGAATGTTCTAGAAGTGTAATTAGGTCCTCGCTGCTCTTATCTGAGTCATCCATGGCCTTACTGATTTTGTGTTTCTTTCATCAGTTACTGATGGCAGAATAATGATATCTCCATTTCTAATGGTTCAGTTCAGTTCAGTTCAGTCGCTCAGTCGTGTCCCACTCTTTGAGACCCCATGAATCGCAGCACGCCAGGCCTCTCTGTCCATCACCAACTCTCGGAGTTCACTCAGACTCATGTCCATAGAGTTGGTGATGCCATCCAGCCATCTCATCCTCTGTCGTCCCCTTCTCCTCCTGCCCCCAATCCCTCCCAGCATCAGGGTCTTTTCCATTGAGTCAACTCTTCACATGAGGTGGCCAAAGTACTGGAGTTTCAGCTTTAGCATCATTCCTTCCAAAGAAATCCCAGGGCTGATCTCCTTCAGAATGGACTGGTTGGATCTCCTTCTAATGGTTACCGTCTCTGAATGTCCTTTCAGTTCTGACCATTTTGTTCCAGGTACTGTGTATTCATTTTCAGGCACATAAACATCTAGAATTCTTTTATTTTTCGGATATACTGACGCTTTGTCATTATTGAGTGGTCCTTTTCAGAGTATTGTTCCCTGTCAGAGACTCCACTCGTCTGTTATTACTCATGAACCCCCTCCCGCTTTCTCCCGCCTGCTGTCTGGATGGTACAAGCTGTCCGTTCTTTCACTGTGTGTGGTTCATGTTAGGGTTTGCCTGCATAAAGCACACGTTTTGTTCTTACTGTTTTATCCCGTCTGTCCTCCCTTGACTTGTCATTGGGGTGCATTCTGTTTACACGCGGCTGCTGCTGTGCTGGGTTTGGGGCCGGCTCACTGTCTCTCCCATGGTCTCAGCTCAGCTTTCTTTCTACAGCCTCCCCTTCCCGCCTTCCGGGGCTGACCGCATGTCAGTAGCACACCGCTTCCCTTCCACTTTCAGCTTTCTAGGTAACACTCTGCTTTTAGCACCTGCACAGTGGATTATACTACGTTATCACACCTCATTTAAGATTAATATTAAGTGACTTCTGAAAAAAAAAGGAACTTTGTAACAGAATATTTTCTATCTGCAACCATCATCTTTTGGGCTTATATGCCTTTATACAAGACAAGTAAAACCTCTGTACATTTGAAACCCAACCAAATGTATTTTGAAGAAATTACGAAATTGTGGACACGCTGCTGTTGTTTGTATTTATGATACTTGACCACTTCTTGCACTGCAATGCTACTGGCAGGGAATTTTCTCGCTTTATTTTACTGGAAATGTCTTTATTTCACATTCTATTTGAAGGATAGTTTTTCTGGAAGTAGATTGTTTGTTTGGTACATTTTTTTTTCTCCTAGATACTTCCGATGTGACTCTGCAGTGTCTGACCTCCACATTGGTTTTCTGTTTGCTTTTTTTAAAAAAATAGAATTATAGTTGATTTTCAGTGTTGTTAGTTCGAGGTGTACACCAAAGTTATTCTGTTATACATAAAAACACACACATTTATAAATCTATTCTATTTCAGATTCTCTTCCCTTATAGGTTCTTACAAAATATTGAGCATAGCTCCCCGTGCTGTTCAGCAGGTCCTTGCTGGTTACTGATTTTGCGCTTAGTCATGTGTGTATGATAATCCCAGCCTCCTGATTCTCCTCTCCCCTCACCCCTTTCCCCTCTGGTGACCATAGGTTTGCTTCCTATGTCTGTGGGTCTGTTTGGTTTTGCAAATTACTTCACCTCTGTCACGTTTTAGACCCCACGTATAAGTGGCACCTTATGATACCTGTCTTTCTCTGACTTACTTCACTTATTATGATGATGTCCGAGTTCATCCCTGTCGCTGCGAATGGAGTCATTCCATTCTTTTTCACGGCCGAGTAACACTCCCTCGTATGCACACACGTGCGGGGCCTCTTCTCACCCACTCCTCTGTCCGTGGCCTGCCTGGTCTCTGGCGGGGTGTCAGCCGAGCGTCTGAGCACCGCCACCTCTGTGGAGCGGGCTGCTTTCTCTTGCGGTTTTCGAGGACGCCTCTCAGTGCTTGTCTTGCGGAAGTTTCACTAACATGCTCTTCGTCGTGGTTCTTGTTTTTGTTCCACTTTGGGCTGTTGGCCCGAAGGGTCTGTGTATTCACGTCTTCTCCAGATGCGCAGGCCTCGGCCAGCACTCCTACAAATGCTGCTTCTACACCATGTTTCCTCCTCTCGTTCCAGGGCCCTAATTCCGCCTCTGCTGGACAGTTTCATCTCCTCCCCAAAGGTCTCTGAGGCCTTCCCACTTTCCGTCCACAGTTTCGGTCCATTTTTCAGATCGACTCACTTTTACTGGCCCATCTCCAGGCTTACCAGCCTGCTCCTCTGTTGGCTGCCGGCTGCTATTGAGCCCATCTGGTCAATTTTTCAATGTATTTCCTAATATTGTACTTTTCAGCCCCAGAACCGCCATTCTTAGATGTCGTTGGAGGTTTCTTTGTGGACCTTCTCTGCCTCTCTCCTCATTGATACCACATGGCGTGGCATGGCGTGCACACTCAGTCATGTCCAACTCTCAGAGACCCCAGGCTCCTTTGTCCATGAGATTTTTCCAGGCAAGAATACCGGAGTGGGTTGTCATTTACTCCTCCAGGGGATCTTCCCCACCAGGGGTCGAACCCTCGTCTCTTGCCTCTTCTGCACTGGCAGGCGGGTTCTTTAGCAGCTGAGCCACAGGGAAAGCGCCCTGCTACCACACTGTCCTTTAAGTATTTGAACACCTTCATGAGAGCTCTTGGAAGTCTCTGATAAATCAGCAGCAGGCTGGTTCTGAGATGATGTCAATGTGTAAACTTTTTTCCTGAGTACAGATCACACATTCCTGCTTCTTTACACATCTGATAAATTTTGGTGGAAAGCTCAAAGTAGTATGTTGTGGGCACTCTGAAACGTCTGTTATTTTTTGAGGGTTCTTGCTTTGTGTTACACTTGGCAATTCTTTTGCCTGCACTCAGACTGTGAAATCTGTCTTCCCTGAAGTGAGGAGCAGCTGACACTTCTGCTTCAAGCTCCTATTTTCTGGGTTTGTTTTGTGTTCTTTGGTTTCAGCTCGGCTCACTTTAAATCCTGACTCCTCGTGTGTGTCTCACACCTGTGTGGTCTAGTGCTCAGCTGAGGATTTGGGCGGAGTCCACCAAGGTTTGGGGGCTCACCCACTTTCTGGGTCTTCGGCTTCTGTCTTCCTTGGTCACCCTGTGTTCCTCCTTCTGATGCCTCAAGTTGGAGCATCTCCTCTCACGGCGGCCTGGACCGTGCAGGTTGGAGACTGTCCTTTATCAAAGGCACGGCCTTCCCATCCGTCATCACAAGCCTTTGTCTCCAGTTTCTGCCGCACGGCCCCCTGTTGCTTAGTGATCAGCCAGGATCACTCAGGACTGGACCCTCAGTCCTGGATCTGGCCCCATCTGTGTCCCCTGCTCACAAACCTGCTCTTTCTTCACCCTTCCTGCCGCCTGCTGCTCCGCTCTGTCACCTGCCGCCGTACCCTCCGAGGCTGTGCATTTTCACCGCCGCGGCTGGGGTTGGGAGTAGCCCCAGGAAGAGAGCCGTGAAGTTGCAGTTCTCACCTGATCAGCAGCAATCTTCCGAAAGTAACTCTTCCCTGTTTCTTCCTGCCTCTATTCAGTGCCTTCGGAGTGTTGTGTTGGAGAACTGGGTTCAGGTTTTGTAGTTGTTTCTTGGAAAGAGTTTCCAACCTTACCATTCTCCAGTAACCAGCATCCCAGCTCCCTGATCCATGTTCCTTCCTGAACCTCCAAGATTCTCTGGCCAGTGATCTGCTGGGGCCCTTCTCTCGAGGCCTGGGAGGGTGATCTCCTCTTCAAATTCCTCGTGCAGGCAGGTTGGCATTCCCTTTATGGAAGAGGAAATGTTTGAACAGGCCCCAGGAGACGATGCTTTGAATAGGCGTCTTTTTTCTGCTGGGCGTCTGCAGCGTGGTGGTGGCCCTGTGGGTGTGGCCGTGGACTGTCCAGCACGTGTCCTGCCTGTGCCCTGCAGGGGCAGGGTGCCAACCAGGGCTGGTGCCAGGAGAGCCCACGTCAGGTCACACCTAGGATGCCGCCGTAGGGCAGGGCATCACCCAGGGCCGGCTCTGCAGGCGTGTGCAGTGGGCAGAGATGATGCTGGGCATGGTGCCTGCATGAGCCTCATGGAGCAGAGGGCAGGTCTAGACCCGACTCTTGAAGCACCTGAGTTTCGGAAAGGAGGGCAGAGCTGAGCTCAAACCTCCAGGTCCCCCCGTCCTAACAGAAGGCTATTCTGGTTCAAGCCTTCATCCCAACCAGGTCAGGACAACTTAGGCTGTGATGGGCCCTGGCCCCCACGTCCAGCAGTGCGCTCCCCACATCCCCGTGGCCCAGTGGAGACGACATTTACCCGTTTGCTTGTGGGGGTCGTCTTCCTTCCCCTCCCCTCACCCTGCAGCAGAGCCTGGCCCCAGCACTGCGTCTGCTCTGTTCCCCACCACCCCTCACCCCCAGGCTCGTCCCGCGCTGGGTGGGCTGCGGTGAAAGTGCAGGTGAGTGAGTGTGGGAGG
Source organism: Bos indicus (assembly GCF_029378745.1). Classification (NCBI taxonomy): domain Eukaryota; kingdom Metazoa; phylum Chordata; class Mammalia; order Artiodactyla; family Bovidae; genus Bos; species Bos indicus. The sequence continues at coordinate 119,011,910 of NC_091764.1, read as the reverse complement.
GGTTCTCACTCCTGGGAGCCAGGAGCCGGGGAGGTGACGCCTGGGTGAGCTGGGGGCTGGGAGCCGTGGCCACAGCCCTTGGCTCCCGTACTCCTGTTCCCTACAGCATCTTCCCCTTCAACACATTATTATCCGTTTTTTGGAAAACCACAGTTCATCTGGAGCCCACACCTGACGCTGCGTCCGTGCTCCGGGGTAGACACTGCTGTCAGACGTTTCTGGGCCCCCGGGCGCCCCTCCCCGTGCCTGCTGGACTGTGGGGCTCGTGTCTGGGGGCCTCTCTGATGGGCCGCGTGGCCGAGTAGAGGGCGTCCCTGCAGGAGGACGCTGGCTTGGCCCTGCCTCACACTGCGCCAGGCGGGAGCAGCCTCCTGTCGCTGAGGAGCTGCGCCCCTGAGCAGGCCTCCTGCGGGGCTCAGCTGCGGCAGGACACACACATGTGGGCTCTGACACACACCGTGGACACTCCCATGAACACACGTGTGTGTGCACACACATTCACACACACACACAGAGACATTCACACACACAGACACACACACAGAGACACATTCACACACACAGACGTTCACACACAGACATTCACACACAGAGACATTCACACACACACAGACACACACACAGAGACACACACACAGAGACACATTCACACACATGTGCACATACACAGACATTCACACACACACAGACACACACACAGACATTCACACACACACAGACACACACACAGACACACACAGACACACACACACAGACACATTCACACACATGTGCACACACACACATAGACATTCACACACAGACACAGACACACACACAGACTCATCCTGGGATCAAACAGTGTCTGGAAAGCTAACTGGGAAAACAGAAGCTTCTCTGACCATCTGGCAAAGCAGGATCCCATGAACAGACAGCCCAATTTAGCATCTGAGCACAACCCTCACCCACTGCTGTGGAATATTCGCATTTGATTGCCCTCCCCCGGCACGTATGTCCCTGGAGCCTCACCGGAAGGGCCGGGACAGCACTGACCGGCATGGGGAGGAGCTGTCCAGCCACCCCTAGGGAGCTCCGCTCAGCCCCTCGCTCCCCCGGCACCCCGACCCCACTCAGCTCTGCCCTGCAGGAGACTGCGGCTCCTCCTGGATGCGGCGTGCACGCCCGCCTCCCCTGAGCCTGTGCTCCTGGGGTCACTGGGGCTGAGGGCTGCACCCCGGGGGCTGGAGAGAGGGCGACCACCCAGGGGCCTAAACGCCCCCTCCAAGCCTTGACCTTGACTTCACCTTGACTATGGAACACAGAAGCCAAGTCACCTGATCACAGCAAAAGCGATCTTTTCTGGATGAAGGAGACTGTTCAGAAATTCCTTGGACGAGAACAAAGCCAAGAGCATGGACCCCAGCGGCCACGTGGTCTCTGGGGGGCAGGCAGGGTGCTTGCTGTCATTCCTGCAGCTAATGCTTCTTGTCTTCTTGTGAAGAGTGTCTGCACATAAGGGGATGAAGCAGGGCTGAGAGGGTCTGGGGGAGCCCCACATGGAGAAGCCTGAGTGTCCACCTGGCTGACCCCCGTCAGGATGCACCCCACGCCCACGACACAGACTATTTCCCCAAAGGGATGGGCCTCCTCAGGCCGCAGCTCACCTCCAGATGATTGAGGGGCTCTCGCAGTCATAATTAAGGGGAAGTTTATGAACCCCAAGCAGAAAAGTAAGTTTAATTATTTGCAAGTCAGAAGCTCATTCTCTCTGGGTGACTTATGACAGCCAGCCTCCAGCCTTGGGGATGAGATCGGTTCCGTTTTAGGCATTAAATTGATAACTTGACCAAATCGATTTCATTAGCGGCTCTGTCATATCCGCAGTTACTGATGGGCGGTCGGCCCCGGGAGCTGACCACAGCCCTGCGAAAGCGGGAGGAGGCGGCGGCTCCACAGAGCTCGTGGCCTGCGTGGAGACACTCCTTCTGCCAGGACCTGTGCTCATCGCCAGATCTGCCCTCTGCCCCCGGGTCACCTGGGACTGCTCTTGTCTTCGGGGTTCACGGGGCCGAGGCAGTGGGGGCATCCGGTGGGTCCAGGCACCTGCTCGGGTGGGGTGAGGCCCTGGGCCCCTGAGCATCACGGATGCTCCTGTAGGGACAGCGGCCTCCCCGGGCGCACAGCAGATCTGAGCCGCTCCCGGACCGTGTGGGTTCTGGGACTCGGGGCTGTGTTCACTCTCCTGAGTGCTCAGCCCGAGGTCCTCCGGCCTCCTCCCTCCACCTGCCAGGCTGCACAGGGGGCAGGGCCCGCTTCTGTGTCTGTGTCCCGGGCGTCCCGCCCCCTGAGCCAGTCAGATGGTCCCATGGTGGTCTGTGGGTCCCAGCGCGTTAGCTGACCCACAACACGAAGCACAACATGGCGTTTCTGGGACGAGATGGGGCTGGCTCACGGGGCCACGGCCCCGACGTGGGGTGGGATGGTCGGCGTCGCTCAGAAGGGAGCCCAGGCCGTCCGTCTGTCCGGCTCGGTGAGGCCTCGTCCCTCAGAAAGGCCCCGGGAGCCCTCACTGATGGGGCCTGGGGTGGGAGGGCAGCCGGGCCATCCTTGGCATTTGGGGCTGGGCCTGGACGTTCCCACTGGGTCACCTGTCACTCAGGGGCGGGCTTAGCTCTGGGGTTTGCAGCCAACCTCTGCCTGAGAGCTGGCCTTGCCAGGGCCCAGCCAGTGTCAGACTGAGTGTCACCTGGAAAGTGCCTCGGGGCAACCCTCCTCCGCCCTTCTCCCAGGAGTGTTGGGGGCCCAGTGGTGACCACGGGCTCAGCAGGTGTCTCGGTGTCTCCTTGGCAACAGGAGCTTTTCCTTCCTCGTCTCTCTTCCTGCAAGTGAGGCCAGGCTCAAATGGGAGGGCCATGCTGTGGCGGCTTGTGTGGGAGGTACCATCTCCACGCTCAGAGAGGCTCATGACCAAAACACTCCCCTTGACCGGGTCTGGTGCTCGGCCAGCCTGGCGTCGGTATCCCATGTATGACCTCAGCAGGCCCATCTTAGCCAGAGTCCTGCCGGGTCAGTCTCAGGGCACCCACCTTCGCTGACAGGAACCCCAGCCCCACCGTGTCCAGTCCCGGCCTCCATCCACTCTGCTCCTTGGCTGTAAATCCCCAGCCATCCGTCTGCTCTGCTGGGAGTGGAACTTGACCTCCCGACTGTTGCAAAGGTCCTCAGTGGAAACTTCCTGACCGTTTCCACAAGCCTCAGAGTGAAAGTGTTCACTGCTCACTCGTGTCTGACTCTTTGCGACCCCATGGGCTGTAGCCCACCAGGCTCCTCTGTCCACAGGATTTCCCAGACAAGAATCCTGGAGTGGGTTGCCATTCCCTTCTCCGGGGGATCTTCCCAACCCAGGGATCGAACCTCGGTCTCCTGCGTTGCAGGTAGATACTTTACCATCTGAGCCACGAGGGGAGAGTGACTTTTCCTTAGCGCTCGCCCTCTGCGGAGCTGAGGTGCTGTGAGGCATGGACACCTCCACGTTTGGGTTCCTTTCTCGCCTCCCGGCTCACTCCCGTCTTTACCACGGGACCAGACGGTGCAGCGGGCCTGGACGGCCAACTTCTGGGCTCCTCTTGCCCTGGAATAAAGCCCTCTCCTGGTGAGGGGCCCCTAGGGATGAAGGGTCAGCGACACCACAGGCGGGTCCACTGGGTGCCACCCCAGTAGCAGGGGCCCCTGCACCCCCACCAGGAAGGAAGCGGGTTTCCTCCCTGCGGTACTGGCAGAAGGAATAAATGAGGTGACATCTATAAAAGCAAAAAATAAATGTGGTTATTATTTTAAAGCAATTCCATGACCCTGGGAGCAGGAGAAGAAATAAAAGATAATTTGAGATTCAGTGTGTCCCCTAAGGAAGCCAGTGACTAAATGGAGAAGATACACGACCAGGAGACCAGCTGGCCAGCCAGAAGGGTGCACGCGGGTCCTCCAGGGCAGTGAGAGCAGAGAGCCCACCCCCACCTTCAGGAGGGACGCCCGATGCCCAGGCCAGGAAGAGTGGAGGGGTGACGGCCTGTGCGTTGGGTGATCAGGCCCTGCCTTGGCGGTCTGGAGGGTGGCTGAGAGACAGAAGGACAGAGGGGCGTCTGAATCAGGCCAGGGCTGTGAGCTCTGACCTGACCAGTGGAGCTGGGGATGCGGGGCAGCGCCTGTGAAGGTCTGCATGCGGTTCCTGGTAGCTGCTGGGTCCCCTGTCTGCATGACAGGACCCCCGGGGCAGGACACAGGGTGTGAGCAACCTCCGTGGGATGGGGGCGTCTTAGTGGGGAGCAGCCGGCAAGTCCCGGTGCAGGTGAAGAGTGCTGGTGGGCAAACACGGGCATGTGTCCTGGGAGGGCAGGCTGCCGTCCTGAGGTCCTGGAGCTGCACGGAGAGGCCCGGACACCCGTTTCAGCCCCTCTCCTTGTCCCCCGCTCCCCGGGGCCCCTGAGTCCACTTCCTCCCACTCCTGTCTGCCTTCTCTAGCCCCTCCCCGAGCGCCCACCACCCCCATCTCCGCCAGGAGCCCCTTCCACACCCTGGTGTTGCCTCTCCCTGGGCTGGGCTGACCCAGCCACTCAGGGAGCCTCCTGAGCCCTGAAGTGGGTCCTCTCGGTGGCACTCAGGTGCTGTCACAGGTTCTGCTGGGGACACAGGGCCTACTCAGACCAGCAGGACGAGAGGTGGCTCCCACTCTTGCTGAGCCCAGCACTCTGAGAACCTCTGGGAACCTCCTGAGCCTCACCTCCACAGGGGGTTTCAACAGAAGCACACTCGGGTGGGCAACAGCCTCCCTGGCTGATGGTGTGTGACTTGGACTTCTGACCTAGGAAGTGCTCAGCACACAAGGGTGACCATGAAAACAGGCACGTGTACACACACACACACACACACACACACACACGTGCACACACTCCCTACACAGCATGTACAGTGGTCCTGGTTGGCTGGTTCAGGAACCGACCATGGAGGGCGTGCCTGATCGCTGTAGAGACAGTCACAGAGGGATCCGCTTAAGAAGCCCTGCCCTGCCCCTGACCCGGAACCTCACCTGCCCCCGCAGGCAGGCGCCCCCAGGACCCCCATCACCCGCAGCCTGCTTCACTCCTTCCAGGAGGCGGAGCTGGCTCCGAGAGATGGGGCAGTGTTGGCGGCCCTGACTCAGAGTCACCCCTAAATCAGCACCCACCCTCCTGTTCTCTCAGGCTGCCGGCGCTGGGTCATTCACGTGCTCCTCCTCCTTGCTCTCCAGGAACCCGGTGAGCTCCGCCCAACTCCCTTTACTCCACCAACGGGAAAGCCGAGGCCCAGAGCGCAGGCGCATCTGAGCTGTGCGGGCAGCCGGGACAGGGCCCACGCCCAGACTCCTGCCCCTCCTGACACTCAGCGGGGCGGCCTCCGCAGCCGAGGGTCGTGTCCCTGGGGAGCATGGCCCTCCAGCAAGGCTGTCCTGCAGGGGCTGGAGAGCAGTCCTTCCCCTCCTGGGGACGGTGTCCACGCCTGCCCAGCCTCAGGTCACAACCCGGCTGGGACCGGGCCCCGTGGGGGGAGTGTGTGACCGTCCCCCACACGAGGAGGTGGACCGCACGTCCTTTCCACACCCTGCAGGTGGGCAGCAGGGAGGCCTATCGAATTTGGTGGGTCAGGAAACTGAGGCCAGGAGCTCAAGTTAGAAGAGCCAGACTTGGCCCAGCCTGGAGTGGACAGGGCAGAGGGGGCGTGGCCAGGCCAGGGGAGGCGTGCGGGGCAGAGGGCGTGTCCAGGGCAGAGGGCGTGTCCAGGGCAGAGGGCGTGGCCGGGAGGAGGGGCGTGGCCGGGTCAGGGGAGGCGAGGCGGGGCCAAGGAGACGTTGCTTCCACGCGGAGGGCTTTGCAGTGCGTTCTGGACGCCTAAGTGTCCACACATTATGGAGACGCTCTCGCCGGGCACTCTGGCTTGTGGCGGGAGGGGAGAACCCTGCTGATGGGAAGGCCAGCCTCAGAGAGTTCGGCTGTCGCTGCAGCACACCAGGACCATCCAGACAGGTACACCGGGCTCCGCTTGGAGATCAGGGTCTGCTTTTATGAACCCTGGCGGTTACGAAGCTCTTTCTCTTTCCTCTGGCCTCACGATTCTGTTTTCCCCTGCTATGCCCAGAAGGCTCTGGAACAGCGGCCGTGCCCCTGGCTCTGGGTAGGGGAGGTTACTTTCCTCTGGCAGGCACGCCCCCTGCGCCCTTCCAGCGCATCTCCGTGTGCACAGAGGGAGGAGCCGAGGGCTGGTCGCTCTCCCGGCCACACTGCCCCGCCCTCTTGGCCTCTGATGGCCAAGTCCCCTAGGTGCTTCCTGTGGTGTAGTCCCCGGAAGGTCCTATCTGTCATGGCCGCCCAGGCCGCCCACAGTGTAGGGCACACCTGGGTGCCCTGTGGTGGCAGCTAGGCCTGTGTTCTGTCCTTCTTCCTCCCTCCTGGGATGAGCCCGGCTCTGTGCGGGAGGGCGGGGTCTCCTTCACTCCCTGGAGCGGCTCCAAAGGCCAGTGAAGCCTCCTCAAATCTAGCACAGACCTCGAGATGCCCACGGCCCGCCCGCCAGGCTACAGGTCCCAGAGTTGAAATTTTATCAAGAGCAGTTGCAAGCTGGTGGTCACAGCCTGCCTGATTTGGAACACGCCAATATCTGCTGCTTGGAGGTCCAAGCAGATTCCCCTAGAAAGGGGGGCCTTAGACAAGGGTCTCCTTCTGGAGCCCCGAGCAGGGTTCTGCAGCTGGGCCTGGGGGCATGAGCAGAGCCTGGCTCACAGACCCCGGTGTGGGTGAAGGCAGGTGGCCGTCAGCCTTCCCATGGGCTTGGCCGGGGATGAAGCATTAGCTACCGGTCAGGTGCTGCTCGCCCGCCCAGGGCTGGGCATCAGGGAGCCTCCGTGTGGTCCAGAAATGCCTGGAGGGCTCTCGCCTGCACTTGGTCACGGGGCCCACCTCCTGGGAAGGAGGCCCTGTCACCACCTGTGCCCTGAGCTCTGTCTCTGCCAGCCACACCGGCGAAAGCCCCTCCCAGGACACCGCGGCCAGCGAACAAAAGCCATGCTTATCAAAGGAGTTTCTCTTTATTTTCATAATTTAGCTGAATCAACACAAAATTGAATACTGTAAAACAAGGGGAAAATGCTGCAACATATCAAACTCCCAGTCTCTGCCCTCAGAAGGTGTCTACACCCACTGTTGAAAGAATCAAACTCCCAGTCTCTGCCCTCAGAAGGTGTCTACACCCACTGTTGAAAGAAACAGGCCGGGGGGAGGTGGTGGGGACGCTGGCAGGCAGGGCAGAGGTGCGCTGGGCCGGGGACCCCCCAAGGCCTCCCTCCCCACTCCTGGAGTGACCCCGGGCCGAGGAGCCTGGGGCGGGGCAGCACCCCGCGGCTGCCTCCTCTGTGATGAGAAACGCAAGCCCAGCCATCTCTTTCACCCCAGGACAACACGTGCCCGTGAATCTGTGGTGACCGAAGGTAACTAAATACTCATGGACGTTGGGATGGGTCTTAAATAAATGGAGTTTCTCTCCTATCTTTAGTCTATGGGTGGCTGGAACAAGTTCTATATAGATTTTTTATAACTTTTTTTTTTAGTAGCATAGACCTAGCATAACGCTCCTGTTAATTGGACTCTTAGGTAGTATACTTCAGCTGAAACTCAGGAGGATAAAGGGGTCTGGCACAGGGCGGCCGGGGGAAGGTAAACGTAACTGTTCCTTATCCGTGGGCCTGGCGACCCCACCTCGCAGGAGGGACGCGGGAGACACGGGCTCGGCCCGTCCCCCCCTGTCTCCGCCTTCTGGCATGAAGACTGGGATCACGGGGGCATCCGACTGGGAAGACGAGGTCGGCTGCCAACTGCCCTCCAGGTCTGCGAACGTCAGAGGGGTAAGAAAACAGGAAACAAAACTGGTCGGAACAGGCGTGATCCAGGGACTGGACACTCCCAGGACAGAGGCCCAGGAGGCAGGACGATCCAACCCAGACCATGGGAAAGGCCACTGGCCCTTCTGTGTCGCCGACCAGCGTGCCTGTGCCGCCCGGACCTGGCCCTCAGCCCGCTGCCCCCGAGTCCTGCCCCCTCCGCACACTGAGCGCCCCTGTGTCTGGGGGTGCAGGTCCCCAACACCCACCCCAGACCCTTTGGGAGGCCCCTGTCCCGGCCTGCCTCTCAGGGACGGCTGGGGCTGCCACATGAATTGTTAAATAGGATTTTCTACAAATATACAACATATAAAAACTGTTAAATATATAACTTTCGGCTTTGCAAAATACATTTAATGATCTCTTTCAAACAAGTGTTACTTTCGCTTTCTTTAATTTGCTTTCTGGAGCTAAAGGGCGGTCAGATGAGACAGCAGTCATGGGAGACCCAACATGCTCTTGCGGATCCTGGATTGTCCCGCTATCTGAATGGGGCGGCGAGAGGCGCGTCGAACTGGTTAAAACAGAAAGTGATTTTAGTAGGAGAAGGTCCACCTAAGTACAGAGGAGCAGGTGTGCACGGCAGGTTGTGGTCCCCGGCAGGCGTGCCCGTGGGGTCCGCGTGGGGACATCACGGGCCACATGTCCTCCGGTCACGTCCTCTGGCCGCGCGGGGCGGGGGCAAGGCCCACAGTGTTCGTGGGGCGGGGGCCGCCCAGGCACGTCTCTGCCCCCGTGTACCCCCCGGTACACAAACCCAGGGACTCGGATGGTGAGGGCGAGTCCACTTGAAAATAGATTTTGCTCTTTGGTCTATTGAATATACTGAAAGGATAAGAAAATAAAAGCGATTCGGACAGTCTGGGGCTCGAGGAGAGGCCACGTCTGCGTCCGAGACTCAGTCCTCCAAGGACCCGGCGCTGTCCTCCACTCTCAGGCTGGCAGGGCTGCAGCCTCGTCCTCCTCCTTCTCCGAGTCCACGCCGGGAGGGCGGCCAGGCCAGGCTCCAGGGGTGCCCGGCGACACGGCCTCGCGGTGTGTCCCCGGCCCGAGTCCTGGGGGAGGCCAGACAGACTCAGCGCGGGCGGCCGAGGAAGCAGGCTGTCCTTGACGGGCTAGAGAAATGGAGCGTGGGCGGATGGCAGCGGGTAGGTGGCGTCCACGACGGGCCGAGGACCGCGGCCGAGCTGTGGACTCTCCAGGGAGCCGGGGCCGCTCCTGGGGCCCCTCTGGGGCTGTGTTTGTCAGGAGACCTGAGAAGCAGAGAGAGGAGAGCCGTCAGCCTCCACACACACCAAGAGTCCCCGTCGGGAACAGCAGGAGCCCAGGGACCCCGCGAGGTTGGCCTCACCCGGACAATATGCTGGAAAGACACCAGCAGACCTTCTTGAGGACAAAAACTAGTTTTCAGAGCCACACTGGAGGAGAAAGCTATGCTTGTCACAAGAAGTCCCTGGGAACACCCTCTTCCTCCGGGTGGGGCCCTGCCTCCCACCCTTGGCTGTGACAAAGGAACGTGCTGGAACTCTCAGCTGCTGGTGTGAACTGCCTGTCCTCCGCCCTGTGCTGGCCAGGTCCTTGGGTCTGGGCGGCATCGGCCTGTTTCTTTAACCGTGTACACAGCAGGTGCTGCATAATTGCACAGAGGAGAGCGCTGGAAACAAGGGTGCCTCACCCCCACAGAGCCCCTGGCAGGATGCAGAGCTGGGGTGTGCATGCTGGTTGATGGGTGCACAGCCCCCCAGGCAGCACTGGGGCATCTCGGGGACACGACAGAACACGCCAGGTCAGCGCCGTGAGGGGACGGGGTCCCCAGCCTCTGCTCTGCAGCGGGAGCATCACGGGTGAGACAGTGGACACAGGATAGGGGAGGAGGCTTCCCCGGGGTACCCCCGCAGCCTCCTGCCCAGTGTCCACGTCTGCGCCGGGCCCACCCACTCGGCAGGACGGGGCCTCCCAGGGGCTGCAGAAGCAGGGCTGGTGTGGGACCCCAGGGCTGTGGGTGCGTGTCCAGAGTGACAGGAGCCCCGAGGGGAGCTCCATGTGCCACTGGAGAGGGGGATGAGCATGAGAGCGGGCAGCAGGGGAGACGCTCGGAGCCCCTGTGTCTCTGCCGACTGAGGCCCAGCCCAGGAGGGGGTGGGGAGCAGGGCCAGGGTGGGACACATCCTGGGCTCACTGTCCAGACTGGCGCAGGGTGCTGGGGGGTCACTCTCCAGACCGGTGCAGGGTCCTGGGCTTCCTGTCCAGACTGGGGCAGGGTCCTGGGCTCACTGTCCAGACCATTGCAGGGTCCTGGGGGGGTCACTGTCCAGACCGGCACAGGGTCCTGGCGGGGGGTCACTGTCCAGACCAGTGCAGGGTCCTGGTTGCATGTTTCTCCCCATCTGACCAGCTGCCTAGCAGCCCCGGGACCCTGACCCTAATCCACAGCGAGCACCCCTTCCCCAGCTCTCCTGAGTTGGACAGAGGCCCCTGTGTGTGCCATGGTGACCCTCAGCTGCCCAGGACCCCGCAGGCAGCGTCCAGGCCCACCCTCTGCTCCGCTGCCCACAGCCCAGGGCAGCTGCCCCTCCCTGACCTGTCCAGTCACGTCCACGACCGAGACCATCCAGCCCGCTCACTCACAGGCTAGCTCGAGGGGCTAACCAAGAAAGGAAGCACTGAGCCCACTTTTTCTACATAGAAAGTTGTATAAATTCTTACTCGTGGATAAATGGGAAAACACTGGAGCATAAAAAGAAAATAAAAGCCCACCCACGTTTCCATACCCGAAGGTAAATATTTTGATAACATTACTGCATTTCCTCTGCACTCTGTAACAGCTCACATGCTCTGTGTTACAGCTATGATGAGGCTGGGGCTTGGCATGAAAGCTCGCGTCGTCCGACGCAGGCCGGCAGCCTGTCCGAGGGGTCGGCGACCCCTGGCCACGTCCATGCTCATGCGCCAACCCCAGGACAGACGGGCAGGGCCCGGGCTGTCTCAGCGTCCCCTCTGAGCCCCGCCTGGGGGGCTACTTCTCACGTCTGCGAGCTCAGACAGCAGAGGCTCCCACGCCCCGTAATTCCACCGAAAAGAGGCAGGGTTTGGTTGAGGATTCGTCTTCACTCCTCGTGCCGGCCAGAGGAGTGGAGCACGCTCACCAGCGGGGTCCCGGCCACGCGCCTGTCTGTGCCAGTTCGTCTGGCCGGGCTCTGCGTTTCTTCCCGATCTGAACAAGGACGCGTGTTTCATCACGGGCAGGCCCGCAAGAGGCCCCGGCACGTGCCCCGTGGGCCTGCCGCCCAGCTTGGTCCACCTGCGGTTCACATCTGTGCCGTGTCGCGGACACCCAGGTTTTCTTTTCTGGGAGGGAAGCAGGGCTGGGAGTCCATTCGGGACGCCCTCATGGCTTAAAGCGACTCAGTCTACACACCGTCCTAGGGCTTGTCCCAGAGGTTCCCCCATCCTCAGGAGGCATCTTCTTTCCCCCACACCCCCGGCCTCTGGCTTTTCCTGACCTTGGGCGGGCAGGTGGGTGGGGCAGGAAGGACACCAGGCCCCTGTCTGCTCCGGCCAGTCCCCCTGACAAGGGCCCAGCCTGGAGACAGAAGCCAGGACGGGTACACGGGGGCCCGTCCAGCTTCCACCCGAGCCCAGAGAATCCCCTTCCGTCTGCGGCAGGGCCCAGGCTGAGTGGGGGAGGGAGGCAGACCCAGAACCACCAGAGATGGGGGCTGCAGCCAGACCGGCCAGGCGGGGGCTCACAGGTCTGCGGCCTTTGTGGGCAGACGTTGGGCTCAGCGGTCCTGGCCTTGGCCTGACTATCAGGAATGGACAGGCGGCCTGACGTCCTCAGAGGTGGTGTCCGTCTGGGACAAAAGGCCCGGCCCACCCAGAAGCACCCACGGTGGGGACTGCCAGCTGGTCCCGAGGCCCAGTGACCGGGAGAGAGGCTGGGGAGTCGGGTCTGCAGCCCGGGAAGGCGGTCAGGAGCCCGGGGACCGGCTGCGGCGGGGCCGACAGGGCTCGTCTGGCCGCAGAGATGCGTTTCCAGGCGAGGGACTTCATGGCCGAGGCCCGTCTCGGGGGCCCTGCTCAGGGCCCTGCGCTGGTCCTCATGGCGCCGGCTGGCCCCTGCGGGTGGCTGCTCTGCTGGGAAGTGGGTTCTCTGGTTTCCAGCATCCTTCCCTGGGGACAGGCCCCTCGAGACAGTAGGCCAGACCCCCAGGGACCCCTGGGATCTCCTGGCGGGCTGCGCCCACACCTGGGGACCACATGCCTGAGCTCTGGCGGTGACAAACAAGAAGGGAGGCAGACCTGAGCTGGGGGTCTCAGCCCCAGGGCCCCTGCCTCCACCTGCTCAGGGACAAGCGGAGTCAGCGACCGGGACCCCAGGCTTGGCGGGACTGTGGGCTCCATTCCGCCAGGAGCTCGGGCAGCTGTCTGTCTGTCTCTGGAGGGGGGCATCCGGCCTGGCGTCCCCTCCGCGTCTATGCACCTGGGGGTTGTTCTGAGCTGGCGTTGTGGACCCGCTCGCATTCCTGTCCAGGTGAGTCTCTCCCACCAGCCGGGGAAGCATGTGTTCTGAGGTGATGAGTTGGTTTTTCTCGGTGTTTGGAGCCTATAAAGCTTTGTTCACAAAACACAGGGACACTCTCCAGCTCCAGGAGTCCATGGAGCTGTGTTACTGGTTCCTCTGAAAGTTCCCACTGCCTTCTAGGTCTGGATGAATCTTCTGTTCAGGAAGCTTGAGGTTCTGATTTGAACGCCCTGAGCAAGAGGTCTTGAACAGCAGAGACACGGAAAACATGGGGCCACAAGATGACGGTGGCCTGCGTGAGGTGGCTTGACCACGAAGCCTGTTACTGCGGAGAAGCTTCTGGAAAGGCTGAGCATCGTCCCCTCCACACCCAGCCAGTCGTGTGACTGAAGCTCTAGGACTGTTTCTTGACCTCACACGTGAGGAGTGCTGTTAACTGAGCCCTGAACCCAGAAGGTCCCAGATGCGCGAGGAGGGAGGGACATACTCATTCCCAGAGGGGCGCAGATGCTCAGATGTGGCCCCCTCTGCCCAGGCGTGAGGGAGGCAGCCACCTGGAGACCCAAGTCCTGGTGAAAACTCACAGCTGCGGCTGGTACCTGGGGCAGACAGGGCGGAGACGGGACACAGCAAATGGTGGGGCTGCAGACAGAGGCCAGGGCAGCCCGCGGCCCGGGGACGCCTGGCATGAGACAGCGGGGCCCCCTCCTCGCCTGCCCCTTGGGGACCAGTCTGGCTGCCCTGATCACAGCTACTGGTCACCGCAGCTGCCTCCACAGCTGTCTGTCCCCACCCCACCTGCACCCCCCTCTGCCTCCCTCAGGGGCTGCTGGACACCAGGAAGGTGACAGCCATGCCGCCTCCTGATATTCAGGGTTCCCAGGGGGCAGGGAATGAAGGGCTTCGTCCCCTGGAGCCCACAGCCCCTAACGGTCACACGAAATGCCCCCGACCAGCGGGGACACCAGTGATGACACGCAGTAGGCACGGCCCGTGCCTGGGAATCCGTCCTGGAGGCTGCAGGCTGTGGTGGTCTTGTGGGACCTCGTTGAGCCGGTTCTGAAGGGCCAGGCCTCCACGATGCCCCTGACGAGAGAGGCCAGGGAGGGGAGGCAGTCGGGCGGGGGCGGGGGACGCCTGGGCGGGCAGCTCTGTCCCTGCCCCGCAGCCTCAGCACACTGCCCTCGTGCCTACGAAGCGGTGTGGGGTGGCCACCTGTCCCGTGGCAAGGGACACTGACAGCCGCTGTGCACATCACGTCCCCAGGGCACCCCTAGGCCCGGGTCTGGGGCCCCAGCAGATGGGGAGAAGCTGAGTCTGATCTCAGGGCCATCTCTCCGGCTACCCTCACACTTTGGCCCTTGGCGAGGACTCAGGTGACCACGCCTGCCCTCCCGGGCTCAGCACCAGCCGTGGGTCTCCCCTCCTGGGGTCTCTGGCTAACAAAGCTGCTGCGTGGCCTCAATCACCCCGAGCCACTGGCCTTCCAAGGCCGGAGAAGGCAGGCCCCACCTCTGGCCGGGCTGGTCAAGAACCGGCAAAGGATGGGAGGGCAGCCGGCACCCAGCCCGAGGCGGGAATGCGAATGAACTGGACAGTCAGCTCGTCTGGGTCTCAGTGGCCTTCCCCTGGCAAAGCAGACCCTGCGTGTTGAGGAGAGGAGCTGATTCAGCACCTGCTCACCAGGGCGAGGATGCTGCACCGGTCACAGTGGAACCGGCCCTCGGGGGACAAGCGACGTGAGTGTGTGAGTGTGTGTGTGTATTTGTGTGTGAAACGCCGCGAGGGGCTGAGTGCTGGCGTGGGCGTCCCACTGGAACAACGAGACGGAGAAGACTCGAGAGCCAGCGCTTGTAACACACCAGGAGCTCCTGGGGCCACCGCAGACCTCTCTCCCCGCGTCGGTCCTGCAGGCCCGTCTCCCCAGCAGGCGGTGAGTGCCTGGCCTCAGGCAGAGGGAGGCGGCAGAGAGAGACCTCCACTCCGCCCCGGGGAGGCTGGGACCCCCGCAACATCCTGCTCAGCTACTGCCCAGCTCTTGCAGGGGTGCACGCCCTGGACGGGGCCCCCAGGCTGAGACGGCGGGCGGGTCCCCGCCCCAGCCCCCTCCAGCTCCGTACTGGGCAGTCCTTGACCTCCCCACCCACTCAGCTGCCCCTGGAAGGGCCGGCTCGGCTTTTCCAAAGGGGGTCTGACAACACTGGCCTCTGGTCTGTCTGCTCTGTCCCTGGGCACCGGCAGACTCTGAAGTCCCTTCTGCCCCCGCTCCCCGCCGGCTCCACCAACACCAGCAATGAAAGCCCGGCTGATTTGGCCAACCATCGCTCGCAGCCGCCCCACCGTCCTGAAGTCCCAGCAATTCTGGAGATGACAGGGCATGGCGGGGGGTCCTCCGAGGGGCATCAGGCAGTTTCCCTGACGCCTGGTCATCCACAGTGTGCGGGGCCCCGCGTGCCCGGGGAGCTCAGGGGGGAACCCCGACCCTGCTCTGCCTGCCACGTCCGCTTTCAGTGGGTGGGGAGTCACTTCTGGACGCAGGCCGCGTCCTCAGGGGGACACGTGTCAGCAGAGGGTGCGGTGGCCCCACCAGGCGGCTGTCAGTCAGAGGAGCCTGGGGAGCAGGCCGAGGATCCGGCCAAACACTTTCTGGCTCAAATACCCATCCACGTCCATCTGTTAAAAGGAGCTTCACTGAGGGACAGCTCACAGCCGAGGTGCCCTTCGACGGGGTCAAGTCTGCGGTTTGGTCTGTTCAGAGCCAGGAAGCCATCACCATGGTCAACTTGGAACACTTGCCAACATTCCCCAGAGTACACCCGTCAGCAGTGACCCCCACGCCCATCCCATCCCGGAGAGCCCCCAGGAAAGGGGTTCTGCGTCACGGGGTGGATGTATCTAACTTTCTGAGCAACTGCCAGCCCGCTGTCCAAAGGCGCTGACACGTGCACCTCTCTCGATGACGCACCGCCCAGCACTTTCCAGCACTTTCCGGAAAGACTGGCAAATTCACACGCCTCCCAGCGTCCTTTGTGAGGCTTCAGAGTGAAGCTAAAGGAGATGGGACCCAGCCCGGGAGCCCTGGGAGCCGCGCCGTCTGCGCTGTGACCCCTGATGGAGAACTTCTCGTCACACGTCCCATCCACATTTCACGCTTTAGGAAGTTTCTGCCCCGAGCTGCGATCCTCCCCGTCTGCCTGCTGCCCGCTCCTGGGCTGGGAACCAGTCCCCTTCCATGGGCCTCGGTCCTCATGGAGGGGAGCTTGACTTTCAGAAGCTCAGGGTATGGGGGCTGCCCCTGAGGATGGCCCAGTGCCGGCCTCCTGGTCACCGGGAGACCTGTAGAGGCCTCGGCTGTAAAGCAGGGTGACGACAGCCCACGGCGACCACTGGCCTGGACGGGTGACCTGTAGAGGCCTCGGCTGTAAAGCAGGGTGACGACAGCCCACGGCGACCACTGGCCTGGACGGGTGACCTGTAGAGGCCTCGGCTGTAAAGCAGGGTGACGACAGCCCATGGCGACCACTGGCCTGGACGGGGGCCCTGGGCATGTGCTCAGAACAGCGCCGGGGGGTGTCTGCCATCACTGCTGGTCACTGATCGTGTTCAGGCTGCTGGGCCTTCAGTGTCCTTCTTCCTCCTGAACTCAAATGCCCCCCGGACTCGTCTCCAGCCCCTTCATGGTTTCCGGTGTCTTAGTCTGTAACCCATAGGAAATTTAATTTGGGATGAGGGGTGAGGTAAGGATCCCACTCGAATCTCCCCCAAATACAAAGCGGGTGTTCTCAGCATCCGTGTCATGGGCCGCCCCTTCCCCCTCGCTCCCCTGTCCGTGGTACCAACATCTGGATTCGTGTCGGCCACGTGGTCTGGTCCTCAGATCAGAAAGAGCATCGGAAGAGTGAACGTCTTCGTGGGTGGTAACTGGATCCTGGGAACTTCATGAAGCAGGGTCCGCTATGGACTCAGGAGGTGGGTGGGTGGCAGAACCAGGTTGCAGCCACACTGCCCAGCGCTGATCCCCTCACAAAGCTTCTTTACCCCCATGTCGCTCCTCAGCGGGAGGTGGACACTGGGGCATGTCCCAGAGTCCCATTCCACACTGTGGCTGAGTCCCACCCGACAGGAGGCCTGAAATCACTCTGTAACGTTCCAGAAAAGTCTCATCGGAGATTTGATTGAAATTGTATTAAATCCAAACATCAAGTTTGAAAGGACAACGTCATAATATTTAGACAATCCCTACCTTATCAAAGTGTGTGACGCCTTTCTATTCATCTCTGCAAGTCTTTGTAAGTTTCCCATGGGGAGGCTTTGTCATGATCTTTATAGGTGCTTTTTCTTACTGGAGTTATTCCCAGCTATTTTATGTTTGCTCCTGCCATTAATGCAGCTCTCCTCTCTTTCACTTTCATTTCTTTATTAACTGTAATGAAACCGTTATGCTTTCTACACATAGCTGCCTGGAGGTAAGAACACAAAGGCTTTTTTCCAGTCTCTCCTCCATGAGCCAGTGGGCATGTTTTTCCTTAAAGCTGCCTACACACCTCACCTCCTGTTTTCACCTCCTAAATGACCCATGTTTAAGCGACTGCTGACTCTGTGCCCCAGGCCTCAGGACTGTTGAGCCTTTATCAGTCTAGTCTGGGACTGGCAAACTCATGCTACCAGGGGCCAGTTCGTGTACATTTTCAACTTTGCAGGTTGTAAGGTCTCTCTGCAAAGACTCAGCTTTGCCATTGCAGTGTGAACACATCCCTAGATGATATATAGGTGAATAAACCAGGCTGTGTACCAATAAAACTTTATTTACAAAAACAGGTAGGGGGCCAGATTTGACCAGCAGGTGGTAGTCAGCTGACCTCTGATCTAGACCAGAGCTTGCTCCTGTCTATGACAGTTTACAGTTGAACACAAGTAGAGAAACTTCCATGTTCCTCATTGGTCTAATTTAACAAATTCTTTAATTCATTTTCAAGGCATTCAGGTGATCCTCCAGAATTTAGGAAGTACCTGTTTACTTTCTGTAGGTAATAGTGATTGCATTTTCTCATATCAAATAGTTTTGTGAGTGCCTTTGCCAGAACTTCCAAAAAGTAATCAGTCCTGGGGGGCTGTAGGCCAGCCTCACGACAGCCACTGGCCCTCGGCCCAGGAGGGCCAGGGTGGGGTCTGCGTGTAGTGCAACGTCAGCCCTGGCTCCAGGGGGACACCGGGTTCTGGGAGGACCCACCTTCTCCTCCAGGTTAGCCTGGAGGGCTGCAAACATCGCTCCTGTGATATTTTTTCTGAGGAATAAATACAGGGTTTGACTGCTGTCTTTTTCCGCATCTTCTGAATTAGAACACGTGTTATATTTGATCTCCTGACAGATCTTGTCCTACCTGATTCTGAAATATTAAAGTGTATTTGCATCTCATATCAATCTACTGTGTGGGGGACTGTCCTGGGTTCTTTTGAAGGCCTGCAGAAATCAGCAGGCTGTCATTGTATGTGAGTGCCAGCATAAGATCACCCAATCACCACTCACACCAGGGGAGGGATCCCCTGAGAAGCATGTGCACCCTGAAAACAGTGCTGACTCCCAGAGGGCCCCGGGCATTGGCTGAAGGAGCTCAGTGCTTGGCAGGGCACACAGCCCTCATCACAGACTCAAACCTCTCTACCGAACAAAAGGACTCTCTGCGAACTTTAACTGTGGGGACCTTCCTGGCATCAGGGTTTCACCAGCCCCTAAAATGAACAGGGTCATTCACTGCATTTTCCAATTTGGGGAAGAGACACCTGTGTGCAGAACGCTTCCAAGAACGTGCCAGTTAAAACATCTGGAACTTTTACTGGAAAACATTAACATTGCCTACTTCTTTGGTTATAATTCCCCCTGCCCCCAGAATATGATGTATTTAATCAGATTTCCATGTGTCGTGATCAGGGGCCCAGCTCTGCACACGCTCCTGAATAATTTGAGGCCACATTACAGGCTGATTTTTCTTTCTCCCTTTCAGGTTTATGCTCTAACTTTTAAAAAACCTACACATGACAGAAGTAAAATGCATTTGTATAGTTTTTCCAGAGATGCAAAGATCAATTCCCTGTCTTTAAAAAAAAATCATTAATATTTCTTTTTCATCTTCACAGCTTTTCTCCTCTTGTTTTGAAGGTGGCTTTTTCTATAGCTTGGGTTCTTCATTTTTGTTCTGAGTTAAAAATAAAGTTATTTAAGGCATAGTGTATTGACGAGTCCATCTTTCCCTGTGCCCACAGGTGCACTGTGCTGTTCTCATCACATCCGAAATGAGATTTAACAATAGCTCAGATGTGTACACTGTATCGTCCAGTAAGTGCCAGCCCCACAAAATGCTGTTCATGTTCTACCTGTCTCAACCCTTAGAGCAGCCCTGGTGGGGCTCCCCTGGTGGCTCAGATGGTAAAGAATCTGCCTGCAGTGCAGGAGACCCTGGTGCAATCCCTGGGTCAGGAAGATTCCTTGCAGGAGGGCATGGCCACCCACTCCAGTTTTCTTGCCTGGAGAATCCCATGGACAGAGGAGCCTGGTGGGCTATCAGGAGTCCCCAAAGAATTGGACACAACTGAGCGACCAACACTTTCACACTTTCAGAGCAGCCCTAGGAATCAGGGAATAGCATTTTGCCCATTTTTATAGATGCAGAAATGGAAACGCAGAGAGCAAGGCCATGCACTCTGAGTTAAGCAGATCAGGCTGCTCTGACAGGGAATCAAGCGGGAAGATTGATCTCACATGCACAAAACTCATGGGCGGGGCTTCGTGTTTTATTTCATCCTTGACCAACAAATTATAGGAAGGCCCTGGTTGCTCGGATTATGATTATTTTGAGAGGTATGGTTTCAAATATATGGTATCATGATTGGAAAAGAAGGCTGGCACATTCCTCCTTTTCAGTTCAGTTCAGTTGCTCAGTCGTGTCCGACTCTCTGTGACCCCATGAACCGTAGCACGCCAGGCCTCCCTGTCCATCACAAACTCTGGAGCTTGCTCAAACCCATGTCCATCGAGTCAGTGATGCCATCCAACCATCTCATCCTCTGTCGTCCCCTTCTACTCCAGCCTTCAATCATTCCCAGCATCAGGGTCTTTTTAAATGAGTCAGCTCTTTGCCTCAGGTGGCCAAAGTATTGAAGTTTCAGCTTCAACATCAGTCCTTCCAAAGAACACCCAGGACTGATCTCCTTTAGGATGGACTGGTTGGATTTCCTTGCAGTCCAAGGGACTCTCAAGAGTCTTCTCCAACACCACAGTTCAAAAGCATCAATTCTTCAGCACTCAGCTTTCTTTATAGTCCAACTCTCACATCCATACATAACTACTGCAAAAACCATAGCCTTGACTAGACGGACCTTTGTTGGCAAAGTAATGTCTCTGCTTTTTAATATGCTCTCTAGGTTGGTCATAACTTCTTCCAAGGAGCTAGTATCTTTTAATTTCATGGCTGCAGTCACCATCTGCAGTGATTTTGGAGCCCCCCAAAAATAAAGTCAGCCACTGTGTCCACTGTTTCTCCATCTGTTTGTCATGAAGTGATGGGACCAGATGCCATGATCTTTGTTTTCTGAATGTTGAGCTTTAAGCCAACTTTTTCACTCTCCTCTTTCACTTTCATCAAGAGGTTCTTTAGTTCTTTACTTTTTGCCATTAAGGGTGGTGTCATCTGCATATCTGAGGTTATTGACATTTCTCCCAGCAATCTTGATTCCAGCTTGTGCTTCATCCAGCCCAGCATTTCTCATGATTTTGCTTTCTATAAACTTATGTTAATCAGTACATAAAGGTTTCTGTGACACTTCCACTAGTTTGAACTGTAGTGAATCATTTTGTGTCAATAATCCTGTGCACATATATATCAATATATGGCACCACATTGTTCCACTTTAATCATTTTACCTGGACTTAGCAGATGGCTCAGACAGTAAAGACCCTGCCGGCAATGCAGGAGACCAAGGTTTGACGCCTGGATGGGGAAGATTCCTGGAGAAGAGAATGGCTACCCACTCCAGTATTCTTGCTTGGAGAATTCCATGGAGAGAGGAGCCTGGCAGGCTACAGTCCATGAAGTCACAAGAGTCAGACCCGACTGAGTGACTAGCACACTTTCACCTACTGATTTCTGTTCCACTCATTTGCCTCGTATCTTTATTATTTGCTTTTAAACTTCTGTTTGTAGGAGTGCCCTGAGAACGCAACACGTTTGACTCTTAAAAACACCCTGGTGAGTCTGTGCCTTTTGGCAGCGGAGACTAACCCGTTCACACTTATTGTCGCCGCTGATGCTGCGGTTCTGTCCTGAGCAGCAGGTTCCACAGCCTCTCTTTCTGCTCCGTTCGAGGTTCTTTTCCTCACACACAGGCTTACTTGCTTTCCTTCCACGCCGGTTTAGAAGAAATCATGTTCTTGTTTCTACTAGGGGTGGCCTTTACGTTAGTCCAGTGCACTTTCAGTGACTAAGCCATTTCCTTAGTGATGGCTGTTCCTTCTTCCCACAAAGAGACACTCAGTGACTTTTCCTCTGCAGCTGCCCCCCTGCAGCTCTGTTAAATTAATCAGAAGTCACAAATCAGTTTATTATTACACAAAAATGTTCTCCACCATACATGGAGCGCATTGAGTAATAGTGTTGTCAAGTTTGTGTTCAGCTGTGTAACCGCCATCATAGGAATGATTTACATCTAAGCGCTGTGTAGTTAATTGGCATCCAGTCACCAGTGACCTTACCTATGGCCTATGACCTTTACAGTCATCAGCCACTCATTCATATTTCTTTGATGGCTCCAGGGCCTCTTTTATTGACTCTTTCAGGAAAGGTATGTGAGTGGCACACTTTCTAAATTCTTGCAAATTTAAAACTGTCCTTTTCATTTTGTCCAAAACCACAATCAGAGATAGAACTGAACTCACAAGTAAAGGGGGCCACAGAGGATGAGATGGCGGGAGGGCATCACCGACTCCATGGACGCGAGTTTGAGCAAACTCTGGGAGACAGTGAAGGACAGGGAGGCCTGGCGAGCTGCAGTCCACGGGGTCGCAGAGAGTCGGACATGACTCAGCGACTGAACGACAACAGAGACAAAACTGTTTTTCGACAAAACCCTGGAGATGGTGCTGCTCTTCTCTCTGGTGCTGGGTCTCACAGTTCGCAGGCAGCTTCTCTGTGCCTGTGGAGGGAGGTCCATGGGCTTCTCCTACTGCTTTTGCTTTTTTCTCCAATCCAACCTGGGAGATTAGAGAGTTTCCCTTCATTCTGCCAAGTCCAGATACTGCTGTGGACGGCCGAGTTCCGGAGGCTTTTGCTCTGCCTTAACTGGGGGCTCCCCTGGCTCCGCAAAGCTTCTTGAGAACCCTCTCTTCTCACCTTCAGCTGGCCTTCTTCTCACCATGTGGCTTCCCCCAGTGGCATCCACTTCCACATTCTCTTTGACTTAATTTCCTGCATCTCCTATGAAGCGTCGCTTGGTTTAAGGTCGGTCCACGCTCCTGCGCTGATCCTCTGCAGCGACACCTCTGCCATCTGCAGCTTCTGTACGCATCTCAGTCCGCTCTGGTCCACGCTCCTGCGCTGATCCTCTGCAGCGACGCCTCTGCCATCTGCAGCTTCTGTGCACATCTCAGTCCGCTCTGATGTCTTGGGTCCCTTTGTGTTCAGCCGCTACTTAGTCCTGCAAACTTTTGGGTGCTTGCCTGCATTTCATCCCAGGCTGCCATTTCCTCCAGGCTCTTTGCTTCTGGGTCACAGAGGTCACAGCCTCTTGTATCTGTTTGATGCCAACAAGCAGATGGTTCCCAGAAGCCTCACATTTACTGCAGAGCCTATTTCCAGAGCTAATCTGCCTTTAAGTCTCCAGAAAGCATTCCCTTCCACAGAGAGCTGGCGTTCTTTTACAGCCTTCTGTTTATATTTTAGATGTGATGCTTTTAAGATTCCTTTTTGAACAGGCAGCGGCTGATCCCACCTGGGAATGTGTCAGCAGGCTTGGGATGAGCAAGTTTGATTCTCTTAATTCTTGGGGCTGTGGGAGGCCCTGCATGCCCCAGGCTGGCCTGGAAGGTTGGGGCGATGTGCAGAGACCCCGAATCTTCATTGCTCCCGGGGGGGCCTGTTCCCATCTGGGAGGTCAGGTTTTCTGTCTAAACGGCAGACTTTTGAGAAGGAAGGATGAAGGGAACATCACAGCCTTGGTGTGCTGGGCAGGCTTCTCTTGCCCCAGGCAGCAGGCTCTTCTGGCTCACTGCCCCTTCCAGGGGGCTCACCTGCACGCTGGCATCCTCTATTCCTGTTGCTGCAGCCGTGTACTCACAGAGTGCAGCTTCCCCCATCCCCATCCCCGCCCCTGGTGGGCAGGCTCCACCTCTGCCCGCTTGTTTTGTGACCACGGCAGGGTCTCTAGGTCCAAGGTGAGGTCCAAGCATGAGGAAGGGACCCCAGGCTCCATACCTGGGGGTGGCCTTCTCCTCCGTTATCTCCCTTTCCCCACACCCCAGGACCTGTGAGGTGGAACGGGGGCATGCTCCCCTCCCACAGCTGAGGAAGCTGAGGCTCACGGAGGGGAAAGTGGCTCCTGCAAGGCTGCCTGTGCATCACACCTGTCACGCCTGCAGGCGGAGGGTGGGGGGATGGGCCTGTCTGGGCATGGCCCCGGAACAGGACTGGACAGAACAGGGGGGCTCGGGAGGTGTGATCCCACACGGGTCCAGGTGAGCCTGAGCTCACGCTCTGGCTCAGGGGATGACGGGGGGCAAGAAGACCCGGGGACAGGACGGCGGGGATGGCAATGGCAGCCGTGGTACCGGCCCAGCAGCCACGTCACCCAGTGGGTCTGTTCAATGCGGAGCTGACGTTTAAAGTGATCTAGATTGAGACACAAATCCTTCTTTTTCATTTTTCAAGAGTGATCTTTAACAAACGTCTGTGCCAAATGTTGTATTTCACGCCCACTGCAGCACCCAGAAGCCATCAGAGCTGCCACGTGGGTGGCAGGGCCAGGCAGGGGACGGGGGTCACACCTGGCCGCAGCAAGAGGGCAGAGCAGGAAGACATGACCACAGGGAGGGGTTTGGGGCGACTAGATGCCGGGCACGAGGGTCAGGCTGGGGCAGGCAGAGCGGATGCCAGGAGCCTGGCATTCTGCATCGGAACCAGAGCTGCGCCGGGTTAGGAAGAAGGTCACCACCCTGATGACTTCTGCTGTGCTCATGCTGACTTAACTTCTGTCTTGAATGTATGATCTGACTTTTCACAGAACAGTAAAGAAGGATCAGGCTTACCTTTGTCTTTTATGAAAAAATAAATCACCAGGCGATGAAACGCCATGTGTAAGATTACAAGGACATCGTAAACCAGCAGGAAAAAGCCGTGTTTTCGATGACTTCGCCAGGATTTCTGCCCAATTAGTTCATGAAACATGGAATCAACAAACAGTATTAACTCAAGCAGCTCTTCTGGGAACTGGGGATGACTCTGAACTTCATCCATCCTTATCAAAAGCTCACGTGGACAAGATGGGAACTCGCGTGCTTGCAGGACCTCAGGGGCACTCTTGACCAGGGCAGAGGGCCAGGGGGAGGTGGAAGGCCCTGGGCAGCTGTGGCCAGCGTGCAGGCTGGCTGAAATGGGCAGTGTGCTGGGAGTGATGCCTGCTCACTCTAGAACCGCTGTCCCGATCATCAGGAGGGCTCTCTGCAGGTTCCTCTGTGGGGACACACGCCCTCAGGCTTCCCTAAGGCTCCTAGAGATCTGCGACTCCTTGGAATTCTCAGATCCCCGCCCCCACATCCGTCTGAGCGGTGGGACTCGGGTACCTGGCCAGTGCCCGCTGCCCCCTACCCCCGCCCCAGGTTCTACAGACAGTATTCTCATCCGTTTGGTCAGCAGCCACTTGACCTCACCTTCCAAGCACCGGGCATCCCCACAGCCCCTGAAGCAGCCCCTCCAGGGATTCCTGAGGGGCGCCTGCTGATGCCCTGAGATCCAGGGGCTGTGCCCCAGCGTCCAACACAGAGCTGACAGGGCCAGAGGGTGGGGGAGGGGGGAGGGCAGGAGGCACTGGGGATACTGCGGACTGATCACGTGACCCAGCGGCCCGTGCGGTGCGAGGGGAGGGCCACCCCGGGGCCGGCTGAGCGGGCAGAGCTCAGCTGACCCCGACCCTGGCCCACTGCTCTGTCGCGGAGCCTGTTAGCCTGTTAGCTCCGTGGGGTCAGGAGCACCCAGCCCCACGCAGTGGCCCGTCCAGCGCCCACTGGCTCTTTCCACTGGACACGCTTCCTCCCGTTTCAATCCTCACCACTGAAGTATTTAAAATCGAAGAACTGTTCTGAAGAACACTGAGGCTCGCGGCACAGTTACGGTAAAGAGCCCCCGCAGGAAACGCCCCCCGTCTCAGAGCGGGCCAGGAGCGCCCAGGAAACGCTGTGGCTCGGTCAGACCTGCTTTCCGGCTCGGGGCGCGTCTCCGCAGAGGACATGAAGGGTGTCAGTGCTCACGGCGCGGTGGTGCTGGGCCGCCACCTACGTTGGTGTTTATACACGGAATCTATTAAAATGCCCCGCTATTATCGCTGTGATGAATAGCAGTGATTCGAATGAACACAAAATGGATTGCAGACAGGGATTGGAGTCACGAAGGGGCATTTTTCATTGTTTGGCAGAAGGAAGAATCTGTGAGGGGCAGGTACCAAGTTCCTTCTGCGGCGGACGCACCATCTGCTTGCCTTTTGACGGGTTAACCCCAGACCTCCTGCACGAAGGCCTCTCGCCCTTGGGAGGGTGTCTTGTACACAGCGAGGAGGGCTGCAGCCCGACCTCCCTGCTGGACAGCTGGGTCTGCACGGACCCCAACCTCCCCCTCCACCCCCGTCTCTCTGCTCCAGCACCTCCCAGGACGCAGCGAGGCATCTGGACCCAGGACCAGGTCAGAGGATGCCTAGCGTGTGTTTCTCGGAAGCAGAAGACACAGAGAGCCGGCCCAGGTGTGGCAGAGTCCTCAGGAGGAATCCTGCCTGCCAGACGGCGCCCTGGGGCCGGTGAGCCCTCCCACCGAGTAACCTGCCTGCTGAGGCTGCACTGGGCAGGCGGCGGCAGACGAGAAGCCCCCAGGGCTGGGAGGTCCAGGAAGAGCCCTTGGCGCACAGGGCAGGTGGGGCCTCTCGGGGTCTCAGGACACACGCCTGGCGGACAGATAGGAATTCAGGATGGCCCACCTCTTCCCCAAGGAAATAGGAAAGACGGCCCCAAGGCAGCTCACTGCGGTCTCTGCTCAGCAAGGCCATATGGCACCTTGCTCCCGGCTCAGAATCAGTTTCATTTCATTCATTCTCAGAAGAGCAGTGGGAAGGTGGTGACAGAGGATGAGATGGTTGGATGGCATCACTGACTCCGTGGACGTGAGTTTGAGCAAGCTTTGGGAGTTGGTGAAAGACAGGGAAGCCTGGCATGCTGCAGTCCATGGGGTGGCAGAGTCAGACACGACTGAGCGACTGAATGGCAACAAAGGGAAGGCTCAGCGACAAATGCTTCTAACTGCTGGCTGGCCCACTTGGGAGCAGAGAGGAACGTGACGTCGCCAAACGTCCGCAGGAGCCCTGGCCGTGCTGGGACAGTCCCGTCCGTGGAAACCCACACCCAGCGGGGCGGCTGGGGGCCGGAAGCCCCGGGTCGTAAGACAGGCCGAGCGTGTGCTCCTCCGTGAAGGGGACGGAGTCCACTGCTCCAGGGGCCCCGGGGCGGGCTGACCTGGGCTGACGGTGGACGGATGGCCAGACGGTGGGGGAGAAGGCCTTCAGCTGTGATGGGAGTGTGGCCTGAAGGATGCCAGTCGGGGGAGTGACGCAGCGCACACAACGCCCCCCAGAGTCCTGGCCCAGGGGGGCAAGGCTCTGCCATCTTGACCGGGGAAGGAGCCCGCTTCCCAGGGAAGGAGGGAAGGACTCACACAGGAGACAGCAAAGCGGGGGCGACGCCTGCAGACACTGCAGCGCATCAGAAAGGCGGCGGGAGTTCCTGGGTGTCCAGGGGCCTGGGGGGAGCCTGGGAGGGTCAGGGGAACCCTGTGGATGAGTCAGAAACCCAGAGCCCTGCTGGGCTGCACTCTGAGGACAATGAGAAGGCACGGCCCCCCAGGAAGGCTGGGGATGGGGTGAAGGGCGCAGTGCAGGGCCCCCAGACCCTGAACCACATCCTTCACCCAACGCGGGGTCAGCCACCCAGAGCCGATGTCACCTGCCAGGGCCTCTGGGCTCCCCTCCAGGTCCACGGCCCCACCTTCCCTGCTCGGGGGCCTCCACGCTGCCCCCACGGGGATGCTGCCCCCTTTGTCCTCAGTGAGTCTCGGTCCTTCTGATCTGGGTGCGGCCAGGAGGGGTCAGGACGGGGTCGCCTGTCCCCACAACGCTCGCCTCTCCTTCCACCCCTTGCACCCGGCGTGTGCCTCTCGGCCTCCTCCTGGGTGCCACAGAAGTCTCTGTGCTGCATCCTGGGATGGTTTCCCTTCAGGTTTTCCTGGGGAATCTTCCAGGGGCTCCACTGCCTGACTCCCGTGCCTGCGGGGTCAGCCCACAACTTTCTGGAAGCTTCTTCATGGCCCACACTGTCCTCCGTGGAGGGGCCCTCTTGGGGCCTGTCTGGCCGCCGTGGGCTGTGCTGGGGGCGCATGGTGTCCCGGGTCCCCCGCGTCCTTCACACTTATCCGCGTGGACCACTTCATCTACAGCCTCCGGAGGACGGGGCTCCCGGAGCGGGGAGCGGGCCCTCGGCTCCTGAAGCTGGGAGGACCGTCCCAGTTACGGACTCCAGGCTGGCGGCCCTGCCCCCGCCCGTGGACTCTGGGCTGGCGTGGAAATCCACTGGGTCCCCGCTCTGGAAGGTCTGGGCTGCTGTTTTCCAGCTCCGAGCGCTTCAGCTGAGAAGCCAGATCCACTCTGATGTCTGCATCTTTGTAAGTGACCTATTTTTTCCCTCTGAGTTTTCAGGATGCTGTTTTCATCTCCACGGGCCTGAGATTTCACGCTGACGCGCCTTGGGACGGGGCTTTCTTCACTCATTTCCCGCCGGCGGTGAGTCCCTGCACACAGGAAACCCAGGCTTTGAGTCCTGGGAATTTCTTTAGAAAACACTTCTTTGATAATTCCTTCTTCATTTGTCTCTATTTTTGGATCTTATAGTCTCTAGACCCCCTGAATCGATCTTCTAATGTTTTTTTTTTTTTTTTCTTTCGTACTTCCTACTTCTTTTTTTTTTTTTTTTTAAGTTCTCCTCCTGGCTTTATGAGACCTCTTCAATTTTATGTCCCACACATTTGCCAGAGTTTTAACAAATTCTGTTACACAGACACACACTCACACAGGTAGGTGCTGTCTGCAAAGACAGATACACACTTCACGTGGTGTGTGCAGGTATGTGACCCCCGCATCTCACAGCTCTTGAAATACGTCGTGCTTCCAGGAAGCTCCAGCCTCATACAGACAGCAGCCGCCGCGGGCGTGGCGGGGGCGAGCGCCCTCGGCCGCGAGCCTGGCGGGCTAACCGGGTGCCTTGCATCTGAGCTGTCTCCTCTCTGCGGCCTGGGCTCTGGTCTCCTCTGAGCCCCTCACCCCCGCCCCCAGCTTCTGCGTGTCTGACCTCTCTCTCCTCCCACCGGTGAGGATCCTGCTGTTTGAACCCTGACAGGTGGGTGGGGGCATCACAGGGGGCCTTGGGCCCCAGCTCATAGAACCCAAGCTTCTGCACTGGGCTTGGCAGGCTGGTGGGTGGCATAGGGCACCCCCACAAAGTTCTTGTCCATCCGGAACGTCAGAATACGACCTTCTTTGGAACTGGGTCCTTAAGATGGAGCGAGGTAAGGACTTCGGGATGAAATCACCCGTCACGGAAGGTGGGCCCCACATGCGATGCTGGTGTCTCTACGGGAGGAAAGAGGGGAGCTCAGATGCCCAGAGAGGAGCCGGCGCCTTCGTAGGGGATGTGGCCTCAGCCCAGGAGCCCCCAGGGCCACAGGCACACCTCAAGGTTGGCAGGACCCTTGACCTTGCACCTGTGGCCTCCATGCTGTGAGGGAAGCTCTCTGTGGCTGTGGGTCACCCAGCGTGGTCACTGGTCACAGTAGCCTGGGAAGCTGGGGCCCCGGGTTTGCTGGAGAGAGGCCCCACGCCCCGCCCACACCCCTGGCAGTGGGCAGGTCTCACATCTCAGGAAGTTCCTCCACACTTGGCGCTGGCCTCCCGGGGCCCAGAGGCGTGCAGCTGTGAGTCCTACGGGCGTGAGCCTCTGGGGGTTCAGGCTCCCGTGGGGCACACAGCCCCTGGGCCAGTGCCTCCACTCCATAGGCGGGGGGCCCTGCGTCCTGGCCCCTGAGGCGGGGGTCTGAGAGCAGGCCCGGCCAGTGGTTCCTCGGGAGTTAAGTCCCCCGGGGCCCCCGAGGTCATGGGCCTGCCCCACTTGGCTCTGCGGCTGCGCTGAGCTGGGGAGCCTTGCCCCCGCCCCGAGCTGGGGACCCGCACCCCCACCTGGTGGACTGTGTCCCCGCCCCGCGTCCCTGTCCACCCAGGTGTCTCCAGGGTGCGCAAGTGGGAAGCATGCCTTCTGCTCTCTATCACGGTGGGGGGAGCCTGGCACGGGCAGCTGCAAAGTGCCCCCTGAATGCCCTTTGAGAGCCTGAGCCCCTGTGTGCGGGCTGCTCTGGCCAGAGAGCCTGGCTGCCCGGCCCAGTGACGGCCGGTTCACGACAAGATGGGGGATGCGGGGTGATGACCCATAGACCACTGGGCACCTCTCCTGGTGTCCAGGGGAGCCCCCTGGGCACCTGTCCGTACCTCACCACCATGCACTCCGGGGTCGGGGACACCTGGGCTCAGGCAGAATTCGGACGTCCAGGGTGGCTCCTGGGAAAGTGCTCTTGGCGTCACGAGTTTCCACGAAATCCAAGGTCCTGAGCAGACTGTACAGAGCCCCCCGCCCCCGCCAAGAATTCCCCTCACCCTCTAGAGCATGGCGTCCATGCAGCACAGGATTAAAACACTGAGCTTAATTGCTGATTTGAGAGACGAGTTCAACCAGCTGGCCTGTCCTGGTCTAGGAGGCGCTCGTTACAGCAGCTACCAAGGCGCATCTTCAACACAGAGACACCGAACGTGGTGGACGGAGCGTGGGTCACATCGCCCTGGGTGCCACCAA
Organism: Bos indicus; assembly: GCF_029378745.1. Classification (NCBI taxonomy): domain Eukaryota; kingdom Metazoa; phylum Chordata; class Mammalia; order Artiodactyla; family Bovidae; genus Bos; species Bos indicus. Next base: position 118,982,249 of record NC_091764.1, on the reverse strand, counting down.
CACCCAGGCGCTGCCTCAGCCACTCACGTCTGCACAGAAGCCAGGAGTGGGGGCGGTGCTCACACCCACCGGCCCCAGCCTCTGCCCGCCCCTTCCGCCTGCCCAGTCAGCTGCTGTCAGCGGCTGTTTGGTTGCCAAGGAGAGGATGCTGCTTGTGACCTTGGGGAGGGCCTGCGATGTTCACCTTGCCCCGTGTCGACCAACGTCACAGAGCAGAGACAGATCGCTAAGGGAGCCCCTGAAACAGGGATCATGGGGGCCCCAGAAGCCAGGTTCCCCCCACCCTGCATACCCCCAGGATGCCGGGTCCCCAAGTCGTCATGGCAACTGGCCCTAGTACCCACATAGCCTCACCCAGGGGCCCGTGTGCATGTCACCAAGTAGCTCTCACCCTCAGGACGGGGATGCACCCGAACATTTTTATTCTATTTCTTCCTCCTTCTTTTAATGCTGATCGTGAGCCACTAAATTAATTTCACAGCCCACTAATGGGGTGATGACCTGCACTTTGCAAAGCGGTGATCCAGGAAATGCAGGCATCGGCATGCACCCAGGGCCTGGGTTCTGCTAATCAATTAATCAATTGATCACAAGCATCTACGTAAGACCTAAGTGGGGGATGGGGATGGTGAGACCCCCAAGGCTCATGCCTGCCCTTGGCTCGCTCATGGTTTGCTGGGGACACTGAGAAGGGAGCAGCCACGGCCATGTGGAGAAGGAGCTGGGGCGTGACCAGGTGGGGGCGGGGGGGGGGTGGCCACCTGTGGACAAAGCCTGGCTGCAGGGTGCTGGGCTGAGGACCTGGCCACTGGGGTGGAATTAGCCGTCTTGTGGCCAAGCAATCCCGAGGTCTCCTAGATTCCCGCCCCCCAGCCCCCGCCACGGAAAACCAATTTATGGTAAAATGTGAAACTCCACGGTGCTAATTTGCCAGCTGTAAGAGGCCTGCAATTCAATCCTAGACGAAGATTATGTGCTCCAATTATAAGATGTTTGGGTCAAGAGCTTGCAGCTTCCCTTATAGCTCAGTTGGTCAAGAATCCGCCTGTAATGTGGGAGACCTGGGTTCAATTCCTGGGATGGGAAGATCTGCTCGAGAAGGAATAGGCTACCCACTCTAGTATTCTTGGGCTTCTGCTGTGGCTCTGCTGGTAAAGAATCTACCCGCAATGCGGGAGATCTGGGCTCGATCCCTGCGTTGGGAACATCCCATGGAGGAAGGGAAAGGCTACCCACTCTAGTATTCTGTCCTGGAGAATTCCACGGACTGTATAGTCCATGGGGTTGCAAAGAGTCGGATGTGACTGAGCGACTTTCACTTTTCACTTTGGGTCAAGAACTCAGGTAAGCATTTAAGCAAGCTTGGAAAACAGGTCTCTGCAGGCCGGGGTCACCTCTGCAGACATTGGGAAGACGACGGAGCCTGTCGGTCCCCTAGGGCCATTGCCCAGTCGCTCGGTGCCACCTGCCAGGGCGAGGACCCGGGGCCCACTTCCTGGGCGGGGCTGTGACGCTCAGGGCCAGCACGTGGGCGGGAGGTCAGTGTCACCGCACACACCTGCCCCTCGGCCGTGCCTCTGAGTGGGGGGCCGCCCCAGGAAGTCGAGGGTCCCGGTGCGTGCATGCCTCCCCCGACCTGCCCCATGCGTGCCGGGTCCGTCCGCCTGGACCACGGGCTTCACGGGCTCTAGCACCAGACACTCCCCAGGGAGGGGGGCTACAGGAGCCCCAGGAGGCACGCGGGGCTCCTGCCAAGCCAGGGCTGCATCTGAATTCCACAGACCCGGCAGATTCAAGCCTCAGCTCCACGGCCCGCCGACCCCTGGCCGTCGGCATCTCTGTCTCTCCCAGTTGCAGTTTTCACGGCTGTAAAACCGAGATGATGGTTCTGAGCCTGGAGGTCTGGGGGATGGAAAGGAATGCGCGTCTGCACCTTCTCAGCAGAGGCCTTGGAGTAAATCAAGGATTCGGGCTGTGCCCGCGAGGAGGGGCCAGCCTCAGAACCCCTGCATGGCAGGGCGCCTGGAGGGGCTGGGGGCTTGATGAGAGGGGCACCCCAATTCACCATGATGACACAGACAGGTGCTGCCTACACCATGCAGCCTGGAGGGCAGGCCTGACCCAGCGGCAGTCCGCCGAGGCACCCAGGGCCTCTGGAGCCCTGCCCGAGCCTCCCCTCCTCTGGGGGTTCATTCAAAACCCCCAACACAGCATCACCTGCACCAGAGCTGGCCCAGGTCCCAGGGAGCCCACACAGGGACCCCCAGGCCTCATGGATCTGGGGATGGTGACCCCGGGGGTGCCAGTCTGCTTGTCGCCAAGGATCCATCCCAAAAAAGGGCACAGCACACAGATGGGGCCCTTGGAAAGGTTACCCGCCTCCTGGACTCTGGGGGAGGCGGCAGCCCCAGCTCAGAGCCCATTCTGCTGCCGGAGCAGCGAGGAAGGTTCAGGAAAGGGGCTGGGGAGCCTGGCACACCTCACGGGTGTGGAGACAGGCCCTGCCTCCATGCTAAACACAGAGAAACAAGGGCGGCTGATATCAGACAAGCGCACGGCTGCAGCTCCAACTGGAGATCCGGGGATGCTCGCTGCAGCCCGGCTCTGACACCCTTGAGGGGCCGCCCTGCTCAAGACCCCTGCCACCCAGGCCTGCGAGGGGGAGGCTGCTGGCAGGGCCCCCAGGCCCGAACCCCCACAGTCACAAGAGGCTGCCGAGGCATCCATGGGGCAGCGGGGGGCCTGCGTCAGCTTTACAGCGCCGACCTTGGAAGGTGCCCCACTCAAGCTCAGAGCTGACCTCTGACCGACCACGGGGCACGGACCCACAGCTCCCTGCAGAGCAGCTGGGCCACACTGGCCTCCTGACGGTGCTGCTGAGAGAGCCCACCTGCGCCCTCACATGGAGGCTGCGAGAGCGGGAGGGGCGGGTTTTCCTCTGGCCTAACTCCCAGGGGCCGTGGCCCCCGCTTCTCTGCCTGGGGGTGCCAGCAGAGAGCTCCCAGGTGCTTCCATGAGCTCCCGCTCCCTGACCTAACGCTCCCCGCCATCGAGGTGGGCGTCGTAGCCTGGAGCCCATGCCAGCCCTCAGCTTCCTACGGAAACCTCAGGAGGATGGGCCTGGATGAGGCGTGATAATTGGCCTGTGGAGCCAGCAGTGAGCGTGCCAGGCCTGCGGAGCCCCAGAGCGGCCCCCAGAGGTCACGGCCGGGCGTCCCCAGCTCCCCTGGCCTCACTGTCCCCCTGTGCTGGGGGAACGTTCCTTTGGAAAAGGAATCTCAGAGAAAACATCCCTGGGACTGCTCTGCTGTTCTCGCCTCCCAGCCCACGGAGGTGAGCAGGGGACCCAGCGCTCCTCTTGGTGGATCCAGGAGGGACCCGGGGCCCCCCCGGGGTTCTCAGAGCCTCTGCTCTAGATGCCTGCCTGGGGCGCCTGCATCAGACCACGCCCCACCCCCATTCTTTCCTCTTAAAGGCCCTCTGCCCAGAGGTGGGGTCTGAAGCCCCTCTGTGGGTTCGAACCTTTCCTGCAGCCTGGGGCTGGGAGGACATCGCCCAGAAATGAGAGCCCCCCCACACAACAAGCTTGTGTGGGCTGAGCGGCCTGGAGGTGCTCTGTGTGGCCCCTTGGGCCGATGGGCACTCAGTGACCCCGTGATGCTCTGAGCAGCCAGGGGACAGACCCATCCGGCCACAGAGCCGGCAGCCTCTTGCATCAGGAAGCCGGGGCCCGGCTTCTCGCCGTCGCTGGTGTGGGGTCAACCCCCAGCCCCACCTGCTTAGGCCCCTGCACCCCAGGACAGCCGGGGGGCTGCGTACATACCGTGGTGGTCTTTATCCGCCCACCGGGCTGTGTGCACGTCCAGCCTGACCGGTTGATCAGCAAGTCGCAGCCCTCCCCCTCCAGACACGGGAGCATGTCACACCACTGCTTTGTCCTGATGATCCGCGCTGTGGACAGAGGACAGAGGACAGAGGTCAGCGCCGGCCGGGGGTGGGGCGGATCCCATGCTGCCCAGCACCCAGCCCTGGCCTCAGGGACGGGAAGGCTGGGTGGGCAGCCCCTGGGGCCAGTTGGGGAGCCCCGCCGGGCACCGCCCCTGCCCTGGGCTCCCAGCCACCTGCTTGCTGTCTGTGGGCAGCTCTGTCATTGGTTACTCGGTCAGCAGGGACGGAGGGCCTTGGGGACAGTGTCAAGGAGCAGCCAAGGCGCCTTCCTGGAAGGGACAACATCGTTCTCTCCTGTGTCTGGAACCCATGTGAGAGCAGGAAAGCCTGCCCGGTCAGAACCTCCTCACATGTCTTGGGAGCCACCCATCCGCAGGTCAGAATCCAGGTGCTGGGTCAGGCTGGAAGGAGGTGGGCGGGGGGCGGGCGGGGAAGTCTGGCAGATCTAACAGTGACCACAGCACTCCCAGAGCCCCATCCACAAAGGGGACCCCCCAGAGGCCATCCTGGGGTGGTGAACCCCCAGAATATGTCCCGGGGCGGTGAGCCCCCAGAGGCCATCCCAGGGCAGGGAACCCTCAGAATATGTCCCGGGGCGGTGAGCCCCCAGAGGCCGTCCCGGGGCGGGGAACCCTCAGAATATGTCCCGGGGCGGTGAGCCCCCAGAGGCCGTCCCGGGGCGGTGAGCCCCCAGAGGACGAAACCCACCACTGCTCTGTGGCTGTAGTCGGGGGGCTGGGGACCCCTCACTGATGGAAACCCTGGAAGGAGGGGCTATGTGATGGAAAGAACACGGATCATATTAACGGACATGTCGTTAAAGGAACCTGGGAACTGCGGGTCGTTTCTGAATTAGGACCAAGTGACCCATGTCCTTCCAGAGGCGATCGCTGTGGTGGCTGCAGACCCGGGTGGGGCGCAGCCCACGGGGCCCACGCTGTTCTTCCTACGCCTCAAAATTCTCAGCAACCTTTGCAGCCTCCTGGCGCTTCTCTTTTCACAGAGGACAGCAAGCACAGCACCAGCCACGCAGGCAGCGGCTGTCCCTGCAAAGCGACAGCCACGCAGGCAGCGACTGTCCCTGCAAAGCGACAGGGGACCCGGGAGCCTCGCCCCGTGGGGGCCTGGGCCTCGGGGCCCCTGCAGGGGAGCAGGACTCGGTGAGTCTTAACAATGGGTTCCCTGGGAGGTGGTCTGGAAGACAGACAAGGACGGCATCCCAGGTGACCCCTTGGTGTCAATTCTGACAGATAAGCAGGAGCTGCCTGAACACAGGGGAGAGTGTCCTGGGACCGATTAGTGATGCCCGCTGCGGGCACAGCAGAGGGCCCTGTGGTGTGTGCTGCCCCACGGCCCCACCCCAGGCATCTCACTATCCATGGTCACCGGTCAGTCAGCCTGAGACCAGCTCCGTTCTAGGCCGAGCTATGGACAGAACCGTGACCCACCAAAGTCATAGGATGACCCCAGGGTGGCTGGGCTTGGAGACGGGATCTTTAGAGATCCTGTTTAACTGAGGTTAAACAAGGTCACAAGGGTGGGGCCTCCCCCCACGGAATCAGTGCCCTTAAGAGAAGTGACCTCAGCAAGACCAGCCTCCCCTGCGTGGACACAGTGAGGAGGGGGTGCCGCCAGGAGCCCGTCAGCAGCACCTGCACCACAGCCTCCCATCTCCGGAGCTGCAAGAAATGGAGTTTCTGCTGCTCAAGCCCCACGGCCTCCAGTTGTGACTGCAGCCTGAGCCTGAGCAGACAGCCTGGGAGACCCCACGGCTCAGAAAAGCCGCTCATGCAGCTGAAGTCAGAGCGGAAAACCAGTCTGGCTGAGTGGCAGCTCCTGCGGAGGAAGAGACGGGCTCTGCTCCCCCGAAGGGTGAGGGGGATGCCCCAGACACGGCTCCAAGATGAACGACAAAGGCCGCCCACCACCTCGTGTCCCTCGGAGCCCCCAGGGCTGGCAGGCAGAGACGGCTGTGCCCCCAGCACGCCCCGCTCGGGCCTCCTCTCCTCGTCTGCACTAGGCAGAGATGGCTGCGCCCCCAGCACGCCCCCCTCGGGCCTCCTCTCCTTGTCTGCACTTCATTCCGGTGGAAGTCCCCAGTGCACCACTTTGGCGGCAGTAAAAGATTCACAAAAACCTTGTCGTTGCAGCAAGCACAAACCTTAAACCCATGGAGCAGCGAGACTGAAACACACACCCTGCCAATCCCTGGAAATCCTGTGTGCACAGCATAGAGAAGATCAAGACGAATTAAAGAAAGAAGGGAGGGTTTCTCTGGGATCAACCAGGACACGCGGGGTGAGAAGAGGCTCACGTGTGGTTAGAAAAGTCTGAATCTGTGCTCCCCTCTGTGTCCCGGGGCTACGCCCAGGGAGATGCTGTCAGGCCACTGTGCCCGGCTCAGAGACCTCCATCGGGGGGGCGGGGACCCAGCCCCTGGCGGCCCAGGGACCAGAGCAGGAACTTGGCCTTCTCAGGCAACAGGCCTGCTCTTAGCTGCAAGAGGGACATGCAGACCAGGAGGCAAGGAGGCTGGGGTGAGGCCCTGCTAGGAGAGGCCACAGCCATCCAGAAAGTGGTCATCCCACACCAGGGGCAACGTCAGAGTCCTCCTTCTGATGTCGACGCTGCCCTGGCTGGTTGCAGGACCAGATGACGGAGTGGGGATGGATGGATTCAATCTGCCCTGCTGTGCCAGCCAGGACCTTGAGCCCGGGGTGCCCCCCTCAACCCACCATAGGCGCTGTCCTCCCCGGGAAGCTCAGTGACTGTGGGGACAGAGGAGAAGCTGTAGGTGGAGTATCCGGCCCAGGGCTGGGCCAGTCCACACCCCAAACACACGTCCTTCACAGTTGAGTGAGGACAGAAGCCACTCTCGGCCGCTGACCATGGTGCCAGAGATGGTGGACAGATGCTGGGGGAGACGGAGCCAACCTCCCCACAGCCAAGGGTTGGGATGCCCGCTAGTCCCCTGGAGCCCGCCCCCAGGCTGCAGTGGGCACGGCTCCAGGCCCTTGGTCAAGGCCACGAGCCCCATTCATCTTCCCTGAAGCTTCACGTGAGGGCTGCTTACTCCAAGCCTCCATCCCCTCCGGGAGATGGGGGCACACAGCCCCAGCGGTCATGGGGGAGCCCCAAAATGTGACAGGACATTTGAAGGTCAGGGAGAGGGAGGAAAGCTTGAGGGGTGAGGGATAAGGTAGGGGAGGGACAGAGGTCCTGCCCATGCTGCAGGCACAGACCTGCACACACATGTTCACACACACACATGCACATGTGGAAACATGCATAAGGATGCGGAGGCCCTAGATGGAGCACACTCACATGTGGAAACACCCAAAGCACACGCACACGCCTATATGTGGGAAACGGCTCATGTGTGCACAGCTACATACACTGACAGGCACACACGTGTACATGAATGTGGGGCTTCCCAGGCGGCGCTGGTGGTAAAGAACCCGCCTGCCAAGGCAGGAGACGCAAGAGACGCAGGTTCAATCCCTGTGTGGGGAAGGTCCCCTGGGGAGGGCAAGCAACCCACTCCAGTCTTCTTGTCTGGAGAGTCCCATGGACAGAGGAGCCTGGCGGGCTACAGTCCATAGCACTGCAGAGTCGGACACGACTGAAGCAACCCAGCATGCACTCGCACTCACGGATGCTTGAGCACACACTCATCACCACACACGTGGGACCGCTGTGAGGGCTGCCTGGCAGGGAGCAGGCACGCGGATGTGTCTGCAGAACAGACAGACACACCGACTCCCTGACCACTGCCCTGCTCCCACCCAGAGAGGTGGCCTGGTGTGTGGGCACCGGCCCTGCTGAGGGTGCTGGATGGCCAGTAGCAACCACACAAGGCCTTCTGTTGGCCTTGGGAGCTCGGCTCAGCCAGCCCCAGCCCACTTCCTGTGGGGGCAGTCGGCGGCGCAGGGCTGGGCCACCGTGTTCCAGGGACAAAGGGGCCTTTCATGCCCACACGTCACCACCTCATCTCTGGTCCTGACGTCATGGCAGCTCTCAGCTGGGGAGGGTGTTCCCTGGGGTGGAGGGGGTCCAGTGAGCAGAGTGACGTGGACGACAGCTGGGGACCGCAGTCCAGCCTGTTCCGGTGTCACGACCGGGGGCCCTCGGCCTCTGCAGGCCCAGGGCGTGGGTCTCCTGTGGCCGCATATCCAGTGCCTGTCCGAGGCACAGGGGAGGGCGGGTCCATCCACGCTGGGCCTTGGGGCCCAAGATGGACCAGCTCTGACAACCGGAGCCTATGACGGGCGCTGCACCCAGGGACCCAGCCTGGTCACACTCCTCTCCTTCTGCCTCACACACACACATTTGCACATATGCACACATTTGCATATGCACACGTTTGCACACAACACACGCTACTCCATGTATACTTGCACTCACACACATCTGCATGCACACACACACACATTCGCACATGTTTGCATACAACACATAAATGCTTGCACGTGAGCACACACATCTGTGAACACATGTGCAACCCAGCACATGCAGTCTGCACACACTTGCAATACACGTCTACACACGCTTGCACAGCACACATCTGCATGCACACAGTTGCACATCCACATGCACTTGTGCACGCACTTGCACACGTTTGCACACACCACACACATTTGCACGTGAGTACACATCTACACACACACATGCCTTCACAGGCAACACTTGCACATGCAGTCTGCACATGCTTGTACATACATGTCTCACGTTTTCGCAGTAGTCTGCACATGCATGCACGTCTGCACACGCTTGCACACACACACATTTGCACACACAAGCACTTCTGCACACGTACTCATGTCCACAGGGTGGTGTGAGAATGCAGGCTGCAGAGCCACTCTTCCCTCTTGCAGCCATGCGGGGGCAGGCAGAGGCTGGTTCCTCCTCTCCGAGCGCCCCTCTGTGAGAACACCAGGGTAATTCCAGGCCCAGAGCCTCAATCCCGGCCACCGTCTCCCCAGAAGGACGCCACCCCTGCAGCCCAGGTGCTCGTGAAGGACAAGACACGCCTTGTGGGGCACAGAGGACCAGCGTCTGGGGCAGGGAGGGGCCTGGAGCCTGGTGGGGAGCAGGGCAGGGCCCGGGTGTCCCAGGGGCTGAGGAGCTGGGGTCCGCTGGGTGCAGGTCGTGAACACATCAGGGACTGGCTCAGGCAGGTCCCGGGCAATCAGCTGAAGGGCCAATTGCCAAAACTGTGGGGGCAAACTGTGCCTGGCATCAAAGACAGACCCCCGGAGCCGCAGGGTGACGGGGGCCACAGAGGGGCCTGGGACACCTCCTAGAGAAGACAGAGTGCCGCAGATTCAAGGGACAGGGCAGCACAGGCCCATGCGGAACCCAAGCGGGGACCCTCAGAACAGGTGCCACAGGGACACAGCGCACCTGCCTCGGGGCCTGCTGGGGGCGCCAGCTCCTTCCTCCTTAAGAGACAGACGCACCCTCCCACCCCTGGAGCCTCACTCTGAATATCAGCCACCTGGGGTCAGAGAAATTTGGGGCCAAATTCACTCGGATCCACGGCCAGCCAGTGAGAGATGGGGCACTGCCTGAGCGCATTACACCCTAGAAAGCTCGTGGGGCTTCACACGTGCCGCTTCTCAGGAACCTGCAGAAGACCCAGAGTTGGGCTCAACCAGCAGAGACCAGCAGCGTCTCTCCTGGGAAGGCCCGGGAGACTGAGCCTTTGTCTTATCTGCAGACAGTTCCTGAGTGCTTGCCCTCACTGGGCCCCCCTCACGGGGCCCAGTGTCCACCCTCCAGGGCCACCACTCTGGAATTTTCCATCTCAGCAAAAAAGGCAGCCTGCAGGAGGCAGGAAAAAGGCAGGAGGGGCCGGGACTGAGGCAGAAGCTGCAGGGCCTAAGCCTGGACTCACTCTGCTCAAAGAGGACACTGCACTTTCCCCAGCGCGCTCCTCGACTGGGCCAAGCACAACTTTGATTGCTCTAATCCTCCAGACCAGGGTCCTGAGGATGTGTGGAGGGTCTGATTGGACCTCAGACCAAGCAGCTCACCAGCCATGAGAGCCTCCTACAGAGGCTGTGTGCAACTGTTGACCTCGTGGGTGTTTGTGTATATGCGTGTGTGTGTATGTGGTGTGCACAGACGTGCCCCTGTGTGACACCTGAAGCTCTCTCGCAGGGATGAGCTGCGTGGATGTGGGGCCCCTGCCCCTCCCCACCAGGACTTGTGCGATTCTGGGACCCCTTTCTGCTCCCAGCACACGCAAGCTCCAAGGACGGAGAAGGTCAGAAACGCACCCCTTCCAGACGCCTCTGCCGGTCCCCCCCCCACTTCCGCAAAACCGAGGACATGGACACGCAGGATGACCTTGAAGACACCCGGGGCTGGTGGCTGGCATGCGTGCTTGGACAGCAACTGTGGCGACGAGCGTGCTGCCCTCCGGAGTCTGGACAGATGGACGGGGATGCGTGGCACTAATTGGCTGGGATCACAGAGACCGTGCTGCTCCGCTCAACGCCCGCGCCCTTTGCTGCTCGTAAATTGCATGGTTCCCTTTGGAATAAACTGTTTCTTCATTTCCATTAACACATGAATCTGCTTACTTTACTCAACAGCTCGGAAAAATGAATCACCCAGAACAAAACCAGTGGGATTCCAGAAATCTCCGGCCATCTCTCAGATGCAGTCATAAAGGGACTGTGCCCATCCAAGGTGGGGAGGCTGCATCTGGCAGCGACGTCCCTGGCCCCAGAGTCCCCCCGGCCTCGCTGGTGACGGAGGGCTCAGGCCACACGCACACATGGGGGAAGCGGCGGCTGACATTTAACACGAGCAGAGAGACACTAACTACATACACACACACACACACACACACACACACCCACCCACCCACGGGGGTCAGGCACAACTGAGATGTGCGTAGGTTTCCAGAAGAGTCCACCACACGAGGGGCTGGCACAGGCCCTGAGGATGGAATCGAGATGCTTCTGCTGCAGGAATGTCTAGAGGGTCCCCAGAAGGCCCCATCTTTCTGCTCCTCAGGGCAGCACGTGAGGGCCCCTCCTGGGAGTGGTCACCAGCTGGGGCAGGAAAGCCCAGCGGGGCTGGAGGTCAGAAGGCGCCTGGGGTTGGGGAGCGCTGTTCAAGGGTGTTCCCTGCCAGGCCACTCTAAGGCCAGCCCTCCTGGGTAGGAGGACTTCGAGGAGGGGGCTGGGGGCCCGCCCAGGGAGGCCCTGCCCAGCCTGGGGAGACGAGCCTACCCAGCTGGGCTTCCTGGCGGGCTCTGGTCTCCCTGCATCCCCCCGGAGACGGGTGGCCCTGGGCTCAGGAAAACTCCAGCAACCGTAACACCTGCTGGGACCTGCACGCTTCTGGGAGAGATCCACTGTGCCATCACACACTAGGAAGCAGCTTCTGTGTTCCAGAAACTCCTGTTTGAAATGCCAAAGCCCAGGCACACCCGGTGAGCCCACCTGGCAGGGGGCTCCTGGGGGCTCCGGACGGAGCTACGGGGCTCGCGGGCTCCGCTGACAGTGGGCCGGCTTGCCGCTCCTCCCAGGGACACACAGGCTTCCTTGTGGGTAGATGGACGGCTGGCTGTCACTCATGAGGAGGCGATGTGACTGATCCTCTCATCACTCACGGGGGCGCAGAAGGAGAGGTCCAGAACTGTGCCAGGGTCACAGAACTGCTGGAGGGGCGAGGCGGGGACTGGAGTCTGCTCAGCCTGACTGCAGCCCCGACTCTGACTCCACGTGGCCGAGGCCAGGACCCGGCTCCCCCAGCCGGCCGGCAGGAGGAACGTGACCCGCCCAGAGGGTTCAGGGCCTCTGTTTCCTCACTGTCCATGGGATGAAGGCGCCCACGGGGTGGGGGTCTGGGGCTGCTGCAAGGATGGACCTGACGTAAGAGCCAATGGGAATGAGCTGGCCAAGGTACCCCCCCCCCCCCGCCCCACCACAGTCCATGCTAATGAGCTGGCCAAGGTACCCCCCCCGCCCCCGCCCCCCCACAGTCCATGCTCTTAGGATTATCACGGTAGGACAGCAAAGACAGTGGCCAGCTGAGTGCTGTGGGCGGGCAGCGGCTCTGCGGCTGGCAGGAGGGTGGGGGCACAGGGCCCTGGCCGTCTGTGCCAGCGCCCCGTGCCCTCAGGGGCAGCCCAGCCACAGCGAGGACCCCCAGCCCCCACCGGGCACCCCCGTCCCCAGGCACGATTAAGGGCCCCCACGCAGCTGCCTGCCCCAGCCTTCCCCTGCCCCCGGCTCTGCCGGCCCACGGTCCTGCTCTGTGGAGGCACTGGCCAAGACCAGCTCAGGCCCCCGCCATCCACCATGTCATTCCCGAGAGAGCAGCTCAGCTCTCTCGTGGACAATGTCCACCTCGTTTGGAATTCTTTTCTCAGGATGCACTCCTGAGAAGGGGACGACGGGATCGAGGGTCTGAGCGTCTCCATGGTGCTGGATGCGTGCGGCCAGGCTGCCCGGAGGGTGGATGAGACCCTGACCGTGCCGCAGATGACCCTCTAGGACGTCCCGAGTATGGCTGGTCAGGCTGCAGGCCTCTCCGTGTCCTCGGTCCCCTGTCCCTGGGGGAGCCAGCACCGAGTCGCGTCTGGCAGGAGGGTCTGTGGCCATCGCAGCAGGGGGTCGGGGGCAGCTTTACGATGGCCTTGGGCCTGAGTCAGTGTCCCCATAGAGGCGTACCCTCTCAGCGCCCGCCTGACCGCAGAGCTGTGGGCAGAAATGGGGGCTCCTGCTCCTCGCTGGGTCAGCCCGGGCCTGGGCTCCGGGGCTCTGCAGGCGGGGCGGGGGTCACGGGCGATCCGGGAGGCCTGTGTGTGAGCACCCTCCCCGCAGCACCCGGGGCTGCAGGGCTGGGGTGGTGGCTTGTCCCCCGCTCTCTGTCCCCAGAAGCATCCGGAGGGCAGGGGACGGACGGGGTCCCACCGCACTGGACACACAAGGAAACCAGCGGCATCTCACCCGCGGGCATCCCACCCTGGGGGCCTCCTACCCCGGGGGCATCCCACCCCGGGGGCATCCCACCCGCGGGCATCTCACCCCGGGGGCATCCCACCCGCGGGCATCCCACCCCGGGGGCCTCCCACCCCGGGGCCTCCAGGCGGCTCTCCACAGACCCGGGTGCCGGCGCGGGGCTGCTCCAGCCTGGGGCCGGCTGGGCCTGGGTCAGCGGCCCGAGGACAGGAGCCGCTTCCCAGGCTGACCACCAGGGTCTGAGGCCGCCTGCCGCTCCCACGAGGGTTTCCGGCGTCCATGCAGACGCACGTCCACACTCGTATTCAGGAGCTTCTGAGTGCTCCAGGGCTCCGCTAGGTCTCTGACAATCAGAGCACGCAGCAGGCGGCTGCCGGGTCTGCAATCGCGGGCGGGCTGAGCTCACAGCCACCGCAGTTTAGAGGGCTGACTTCACCCCCTCCGCCGCCCCCAGCGTCAGGCTGCGCTGACTCCTCTTGTGAGGAACGGGTATGTGAGATTGCCGCCAACGGTCCCAAAATAGGCTCTGGGCCTTTGCCACGTTGATTACGGCTGACAGCCGGGAAGGGGGGACCGTGAAGGCATCGCCACCACCTGGCTCCAGCGAGTTCTGTGGGCCCAGACGTCCCCGCTGGGCGCGCGGCGGGCATCCTGATGCAGGCGGGGGAGGGCTGGGTCTGGGGGGCCGGGCCGTGCAAGGGGGTGGGAGAAGGGGCACAGAACCCAAAGGGACCCGAGACCCTGCAGTCCTGGCCTGGGGCCCCCTGGGGGGACCCGAGGGACGGAGCTCTGGGCAGAGAACCCTTCCCCCCGCCGGGCCAGCCCCGCAGACTCCTGCTCCAGCCCCCAGCTCTGGGGCCCACCTGGTGGCCGCTGGACCTTGGCCCGAGGATGGAGAGACACGGGGTGGACTGTCTGTGGACCCTGCAGGGGAAGTGTTTTGAGTTCTGTTGGAAACGTCGTGAGGAGACGGGACGAACGGAGAGCGCCCTGGCGGGGACGTGGAAAGAGCTGACGCGGCCACACGTGGCCACTGACCGCACGTCTTTACTGGACAGCACGGGTCTGCGTGGTGGTTTAAAGGCCCCTGTGCTGCGGGGCACAGAGGGGTCCCTGAGGGCTCCAGGGGATGGAGGTGGCCGTCCTGAGTCCACAGAAAAAGGTCTCCGGGACAAACAGCCCTCCCTGTCCCAGCCTTCCGGAACCTTCTCTGACCCTGCCCGACTTCTGCGAGCCAGCTGGGGCCTCTCTGCGGTCCAGGGTGGTCTCTGTGCCCGTCCTGTCCAGGGGGGCCAGGACTCAGGGACTTCTCAGGAGCAGCCTACCTCCTCCTTGAAAGGCTGCCCCCGGGTCTGGCTCCAGGCTCCCTGACCTGCTCTGGTCCCCTCCGTCACGTGGGACAGACAGATGTCAGTGAGCCAGCCCAGAGCATGAACCGTCTGTGATTCCTCTTCCTTTGCGGCAAAGGCTGGCGGCAGCTTCCTGGAGCCTTCTCAGGTGTCCCGAGTACTGCCGGGCCAGACTGGAGGGCCCTGTCCTCCCCCGGTACCGAGACTAGCCATCAGAGATGCAAGAGGGGTGGGAGTGGGCACAGCTCAGCTGCTGGGACCCCTGAGCTCCGGTGGCCTGTCAGCCTCTACCCGCCCAGGCCATGGGGGCCACGGTCGCTGGCTCAGGCTATGCTCAGCCCACCTGCAAGGCACACCCAGCTCGAGCACTCGGGCCTGCACTCAGAACAGACAGACAGGCAGGGAGACCCACTGTCCCCGGATACGCCTGGGGTCCAGAGGCCCCAAGGCCACGCTCCGCCCTACGGTGGGGTCTGCGACAGAGGCCGAGGTTGTGGGCCGCGCCAGGCTGGCACACGCCACACCCGAGACCTGGGGATTCGAGAAGAGGCGAGTCCTCCTCCCAGTCACTCAGGCGGAATCTTTCAATCACCCGGCAAAGAAAAATCTGCAAAACCCAGATTATGTTTTAAAATTAGACAAAAATTTTCTTTCGACAACTTCTAGACAGTGTAATTTAGCGAGCACATTCTTGATAATTATTTTTTCTTTAAATAGTTACAGTAGAATGGATTAATTTTCAAGACGAGTCTCTGATTAGCATGACTCATTAGCTGCCTGGGCGCTGTCCGCACTGGAATGCAAGGTCAGAGAAGTCCCCTGGAAGACTGGACACCAGCCCCCGCCCGTGGCAAACTCTCCAGATTTGGGTAATCAAATTAGATTGAGAGAGAAAAACCACAGTTGTCGCGAGCTACCTGCTTCATTATCTCATTAGGATCAAGAAACGTATGTGGAGGGGGAAGAAAAAAAATCTTTCTTGGGCAAATTCCCATGAACCGACAGAAGCGCCTTGGGAGAGCAGACAGGAGAGGCAGCCAGGTTTCCAGTTTAACTCGTGACCGGGAGAGCATCCACCCCGGCTCCGGGAGGCCGCGGGGCTCCTGGAGGGCAGCAGGCGGGGGGTCAGTCCCTGGCTGCATGGGGACATCACACCTCCATGTGCGCAGAGCTGGACACGCCCTCATTTAGGGCGGCCACCCGGGGCAGCCGGGCACCCACAGGGCTGGGGGCTGTGCTGGGGGCCCGTCTACAGAAAGTGATGAGGCTGCGGTCCAGGGGAGAGGTCCGGCCTCTGCAGGAGAGATGCTGGACGTGGCGGCAGACGCCGAGGCTGAGAATGCCAGCTGCTTTCAGGGAATCCAGGCCCCCACTAGGACTCAGACCTGTCACCTTTCATGGACGATAAGGCCCATGAAATATCTAGAAAACCACTCTGCCCATTCAGCTCTCCTTTTATCCATCCACCCTCCACCCATCTACCTATCCATCTATCCATCCACTTATCAACCCACCCACCCTCCCATCCACCCATCCATTCATTTATTGACCCATCCACTCTCCCATCCGTCCATCTAATCTTTAGTGTGTGCAGCACCATGAAACTCTTGAACTTGCTTTCCTTTGCCCAGTGGTGAGAGGCCTGGTCATGCCTACTGAGAAAGGCCAAATAACCCGGTGCTCAGGGACCCCCTGTCCTCCTGCCCCCCAGAGCAAGCTTCAGAGGGAAGCGGGGGAGGAAGTGACATCACTAGCTGAATCAACCCCACCCCGCCTGCCTCTGGCTCCTGCGCAGCAGACATGTGGCCAGCACACAGCGTCCCAGACTTCCTGCCTCCCCTCCTCTCCTGAGGTCCACTTGGCAATGACATAAGGAGCCGGGGACAGCCCGTGGGCACCGAAGACTCTGCCCGGGCTCTCTGCCCCTGATGTGAAGACTGACTCATTGGAAGAGACCCTGATACTGGGAAAGACAGAGGATGAGATGGTTGGATGGCATCATCAACTCCATGGACGTGAGTCTGAGAAAACTCCAGGAGATGGTGAAGGACAGGGAGCCCTGGCATTCTGCCGTCCATCAGGTCGCAAAGAGTCGGACATGACCGAGCGACTGAACAACAATTGTAAACAGGGAACCAGCGAGTTTCCACCCATGAACTGGAGGTTCCAGCGGCTCTTCAAGTATTTCCTCCAGACGGCGCTCCCCGTCCTCCAGCAGCTCAGGCCTCTCCTTCCTGATGGGCTCAGAGCCCCTCTCCCTGTCCCCGCAGGAAGGGAGGCTGTGAGGCCTGGGGAAAGCAGGGCTGGGGAGACGGAGGCCCGGAGGCGGCTTGCAGCCCTGCAGTCCCTGCCTCCATCTGCATGCGGCCCGCCCCTGGGGCCTCTGTCTTCACGTGGCCTCTCCTCTTCCCATGAGGACCCAGGCACTGGAGCAGAGACCCCCTTGATGACCCCGTCTTAACCGGTCACCTCTGATTACATGGCCACCCAAGGCCACAGTCACAGGCCTATGGATTAGAACTTCAGTGCATCTCTGCAATCCAACCCACTACAGACACCCTTCCTGGGGCACAGAGCAAGGCAGCCAGGGCAGGCCATGTCCCACATTCAAGTTCCACATCCCACACTTAGGAGTGACCAGCACAAGGCCCCCTGGCCCCAGGAAATGGACTGAGCCACGTGCAGGCTGCTGGAATCCAGGGCCACGTGAACTCAGCACGGAGCCCCTGAACTGGAGGGTGTGGGTGTTGGATCATTGGGGAGACGCTGTGTTCAGACACCACACCAGGATCGATCGAGTTGGCAAAAAGGATAGACTGCTTCCAACTGAACCCAGTAGCTCCACACGAGCGTTTCATCTCAGAATCTGGGAAAGGCGTCTCTACCAGAAGCACCTCACCTGTGTTAAGATTTACAAACTTCGATTTAAGGAACGGGAAGGAAGCCTCTCCTGACGTCTGTTTATCCACTCTATGGTCTGAGCCCCTCACGGTCGGAGAAGCTCCGAAACGGGGCAGGCTCAGCCTGGACGTCTGGATGCGGTTCCCTTGGTTACCACTTTGATCTGCGTCCCCAGGTCTCCCCATAACTTTGAGCTCAGTTTCGGTCCACGCACAGGGCCCTGCCTGGCATTCCTAATCTTGCTGAAATCCCCCAAGCCGGGAGGCTGCGCCGTGGTAGCGGTGAGGCCCTGCCAGCCACCCGAGGTGAGGGGGGCGAAGAAAAGGCCCAGGGAGTGAAATGCCCACAGGAGATGCTGGAATCAAAGGCTCTGGGTTCACTGGGCTGGAGCCTCCTAGAAGCCCCGGGGGGCTCACTGAAATGAGCCCGGTGCCCCGCCCTGGGAGGTGGGGCTGGCGCGGGCCGGGGGTCTGGGGGTCCCCACGCATCGCGCTCCTGGGGCTGCGGCAGGGTGAGGCCCGTGGTCTCGCGGCAGTTTGGGAAAGCCTCCGGCCCGCGGCCGCTGTGTCCCCCTCCGGCCCGGGGCCCCTGTTCCGGGCTCTCCTGCACTGTCCAGGGCCGCCCCGCCTCACTCAGCACAGGGCCGTTCTGGCTGCCTCGGGGAGCCCACGGCTGAAAGGGGTGAAGCGCCCAGGGCCACAGAAGGCGGCGTTGGCAGCGGGGGGCTGGAAGCGAAGTCCTGTCCCTGCCTTTCTTCCTTGATCTGAGCCAAGAATCCAAGAGTCCAGCAACCAGTGACGGCCACCTGGGCAGCAGTATGAATGGCTCCCGGCCCGGCCACGGAGCTGCCAACTGGGCGTTATTTGTAGTCTGCCTCTGCCGGGGTCAGGGTCCGGGGAACGGAGCGGGTGGGACCGAAGCCTCGGAAACGGACTCCCATTCCCCGCCTGGGGCCGGACCGCCGCTCCTTCTGGGGCAAACACCGTCAGATCCTGCTGCAGAGGCGAGGCTGGCGCGAGGCCGGCCCAGGCCAGCGGGCTCTGTCCTGCCTTCCTGCAGCCCCCGTGGTTCCTGGGGACAGAGCCACCCTCCCTGCTGACAAGGGGGCACCGAGGTCCCAGGCAGTCAGCCCCAGGCCCCGCGGGGGCAGCAGAGAGCTGGGGCCGGACCCAGCGGTTCAGAGCCGACCTCTCCCACTCGGGGGGCACCCTCTGCCCCTTCCAGCCCTGCAACCTGGGACGTCCGACTGCATGAGCCTACACCTGACTTTTGTCCTATTTCTTCTTTTCTTTGTTATTTCTGTGTCGTGACACTCGTCTCCAGCATCTTTTCCGTGAGTCAGGCTTTCATCCCATGGGCCATGCTGGAGACCCCCTCTGACTGTGGGACCAAGACCCCCGGGCCACGTGCCATGGCTGCCTGCCTGCAGCCTGTCCCCCACCCCCACCGTGCGTGGGTGCTCCCCGCTGCACCTCTCAGGCCTGACCTTCCCCCAAGGGAGGCCTCTCCTGCCCCCTCCACTGACCACAGGCCCCAGGGCCTTCCTTGGGAACCCTGACCCTGCAAGAGGCCAGTGACACACAAATCCGAGTGTGGATTTGGGGAGTCTGCGCCCCACGAGGGGCTCCATGAGAGTGGGGCTGGCCTGCTCTGGCCCCTGCCGCAGGCCCTGCACAGCTCCTGGTTCAGAGAAGGTTCTGGAAAGAACCCGTAGACGGTGGGGGAGGAGGAGCTGCTCTGGGAGCACTGCTGTTTCCAGAACATTCCACATCCTTCCATCACCAAGCGTGGCTGGGCCTGGCCGCTGCAGCTCCGGGAGTGGAGGCTCCAGGGCTGAACTGCATCTCATTTCCAAGCTTCCAGGAACGTGCCTGGCTTCTGCTGGGCTCCTCCATCGCTGCCCCGACCAGCAGCCGCCCTTGGTGTTCAGAGGCATGACCAGTTGCTGGCTGTGGCCACAGGGTGGGCACAAGGTCAGCCTTCTATGCCTGGGGTCCCCGTTGCCAGGAGAGTCAGCAGGAGGCACCGGAAGTTTCCGGGTTCAGATAAGACTCCAGGCAAGGCAACCTCCTCTCCTCAGCAGGTGGACAACGCCTTTCCTGCCCCCAGGGTACCAGGCACCCGTCGGCCCATCAGAGGACACCACAGACAGGGCACCTGCACACCCCGAGCTGGTGCCGGGGAGCTGGTGCTGGTGGGTGCAGGGCGAGCAGGCACTGGGCCTTGGACCAGGGCCCCCAGGATGGCATCTCAGGGCCCGAGAGGATGGCCCAGCCCCATGGCCCCAGCAGCACCAGAGCAAAGGGGCCAGGTTCTCCCCCAAGGGGGCTCCATCACCCCCACACTCTCCTTGGGCTTCCCAAGGCTCAGAGTTCATCCACGCCCCCACCCAATCTGAGGGCATCACTCTGAGATGCATGGTGCAAGGTCAGCTTGCTTGGGATGAAGGTCCCCAAACCCATTTCCTCCTTTCCCTGCATATATAGCAAGAACGCACTTCCCAGGCTCCTGCACGGAGGCAGTGGCCCGGCCAGAGGACCTTAGGAAGCCGAGAGGCTCTTTCCAGGCTCGGCCCAGAACCTGCCTGCCCTCCCAGGCCACACGTGGCTCCTGTAAGACGGGGGCCCCAAGGTGTGGGGGACCCTGGGCCAGCGGGGCAGCACCACCATGACCCTGTGGTTGTTGTCTGGCCGCTCAGTCGTGCCCGGCTCTTTGTGACCACGTGAACTGCAGCACCCAGGCTTCCACGTCCTGGAATTTGCTCAAACTCATATCCATTGAGTCGGTGATGCCATCCGGCCATCTCATCCTCTGTCACCCCCTTCTCCTGCCTTCAGTCTTCCACAGCATCAGGGTCTTTTCCAGTGAGTCAGCTCTTTGTATCAGGTGGCCAAAGTATTGAAACTTCAGCTTCAGAGTCGTCCTTCCAATGAATACTCAGGGTTGATGGAATAAAACAAACTTGTATTACAGGCTTGATCATCAGCAAACTTTTCTTAAGCCAGAAAGTGTCCCTGGAGGCTCAGTGGTAAAGAATCTGCCTGCAATGCAGGAGACCAGGGTTTGAACTCTGGGTTGAGAGATCCCTTGGAGTAGGAAACGGCAACCCACTCCAGTACTCTTGCCTGGAAAATCCCATGGACAGTGGAGCCTGGTGGGCTACAGTCCACGGGGTCCCAATAGTCGGACGTGACTGAGTGTCTGAGCCCAGATGCACAGGACATCTCACAGCTGTGGCCCTGATGCCCCTGGAGGCTGAGTGTGGAGGGGACCCTGTGAAACTCCGACAAGCCGGGCGGGCCCTGAGAGGACATCTCAGCTGATCCCAGCTCCCCATGGGCTCAAGGCCACTGCCAGCAGGCACGAGGAGGGGGTGTGGAGGCCTCCCTCCCACAGCCCTTCTCTAGACAGGGTCTCTATTGGGGAGCCGGCTGGCCAGGGACCCCCACCCTGTCCCTGATCTAGGAGTCAGGGTGGGCCGTGGGCAGAGACGCCCAGGAGGCCAAGATGCAGGGTCCGGCTCTGGTGTCGACACGGGTACCTCAGGTCCTGGCTCTGCCCCCCGAGGCTGTGCCCCAGACTTGTCAGAAGCCTGCACCCCACGAAAGCCCCATGACGGGGTGGTTTCCAGTGTCAGGCGGTTGGTCAGGCGCCCACCTGGGCTTCCACAGAAGCTGGGCAGGTCTGAGACAGTCCAGGGCCCCAGGGTCAGAGCACTGAGGCCCCTGCTCCACTTGTGACCCTGGATCCCCACCCCCCCGCCCCCCGCCAGCTCTGCTGGGCCATGTCTCAGGCAGGCGGTGATTGAGGCCTGGGACGCGGCGCCTAACGGCCTTGACCTGGATCAGCCCTGGTGCTCATGCTGACAGCACAGTGTGCAAGCCACACCCTCCAGTCCTTCAGTGAGGCCACAGCAGCCTTTGTGAGAGCCGGAAGGATGCACAGGAAGGTCACTCCCATAAAGGCAGGAAGGAGCCCTGCAGTCGGGGAGCACATGGGCCTGAAAACCGCCCGCCTGCACCTTGGGCTCGGGGAGGGAGGTGGGCGGGAGGGGCAGCAGACGCAGATGCAAACGCGCCAAGAGGCACAGCTGCACTTACCCCGGCACCCACAGCAGCTGCGTCGGCGTCCCAGGCAGTGGGAGCAGAGGGAGCCATGGCCACAAGTCTGTAGTGAGAGGCTGGGCGCTGGGTCCCCACGATGTCCCGGCGCATCGCGACGGGAGGCCAGCCCGCCGGGGAGGGGCCAGTCCTCCCACCCCCCGCCCGGTACCCACGAAGCAGATACCACAACATCCAGCCCCACATCCAGCCCCTAAATCACCCGTGGGCTGGCCAGATGGGTCTGGGGAGGTGGGCACATCCATGGAGAATTGCAAACAGTGGCCACCAGAGCCTGAAACGGCGCTGGCCCTCCATCACCCCATCTTTCTGAGTCCTTTCCCCCCACTGCCTCACACACGAGTGCAGACCTTCGGAGGCTCAGGGGCTTTGGCGAGGAGGAGATGGCCCACTTCCAGGATGTATAAAGCTGTCCTGGTGGGGCAGGGACAGGGCATCATCCATCCTCCACCTAATGCCTGGTACCTGAGAGCTGTCCCAGTCTCCAACTTAGGGAACAGGCTGCTGCAGATGCAGGGGACCCTGGGCTGCCCCCCTGTGCAGTGACCTGGCGCTCCCGGTTCAGAAAGAGGCAGATGTCCAGGGGTGGCCACAGGCTGGGGGCAGGGCAGAGAGGAGCCGGTGGGAATCCCGCCCGGGAGACCATACAGGGCAGAGACCATGGTCAGCCCATCTCGAAGGACCCCTGAAAGTCACATGGATGGACGTGGCTCATGTGAGAGGAGAGTGGGTTTTGGTGACGTGGAAGCAAGGTCACAACAGCAGTGCTCTCAGCAATTTTCCACAGCATCGTGAGAGCAGAAGGCAGGAAGGACAGAGGGCACGTGGCACCAAGTTCTGCAAGGGCCCTGGTCTCTACGGCCATCACAAACACCCCTGCACCTGGGAGCTGAGCTTCTCAACACCAAGAGAAACCAACAGGAAAAAGCCAGGCAGAGACGGGGCTGAGGCTGATCAGAGATCGTACAAACGTTTCCCCAGCAAATCTGGAGTCTCCAAGGGCCCACTGAGCGTCACCACGACTGGCTGTAACCCAAGGATGCCTCTGAATGCAGGAATTCCATGGAAAGTTTCAGAAGGCTCTGGGGGGAGGGGAGGACGATGCCCCGGGCGTGAGCAGGCACTGACAAAGGAGGCGCAGCCACAGAAGGTGCGAGAGGCCCTGTGGACGCGAGCGAAGCCTTGGGGGCCCCGCAGGGAAGCGAACATGAGCTGCGACTATACCCAGCCAAGATAGCACCCAGCACAAACCACATTTGCAGGAAACACGAACCTGAATTTCAGCCGTGTCTTCCACACGTGGGTTTTTGTTCCCTGATACACATGAGGAAAACAGGCATTTTCAAAAGAGCTAACTGTGGAGTTTTTTTGGGGGGGGGGTATGAAAGAAACATCTCCATCTTCTTCTGCCCAAATGATCTACCACAAATAATTAAAACTCGGTGCTAGTTTTAAAGATGACTGCTCAAGGGGATGGTCAGATCGCAGGCCAGTGCGGGCAACACAGGTCCACAGACCGACCCTCCCAGGGTCCATCAGTCACGGCCTGAGAACAGAGTGCTGAAACGCAAGCGAAGAACAGGAGTGTTTGCAGTCAAGGTCTGGGGAGGGAAGTTCACGGGCGCAAGTTTCCAGGTGAGCCCAGACCGATGAACACAGCGTGACAGTCACCACCCCTCACTCATGATATTTCTGGTCCTTGAAGCGAGCCCACGTGACAGAGGACAGAGCAGACTCAGGAGGCCTAGGAGTTTCTTCAAAGACACACGGATACTCAGTGCAAGAATCACAACTGAGCCCAAGGGACCACGTTCACACTCTGGGCTCACGCCCTGGTCACTGGAGATCGTCTGAGTCTTGGAAACAGGCAGCTTCTTTCTTTCTTCCTGCGAGCCTGGCCAGGGCTGCAGGAGCCAAGGGTGAGTCGCAGGTGCGGCTGGCTCTAGGACACAGCGATTCTCGGGGAGGGGCCCCCGTCATAAGTCCTATGACTTATGTCCAGGGTACTTGTGGGTCTCACGGGGCTTGGAGGCCTGAGTGATTCCCTGACAAACACGCCTGCTCGTGTGGGGTGTGCTGCAGGGTCATCCCATGGACGGCAGGTCCTCCTGGACGCCACTTCGCCCCGACAGCAGAGTCAGCAGAGACCCCGGAGTCCTCGTGCCCCCGGTTTGGGTGGACTGGACATTCTGAGCCCCCTGCAGGCATGGAGCTCCCGCCCGCTGTGGTCCCAAGCCCGGCAACCCCCGCCCCGTCCAGCTGCAGATTTCTGTGTTTCTCAGCAGAGCACCTCAGGTCCGGGAGAAGAGAAAGGCGACCTTGCCAGAGGGGCCCTGGGTGCTCTGGTCTCCAGTTTGGGACAAGACGGTGGTCTTGCAGCGGTGGTGGCGGGGAGGAGCTCGAGGTCAGGGCCCACCTCCCTGCTAAGTCTCCTCCCACTCGGCTCATTCCTCGGGGAGCTCAGCTGGGGAGGGCTTGGTCGTGGTCACCGCCACCAAGGCTGTGGCTCCCCCAGCTTCTGCATCACAGGCATATCAACCTCGGGGTGTAAGCAGTGTGACCAAATAGCGGGCTCTGGTCGTCCCAGGCTCACCACGTCCCTGGAACACGGAAGCTGTCCAGCGTTTCCTACTGGACACCTGCAGGCGATGTTCCCCGGGCCCCTAATTCACAGGTAATGTGTGATGACAGTCTGACTCCCTGGGGTTTAGGGTTTTCATCGGCACAGATAAGTCAGGACCGGCTGTCCCAGCCTCTGGAAATGGTGATTTCCTGTTGTATTTATGACCCAGGACAGTCACCAGAGGCCCGTAAAGCCCGCTGCGGAGAAGCTGCTGTTAATCACCGTCTGCATCACGAAAAACCTCCCTCACTCAACACGGGAGGTGCCTCCTTGCCGTCAGGACCGTGACAAAATGCCCTGACCCCACAGTCTCTACTCCTGATGAGCTGGCAAGTCTGCATGGTCGTCACCCAGTGGCTCCGAAGCAGCTCTGTCCTGCCGGGAGCTTTGACCACGGCGCCGCTCTGCCCTGGCCGTCCCCAGCAGACTGCCCTCCCTTCTCGCCCCTCAAGTTTCCTCTGCAGGGCTAGACGGGAACAGGGGGCTGCCTTCAGCCAGCACTCTTCTGGATCCGAGCTGACAGTGGCCACGGGTTTGGCCACATAAGGTGAACAGAGCTCACTCAGGTGCATTTGTCACAGGCACACTAGACGGGTCTCCCAGCAGCTTCTAAGTGGCCTGTCCATGGAACCCTCCTCCACGGAACCCTCCTCCACGGAACCCTCCTCCAGCAAGACCCTCCCTTAAAGATAGCTTCAGACGTCTCCGCGTGCCGAATCATGACGCCCCGTGCAAGGCAACACTGCTCTTCGTAACGGACTGTAACCAATACTGCATTTATTTATCAAAAAAGCCACAATCAAAGAAGACCACCCCGAGAAGTACACAGCGATTAGCAACCAATTATGGGATTGGGGGTGGCATGCGCTGGCCCGAGGGCACATTCAGAGCCCGGAGCCGCCCCTTCCAAGAGGAATGAATGAACCGTCCAATGCCAGAGGTGGGGTGTCCAGCCCCTAAAGGCCATCCTTTATCTTCCTGTGATTCCCACAGGCTTGGACCGCTGACCAGGGCAGTCTGCCAGATGGAGCAGGGGCCAGAGGTCAGGATTTTCCATTCCCAACAAACTGAATGGAGAGGCCAGCTAGGGCAGGAGGCAGCTTGCCTGGGTGGGGGTGGGCGTCTGCAAGATCTGGCTGAAAACCTGAGCTCTGTGAGGTCCTGCTATTTGGTCACCAATGGGCAGGGACCCCCTTGTGCAAAGTCCAGGAGAAACAGGGCTGGGAGGGGGCTGAGGGGGGGACAGGACCGGGGGAGGGTGTTGGGGGGGAGGGGACAGGATGAGGGGGAGGGGGCTGAGGGGGAACAGGACCAGGGAGGGGGCTGGGGAAGGGACAGGACCTGGGAGGGGGCTGAGGGGGGGACAGGACCAGGGAGGGGGCTGGGGAAGGGACAGGACCTGGGAGGGGGCTGAGGGGGGGACAGGACCAGGGAGGGGGCTGGGGAAGGGACAGGACCTGGGAAGGGGCTGAGGGGGGGGACAGGACCGGGGGAGGGGGTTGGGGGGGAGGGGACAGGATGGGGGGAGGGGGCTGAGGGGGAACAGGACTGGGGGAGGGGGCTGAGGGGGGGAGGGGACAGGACCAGGGAAGGGGGCTGAAGGGGGTGGGCAGGACCGGGGGAGGGGGCTGAGGGGGGAGGGGACAGGACCAGG
The DNA here is from genome assembly GCF_029378745.1 of Bos indicus. NCBI lineage: Eukaryota > Metazoa > Chordata > Mammalia > Artiodactyla > Bovidae > Bos > Bos indicus. Next base: position 118,956,672 of record NC_091764.1, on the reverse strand, counting down.
GAGGGGGTGGCTGAGGCAAGCAATTCATTGCCACCCAGCAGGTACTTCCAGATGGTGCGCAGTTCTGCACCATTTAAACCACGCCTGTTCAGAAAGAGAGGCCGCAGAGCCAGCTTACCCCTGGGAGGGCCTCCATAAGGACACCTCGTGGGTTCGTTTCCAAAGAACCACCCAGGTGGAGCCTTGGGGACCCCGCTGGCCTGGGGCAGGTCACAGACGCTCCCTCCAGACGTGACCCGAGGCTCGTGGGCGGTGGCTGTGACCCAGGTCAGCCTGAGGGCATGCTGCCTCCTCTGCTCAGGGTGGCACCGGGTGAAGGTCACCAGGAGGGAGAAAGAGGCACACCGCCCTTCCCGGAATGACTAGTTCTCCTGGAGGAACAGTGACTGGGCTTCAGTCAGGGACCCCAAGTGCCTGTGGTCTGGATGGGTCTCTGGGTTCCGGCCAGGTAAGGTCCCGGGCGCTGAGCAGCGGGTCCCACTCTCCTTTCTCAAGGGTTTTGGAGATGAACCTATGCCCGATTAGAACTGCATCTCTGTTCATCCATTAAGGTTAAAGTTGGGACCTCCTCTGTCTCCTGCGGCTGGGAGTCAGGGTGCTGTGGGATTGGCCGACCCCAAAGACAAGGTCAAGGAGGACGGGGGTGCAGCACCCCCAGGCCAGGACCTCAGGGCACCTGCAGACCCAGCCCTCAGGGGAGACTCTGCGGACGGGGGTGCAGCACCCCCAGGCCAGGACCTCAGGGCACCTGCAGACCCAGCCCTCAGGGGAGACTCTGCGGACGGGGGTGCAGCACCCCCAGGCCAGGACCTCAGGGCACCTGCAGACCCAGCCCTCAGGGGAGACTCTGCGGACGGGGGTGCAGCACCCCCAGGCCAGGACCTCAGGGCACCTGCAGACCCAGCTCTCAGGGGAGACTCTGCGGCCCTGGCAGCCAGAAGCCAATTACTTTTGTCAGCGGAGTCAGAACAGGAGGGAAATTGAATTAAGTTATAATGCAGTGCTGGCGAGCCGACGAGCGTCGCCCTCCCAGCAGAGCCCACGAGGTAAGTCAGCGTCAACAGGGGAGAGCGGCCGGGCCGGGCGGGGGTCAGCTGGACGACGCTGCTCACGCGCAGCCCCCGTGTCAGAACCAATACGGCGACAGGCGCATCACCAGCACGGGCACCGCTATTTCAGGAAATGCAATTCTATTAGAAGTTCTCCAATCTCTTCTCCTGCCTCCTGACTCTCGGGGGCCACACGCCCTCCTCCTGCAGTGTGGGCGCGTCTCCGGCCGGCCGGGCCAGGAAGGGGCGGTTCTTGCTCCCGAGTCAGCCCTCTAGGGCTCTGGAGCACTCGAACCCGCTGCACACACAGGACGCTGGCCCAGGGCGCCCTCCCCCGAGCTCCCCCAGGGGCATCCAGCTTCTGCCCCACGCACCTGCCTTCCGGATGCCCCTGCCCTTCTGGGCAGGAATAATGGCCCTGCCCTGGTGCCCTCTAGCCCCCCGCGCTTGGGGCCCCGCTGGGCATTCCCAGATAGACAGGCTGCCAGTGTGGACAGAAGCCTCTCCGGGAGCAGCCGGCCCAGGGGTCTCTGCAGCCTGGAGACTTTTCCCCAAACCGGCCAGGCAGCACCTGGGCATGGGCCACAGTGGGTGCTCTGCGCGAGGGGCAGGAGGCCCAGGCCCCACCGCCCACCCGGGGGGCTGGCAGACACTCAGGAGGGTCTCTGGATGCACCAGGTTCCCCTGTCGTGGTGTCCAGCTCTAGCCCTGGCCTGGTGACAACTACCTCAGAATCAGCAGCGCCTGCGAGGTGGGCTCCTCCGTGGGCCCTGGGAGCTGGGAGGGTGGGCTGCCTTCGGGAACACAGACTAGGTCAGCTCTTTGCCTCCCCCATCACTGTCGCCCCGGCTTCCTGGTGTGAAAGGGAAGAAGTGGCCTCTTACCTGCCTTCCTGAAGACCTCCAGGGGGACGACGCCCATCTCAGTAGGCACAGGCGTACCCTGGGTACCAGTTCCCTTCCACCCGCCACAGGGACCCCTGTCTTGGGGAATAGACCCCAGAGTGTGGAGGGGCCCCAGCTTGCCCCGACAGCAGGCTCCAGGGCAGAGCGACATTGTGGCTGATGCCGTCCCCATGGGTCCCTGACACGGAGTATTTGGCCAAGCCCCTGACACAAACGTGGACTCGGGTTGATGACAGTCTCTCCTACCGGCTCCTCAGCCGGAGCAAAGTCAGTAGCAACACCATCCTTAATGCCAATAAGCGGGGTGTGGGGGAGCTGGGAACACTCTGTACTTGTTGCTCTATTTTTTTGTAAACTGAAAACTTCTCTAAAAATGAAGCATATTAATTAAAAACAAACAGACGAAGGAAAAACACAGGCTCCAGCCCAGACGATGTGGAATAAGACACGTGGCCCGATCCTCGGTGGGAGGAGAGACCTGTCCCCCCAGAGCTCACAGCCCGGACAGCCCAGCCCCGGTCCTCTGCCGGCTGCCCGACCACACGGACAGAAGAGATCCTCCCCCGTCTGTGGGTGCAGTGCAGCCCAGGCCGACAGCCCAGGATGGAGGAACAAGCCAGACCCCTCTCTCTGCCTGTCTGTCTGTCCTGCCTTCAGGCCAAGAGTACAAGACTGCCAGGCCAGGGTCCCCCTAAATGACCAGCACCCTCACCCCATAGAGCCTGGCCCTGCACCCCCACGGGAGGACCCACAGGCCAGGACTGTCTGGGGAACGAGGGGTGGATTCCTCCTGTGGATTTCACCCTGAGATGCTCATCAAGGTGGAGAAGGACACAGAGGTGCCACGGGTTTGTTAGCGCTCTGGGTGGGGGGAGGGGGGGAGGATACACAGTGACACACGTGTGACCTGAGCCCCCGCTGTCAGCTGATCAGACAGCAAGAGACGATTAGCTAATGAGGTCGATACAATCAGAGGAGCAACCCAGCTCTTCCACTCTGCTTCAGAAGCATGTTTTAGAACTTCACATGGTATTGTCATGAGTTCCAAAGACCAGAGCTTTTTAGTAGTGACCCTGGAACTGCAATCAGAGCTCCATCTGAGACCACATGAAACGTCAGTGAGAAGTGTTCACAGACCCACAGGTGTGATGTGGACGCCAGAGCTCGTGGGAAGACATAAGGCACCAGCCCCCGACCTGCAAAGCACGTGGCTTAAGAGGAGAGCCCAGTAACACAGACCTGCTTAAAACAGGAGTTTCTGTTCATCCAGAAATTGCCTGGGAGCCCTCGTGCTCTGATTGCTGGACACCTGTGGCATTATGCAGGGAACAGTCCTGGGTGGGGTCTGTGCCAATCACCAGATCTGCAGGCCGCCTCCATCCTGCCCGCCTCCTGCGGCTCAGGGACATCACAGACCCCCATCCTCATGGTGGGTGGACACACGGGAAGCCGGCTGACCACGCCAGGCTGGGAGAAGATGTTAGCAGGACAAGCCCCCAAGGCAGGAGTCGGATGCAGACTAAAGAAAGAGCTGCTGAGAATCACCCAACAAATAAGAGATGCTCTTCAGCTGCTCAGCAAGCCTGAGGAATCACGCTCACCATCACCACTCAGCAGAGGGATGCACGTCAGCTCCAAAGTGAGATACTGCTTATACCCCGGAGGATGGCTAAAGTGAAAAGACCCACAGTAGCAAGTGCTGGGGAGGGCACCGGGCAAAGGCGGCTTGACTACGTGGCTGGAGGCGGGCCCGATGGTATAAGCACTTGGAGAAACACTTCGGCTGTCCCTCCCATAACTGACCGGCGCCCCTGCCATGCCTGCGTACGTACACTGGGTGTGTATGCCCACGGTGTTTACCAAGACACACACACGTGTTCACAGCTGCTGTACTAACAATGATGAAAAGTTCAAAATAACCCAAACACCCGTCTTCTCTGAAACAGACAAATTATGGGACAATGATGCAATGGAATTCTACACAGCTGTAAAGTAAAATATCGCTCCACACAACACAGTCGATCTCACAGACAAGGTGAGTGAACGAAGCCGCACACAAAGGTCTACTTTCTCTCTGGTTCTTTTTATGGGAGGCTCCAGAGGACGGGACGCTAGGGATGGGAGGTGGAGGGAAAGACCGCGGTCGGGGGAGAAGCGCCCAGTCCCGGCCGGCCAGTTGTGTGCAAGCCTGTGTGTGTGTTCGTCTCAAAGTGTTTTTATTTAAAAGAATAAACACTGGCTTGGGACTTCCAAATCCTACGCAAGTTCATAGAATCTTTTCTGAACGTGTTACCCGGGCATATTTATGGGTCTGTAACTGTACAGACACAGATTCCCCAGGTCGCCCGGTGCTGGAGAGGAGGCCTTGCAGGAGAAGGGGCCCAGTTCACTTCCCCCTGGCCCTGGGACACCCCCTCCACTCTTCAGGCTCCCCAGGCGCACTCACGGTTAAAGAAGAAGCATCTCTGCACACACACGCCTGCATCTCTGGTTTGGTGCCCCCGGGGAACTCTGACTGCCAGGCCAGCTGTTGTCAGAGGTCCACACGGGAGAGACCCCGGTGCTCAGGCTGGAGGTGAGGGTCACGGTCAAACGGGAAGCTGGGCTGAGGACCTGTGACGAGTTGGGTGCTTAAGCCCCCGCGGGGCCGGTGGCTCTGCCTCTCAGGGGCGGCGCATGCCCCCCAGGCTGTGGACCCAGCACGTGAGCGTCATGTCCTCCCTGGTTCCGGATGAAATCTGAGTCAGCGCGGCTGCTCGAGTGTCAGCTGAGGACACTCAACAAGGTGACCGTAAAGCCAAACTAAGTGCAGCCGAAGCGCAGGGGAGGACCCCCCTGGCCGATCCAGAGAACCGCCCACCGGCGCCTGGCCCTGAGGGCCCACGTCCCTCCCGAGGCCCCTCTGACCCCCAGGCGCCCGGCCCCGTCTCACCCGTCAGACAGGCCGACTCTGCCTGGTCCTGCCTGGCGACTGAACAGTGAAAGGGAGAACTTTACTCGCCTCTGTGGCTCCCTTACCAGGGGCCTCCTTCCTGTGCCCCCCAGCCGCAGAGGGCAGGAAGGGGACGCTGACCCCCCACCCTCCGTGCCGGGTCTCTGAGTGGCAGTCACCACCTGGAGTCAGGCCAGCGGGCCTGTGGCCGGATCCCCGTCCTGAGCCGCCTCCCTGCTGACCTCACGCTCCTTCCCGCCAGCCAGGGGAGCCCCTTGAGCCTGCCTCCAACCCCTGTAGCCCACCCGCTCCCCCGCCCACAGCTGGGCCACACCTGCTGGGGGGAGGAGGACAGTGCTCAGGCCAAGCCCAGGTCCTCCTCGGTCAGCACGGACGCCTCTCTGCACTGAGATCCCTGTGGCGCTGGGGGGCAGGCCCACCTCCCTCCCAGAGGGGCTCCCCATACCTGCACTTCTTGGCCAGGCCCTGCCCTGTAACTCGAACGGTGCCTGGGTCCACTGCTCTATGGAAGCTGGGCTCCCAGAGAAAGCGCTGGCCTCCCTGGGAGGGGTGGGACCCTTGGTGGCCAGCTCCCACGACCCACCCTTGGACTCAGCCTGGACGCGATCAGGATGGCAGGCTGGGCTGCGTCCAGTCTGTGCCTCCTTAAGGTCGACCCCAGGCAGGGCCTCACAGTGGCTGGGGTACCCCATGCCAGGACCCAGGGCTGGGCGATGGACCGAGGCTGAGGACAGCCCTGGTCACCAGGCTGAGCACTGGTGTGACCCTCTGCTGGGCACATGGGCACATGGGCAAGGTGTGGACAGAAGGCAGAGGCCACCGCCTCACTCCTCTGCAGCCGCCACACCAGGAAGGAAGGGGGACCCTCAACCACAGGCTCTGCAGAGCACGGACCCCTGAGACTTTGTTCACGACAGTAATCACGGCCTAGTGGCCGGCGAGCACCCTGGATGTGATGCCCACTGCTGCCCGCCTGCTTCTGACACCTGCGGCCCCATGATGAGCACTGGCGTCACCGATGCCTGCCTGCTCCTGACACCTGCGGCCCCGTGATGAGCGCTGGCATCACCTCTTCCAGGAAGCCTTCCCTGCTCACTGCAGCCTGAGTCCCTGGTTCCCTCCCCTGGGGTCTCGTGCCTCCTCCAGGCGTCTCAGGGTAGGTCAGGACCCTTTGTTCCATCTCCCCAGGTCCTCGATGAGGCTGCTAGCCTGGGCCATTCTTATTCTGCACCCAGGTCTGGACCAGCTCAGCCCTGCTGAGGTGTTTCCCAGAGGGAACTGCGACTTTCCCGGTGGCTCTAAAATCCCGGTGCCCCCGCGATGCGGCTGACCATGCAGGGCCAACTCCACCCCCCAGATGGCCCAGTCTTCAGTCTTTAAAGGTGGGCGCAGGACATTGCTTCTCTCCACGGGTGTTTGTGGAAATAAAACCAGTGATTCATTTAAGGCTTTCAGCAAGGACCTGATGCCCTTGTCAGGCCCGGGCACGCTGGCCTGAGGAACTGCTTACAAAGCTCTGTCACCCCCACGTCAACCGTAGCTTTGCTTTGGGGGTGCTGAAAACATCCAGATCTAAAGTCCACCCAGAGTCAGGGGCTCCAGAGCTGAGGACCCACGTCACCCTCCTTCCCCGGGGGACACTCAGCCATCTTGGGGCGGTGGGCCTGCCCCCAGCATCCTGGGCAAGGCCGAGGGGCTCCCTGGGGACCTGGGCGAGCCCGGGGTACCAGGCTCTCCTGGCCACGTCTCCCTCCACAAGGACGAGGGTCTGTGATGACGCTGAGCTGCAGGAGCGGGGCGGGATGGAGGCGCCTGCAGATCCGCCTGTCGCCTGGTGCAGACCCCACCCCGGTGCCGTTCCCTGAATAACGTGGCAAGTGTACAGCAATCAGAGCACGCGGGCTCCCACCGCTCCCCGGGGCACGGCGTCGCCCGCTCCCGGACGGAATTTCCTCCAAGATGTTGCAAAGATCTTTCTTCTCTACGTGCTGATTATCCTCAAACACTGATGAAAATGTCTAAGGGGAGGGAGGTGGCGTTATTAGCTTTCTGTTTTATAGCTTTCAGCGCAAGAGTCTGGCACTTCCGTTGAATTTATTTTTTAGTATTTCACTCTTTCTGAAGCTCCCGTAAATGGAACTGTTTCCCTGAGATCATTTTCAGAGTGCTCACTACCATTGCAGACAGATTCCATTGTTTTGTATCCTGACCCTGTGCTCTGCGACCACGCCAAACTCTTTTATTACTTTTAAGTGTATATGTGTGTGTGGATTCCTTCACATTTTCTTTGTGAAAGATCACGTGGCCTGTGAATAGACAGCTTCGCTTCTTCCTTTCCAATCAGAGTGACTTTTACTGACGTTTCTTGTCCAACCACCCATGAGGCCTGCAGGACAAAGCTGGATACAGTGGGCAGAGCAGACATCCTAGTCCTGCTCCTGATTCGAGGGCAAACGCACCCACTCTTCCCACTGAATGTGAAGCCACCTGATGGCTTTTCACAGACGCCCTTTGTCAGGTGAGACGTTCACTTTTGTTTCCAGTCTGCTCAGTGTTTTTATACTGAAAGGATGTTGGATTTTGTGACGTGCTTTTTCTGTGACTATTGGGACGACGTGGGACTTTTGATCTTTATTCTATCAATACCAAAGATCAGCAATTTTCATTTTTTGAATATGAAATAAAGTTACACCAGAAAAACCCCACAAATACCACAGCTACTGGTTTTCTTATGTTGAGCCATGCTTGCACCCTTGAGATAAATCCACTTGGTCATGACGTATAGCCCTTTTCCTATGCTTCTGGAAGCAGTTTGTGAGTCTTTTGTGGAGGATTTCTGCATTTATATTTATCAGGTCTGTTATTTAGTCACTCAGTTGTGTCCAACTCTCTGTGACTCCATGGACTGTAGCCAGACAGGGTCCTCTGTCTGTGGAATTTCCTAGGCAGGAATATTGGAGCGGGTTTTCATTTCCTTCTCCAGGCGATCTTCCCGACCCAGGGACTGAATCCAAGTCTCCTGTATTGACAAGCAGATTCTTAACCACCAAGTCGCCTGAGAAGCCTGCTGCAGTATCCGTGTCACGTCTTTCCCTCACACTTCTGCTCTCAGGGTAAACCCAGCTTCATGGAGCAACTCAAGAAATGTTTCCTCTTATATTTTTGTTGGAAGAGTTTGAGAGGAATTGACATTAAGTCTTGTCTAAATTAGGTAGAATTCAGCAGGGGAACCATCTGATCCTGGGCTTTTCTTGCTGAGATACTGTTAGATGATTATCTCATTATCTTGACTTCTCGTGGGTCTACACAGACTTTCCATTTCCTCTTGAGTCAGCTTTTGTCTTTCCAGGAAGGTTTCCATTTCATCTGAGCTTCCTAATGTGTCGGCAGCCAGCTGTTAAGTTGTTTCTCATTTTGGAATTTAAGCCTTTTTCTCTCTCTGATCAGACTAGTTAAAAATAAAATTTTGATAGTTTTGTTTATCTTTCAAATAATTAACTTTGGTTTAGCTGATGTCCACTGGTTTTTTCTATTCTGTTTCATTTGTTTCCATTCTAATTTTTATTATTTTCTTCCTTCTACTTGATTTGGGTTTAGATTGTTCTTTTTTTACAGTCTTAAGGTGAATATCTTTCTTTGGTATCTCTCTTTTTAGTATCATTTATGTACAGGTAAATTTATGTAGCGGGCAGCTGCGACGGTGCACAGAGTACAGCCAAGAGGAGCTACCCCACATCCGAGGTCAGGGGCAGCAGCCGAGAGTGCCAGGCTGTGACGGCGCAGGCACGGCCAAGAGGAGCTACCCCACGACCGAGGTCAGGGGCAGCGGCCGAGAGGAGCTACCCTGTGTCTGAGGTCAGGGGCGGCAGCTGGGAGGAGCTACCCCACACCCAAGGCCAGGGCAGCGGCCTGAAGGAGCTACCCGCTGCCCGAGGCCAGGGGTGGCGGCCGGGAGGAGCAACTCCACGTCCAAGGAGCCGTGGCTGCACGGGCGCAGGAGAGCCGAGGGGAGCTATTCCACGTTCAAGGTAAGGAGGGGCGCGGTGAGGAGATACCCCTCGTCCAAGGTAAAAGAAACCCAAGTAAGATGGTAGGTGAGGCAAGAGGGCATCAGAGGGCAGAAACACTGAAACCATAATCACAGAAAACTAGTCAATCTAATCACACTAGGACCACAGTCTTATTTAACTCAATGAAACTAAGCCATGCCCTGTGCAGCCACCCAAGATGGGAGGGTCATGGTGGAGAGATCTGACAGAATGTGGTCCACTGGAGAAGGGAATGGCAAACCACTTCAGTATTCTTGCCTTGAGAACCCCATGAACAGTATGAAAGGGAAAAATGATAGGATACTGAAAGAGAAACTCCCCAGGTCAGTAGGTCCCCAAGATGCTACTGGAGATGAGTGGAGAAATAACTCCAGAAAGAATGAAGGGATGGAGCCAAAGCAAAAACAATACCCAGCTGTGGATGTGACTGGTGATAGAAGCAAGGTCCGATGCTGTAAAGAGCAATATTGCATAGGAACCTGGAATGTCAGGTCCATGAATCAAGGCAAATTGGAAGTGGTCAAACAGGAGATGGCAAGAGTGAATGTCGACATTCTAGGAATCAGCGAACTGAAATGGACTGGAATGGGGGAATTTAACTCAGATGACCATTGTATCTACTACTGTGGGCAGGAATCCCTCAGAAGAAATGGAGTAGCCATCATGGTCAACAAAAGAGTCTGAAATGCAGTACTTGGATGCAATCTCAGAAATGACAGAATGATCTCTGTTCATTTCCAAGGCAAACCATTCAATGTCACAGTAATCCAAGTCTATACCCCAAGCAGAAACGCTGAAGAAGCTGAAGTTGAATGGTTCTATGAAGACCTACAAGACCTTTTAGAACTAACACCCAAAAAAGATGTCCTTTCCATTATAGGGGACTGGAATGCAAAAGTAGGAAGTCAAGAAACACCTGGAGTAACAGGCAACTTTGGCCTTGGAATATGGAATGAAACAGGGCAAAGACTAATAGAGTTTTGCCAAGAAAATGCACTGGTCATAGCAAACACCCTCTTCCAACAACACAAGAGAAGACTCTACACATGGACATCACCAGATGGTCAACACCGAAATCAGACTGATTATATTCTTTGCAGCCAAAGATGGAGAAGCTCTATTCAGTCAGCAAAAACAAGACTGGGAGCTGACTGTGGCTCAGATCATGAGCTCCTTATTGCCAAATTCAGACTTAAATTGAAGAAAGTAGGGAAAACCACTAGACCATTCAGGTATGACCTAAATCAAATCCCTTATGATTATACAGTGTTAGTGAGAAATATATTTAAGGGCCTAGATCTGATAGATAGAGTGCCTGATGAACTATGGACGGAGGTTCGTGACATTGTGCAGGAGACAGGGATCAAGACCATCCTCATGGAAAAGAAATGCAAAAAAGCAAAATGGTTGTCTGGGGAGGCCTTACACATAGCTATGAAAAGAAGAGAAGCGAAAAGCAAAGGAGAAAAGGAAAGATATAAACATATGAATGCAGAGTTCCAAAGAATAGCAAGAAGAGATAAGAAAGCCTTCTTCAGCAATCAATGCAAAGAAATAGAGGAAAACAACAGAATGGGAAAGACTAGAGATCTCTTCAAGAAAATCAGAATTCCAAAGGAACATTTCATGCAAAGATGGGCTCGATAAAGGACAGAAATGGTATGGACCTAACAGAAGCAGAAGATATTAAGAAGAGGTGGCAGGAATACACAGAAGAACTGTACAAAAAAGATCTTCACGACCAAGATAACCACGATGGTGTGATCACTCACCTAGAGCCAGACATCCTGGAATGTGAAGTCAAGTGGGCCTTAGAAAATATCACTACAAACAAAGCTAGTGGAGGTGATGGAATTCCAGTTGAGCTATTTCAAATCCTGAAAGATGATGCTATGAAAGTGCTGCACTCAATATGCCAGCACATTTGGAAAACTCAGCAGTGGCCACAGGACTGGAAAAGGTCAGTTTTCATTCCAATCCCAAAGAAAGGCAATGCCAAAGAATGCTCAAACTACCGCACAATTGCACTCATCTCACACGCTAGTAAAGTAATGCTCAAAACTCTCCAAGCCAGGCTTCAGCAATATGTGAACCGTGAACTTCCAGATGTTCAAGCTGGTTTTAGAAAAGGCAGAGGAACCAGAGATCAAATTGCCAACATGCACTGGATCATGGAAAAAGCAAGAGAGTTCCAGAAAAACATATATTTCTGCTTTACTGACTATGCCAAAGCCTTTGACTGTGTGGATCCCAATAAACTGTGGAAAATTTTGAAAGAGATGGGAATACCAGACCACCTGACCTGCCTCTTGAGAAACCTATATGCAGGTCAGGAAGCAACAGTTAGAACTGGACATGGAACAACAGACTGGTTCCAAATAGGAAAAGGAGTATGTCAAGGCTGTATACTGTCACCCTGCTTATTTAACTTATATGCAGAGTACATCATGAGAAACGCTGGACTGGAAGAAACACAAGCTGGAATCAAGACTGCCGGGAGAAATATCAATAACCTTAGATATGCAGATGACACCACCCTTACGGCAGAAAGTGAAGAGGAACTAAAGAGCCTCTTGATGAAAGTGAAAGTGGAGAGTGAAAAAGTTGGCTTAAAGCTCAACATTCAGAAAACGAAGATCATGGCATCTGGTCCCATCACTTCATGGGAAATAGATGGGGAAACAGTGGAAACAGTGTCAGACTTTATTAATTTGGGGGGCTCCAAAATCACTGCAGATGGTGACTGCAGCCATGAAATTAAAAGACGCTTACTCCTTGGAAGAAAAGTTATGACCAACCTAGATAGCAAATTGAAAAGCAGAGACATTACTTTGCCAACAAAGGTCCATCTAGTCAAGGCTATGGTTTTTCCTGTGGTCACGTATGGATGTGAGAGTTGGCCTGTGAAGAAAGCTGAGCACCAAAGAATTTATGCTTTTGAACTGTGGTGTTGGAGAAGACTCTTGAGAGTCCCTTGGACTGCAAGGAGATCCAACCAGTCCATTCTGAAGGAGATCAGTCCTGAGATTTCTTTGGAAGGACTGATGTTGAAGCTGAAACTCCAGTATTTTGGCCACCCCACGCGAAGAGTTGACTCATTGGAAAAGACTCTGATGCTGGGAGGGATTGGGGGCAGGAGGAGAAGGGGACGATAGAGGATGAGGTGGCTGGATGGCATCACTGACTCGATGGATGTGAGTCTGAGTGAACTCGGGAGATGGTGATGGACAGGGAGGCCTGGCGTGCTGCGATTCATGGGGTCGCAAAGAGTCGGACAGGACTGATTGACTGAACTGAGCGAAATTTAAGTAACTTATTTGTGATCATGGCTGGCAGGGCAGTCAGCTCACAGCACTTCTGAACGTGTAGCACAGGGCCCTCGCAGGTCGCTGCCAGCTTGCCGGGCGCAGCATGGGGTGGGGCTTGCAGGCGCCAGAGGGCAGGTGAGCCAGGTGAGGAAGTGCAGGGCTGGGCCTTCGCTCACCTCTGCTGTCCATCTGCCCACAGCTCAGAGAGCTGAGCCAGACAGCTGGAGGCCGCACAGCGGCACAGAACACACATGCAGGGTTTTAAACGCACACCAGAACTCACTTATCTCAGTATTATAAGACCTGACTGCTTTTCCCCCTAAACTGGGGCCTGCTGTCCGCTCTGCATGTCTCCTTCAGAGAGAGCGGGTCGGGGGTCTGCACAGGGATGGACATGGATGTGGGGTGGCCACTCATGGATGCCTCCTGTTATAGGACCTCCGGGAGTCTAGCACAGCCAGGGCCATGGAGCGTGGCCGCCTCCCTGGATCACAGGGACCAGCTCCTCCAGGAAGCCTTCCTGGATATGCCCTGCCACATCTGCCCGGTTCAGCCTCCATCAGGTTTGTGCTGCCGTGTGATGCCCCCTCCTCTCATCTCACACCTCTGCCTCTGGGCCCCACCCGAGCACTCCTGCATGGACGCCGGGGAGAAGCGAGGTGATCCAGAGGGCTGGGTGCTGAAACGCCAAGGCTCCAGCCTCCTGGGTACGGGCCTCCCGCTGGGCCTCTGGGTCCTTCCCGAGGTGGCCCTAGCCCCAGTCCCAGCCCTGTCCTGGGGATTCCCAGCCACTCCCAGCTTCTCTGTCCTTCTCAGCTCCCGATCTTCTTCACCAGCATCTAAGTGACCTCACATTTGCTTCCCTTTTGCTCTGAGTATCTCAGCCCCGTCACGGGCCGCGATCGGGGCCGCTGACCACAGTGCTCTTGACACAGTGGGCCGGTGTGGCAGGGAGGCCCCCCAGGGTCCGCTGGACCTAGCAGAGCACGCCAGGACTTGAAGGCTCTCTGCAAGTCTGTTTCCCAGCTACGTGCTTTTTACCACATCCTGCAAGACAGATGCTGGGCCCTGCCTTCAGTCTAAGGAACGGTGGTGTACACTCGCCTCCCCTGTCAGAGCTTCTCCGACCTGAGCTCCAACCCAACCGGGCTGCAGCACAGCCCTCGTCCTCACCGTGACCCTCACCTGTCGGGGGTCGGTGGTGCCAGTCCTGCACTGTGGCGCAAGTCTGCCAGGCACCCCCTCCCAGCTCACCCTCCTCATCTACTCTGTTCGCGTGTGGCGGGGGGTTCACACACCTCAGAAGCGCACACCGCCAGTGGCTTCAGTGTGCGCAGAGCCGTGTGTCCCTGTCAGTTTTAACCTTAGTGGTTCAGACAGGAAAGAATCTGTCTGCAATCCAGGTTCGATCCCTGGGTTGAAGATCCCCTGCAGAAGAGAACGGCAATGTACCCCAGTATTCTTGCCTGGAGAATTCCAGGGGACAGGACGTCATGGACTCCACAGGGTAGCAAAGAGTTGGACACGACTGAGCGACTAACACTTTCACTCTCACCCCCCCAACCCCCCAGAAGAAACCCCGTCCCCTCACCCGTCACTCCCCAGCCCCCCGCACCCACGGACCAGCCCCTTGTGTCTCCGAATCTGCCTGTTCTGGAAACTCCGCGTACGTGGAGTCACACACCACGTGCCCTTGGGGTCTGGCCTCCTCACAGAGCAGCACGCTTTCCAGGTTGGTCCACGCCGAGCCGGTGTCACATCTCGTTCTCTTCTCTGGCTCAGTAATGTCCATTTGTGGGCACACCGTTCAGCTGACCCGTTTTTCTAGTAACGGGCTGCTTCCGCCTTTTGTCCGCTATGGCGAAGGCTGCTGCGAGTGAGTGTGGACAAATTTTTGAGTCGCCAGCCACAAACTGACGCTTGTCATCTGCCTCTACAAGGATTAAATCATGAGCTGCTGCAGCCGCTGACCTTCAACAACTCCCAGAAGGAGCTCAGGGTGGAGATCAGTAAGCGGGTGCTCTGTGTCCTGGGAAAAAACTGGCAGAACAGGTCTTCAGATAGTTAGGTATTTTCAGGAGGTTTTATGAGCCTAATTCTTGCATCTCCTTGTATCTAGAAAAGCACTATAATCCTTCTAGGTGATGCCCACTCTTCATGACCAGCAGAAACCTCCTGTAAAAGATATGTGCTTGATCAAATGTACTCCACTTTCACCAAAATCGCACAAATACTGACCTTCCTCCCCTCCACCTCTTGGAGCGAACGGTCTCTAGAAGCTGACTGAGGGGCCGTCTCCTAGGCTGCGGCCCTCATTTTGCCCCAAATAAAACTCAACTCACACCCGTCACGGTGTGCGCCTTCTGCAGCTGACACAGTGGGTGTGTGGTTTCATTCCTCCTGGAGAAAGAGCTGGGATTCCCCTGAGAGTCGGGCTGTCAGCTCACAGGACTGCTCTTGTTTAATCAAGACCATTCTTCCAAAGCAGCTGCTTCCCGTCACCTCCCGGTACTGGTGTATGAGGCTCTGATTGCCCACGTCCTTGGCAACACTTGCGATCATCTGAGGCCCGACTGCAGCCACGCTGTGGGGTGTGCGGGCTGTCTTACTGTGCACTTGATGTGCAGGTTCCTGCTGACTCACGGTGGCTGGCGTCTTTTCAGGGGCTTATTAGCTATTCACGTCCATCTTCTTTGAAGAAGTGTCTACTCGGATCCTTTGACAATTTTTAAAAAATTGTGTTAACTGTCTTCTTAGTTTTCAGTGGTAGGAGTTCTTTATGTGTTCTGGATAAAAGTCCCTTATCAGATCCACAATTTGCAAATGTTTGCTCCGTTCTGTGGGCTGTCTTTTCACTTCCTCAATGGTGTCCTCTGAAGCCCCAGAGCTTCTCCTTTGGACGAGGTCTCATCTAATGGCTCTTCCGCTTGCTGCTTGTGCTCTGGTGTCGCACGTAAGGACCTTTTGCGAAACCCAAGGTCACAAAGAGTCCGCTCAGTGTCCCGCTACAGGTTCTGCTGTCTTCGCCCTTGAACACCAAGCACTTTGATCCACCTTGAGGCCGTCTGCATGTGTGGCATGGGGCGGGCACCTGACTTCACTATTCTGCACGTGGAGATCCAGATGTCCCAGTGCCGCCCGTTGAAAAGACTTCTCTTTCCCCATTGAGTGGTCTTGGTGCCCGTGTTGAAAATCAGCTGGAGTGCCGGGAGGGTTCATTTCTGGACCCTCAGCTCCTTGCATGTGCCCGTGAGGAGCCTCCTGGGGCTCCATCTTGGAGCCTCTTCTGGGTCTTCACTTGATCCCGAACCACAGCAGCCGTCTGTGCCCAGGCCCCTCCCAAGCCCACCTCCCTGCTCCATGCTTCCTGTGCAGAGCCCCTCAAGGCCACGTCTGGGACCCTCCTGCTTTTAAACTGCTGGAAAGGGTGCCAATGGGCACAGGTGGTTGCCGAGGCTGGTACAGCCACCAAGTGCGGGCCTTGGAGCCCACCCGCCTTCCCACTCTAAGGAGGTGTGATGCTCTACCCTGACCCACGGGGGCAGAGGCAGGCACAGCAGGTGAGCAGGCACAAGTCCTGGGGCCCCGGCTCTCCAGCCCAAGCCCTGGGCCCCGCCTCCCGGGCCCCCTGGAAAGGAAAGGCGCACGATGTGGCCTGGCCCTAACGTTGAGGCACATGACTTGGAGGTGTCCGTCCCCTGCTCAGGGCGTGGTGCCTGGTGGACAGGCGGGCTCCCGGCAGGGGTGGTGGGCAGCAGCATTGGCCAACGGGACCCTCCCCACGCTGCGCCAGCCCCGGCTGCGACCTCCTGCCCAGGGCTGCGGTGGACCTTACAACAAACCTGCCCACTGCCGCCCACAAGGCTCCGGGGTCCCCCTGGGCCTGGCTGAGACTCTTAGCCTCACCTCCCCAATGGCTGAGGCAGTCCTGCTTCTGAAAGCACCTCCGCTCTCCCCACTGCACGCCCGGCCCAGGCACCACGCTGCTTCCTCTGCTTTGATTCCTTTCAGAAGAGTTTCAGGAGAATTCAGCCGGTAGGGGAGGACCTCTCTTTATGAGGAAAGAGGCCAGTTCAGGGAGGCGGGCTGCTCGTGGATGGACGGCCTGCTGTGTGCTGGGCGGGGTGCGGCTTGGGGACCCGGCCTCGGTGCTCCCAGGGGTGCTTCGGGGCATCAGGACCACCAGGGAACCTGCTGGGGGGCAGGGTCTCCAGAGCCTCAGAGCCCCCGGGAGCAGCAGGACGCAGAGCCCACCAGAGTGGGGGTCGCCACTCTGTATCCGGGCAGGGACGGTGGGTTTGTTTGCATGAGAACCTCTTTCCCCGACGGTCCCGTGAGTGGGAGCAAGCTTGGCCAGGTGCCCTGGGTCACCTGCATGCAAGGTGCCAGGGGAGGGGGCGGTGGTTTCAGTTTGTTGGGAAACACTTCAGGTTCTGAGACACGGCCGGGAGCTGCTGTCTAACCACCAGCAACCCCCCGCCGCCTCCTTTCACAGAGATGCTCTCCTGGTGAGCTCCTATCCATCCTTCAGTACCCTCTCAAATGGCCCCTTGGAGATGCAGCTTTGCCAAGGTCACAGGCAGGAAGAGAAGGCTGTACTCTGGGGTCCCACAGCCTGGACCCCAGTCCCCCAGCAGCGCAGGTACTAGGTCCTGGACACCCTAAGAGTCAATCTCCATTCCAGCTCGCCTCCCTCCAGGAGCAAGCACCTTCTCTGATTCAGTGAGTGTGTGAATGAATGAATGATGCTGATAAATAAGTGAGCGGAGGTAGCTGGGCTCTGGTAGTTTAAGGCCCCGTGTTTGCTGAACATGGTGGGTGGGGTCAGCACAAGCCCTCCCTCCAGTTTAAGCCCTGCTCACACCAAACTCCAATCCCACCCACCCCCAACACACACACGCAGAGTGAGTTTCCTCTTCACCGACACAATCCACAGGTGAGGAAACTTATCATGCACACGAGCAAGCAAACAGAAAAGCAAAAGTTAAATTAGACGGCAGCATGGAAATGCCCACTGTGCAAAAAAATGCCAACTAACTGGTTTGCGTGGCCTCCCCTGCAAACGGCTGGGTTTAATTTGGGTCTCTGGGACCTGGCTCCTGAGGTGTGGGGAGCTCGCCAGAGAGGGGTGAGGACGAGGTTTCGGATGAGCAGACCCAGATTCAATTAGTGATCAGTTCTGACCCGACTCCCCGCTAGGCGCGCAAAGCTAATGAGCAGAGGGGAGGGACTCGGGGCCGTGAGCTCCTGCCAGGCCTGCGCCACCCCGTCCCTCCCTCCCAGCCAGGAAGAATCCATCAACGCCAGCCAGAAGGCACTCGAACGCGCCCTGGCCAGCTGGAGTTACAGGAGCTGCAGACACATGTGATGCGGGGACTCAGCCCACCTCGCTGGGGTCACGATGACCCACCCGGGGCCCAAGGGACTGACCAGGCCCAGGGTCAGCGCGGCAGCCTTGCGGAAGCCAGGCGTGTCCTCCTGGAGGAGCCCTGGTGATTGTTTCTGAGAAGGGTCCCAAAGGCAAGGATGTGAGCACCACGCACGAACAGCCGGCTGCTCAGTCACAGCCCATCCACGGGACGCTGATGGGTAGATGCTCAACAAAGACCAGGCTTCGCAGAGACAAAACCAGCTCCGGACCCTCAGAGGGTGCTGGCAGCCCCGGCAGCACCCTCCACTCGCTCCAGCCCCTGATGGCACGTCCTGACCCTCCAGGTGCCCCCAACATGCCCAGGGAGCCCTTCTGGACCAATGGCCGTGGCCACGGGCCTGAGGGAAGCAGGGTGGGTCCTGGGGCTGGGGGGTGGTCCCAGAGCCTTGCGTGCCCTCAGGGAGCTTCTGGACACCCCAGGCTCTGCGGGTGAGGCCCCTGCAGCCAAAGGCGCCCAGGGCACCGGGGCCTGGACCAGTGAGCCCTCACCCAGGGTTTCCCTGTCCTGCTGGAGGCCCGGTGGGGCCACAGCTCCAGACTCCAGGCCCCGAGCAGAGTCACCACCCGGCCAGGTCCCCGACAGTGCTTGGAGAGGCTGCTGCTGACGTGGCGGGTTCCTGAGTAGGCCCGTCCCTGGCGTGGGGCTCACGGCCCCGCTGATCCCTTCCTTGGGGGCCTTTCTCGCTGTGGGGGCCGCCCTGGGACCCGCCAGCTCCTCAGAGAGCCCCCTCCACCACTGGGATGACGCGTCCCCACTCCCGCGGCAGGCCTGCCCTCACTGCTGATGAATCTCTGGCCTCGGTGCCCAGAGCTCGCCCGTGTCTGCACGCCTGCCACCTCTCCGTCACCTTTACCACCATCCCCTGCAGGCACGGTGGGCCTCCCCACACCCCAGGTCAGAGCAGAGGAGGGCTCCGGGCAGAGGCAGGAGACTCAACCAGGGGCCTCCCTGCGCCCCAGGTCAGAGCAGGGGGCTGGCAGGGCAGCACTCCGGGCTGGGGCAGCAGACTGAACCAGAGGCCTGGGACCCCAGAGCCCACGCAGAGGCCCTAGGGGAGCAAGGGCTCAGTTGGAAGAGCCCAGGTCCCAGTCCAGCTCTGGGTGACCCATGTGACCCTGCCGCCCTGCAGGATGGACCGGCTGATACCTCGGAGCCAGCCTCATGGACTGCTGTGACCACGTCTCCCCCAGTCCCCTGCAGAACCAAGGACCCCACATCCCGCGTGGGGCCACCCACCCAAGGAACCTGAACCAACGCAGCAGGCCCTAGGAGCCCACAGCCCACCCAGAAGAGGGGGTCTGCCCTGCCAGAGCCACGGGGTGGGCAGGGCACCTGGCTCCCACACCCACTGCGGCCTGTGCCCTCCCAGCTCGCCCGCCGCCCCGCCCCCGGCTGGTATCCCCACCACGTCGGCCTCGGATGCCCAGGCCTCCTGCTGGGCCCCCCGGGTCAGTGCCCTGCACCCCACACGGTGCCCTCGGCATCCCCTGCACCAGGAGCTGCGCCCACGGCAGTGCCTGATGGAAGGTGAGGGGCTCCTCTCTCTGTGAAGACCGAGGATGGTCCCCAAGGCAAGGACGCTAACAGGACACGTCTCGTCCCCCAGATGGCTCAACCTCTGGGGAGCTGCCAGCCTACCTCCGGAGCGCATCGGCTGTTCCGGGAGCCTGGGGAACCTGCCACCTGCCAGGCCTGAGGGCAACAGCCTCACGGGCATTCGGGCCCCTCATCCTATGGCAACACCTCGGACCACTCGGCCCATAGCAACCTGACCGGCCAAGGAACGTCCTCAGGCCACGTGGGGACCACGGTGCCCCAGGCCCCACTCCTGCAGGCAGCCCAAGGCGCCTGCTGGAGGTTCCATCCAGCGAACAGGGGGCCCGGGAGGAACGTCCTGGATGGCCGGGGGCCGGCGCCAGGGGGCCCTGGGCTCTTACCGTCCACGCAGGCGGGCCGGGCTCGGGTGGTGCCTGCGATCTGCCCCTTTCTGCAGGCACAGCGGGCGGTCTGCCGGGCGATCGTCCTCCGCGGCTGGCTGCTGTCGCGGTCCAGCGTCACAATCTCACAGGTGCCGGCCGCCAGCTGACCTGCAAGAGAGGCACAGGCAGGCTGAGCGGATGAGCCCCGGGGACCAGCCCACGCGGGGCCCACGCGGCGCCCGCCCCACGGAGCCCGCCCCATGGAGAGTAACCAGCTCAGCGTGGGGATGGAGGCCGCTCCCTGAGGGACGTCTGAACTGCTGCCAGCGACGCTGTGAGCCCGGCCCTGTGAATGCCGACATGCGCACAGGGGGCCCCGGTGTCCTAACCGTTCACGCGGCAGGGCGCTGGAAGCCCTGCCCTCGCGACAGGACATTACCTGTGGCCAGTCTCAGTCTTGGCCAGAAAGGAAGGAGGGAAGGGACTGACCCCCAGTCCCGAGTTAGGAGTGGGGCTGCGCAAAGCTCGGCCATGGGGTCCAGGCTGACCTGGAGCGGGGGACCAGCCCAGACCCTGTCCAGGATCTCTGGGGGCTGCGCCGGCCGCCACTCCGTCAGGGAGAGCGGGCCACACATGCTAACCTCCAGGCCAGGCCACCCAGGGCCTCCTCTCCGCCCCTGCTGGGCACACACCTATTCACGTGTGTGCCCGTGAACTGCACACACACACACAGTTACACACAAGGTGCAAACACACGCACTCCACACGCCTGGTGCCTGCACACGGAGGACAGCTTACATGGATACAGGACTGAGGTGTGAACACGCCAGGGCCGAGAGGCACACAGGCCCTGAGCCCCACAGACGCGAATGTGCGCGCGCACACACACACCCGCCAGGGAGAGCAGGCATCGCTCTGAGGAGCTGGCGTGGCCAGTGTCCAGCCGCAGGGCCCGCCCCCCCGTAAACCACGACGCTCTGGGCGGTCACACTGGAGGGGGCGGCCCAGCCGCTGGCCCCACGGAGGCCGCACCCCAGGCACCGCAGGGCTCCTGGTGGCCCCTCCCCACCGTGGGCCAGATCCTGCCCCGCGACGTGGCCATGGCCTCCACCAGGGCGTCCACTCACTCCTCTCACTCATTCCCTCAGCAAATAATAAGCACCTACTGTATGCTGCCTCCTGCGTGGCCCTGGGACCACCGTGGGAGAAAGCGGGCGGGACGCGGCCCCAAGGGGCCCTCCCAGCTCGGGGACACGGCCTCCTAAAGATCCCAGTCCGCCCCACGAGCTCGGCAGGGAGACGGGTCGGGGAGCACGCCGCAGCTCACAAGGGAACCGTGGGGAGGTGACACCCTGGAGAGGGGCCCCACCTGCAGGGGCGGCGGGAGGTGGCAGAGTCCACCCTGCGGGGACCAGCTGGCGGCCTCCAGCCCCGGGGGCCCTGCGGATGCACTGCGTCACATCTGGTCCCCTCTCCAGGCAGCCCACTGCACTGACCCATCCTGCCTTTTTGTCCCTGAGGTCACCTCCAGGTCCCCAGCCAGCCTGGGGCCGGATCCCGGGCAGCACCACACGAGCTGGCAGGACAGAGTGCCCAGAGCAGCCACCAGCTGCCAGGGCCGCCCTGACCGGGTGAAGCTGCACCTGGGTGAGACCTCACCCAGGAGGCCCAGGGGTGTCTGCATCGCCTGGCCCTGGGCTTGAAGGGGGCTGCGTGCAGTGACCCCAAGCCAGCCACCCGGGGCTCGTGGTGGGCAGCTCATGGGGCCACACAGGCACAGGAGGAGGGACGCGGGGCCCTGGGCACCTCCCCCCTGACTGTTGGGACCCCCCCTTCCTGAGCAGAGCCCCTTCCCAGGCCGACACCGCACAGCCCCGAGGCTGAGGCTGCGGCGGCAGGTTTAACGTGCTCGAGCCAATTACCTACAAAATTATAGACAACACCAGGACTGGGGTGAAACTAGACAAACAGACGTGTACGTCAGTCGGTAGACGCACGGAGGCAGCAGGGATGCATCCCGGGAGGACGAGGAGGCTGCGTCTGGTGACAGGCGGGGCACAGCCTGCAGGACGCAGGTTCGCGGGCTGGCCCCGCATCGCCCTGTGCGGTCGGCCGCAGCACGGGCTCTGTCCAGCTGTTACTTAAGCTCCGCGGGGCTGCTCCAGTGTCCCCAGTCCTCACTGCGGCCCGCTGGGGCCCCGGGCACCTCTGGCTGACGTCAGCGACCGGCAGAGCCCCGCATCTCCTGGGGTCCTGAGCCCTGGTCGCTAACTAACAGAGCAACCACCCGACCAGACACGCACTTGCCACCCAAGCCGTGACCTGACCAGGGTCTGGCCTCGGCAGCCCAGTGCGGGAAACCCCTGCCCTGGGCACCTCACGCTTCTGGGGCTTGGACCCTCACTGCCAGGGGGATGCTGGACAAGACCACCGGCGGGGTGTGGAGAGGGTTTCCACATCCGTGTGCCCTGCCCCAGGTGGCCATCAACCTGACCATCACCCCCCCAACTTGGTGCCATGACCTTGGACCACAGCCCACGGGGCTGGGGGAGGGGAGGCCAAGGCCGTCAGTGGCCCCACCCCAACTCCTCCGCACAGGCACCCACGCAGAGATGAGGCTGAGAGCAGGGCCACGGGCAGCGGTCCGTGTCCGGGGCCTTAAAGAGCCGTCGGAGGCTGGGGGCCAACCCCCCGGAGATGTCACCGGCATCCTGGGGCTGCACGTCTGAAACCGCAGCATCGGCAGCACGGCCCTGGCGGGGGACCACGCTGCTCCCTGGGGCCCGGGGGCCGTCCTTGCCTCGCAGCCTCGCAGGCCCCACGTCTGCCCCCAATGTCATGAGGCCTCCCCGCGTCCTGCTCTACTCACGAGGTCACTGGGCACTTGATGAGGGTTCACTTAACAAGGTCAGGACTTCCCTGGTGGCTCTGACGGTAAAGCGTCTGCCTGTGATGAGGGAGACCTGGGTTTAATCTCTGGGTCGGGAAGATCTCCTGGAGAAGGAAATGGCAACCCACTCCAGTACTCTTGCCTGGGAAATCCCATGGATGAAGGAGCCTGGTAGGCTACAATCCATGGGGTCGCAAAGAACGGACACGACTGAGCAACTGCACTATCACTAACAACCTTGTCTTAGCTTGACCACAGATGCAAAGACCTTATTCCTAAATGCGGCCACCTTCGCAGGGATCAGGGCCACCTGAATGTGTTTTCAGAGACGCCATCAACATACAAAACAAGGGAACTCGCCTCTGAGTGTAGAAACGCCCGAGGGGAACGGGCTGGCCTGGGGTCCGTGAGCACACACTCCTCTGTGCGTCTGGGAGAACACAGGGCTGGTTTATTGATTTATTCCCAGTGCACCCCGGGCACACACCCTCCGGCCGTCTGTACCAGCTCTCTCTGCTGCCCTGCAAGCTCCCCCGGGGTCTCCAGCCCTTATTTTTCACCACTGGATTTCATATTTGGGGTTGGCTGTCTGCAGACTCGGATTCCATCCGCTGGCCTTCACCCCAGGGCTTTCGTGTGGGCCTCACCCTGCACTAAGAACATCTTCCCTGCTGCGCTGGGTCTCAGATCTCGTCCCTTACCGACCCCTGGAGAACCTCACGGAAAAATGCTCAAAGCCTGCCGCCTCGCCCCTGGCTCCACTGCCCCCGATGACACAGGCGGGCAGCATGCACTGAGAGGCCAGGACTCCTGGAAGTAAGCGGCCCACGTGAAGGGCGAGGGGGCAGGGACTCGGTGGGCCAGGACCAGCACACGGGCCTGGCACAGAGGCTCCGAGAGACCTGAGGCGCTTGCAAGAAGCGGCTCCGAGACCCCCGGCCGCTGTTCCTGCACCCCCCACCCCCAGCCCAGCGAGGACCCGAGGCCCTCTGGGGCTCAGGGATGAGAGTGCCTGTGTGTACACACGCGTGTGCCCAGGGGTGCAAGGGGTGACAGGCTGCTTCTGTGGAGACGGAAAGAAACAAGAGGCTTTGCTGAGAGCCAGGCAGCAGCACAGTCTTTAACAAAGACCAGATGCCAGAAGGAAATGCAAGGAAAGGGTGCTTATCCCCCAGGGACGGGCTGCCTTCCTGCAGCACCTCCCTGGGCCCCTGGACGGCAGCCACAGTCAGAGTGCGTGTGGGGGGTTGTGCAAACCCTCAGTTCTGCGGCCTGGCTTTGTCCCACATTCGTGGGGACCTCATTCCAGGAAAAGAGCTGGCCACCCTACCCTGGACACTGTCGCCTCTGCCTGCAACTGGGGGTCCCCTGGGACAGTCTGCTTGGGATGGGGGAGCGGGAGGCACCCCAGGAGAGGCCAGGTTACTTCTCAGCCCCATCGTGGCCACCAACATGGGAGGCAGCCTTGCCCAGCCTTGGGTGCAGACGCTCCGTGAGCCGCAGGGCGAGGGTCTGTGCGGGGGCCTGGTCCCCACTGCAGGGACAGAGACAGAGGATGAACCACAGCCACCGGGCATGGAGGCTGAGCCCGAGGAGGGAGCCCTGCTCGGGAGGGGCCCACCGTGCAGTGCTCACGGCCCTGTGGCCAAGTGATCCAGGCAGCTGAACGTGCGCCCAGGACCGGGGGCTGGGAACGCCCACGGAGCCCCGGGGCTGGGAGCCCAGCACTGCCCCTGCTAGCCACGCTGCTCCCTCGCGGTGCTGGGCTGGACGGGCAAGAGCTGCGCCCAGCCCTCGATGATGCCGCTGGACGCTGCGTGCCGTTCTCTTCCCTGTCTGCACCAAGAGCTCACAGACGTCACTCTCACGTCCACGGGACCCTGACTGGGTGCCTGGGGCTCGGGGAAGGGACGCTGGGGAACATTTCTGTGGACCACGCCCCCACCCTCGGGGCCTCCTGGTCCCCGGGATCCTGCAGGCTGTGGACAGTTGCTGTCTTCTGCGCATTCAGGGGCATAGCCTCTGCTATGTTCTGGCCGAGTGAGTCAACTTGGCCAGGTTTCGTTTAGTCCCTGAGCCAGAGCAGGCAGGATGGCTGGACACCAGCCCCTCGATGTCCCCAGGATGGTCCCCAAACCAAGGCAGCCACCACCTAGACCCCAAGCCCAGCCACGGGACGGGCAGAGAGGTCCAAAGGCGTGTGATGCGAAACTGCAGGTCAGGGGTCACTTCTCAGGGCCGGGAGCGCTGTGCATCCTGGTGGAGGTTTCGGGGGCGGGGCAGGTCCACGTGGAGAGGGCAGCCAAGGCCGGCCTGAGGGGCAAGGGCTCCATGGTGACTCGGCTGGCCCGGGTCCTCCCTGCAGCACCTGCCCGCCCGCCCGCCCCCAGAGCCCACGCCAGCCCCTCTATCCAGGCTGCACCGACATCCATCTGGGAGACCATCTGGGAGAGTGTCTGGCAGGATAGATTACAGGACAAAGGTTCAGGCCGCCTTGACGGGCACTCAGAGCCTTGAGAGATCACGGACGTCAGCCCGTGCCTGCATGAGGACGAAACCAGGGCGGACGAGGTGGCCAGCGGGGCCGGAGCTGACCACCAGCTGGGTCAGCACTCAGCACGCACGTGGCGAGGAAGACCAGGGCCTGGACAGGTCCCCAACAGGAGGGAAGACCTGGGTGATGAGGCAGCTCTGCTCTTGGAGAGTGTCCGGGCGTGCCTGGGCACTGGCTGTGGGGCCGGCCTAACCTCTCCAGTTACAGGAACGGGCCTGGGAACTCCAGACCCTGACCCCGCTGGTGTGGGGTCCCAGATGAGAGGGGGCCATGCCAGGGGTCAGCGATCAAATCCCAGCCTGCAGAGGAGAGGCTACCAGCCACCCGCAACGGCCCAGAAACACAGCAGACAAAGTGCCAGTTGGGCGGGTGCGATACACTGCCACTCAGCACCAACTTGACCTTTCACCTCTGACCCTCCGTCCCACTGCTGGCCTCAGAGGCAGAGTCCGACGGTCCTGGCTACGTTGGGCGGTCGGTGCCCCTGCCCTGTCCTGCCCCGGTGACCCTGCCTGATGCTGCTCCACTGGGGACCCATCAGGAAGGGCAGGGGTAATCGGGGGACAGGCCACGCTGAGGGGGAGACAAGCCTCAGGGCTCGGAGCACAACACCCGCCTTCTCCCAGCTTAAAGACGAGCCTTTGAACGAGCTCACCCTGCCCTGTGGGTCAGCCCTTGACTGCTCCCGTCAGCACACCAGGGAAGGATCATCACGGCTTTCTCAGCAAAGCCTCAGATCGTATGCAAGCCCCAGGGGCCCGCTAACGTGTCCCAGCTGGTTCCCCGGTCGCCGCCCCTCCAGTCCATGGCTACATCCTCCCCTCCTGCGCAGAACCCGGATGGGCTGGGATAAGAAGGGCAGGTGGTGGCCCTTCCTGTGGCCGGCGCGCCTTCTGGAACCTTCTGTGTGAGGAGCCCCCTGCGTGCCTCCCGGCCTGTCCTGCAGCCTCCAGACACGGGAAGGGCTCCGGGGGAGCAGGGGGAGGGAGGAGAGGGTCCCCTCACGGCTGCCAGCTCTGGGAGTGGCCTTGGCTTACAGATGCCCGCCCAGCAGGCCCTCCTGCGATGCTCGCCCGGGCGCCCCGAGGGCCCAGCCTTTTCATCGGCAGGAGAGCAGGTGCAGGAGGGACCTGTAATACGAAGGGAAGAAGGCGGGCTGCGACCCCAGCAGTGAAGCGGGTTTCCAGAGACTGTACTTGAAATCCCCCCAACGGTGCCACGGCGGCCCCCGCGGTCAGTCAGTCCCCCCCCCAACCCCGCTGCCGGCCGAGACCCCGCCCCCCGAGTGCAGGCTCCCCCAGGCTCGCAGGGGAGCCGCAGGGGCGCTGCGTGACCCGAGCTCTCAGAAACCACCACGGGCCGTCGGGGACCGCCCCTGCAGTCTCCGTCGCGGCCGGCCGGCCACCTGCAGAGCATAGGGCAGCGCCCGGAGGAGGGACGCGCGTCCTTGGGATGTGAGATCACAGGGCCGCGGGACAGAAACGCAGGAGCCGATGGAGGCCCCCAAGATGCCCTTGCAGCCGCCACGTGGAGCGACGGACGCCTCCCCCAGGAGCAGCTGTGGGTTCCCGGTTCTGGGCCCTCAGTCGGGCAGGGGAGGGTCATCAGAGGCAGCCCAGGCTGGGCCTGCAGAGAGCAGATGGCTTTAAGGTCGGCTGTGGGCGTGTGGGTCTCTGCTCCGCCCTGGAGAATGCTGGGTGGGGACCAGGCCCCCCAGGACTCACAGGCCCAGCACTGGCCCCTCCCTGCCTGCACCGCCGACCTTCCCAGGCCCCTGGCCTGCCCTCCCTGCCGTCAGAGCCCTGCTCCCCTCAGCTAGGCCCCTACCCCCAAGGTCCACACGGGGCCTGGCCCACTCACAACCACAGGTCCCCATGGAAAGGACACTTGTGGGCGTGCACCCGGCCACCCCACCTTCCAGCCTTCCCCCTCTAGCTGGGGGGGGGAACGAAGGCGGTCATGGAGAACACTGGTGGCCACACAGCCCGCTCCCCGTATCAGGACAGACTCCACAGGGGGGTGGGCGAGGCCTGCAGGTCAGAGCTGGACACGCCCCCCCAGGCGCCCGTGACCTCTCCACGGGAGGGGCCATCTGAGCCCGGACTCCAGCGGCCTGGCCTCACCCCGGGGGCTCAGGGCACGTCCGGCGGGTGCTGTCCTCTCTCCTGGCCTGCACGCTGAGGAGGGCAGACGCTACCTCTCCACCCCACACTCCCTGGTGAGCCCGCAGGGCCCACCCGGGGTCACAGCCTTGTCGGTCGGAGCAGACTTCTTGGGGAAAAGCAATGAGGGTGGGCACAGGCCGTCCGCAGCCGTGGGCCTCCTCGCTAAGGTCACAGCCGCCTGACGGGTTCCAGGGCCACAGACAGCAAGACCCAGGGTTACAAACAACCCCATGTAGCCGGGAGAAACACGGCCCCAGAGAGGCCCACGCCGTAAACCCTGGAGCCTCACACAGGCGAGCATCGCCTTAACTGGTAGAGATGTGAGTGAAGGTCCTGAGTGTGGCCATAACACTGGGACCCATGGCATCACAGCGTCCCTCTAAGGGGGCAGAGGGAGCCTGACCGCAGAGAGGGGAAGTCAGGTGTTGCTGGGCTCGGGGGCTGGAGGAAGGAAGAGGCCGTGAGCCACAAAATTAGGGAAACACAAGGGACAGACGCCCTCCTGGAGCCTCTGGGGGGACCCAGCCCTGCCTGAACCTTGACTTTGGCTCAGTGCAACCCATGTCCACTTGCGACCTGCAGGAGTGCAAAAGAGTGTGGTGTGTTCCAGCTGCAGCCCCGGCAAGCAGGCCCTGGGACTGATGACCGGGGACCACTGAGGCTGGGCCCAGTAGGCAAGGCTGGTCGGCGGAGGGGAAGGGCCTCCAGAGACAGAGCCTGTGGCGAGTGGGCCAGTCAGTGTAGCCCACATGGTCCCCAGTCCGGGTTTTGCTGGGGGTGTCAGAGGCAGAGGAGCCCCATGTCTGGGTCCTGGAGAGCTCCCTCCCCAGCTCGGAGACAGTTCCGGGCCAGCTCCTTCTTGGAAATGCGGGGAGAGGGTGTGGCCAGCCTCGCCCACAAGGCCGGGTGTTGAGACGGAGCTGGTCAGCTGGGCGAGGTCCCTGCCAGGAGCCCAGGTGGCCTGGCAGAGGGGCCAGCACCCCAGAAGTCTCCCTGGCAGGTCTCGGCCACAGCAACGGGGCTCAGCAGACCTTCAGAAGTGGCTGAGGCTCCGAGGAGCCGGTGAGGCAGCAGAGTGGGGTGGCCAGGGCCTGACCCTCCCGGATGTCCCCTAAGGCGGGCACGAGACCCCTCTGTATTCCAAGCACGGCCCCGGCTGGAGACTCTGCAGGCCTCTTGTCTGCCCCGCCCTCCCCCAGCTTGCGGGATCTACCTCACTTCTCTGGGTGTAGCCTTCCCCCCGGCAGGGCAGGACAGTCCAGGGTCCGGTCCACAGCTCCCTGGGCTGGTCCTCGGCCTGGCTGCCTGGTTTCAGGCGGAGAAGCGGGGAGCGAGAGCCTACTCCCCGGCGGACTGCACTTTCTGCTGCCCGCCCCCCCCCCCGCCCCCCCGCCGAGCACCGCCTGCCTTCAAGGACAGCGAAGGCGACCGCCCACCGCCCCGAAATGCCCGTTACAAAGCGCCCGGCCGGTCCAGCTGGCTCCCGGTCAATTATCCCCGCGAACGTGTCTGCTAATGAGGCGAGCGCGGCTGGCGGGTCCCTGCGGCCCCGGGGGCCCGGCCCGAGCTGGACCGGAACGCTGTTGGCACAGCATCGTAAACATGGGGTAATTACGCCGCGGTTTACGACTTCACAAAGGTCGATAAAAGGCACGGAGCACCACTCTGCATCGGAGCAGCCGGAGCCAGAGACGTCAGAGAACCGGGCAGACTCCTGCCTTGGGGCCCCACCCCCCAGGTCTTGCCCACACACCCCCCACGGTGCCCTGCACCGGTCAGAGCCAAGCCTGGAGTCGCCATGAACCGCGGCCTTCCCTGCAGCCAGGAGCCCAGCACCGTCTTGCCAGCGGGGCCCCAGAGAAGCGGGCATCTGCTGTGTCAGCAGCACAGGGAAGACCTTGCCCGGGCCTCTGGGCTCCAGCCCCGTCCCCACCCCGGTCCCCTGGGGCCCTCTCCTCGGGCAGGGTTTGGCCTCTCCTGGCCCCACGCCCTGCACCACAGACAGGACACCCTGGGGCTCCAAGGCACCTGGAGCCCAGTGGAGTCACGGGGTCACGCTGGGCGATTCCCTGGATGGGGCTGGGCATCCAGCGGGGCCACCCAGAGCATCGCCGGTGAGAAAGGGGCCCTGCGAGAGGCCCCCCTGCCCCACATGTCCAAGACCCTGCCGCCCCCGCCCTTGCTCCTGGGATGCAGCGCTGCTGTTTGCAGTGACCGTCTCCGCCGTGACCAGGGGTGCTTCCGGCAGGCGATGGGAGGAGTGGCTACTTGGGCCACGAGGTCCCCGTAGGGCGGTCTGCCCCTCCCATCCTGATCCAGAGCCTCTCCCCTAGGTCCTGGCCTCCAAGCGGACCGGCTCAGCCCGTAGGCCAGGCAGAGCCAAACTCCTTTTCCAAGAAGAGGAAATAGGGAAACAGGGGCCCAGCCGCTCCCAGAGGCTGGCATCAGCAGCCTATAGACGTGCCCCTGCTGTGGGGTGAGGCCCCTTCAAAGTCTCAGCTACTGGAGAAGAGCCTACAGGGTTCTGATGGATCCGGATGCTCAGCCACCCCCAGCCGCCTCCAGAATCAGGGTCTCCAGGGTGGCTCCAGCCACATCCATGTTTCAGGTCAGAGGTCGGAGCCTCTGCAGCACCTGCCCGGCAGGCCCCACAAAGACAGGAGAATCTGAGGACCCGGATTTTTGCTGCAGCCTGGGGTGCTCAGCAGCTGTCACAGCACGGCCTTCAGCCCGGCAGCCCAGGGACAGGCCTCAGGAAGCCCATCTTCCCCGCCTGTGCCCTGGCATCCAGTGGCCTTCGACCTGTGCGTGCTCCCAGGTCCCCACCCGCCACACAGGCCTTGCCACAGGGTGCTGCTGTGCCCGCCTGCCAGGCCAGGGCCACTCACTGCTGTCGGCACAGAGCAGGCACTGTCCACGGGCATGGACGGAGGGATGGATGCATGGGTGGATGAGCAGATGGACTGATGAGTGGATGGATGATGGATTGATGGACAGATGGGTGGATGGGTGGACGAATGGATGGGTGGACAGACGGATGGGTGGGTGGACGGATGGGTGGGTGGGTGGATGATGGATTGATGGACAGATGGATGGACATATTGATGAAAGGGTAGATGGATGGTTGAGGGGATGGATGATAGATGGATGGACAGATGGATCGGTGGATGGATAAGTGCATGGCTGATGGACAGACAGATGGGTTGATGAGTGGATGGACGGACAGAGGGAGGGAAGAAGGGGAAACAGCTGACCATGAGGTTCTCGAGGGTCCATTCTCTCTGACCAGGGCCTCAAGGCTGGAACAGTGTGGGGCTCCAAGAACAGGCGCTGGATAAATAACCTGGCAGGACCAAGATCCAAACCCCACGGGCTGCTGTCTGGAGTCCCTGGCTCCCCTGTAAAGACACCCACACGAAGGGCTGACAATGCTAGCCGACCAACTCAGGCAGCCACGGCCTTTGCGACTCGCACTTGGGGGCCGGATTCAGCTGTCCTCTGCAAGAAGAGCAGAGCCAAGTCAGGAGCCGAGGAGGCGGCCACAGCGGGTCCACTGCGGAGAGACGTCAGAGGCGCCACCAAGCTACGCGCACTGGCCATGCACGGCGGTGAGGGTGGCGCTCCCGGGCAGCAGCGGGAGGCAAGGGGCCCTGCAGCAGGGCGGCACTTCAGAAAGGCAAGGGTGGGAGTCTGCGGCAGGGTCTGGAAGGCTGGTCCGGACCCATCAGACAGATCCGTCTGCAGCCTGGGCTTCAGGCTCAGCTGAGGCGTCTGCTCTTAGGGGGTCTGAGCCATCAGTCACCGGACAGAACCCAGCCTCTGGCGCTGGCGCAGGCAGACAGCAAGAGGACGAAGCGTCCTGGGGCAGTGGCGCTGGGGTCAGAGACGGGGAGGGGGCTTGTCTCTGCCCGTCCTCCAGCCTGGCCGCCCCGAGCCCAGGCTCACTTTGCCTTCTTTTCTTTCTTCCTTTCCTGTTGGATTTGACACGGGGGTTTCAATAAAAGCCTGCAGCACTGAGCCCCACAAACACCCAGGCTGCAGCGCCCAGGGCCTGGGGCTTGGACACGGACGACTCAGAGACATGGGAAGTGGGATCTGACTTCAAGGAAGAGGGCTCTGCTGGACAGTGTGCGGCCAGGCCAGCGCTAAGGCTGTGTCTCCGTCCTGATGCTGCCCCTCAAGTGGACGCTGGGGTTGCCCATCCCTGTGTGAGCGCCTGCCTAGGTGACCAGGCCTGGGACTCGGGGCTCCAGCTGTGTCCTGCATCCCTGGGTGCACCTGACCAGCAACGGCACCTCCAACACGGGACCTAGGTTTCACAGGGCGCGTGCCAGGGCTGGGTCGAGGAGGGGCCGTGGACCCGAGAGTCCAGGCTCTGACCAGGGCTGGGTCGAGGAGGGGCCGTGGACCCGAGAGTCCTGGCTCTGACCAAGGCTGGGTCGAGGAGGGGCTGTGGACCCGAGAGTCCTGGCTCTGACCAGGGCTGGCTCGAGGAGGGGCCGTGGACTCCTCTGGCCAGGAGTGAGGACGCTGAGGCTGGAGGCAGGTCGCTGCCTCGGGAAGTCCCAGCTCACTTGCTCATCCTTCATCCATCTCTGCTTTGTTCTGCAAAGATCAGCAGAGCAGCTCAACTGGACAACTCCAAGCCCACCACCCTCGTGGGCAGGGGCAGGACAGGGGGCAGGATGGATGTGAAGGAGCCTCGCAAGCAAAGGGGCTGGAGCACCCACCTCACCAACAAGGATCCCCCAATGGCCGCAGAGACCACGCAGCCCAGCTCTGCACACTGCCATGAACCCGAGTGGCCGGATTGCCAACGATGAACATTAAGCCGGCCGATCAATTACTCATCATGGAGCAGAGCCGTCCAGGGTATCTTTATGAGCAAGTAAATCCTGAGCTTGTTCCAATAAAGTATTTACGAGGACTCTTGCTTCTAAAGTGCATGATGGCCTTTTCTAATTCAATTGGCGCGGCAAGAGTAAATATGAAGACGTGAGTTCAGGAACGCCGACATGGAGCGCCCCAGGTGGGCATGTTGCCCACCACAGCACTCACTGCAGGCCTGGGCAGTGGGCACCGGGGAAGGCCGCTGTGCCCACACGGACGGGGCAGCCCCGAGGCCGGCAGACAAGCCCGCTCCCCTCTGAGCCCCTCGTCAGAAACTCCGGGGCTCCCTCTGCCACGGACGCTTTCACACAGCCTGGACATTAAGCGTGAGACCAGACTCCTTGGGTTTGAAACCTGGTGCTGCCTCAGTTTCCCTACCTGAGAAATGGGCACAAACAGCACCCCCAGGAGGAGGTGCTCACTCACTAAGTGCTCCCCCCAGAGGCGGGGCTAGGACCTGGCCCTCCCACTGGGCCCACGTGTCCCCAGGTGTGGGGTCGATCAAGTCTCGGTGCTCACGGCTCACCAGCCAGCCAGACACGCAGCACACACGCCCAGCAGGGAATGGGGCCCAGGCCGATGATGCCTCCCGCCTTGGGGGGGCCCTGAGTGCTAGTCTCCCCTCTGAGCAGGTGATGACCTGCAGGGGCCATCGTGTTCCAAGCTGCTGCCCCCAGCAGCTCTCACGGTCACTCGGCCTAAGGGGCAATGGCCGGGGCTGGAGCTGAGGGTGGGGGTGTGCGGGGACCCAGACCAGCTGTGTATGAACCTCCTGTGGCTCCTGAAACAGACGGCGCCACCGCCAGGGGGGCCTCCAGCAACACAGAGGACAGCCCCCAGCTTCCGGAGGCTCCTGGGCCCCTCCCCACGGAGCCCGGACCCCTGCCTCCATCGTCCCAGTCACACGTCCTGCTCCGTGACCTTCCTGCCTCCCTGTTATAAGGAACTGCGGGGAGGACCTGGGCTGGAGCAGTTGGCCGATGGCCCGGGGAGGGCACGGGTCAGGGCAGGCCTGAGCGGTCCTGGTTCCGGTCCCCCCACCAGCCCCCACAGCTACAGTCGGCCATGACCTTGGATGTCAGACGGAGGACGCATGTGCCTGCTTTACAGAATGATGCCACTCTGCCTGCCCGGGACGCCCCGAACCCAGCCTCCAAGGCAGGTGAATGCACTGGGACCGTCCTTCTGGCAGCAAATGGCCCTTCCCACACTCGAGTCATCGAAGCCTTGGCTCTGGGGTCCGAAGGGCTTTTCTGTAACGAGGAGATGGCACATGTCCTGACTCTGCAGCCGTGGACGCCTGGGTGCTGCTCAGTGCAGACTGAAGGGCCGAGGTGGCCCCAGAAAAATCACAGACGGGCCTGGGGTGCCCGCCCCACCCGTCCCCAGAGCTTTATTTACGGCCGCTGCAACTTGAATCTCATCAAAGTGTTAGCTGCTCAGTCGTGTCCGACTCTTTGTGAGCCCGTGGACAGTAGCTCGCCAGGCTCTTCTACCCAAGGGATTCTCCAGGCAAGAACACTGGAGTGGGTTGCCTTTTGCTTCTCCAGGGGATCTTCCTGATCCAGGAATTCAACCTGGGTCTCTTGCACTGCGGGCGGATTCTTTACCATCTGAGCCTCCTTCATTAGATGTTCTTGTTAAGTTCTTCAAACATTTCAAGGTGTAAACAACAATTCTCATCTCAGGAGCCTTGTAGGCAGGGTCTGCCCTCGTGGCCTCGCCCACATTTCTTGGGGGGCGGGTGGGGGCCTGCGGCCTCAGCTCCCCTTCCGCGATGCTGTTGCCCCCACCGCCCGTCAAACCGACACCCCTCAGTGGAGCAGGCTTTATGAAGGCGCTTCTGCACTCCTGGTGGTGGGCTTATTTTTCCAGTGACTGCACCTGAAGTCTCCGTGCGGGGCTCACACGTGTCACCGACAAGTGCCCCTCTCTCCTGGACCCCTGAGGACGCCTCCGTGGCCTTTTCTGCAGGACCGCGGGGTGGGGGTCCTTCAGGTTCAGTGGGGCTACCCGCCCCCAGCAGATCTCCAGAGCCCACCTGTTTGGAAGTGACGCCGTCCTGATGTCAACCAGACCCTCTGCCTCAGCGCCTCACTGCGCTGGCCCACTGGGATCTCTGCCCCTCCTCCTGAGTCAGCCCAGACATCACCTCCACCAGGAAGCCCCCACTCCAGCCCCAGACCCAGATCAGCTGCTAGTGCCTGAGTTCCTACGTCAACGACCTGTGAAAGTGGACGTGCCAACCCCTGCCTCCTGCCAGAGAGGGTCTCGGGGGAGGAGGCACCCGCCACTGGACCTACAACAGCTCACACCCAGAGCCTGAGAAGAGGCCTTGGGCTTTTGTGGGAAAGACTGTGCTCTGACGGGACAGAGAAGTGACCACTGCAGCGGCGGGCTGCTCTGGGTGGCCTCCGGGGGCACCTGGGCTGCTGGGCCACGGTGGCGGGGCTGCCAGGGTGTGGGCACCCAGTCCTGCTCCTGTGGGCACGGCAGCCGCTCAAGGGTGGGGGGTATGGGGTGGAGTGGGGTGAGGTGGGGGGCCAGCTCTTGTGCTCACTGACAGCCGAGAGAGGACACAGATCCATGTTTCCTGGACCCAGCGGGACCTCCACGTCCAGCCCGGAAACGCCCCCACCTGGGCCACCCTTCCTGGAGCCTCTGGGCATGCGGGGATGTGTGGGAGGGGCTAAGTATCCACTCCCAGGCCATGGCCTCTGCTCAGGAGCCGCCTGCAGCCCTGCACCCTCTGCTGCTCCTCGCTCCGTAAGTGCTGCTTCCAGAGGGGCCCAACCCCAGGGAGCAGGGGCCGACCAGCGTTCTCCGGCATCCGCAGGGATCCAAGTCCACTCTCCCCCTGAAGACCAGTGCACTGCGCCAAGGAGCCTCGGAAATCAGGTCCAGGCTCAGAGGCTGTGATGCCCACGCAGCTGTGGGTTAGGGCCCCTGTGCCTGGACCACGGAAGCTTTGCCATCCTGCCCGGGGCGCTGGGGTTGGGGGGAGCCTTCCCTCTGCTGGAAGGGGGCCCCGTCTGGAGTCAAAGGAGCAGGAAAGAGCCGGAGGGCTTTGGGAACAGAGCCCTGCCCCGAGCTTTGTCAGCTCAAGGAAGAGCCATCGCCCCTCAACACACACACACACATACACACACACACACACACACACACACACACACACACACGGCTGACCCCCTCCCCGAGAACCCTGCTCTAAATGCATCCGCCGTATCCTCTGCACCACGTGGGTGGGTCAGGATCAGGATGGGCTGCGAAGCTCACGATTTTCCTGCCCAGCATCTGGTCTGGGCAAAGTACACAACAGCCGATGTCCCTGGGCCCCGAGACTCAGCGCCCTCCCCGGGGCTGGAGCCAGCTGGGGCTCTCCGCCCCCACCCCCAGCCCCAGGGGTATCCCAGACTCAGGCCAGTAGGCCTCACGGTGGTGCCCGCGAGGGGAGGGGACAGAGGGGTCGGGGGGCACCTGCCCTAAAGGGTGACACGGACCCCACGGAGGGCCTCCGGGGTGAAGGGCAGGGAGCAGCCACCTCACCCCACAGCCACCCACGCCCTGCAGGGCTGAGAGGGGCCCGCACCCCACTGCCAGGAGGAAGGCTGGGCCGGGGCAGCGCACACACGGCCCTGCAGGTCCGGGGCTGTGACTCTCGGGGAGGGGGCTGGCCTCTCCTTACTCAGTGAGCTCTGATCCCGGTGAAACGCGCGTGACAAAACTCACTTTCAGAACTGTTCTTAAGCGCACCGCTCAGCGGCAGTAAGCACAGTCATGCTGCTGCGCGACCATCACCACCATCCTCTCCAGAACTTTCTCATCTTCCGGAAAGGAAACTGCCTACACTGGACACTGCCCCCCCCACCCCTCCCCTCCCCTCCCCTCCCCCACCCCTCACTTTCTGCATCTGCGGCTTTGACGGCCCGGGAAAGAATCGTGCCACCCCACGCATCTGCGTCTGCTCGGGTGCACAGGTAAGATGCAGGGTGAGGGGTGACGTGCCGCTTGGGAACACGATGGCCAACCCCGAGAGCAGAGGCAGCAGCTAAGGCACTTTTTAATGCTGCATTTTTGCGATTACAAGTAAACACGATGTTTATTTAAAAAGAAGAAAGTCAGAGAAGAGAGAAGTTTCGCGGATAATCATGCCACCCGAGGAAGCCACCACAGTGGGCTCTTCAGCACACGCTCATCCCATGTTCCTGCTCTGTGTGTTTCACACACGCATCTGTGTTTATAAACACGGGTCTCCGGGGTAACCCTGGGAGTGTCGCACTTAAAGCATAAACCCACTTTCCTCAGCTTTGAGAATGTCACCTGTGTTCCTGCCCCCGTGGTGGGGTGGGGGGGGTCTCTGTGTTAGAGATGCCGGGGGACCCTGCTCTTCTGCCCCCAGACAGGTTCCACTCCCACACGACCCCGCCGGGTCCCAGGGGAGCTGTCACGTGTCCCAGGACCAGCTCCCTGAGGCGGGATTTCTGGGGCAGCTACCCTGGACATGGGGCACACACGTCCCAGAGGCTGAGCCCGGGGCTCCGCGGCTGAGTCTGCAGAGGGCGATCAGGGGCCTCCCCAGCTGTCCCCCTGCAGGACCAGAGAGCTGAGGCCTCCTGAGGTCTGACCTGTGCTGGCTTGCAGGCCACAGGGCTGAGCCTCCCGTAACCACTGCCCCGCTCCATCTCCTGTATACAGACCCAGCATCCCACTTGGGAGGGAGGCTGCCGAGTCCACTGCTCAGGACCCAGAACCCGAGTCTGTGGGCCTAGCAGCTCCCCAGGCCTGACCTTGTGCGCACCTCAGCTGGGCTTAGCAATGCTCACCCCAGCGGTGGGCGGGGCCCAGGACAGTCACATCCAGATTCTGACCCCTCAGGGCTCCAGACGCCAGCAGCCTCTCCTGCCACTCAGGCCAACTAAACAGATTATAATTATTTCCATTGTGTGCCTTGGAGTGAGAAAGGATCTAATTTTGGAATCAGTCAGTCTCAAGTTGACATTTGAGGCTTGCCAAGTTATTCATGTTGAACCTTGGGAAAGGTACTTAACGTCTAAACCCTCAAATACCTCACCTGTAAAACGGACGTAATACCTGCCTTCCATCGACCAGGGCTCCTAGGGTTAGAGGAGGTGGTGGATGAAAGGCACCTAGACAGATTGGTTCCCACCCCCATCAGCATCACCATCATCACCACCATCAGCACCATCACCACCATCAGCATCACCACCCTCATCACCACCATCATCACCATCACCACCACCATCATCACCCCCATCACCACCATCAGCATCACCCCCATCACCACCATCAGCATCATCACCACCATCAGCACCATCACCCCCATCACCACCATCAGCATCACCACCCTCATCACCACCATCATCACCATCACCACCACCATCATCACCCCCATCACCACCATCAGCATCACCCCCCATCACCACCATCAGCATCATCACCACCATCAGCACCATCACCCCCATCACCACCATCAGCATCACCACCATCATCACCCCCATCACCACCATCAGCATCACCCCCATCACCACCATCAGCATCATCACCACCATCAGCATCACCACCCTCATCACCACCATCATCACCATCACCACCACCATCATCACCCCCATCACCACCATCAGCATCACCCCCATCACCACCATCAGCATCATCACCACCATCAGCACCATCACCCCCATCACCACCATCAGCATCACCACCCTCATCACCACCATCATCACCATCACCACCACCATCATCACCCCCATCACCACCATCAGCATCACCCCCATCACCACCATCAGCATCATCACCACCATCAGCACCATCACCCCCATCACCACCATCAGCATCACCACCATCATCACCCCCATCACCACCATCAGCATCACCCCATCACCACCATCAGCATCATCACCACCATCAGCACCATCACCCCCATCACCACCATCAGCATCACCACCATCATCACCCCCATCACCACCATCAGCATCACCCCCATCACCACCATCAGCATCATCACCACCATCAGCACCATCACCCCCATCACCACCATCAGCATCACCACCATCATCACCCCCATCACCACCATCAGCATCACCCCCATCACCACCATCAGCATCATCACCACCATCAGCATCACCACCCTCATCACCACCATCATCACCATCACCACCACCATCATCACCCCCATCACCACCATCAGCATCATCACCACCATCAGCACCATCACCCCCATCACCACCATCAGCATCACCACCATCATCACCCCCATCACCACCATCAGCATCACCCCCATCACCACCATCAGCATCATCACCACCATCAGCATCACCACCCTCATCACCACCATCATCACCATCACCACCACCATCATCACCCCCATCACCACCATCAGCATCACCCCCATCACCACCATCAGCATCATCACCACCATCAGCACCATCACCCCCATCACCACCATCAGCATCACCACCCTCATCACCACCATCATCACCATCACCACCACCATCATCACCCCCATCACCACCATCAGCATCACCCCCATCACCACCATCAGCATCATCACCACCATCAGCACCATCACCCCCATCACCACCATCAGCATCACCACCATCATCACCCCCATCACCACCATCAGCATCACCCCCATCACCACCATCAGCATCATCACCACCATCAGCACCATCACCCCCATCACCACCATCAGCATCACCACCCTCATCACCACCATCATCACCATCACCACCACCATCATCACCCCCATCACCACCATCAGCATCACCCCCATCACCACCATCAGCATCATCACCACCATCAGCACCATCACCCCCATCACCACCATCAGCATCACCACCATCATCACCCCCATCACCACCATCAGCATCACCCCCATCACCACCATCAGCATCATCACCACCATCAGCATCACCACCACCATCACCCCCATCACTACCACCACCATCACCCCCATCACCATCATCACCCCCATCACACCATCAGCACCCCCATCAGCATCACCACCATCACCCCCATCACCCCCATCACCACCATCACCACCATCAGTATCACAGACATGTGCTTGCTGGGTTGGCCAGGTGCGACTGAGCCTCTCCCACCTCAGGCTCTGCTCCTTGCCCCTCTCTTCCCAGATGGCCTCCACCACTCGTGAAGCCCTGCCTGTTTCCCACAGGTCGACTGGTTTCCCCCTCCCCGCCCTGGCATTCTCTCCACTCCTCACTCCAGTGCCACCCTAGGGCCAGGGCTCAAGATGAGTCCACTGGAGAGGCCCCAGCTCACAGTGCTGGCATACTGTTGGCACAGAGGGGAACAGGAGGGGAGAAGAAGGAAGCGTCTGCCAAGAGGTCACCCATCCCAGGCCCAAAGAGTCCACAGCCAAACCCTCCTTCAGCCCTGGATGTGGTCTCCATGACAACCTTGAGCAGCTCGCCAC
Organism: Bos indicus; assembly: GCF_029378745.1. Lineage (NCBI taxonomy): Eukaryota > Metazoa > Chordata > Mammalia > Artiodactyla > Bovidae > Bos > Bos indicus. The sequence goes on along the minus strand of NC_091764.1, from coordinate 118,917,105 downwards.
TGAGGAGCACCCAGTGGGCACCACGTGGGCGTGGAAGGGCTGTTGTTGCCCAATAGGGACCAACTTCAACCCATGGGACCAGGTGCCCCAGTGAGCCCACATCCCGGCACTGTCCGTGGAGGTCAGATGGAAGGAACCCGGACCTTCCTGTGTGCCCCAGGGATGCCCCAGGCATGTCCACAGTGCGTCACGACCCTGCCTGGCTGCAGACCTCCTACTCAGCCAAGGACCCCGAAGCTGGGTGACCTCTGGGCTTCAGTGACCCCGGTAGCCGAGGAGCAGAGGGGCCCAGCCTCAGGACACCCTGCCCCCAAATGCATTCTCCCGAAGTGACATTTGGAGGCCGTCCATCACTAAGGCCGAGGGCCCGCTTCCCCGCGGGCTGCGTGTTGCTGACCATCCGGGGAGCTGAGGCGTTACAGTGAAAATCGCTTGTTGGAAGAGGGACCAACCTGACAGGCTGCAGCCATCTGCCTGGAAGCCCCACACCTAGTATGTCCTCAGACACAGGACCTAGAGCCAGGGTTCTCTGCGCCCCCAGCCCCTCGGGGCTCCCCTTGCTGCTGCTCAGGTGGCAGCCCGGCCACAGGACGACAGGCAAGAGAGGACCCGGAGCCAAGAGTGAAAACCGCGGACGATAAAGCTATATTGTAGGAAACGAAGCCTCTCACCCAGGAACACAGAGAGGCTGGCAGGTCTGCGAGCTGCTTTGGGTCAGCGCAGGGCCTCTGCCCAGGTGCGCCCGGTGCCCAGGGCAGGTGCCCATGAGGGCACAGTCTTGCAGTCTCTCTTCCAAACTTTGTGCGAAGTTAAAAGTGTTGCCTATGCCAATACAACACAACCTGCTCACACACCCACACACAACGCACACCCCACAGTAAAGATAAGTGAACGCACACACACGTGTATGTATACACATGCTATGCTATGCTAAGTCGCTTCAGTCGTGTCCGACTCTGTGCGACCCCATAGACTGCAGCCCACCAGGCTCCCCCGTCCCTGGGATTCTCCAGGCAAGAACACTGGAGTGGGTTGCCATTTCCTTCTCCAGTGCATGAAAGTGAAAAGTGAAAGTGAAGTCGCTCAGTCGTGTCCGACTCTGTGCGACCCCATAGACTGCAGCCCACCAGGTTCCCCGGTCCCTGGGATTCTCCAGGCAAGAACACTGGAGTGGGTGCCATAAAGGGGGGAACCCAAGGGTGAACATGCCCCGCTGGACAGGACAGATGTGGCCGCAGAGGCCACCGACAGCCTCTTCATCTGCAAAGGCCTTCAAGCAGCCTCTGCTCTGAAGCACGTGGCCGGTGCCCAGGGCCCACCTGCCGGGGCCCTCCCTGGGTTGCCACCCCTGGAGACCCTGTGTCCCTGCACACACACCCCTCCCCCCCAGCTCTGGGCCATCCCCACCCCCTCCAGGCCCCCTGCCCGCCCGCCGGCTCACTGCTGTTTCATTTTCACTGGAGTCTGGCAGAGACAGGGCACTGCAAGGCCGCCCCAAGCGAGGAGAAGCGTGTGACGGGGGAGAGCCTCAACCGCAGCCGCGGAAGGGCGAGGCCTGGATGACGGCGCAGAGCGCCCCACCTGCGCGCTGAGCTGTGGGTGCCCCCGCCCCCAGGCAGGGCTTCTGAACCCAGCGAGGTGAGCAGGGCACCTCGGGCAACACCTGCGGATTTGGGGCAGGCTGCCACTGGCTGCGAGGGTGGGCGCCAGGGCTGCGAGCCTCGATGACAGGACGGCCCCCCAAAAGAACGGCAGCCCCAACAGGCAGGGCGCCCAGCTGAGGCAGACCTGCCAGGGGGGGGAGACGGCACAGCGCTTTCGCACCAGGAGGCCACTGAGGCTCCCTCTCCTGGACTGCGGACACCTTGGGGGCTGCTCACTGAGCACGCTGTCCTGGCAGGTGTGGGGCTGAGAGCTGCCCGCAGGGCACTCCACTGCCCTGGACTTTTGACGGGCACCCAGCCCTCAAGCTCCCAGTCCACAGGCTGAGTCATCAGCAGAGCCGAGCTTCCCCACCCCTGATCCCTGCTAACCTCTATCCCTGCTGACCTCTGACCCCTCTAACCCCACCCCTGCTGACCTTGGACCCCTGCTGGCCTGCCCTGAGGACACCTGTCTGGGGATGAGCCCATCACCAGGCCCCCAGATGACCCCTGTCCCAGGTGCTGACCGAACCCTCCATCACCAGGAGGAGATGGTCCTTCAGGCACGCCCACCATCAGCCCCTGAACCATTTCCATAATTGGTGCCTCCCCCTCCAGGCCCTCCCCACCGCCACCCTGAACACACCTCCCCACAGTGGCCGACTTCAGGGTCCACCTGGCTGGGCCACCGCGCCCAGACACGTGACCAAACATGAATCTCAGTGGTTCTGTGAGTGTTTGGGGACGAGATCGACACTCCCATCAGTGAACCAGTGACACAGAGGACGCATTAGCAAGGGCCTCGCCCAATCAGAACGCTGCGTGGCCCCACCCTGGCCTACGGGCTCGCTCCCGTCAGATCTGGGTTTACCATGACTTCGCCATCGTGTGACCCCTCTCTCTGCACACCTCTGGCTGGCTCTGCTCCTGGAGATCACACACACACACACACACACACACACACACGGATGGTGGGGAGAGGGGTTTGCAAGCAGAGACACTAAAAGTCCAGGGGCCGAACGAGCCGCCTGGGGGATTTCTTCCCACGCGAATCACAGAGAAGCGGGCGAAGCCTCCACCGGCCCAAGGAGTGTGGGCACAAAGAGGGGATGTGGGGGGGGGGGCAGGCAGAGGGAGGTGGAGGGCTGGGTGGAGAAGCAGAGGGAGGGGCGTCCTCTCCTGAGAGGCGGGTCTATTACTGGCGCTTCACAGGGAACAGAGTTATGTGAGCACCGCTTTCTGGTGTTAAAGGAAAAAAAGAGATTGTAAAATAAAATGCTGGCATCTCAGCTGTATCTTGTGTCATAAATGCCACACTGCAAAGCAAGGCAATAGAGACACAGCCTGGTCACCGAGGATGGGTGGTCCCGAGTCCCCTCCCATCCCCGCCCAGGGGACCCCCGGGAGTGCTTGTGGCCAGGGCCAGGGCCAGGGCTCGGAGAGGCAGGCGTGGGCCCAAGAGCTGCAGCCCGATGGCTGGTGGGCAGTGCCCAGCGGGCAGAGCGAGAAGATGACGGATGACGGAGCAGGGAAAACCGCGCTGGAGACACGCAGCAGTGGGCAGGGTCGTTGTCCACCTGCCAGGCCACGGAGTGGACGCCAGCAAGACGACAGAGCCCCAAGGACAACTGCGGACGGGGGTTAAGAATAACTCGGGGATCTCAGCTCATCACTCGTGACGGACACCTCCCTCCAGGTGAGGTGAGGCGCAGGCACCCTGGGGCGGGAAGGCGTGTGGGGGTCCCTTTCTATCTGCTCAAACCTCCTCCAACCCTAAACTGCCCTTGTAAAAAGGGGACATGACAATTTTTTTAAGTGAGACTATAACTACATGGTTCTTGCCCTTTGACCCAAGTGAGAACGTGCCTTAATTTTTTTTTACTGTGGTAAAATGCACTCACAGGAAATTTACCATTTTAACCATTTTAAGCACACAGCTCACCAGCATTAAGAACCTTCACACTGTTGTCCGACTGTCTCCACCATCATCTCCAGAACTTTCTCATCTTCTCCAACTGAGACTCTGTCCTCGTTAAACATCCCTCCCCCTCCCTGCCCCCAGCCCGGGGCCCCTACTGTCTACTTTCTGTCTCCAGGGATGTGACTGCTCAGGGACCTCACGTCGGTGCAGTCGGACACGATTAGTCCTTCTGGGTCCGGCTTGGGCCGTGGAGCCACACGGTGCTCTCAAGGTTTATCTGTTTACCAGGCGTTGGGATTCCGTCTTCCTGAAGGCTGTGTAATGTCCCTCGTACGCCGAGCCCTCGTTTATCCGTTCCTCTGTGGATGCCCGTCCAGAACATGCCTTTGGACGGAGCCAGCGAGGCCAGTTCCCCACCCCAGCCCAGCGCCGGGCCCCACCCTCGGCGACCAGACAGGAAGGTTCTCAGAGGCCATGTCACCCCACGTCCCCTGGCCCTCCCTGGAACAACTTTATCTCAGTAACTTTCAGGAAAACACCTTTTTTTTTTTTTAATTAGATGAAAAAACAAATCTGCTGGCACGCGACCAAAATATCTACAGATTAGTAGGCTTTGAAATCTCTCGTGCTCGCTCCCTTGTTAAACCAGGGAAACCAGGCACTGCTTCCAAGATACATTTCAAAAGCTTTGCAACGTGCTTTCTTAACACAAAAGTTAAGATTTAAACAGTAATACCACTAATTCCCCCACAATGGAGCTTAAACAGAGCCGAATGGGAGATAATGAATGTCCTGTAGGAATCACACGGAAAGTTGCATTATCACACGTAACGGTTTTTTTCCACATAATCTCGCCACTTAATAAGGCCACACGATTCCGTGCAGGAGGGATTTTAACAGATGCCGCTCCGAACTCAGCTGCCATTGAGACTGTCTCTGTTCTTAAAGGATTAGCATCCGGCAATGTTGGGGGCCTTGTAGACACTAATTAACCAGCGCGAGGAGGCAGTTGGGTCCCACCGGGCTCCCAGGGGCACAAGATTCGCTGGTGCTCACTGATGCTGAGACCCCACACCCCCACCCAGAGAACCCCGCCATGGTCTCTGTGGCCCCCACGGACTTGGGACGTGACCTAGAGAGTGGCTCCAAGCTCCACCCCTGGAGGACCTCATTCCTGCTGCTGGTGACGTGCTGATCCTCAGGACAAAATGCATTCACCTCCCCAGCTTTTCCGTGCAGTCGGACCACCCTCACGCCATCAGCCGCCTTCACTTCTGGGACACACCAGCTGGGGCTGATGGCACGACTGTGACCACTGCCACCCCGGGGGCCACGGGGACAGAGGCACCTGGGGAGGGGACAATGACTGGGGGGCAGGGAGTCCCCCGGAGCTGGAGCTGGTCTCCTTCCAAGACCCCTGCTGCCCCAGAAAGGCAGAAGGAGGACCCCCTGTGGTTGGGGCAGTGAAGGCTGGCAAGGTAGGTGCACGGGTGGAAACACGCTCAGGGCCCTGGGGTAGAGTGCGGCCTGGCATCCCAAGTGCCCGGCACGGGGCTCGGGAAACCCTGAATTCCAGACTCGATGACCTGGGGCTTGTGCGCTCAGGGCCGACGGAGACGGCCACTCTGGACAGGGCTCCGGCCGAGCCGCCTGTGGCTGAGGGAGCGCTCACCGCTGGGATCCAAAGGGCTCCTCTGGGGTTGGGGGGGCACACAGGCATGTCCGGGGGGCACTCAGCCCACCTCCAGCCCCACCCCAAGGCTGGATGACCCGCTGGAGCGTGTTTCTGAGGTCTCAGTAGCTGGAGCCCCACGCCCAGGGGTCCATCCGTCACCCACAGCACTGCCTGCATGCAGGGCCCAGGTAGGCGGCAGGGACCACAAGGGTTCTCGCGGCAGGATGTCCGAAGGAGCTGCTGACGGGAATGGGGGACCCCCCACAGTAGCCCCCCGACTATTGGGAGGAGCCCTGGGTCCCCAGGTGCCAGTCTGTATTCAGACAGACACACACTTGTCACAGAGAAAACCAAGAGGTTCCCTGTACATGTAAGGCCTGCAAGGCCCCCCCGCCCGTGCCCCCGGCTCATCTCATGGGCCCTCTCGAGGGGTGAGACACACAGAGGTCTGCCATCTCCTGGGCAACCCGCAGGGCCAAGCCTGGCTGGGTCCCAGCCACCCCTGAGGCCGCAGGGGCCCCTGGGGGTCTTCCCAGTGAGTCTCCAGGGCCCCAGGGACATGGGCATCCCTCCATGGGGGAGGAGGACCGCTTCCAGGGCCTGGGGAGGGTCTGCAGGCCCCCCACACAGCGGATGGCAAGATGCTCATGTTTTCTGGCATTTATCACCATCAGCAGCCTCCTAGGAAACCATGGCTCTTTGAAACAGGACTTGGGTAGACAAGAAAAATAACAAAAATAGCTAAAAAGAAGAGCAGCGTGGATCGAGGGCGTATGCGACGTGGGCATGGTGGCGAGTGCTGCCCCTTCCCCCTCCCAACCTCACACCACAGCTGGGGGGCAGCCGGAAGCATCTCCCTTACAGACTGGGCAGGTGGGCCCAGGAAGTGAGGCCACAGCCACAGCTGGATGGTGCCCAGGCTGGCTGGTGGCGAGGACCCCACAGGGTCCTGTGGTTGGGCTCCCAGCTCCCCGGGCACCTGCCCTGGGGGCGGCATGGGGGCGGGGGGCTGGGAGCAAACACACATGGGGCCCCCTCGGTCCCTGGGGACGCTGACCAGGGGGTCCGATGGAGCGTCTCAGCTTGGTAACTAGCCAGACTCAGCCCTGCCGACCCAGGCCGCAGTCTCGCCCCATCCCTCAGCCCACCTGCACAGGCCCCCAGGCTGCTGAGCCAGTCTGGAGCCCCCACCGGTCATGTGGGGGACAGCCCCCCGTAAGCCTTCAGCCGCACGTGTCTCCCCACGAGAAATCCACTCCCGACACCTGCCAACGTCATTCGCCGAGCGCCACGCACCCTCGGCGAGCCCCTCCCTGGCCCAGCCCTCGGTTTTCCCACCTGTACAATGGGGCACTCGGTCTCGGCAGGCGCCCTCCAGCACCTCCACCTCCAGCGTCCGGGGTAACCCGTCCTGAGGCTCCTTTTACAAACAAGCTGCGAGCCTGCCGGGGACACAGGTGTGCGCCCAGGCTGGCCTGTCCACACGGAGTTCCCCAGGAGAATTCCACAGGTGACACCGTGCATGCGGGCGACTCTGCGGGCTGGCCGCCTGGTCCACTCCGGGTCCTACCTGGGTCCGTGTGGACACACACAACCGTGGCTGCAGGCAACACGGTTGTCCTGTCTCCCCTCCCTCGCCCAGCAAGCTCCCAGGACGCCCCCGTGTCCAGGACGCCGAGGGCTGGCTCTCCACACACGGACCAGATTTCACACACAATCGCCCCAAGGGCTCTGCCCTGCGAGCCCCAAGACAGCAACCCCCCACGATTGGCCCCAGGAAACACAGGCGGCCTCAGGCTGGGGGAAAGAGCATGGAGAACGCTCCCTCTGCTGCATGTCGGGCTAAGTTCTCCAGGGAATTCTGCTGACCCTGTGGCTCCTGCGCCCCAGAGCCCAGGGGCCAGGTCCAGCCTCTCAGCCCCTAGAATGCAGCCACGCGAGGGCTGGGGCAGGACGATGGGAGGAAACCCCCGGCGACTCCCTGCCCACTAGCCAGGGGCTGTGTCGAGAAGCTTCAGCCCAAGGCGGGGGAGGGGGTGCAGGCGGCAGGGACCCCGGGCGGGGCAGGGCTGGAGTAAGGGCAGCCCCTCCATACACACACCATCCTGGAGCCACGGGATGCTCGGGGGCACCTGCTGTCCTGACCCCACCCCCACCCCGGGTCCAGGCACAGAGAGCGCCAGTGCTCACGGGCACAGACTGGGAGGAGGAGGGCCCTGACTGGACCGAGGGGCCACGGGCTCCCACTCGGGACTAGGGGGTGCGGAAGTCAGAGACGGATGGTCTCTGGTCCCTGGAAGGAGGTTGGCTCAGGACTCAGAGAGCTCATCCCAGGGCCCCCGTGGGAGCACTCCCACCCCCCAGGGAGCCCACCCCGTGTGCAGGCGGGTGGACACTGGCTATTCCTGGACCACAGGCAGCGCCACCCCCCGTCACTCCTCCAGCAGCTGAAGGGCGCTCCGGACTACTGGTCTCACCTGAGCGTCCCTGTGGCCACCTCCACCCCCCGTCACTCCTCCAGCAGCTGAAGGGCGCTCTGGAATACTGGTCTCACCTGAGCGTCCCTGTGGCCACCTCCTGGGTCCCTGTGCCCACCCCAAGCCGGCAGGAGACCTCCGTCCACAGTATGGGCGCCCTCAGGACCTCCCACACCTCTGTGCCCTCCCCTCCACATGGTCAGAGCTTGGGGCATCTCGGGCCGCCCTCCAGGTGGATGGCTGCGTCAGAGGCTCTCTGATGAGGGGCTGGGGGAGTAGGACCCCGGGGGACAGCCTGTGATGGGGCCTGGGCATCCCTCTCCTGCCCCCTAGTCTCTGCCTTTAATGGTGCTTCCCACCCAAGAGGAACCACTTTCCCTTCCAGAAGATTCCTCAGGCAGAGTACACCCCCGCCCCTTCTCATGCACAGTTTCCCAGCCTCAGTGGGAAGAAAACTACACCCAGAAGTTTGTTCTCAATGCCAAGACACACACTTAATGGAAAAAAAAAAAAAAAAAAAGAAATACGCGAGGTTCAGTGGTGAGTCAGCTCGTTAGGACTGGGGAGTGAAGAGAACGAACATCATAGACACATTTTGAATAACGTGCCGGGAAACTGCTAAGCTGGCAACCGACTGTTCCAAGTGGAATCAAACGTGCGCTGGGGGAGGCCGGGCACCGATGCCAAAGTGGCTTTCACAATTTTCTTTAAAAAATGAAAGAAAAGAAAAAACAACTAACTTTCACACAGACACGTGCAGTTCACGAATAGAAACAGAGTCCTGGCCCCATGCGGTCAGCTCAGCCTGCAGACGGCCGGCCCCAGTCAGGGCGGGACACCAGGGCCTCCGAGGGCAGGATGCAGGGTCTCTCGGCGTTGTCCCGTCCATCAAGGAGTGATGGGGTTCAGCAGGAGGAAGTCCCCAGCCCCCAGAAGAACCCAAACACAGGGAAGGCCCAGGCTGGAGGGGGCTGGTGCTTGCTACATTAAGGTCTGCAAGACCTCTGGTCCTGGGTGACGGCGTCAGTGCCCGGTCACAGGTGCATCATCTTCCAGCCCCCATGCGGTGAGTGGAACAGTGGACCCCAAAGGTAGGTGTGGTAGGTACCCAGAACCCTGGAAGGTCTACCTAGAACCCCGGAAGGTCTACCCAGAACCCTGGAAGGTCTACCTAGAACCCCGGAAGGTCTACCCAGAACCCTGGAAGGTCTACCTAGAACCCCGGAAGGTCTACCCAGAACCCTGGAAGGTCTACCTAGAACCCCGGAAGGTCTACCCAGAATCCCAGAACCCTGGAAGGTCTACCCAGAATCCCGGAAGGTCTACCCAGAACCCCAGAAGGTCTACCCAGAATCCCAGAAGGTCTACCCAGAATCCCAGAAGGTCTACCCAGAACTCTGGAAGGTCTACCCAGAACCCCGGAAGGTCTACCCAGAACCCCAGAAGGTCTACCCAGAATCCCAGAAGGTCTACCCAGAATCCCAGAAGGTCTACCCAGAACTCTGGAAGGTCTACCCAGAACCACGGACGGTCTACCCAGAACCCCAGAAGGTCTATACTACCCCAAAGGTAGGTCTACCCAGAACCCTGGAAGGTTTACCCAAAACCCCAAAAGTTCTACCTAGAACTCCAGAAGGTCTACCCAGAACCCCAGAAGGTCTGCTGCTGCTGCTGCTAAGTCACTTCAGTTGTGTCCGACTCTGTGTGACCCCACAGCCGGCAGCCCACCGGGCTCCCCCGTCCTTGGGATTCTCCAGGCAAGAGTACTGGAGTGGGATGCCATCTCCTTCTCCGCCCAGAAGGTATAACCTACCCCAAAGGTAGGTCTACCAAGAACCCTAGAAAGTCTACCCAGAACCCCGGAAGGTCTATCCAGAACCCTGGAAGGTCTACCCAGAACCCTGGAAGGTTTACCTTACCCCAAAGGTAGGTCTACCCAGAACCCCGGAAGGTGGTCTGCTCTGGGGTAAATGTCCTTGCAGATACAGTGAAGCTCTCAGGATGAGGTCATCTGGATGCGGGTGGGGCCGAAATGCAAGGGCGCGCATCCTGATAAGAGAGGAGCAGGAGGAGGCCACGTGACACAGAGACTGGAGAGATGGGTCCCAAGCCCGGGAGAGCCAGGGCTGCCGGGAGCCACCAGAAGCACGAAGCGGCCTGGAAGGAACCCCCCCACCCCCGCAACGTCTCGGCCTAGACTCCCGACCTCCAAAAGAAGGGGACAGTAAATGTCCATTCTTCAAGCCCCCGTCGTGGGCCTGTGTCCTACAGCCCCTGGAAGCTGACCGCCTACCTCTCTCTCCAGCATCCTCCGTGGAGTGCATGTCCCGCATTACAGGGAGGCCCCTTCGTTCTCAGTTGGCCTGGACACCAAGGAAGTGACCATGGCTACTGGAGCGTGGCCTGTGATGACCCTCATCCAACTGCACGACCCTCTGGGGCCCCTGCTGCCCAGAGCCTCAGCCCCGTGCCCACCAGCCTCCTGCTGCCTGGCTTAGCCTGTTCGCTGGGCCTGGCGCGCAGTAGATGCTCCATAAACATGCGCCCCCGTGGCTCACTGCCTCCACCGCGACCCCCCCACGAGCGTCCCTGTCTGGCTGGGAAGGAACTCTCCATCTTCTGTGAGCAGGAAGCCAGCCCCGTGGCCGTAAATAGAAGGTAACCATAAAAATAAACACACGACCGTTAAAGTGAAAAATGCCCACCCAAGCCCGCATAAAGTCATCTCGTATGCACAGCCTACGTGCCCTGGCTTTGGGAAACACTGATTTACAGATGGAGGCGTGCTGAGGACTTCCGGGCCGCTCCCAACCCTCACCTCCAGGAGATGCGGCTTCTGCCTCAAGCTGGGACTCAATGGCCATTGCCCTGTGGGCCCAGACGCCAGACAGGGACCACGTCTTTGCCTGAACACTGATGGGGCGTCTGCCCGTCCGGGCGTCCCTGGGACAGAGGTGGTGAGACCCCTGCACGCATGGCACACCTGGCCGGGCTCCTCCCGGCATGCGCCCCTCAATCACCCGCGTGTGGCCTGCTGGCTTCCTGCAGCCGTGGCAACAACGAGAGCAAACCCTGGAAACTCATCCCACTGGGTCCTGGGAGCCTCAGGTTCAAGGTCACGGCGTGGGCAGGGCCGCGCACTCTCTGGAGCCTCTGGGGGAGGGTCCTCTGCCTCTTCCAGCCTCTGGAGGCCATGGGCATCCCTTGGCTGGTGGCCACATCGTCCGTCTCTGCCTCCATCTTCACATGGGCCTCTCTTGCATCTCTTCTTTTCTAAGGACGCTTCTCTCTGGGTGCAGGGTGGACCCCATCCAGACGATGGCGCCCAGAGAGTCTTACCTTAACCTCACCTGCAAATCACCCTCCTCCCCAACCAGGCCCCCCCACAGGTTCTGGGTGCACCGTCCCTGGGGGGCCACGGCTCAGCTCTCAGCCGCGCGCTTCTTCAGGAGCCCGGCTCGTCACGCACAGGGTCTCACGGGCACCAGCACACAGCTCGTGCTGGCGTACTGCAGGCGTTCAATGTGTGGCCCACCCTGGGCCACTATGTCTAGCAAGGCCGTCGCCCAGGCAATCGGCCCCGGGGGCTGTGGCCGTGCAGGGCTCCTGGGGAAGTGGGGCTCAGGATGATGGCGGGGGGTGGGGGTCCTGCAAAGCATAGCTAAGCATCAGCGAGACCGGGGCTCCTGTCTCAGTAAAGCGTGCGGAGCCTGCTCAGCTGCTCCTGCGGTTGGAGGAGAAGAGAAGGAACTGGCTGATACAACCCGCCTTCTCCAGGCAGAGGCTGACTTTGAAAAGACTGTGTGTTTGAAAGGCTGCACACCCTCCTCCAGACTCTTGGGAAGAACAAAGGGCTGAGGGTGGGCATGTGTGGTGTGGTTTGGGACTTCCCGCAGGGTCCTCAGGGACCTTCCAGAACCAGCCTCCAAGAGGGAAGCGGCAGAGGGGGCCGCCCACGAGGTCCAGCCTCAGCCCCTTGCCGGACTCACTGTCATACCAGGAGACCAGGGCACAGACCAGCCACTGGCACCCCGGGGTCACAGGTCCATCGCTGAGGTCTCACCCCAAGTCCTGCAGGGTGGGGAAGGCAGGCACCACCATGCCGTCCCCCCAGTCTGAGACCTCGGATCGCTCCCCCAAGCCAGGGAGCCGGTGCCCATGGGACCCGCCAGGGCCACAGCTGGTGGACTGAGGCCTCCAGGGTGACCACCCCAGGCCCAATAAGGACCAAGTCATTATTGCCCAGGACACCAGGGAGCTCAGTGTACTGAAGGTAGCCCTCTCAGGGCTGGCCAGGCTCCCCCAAGTCCTGCCCGAGGTGCCCCGACTGTCCCTGGGTTACACTGCCCTGGAGGTGGCCACCACGTGGCTGGAGAGGCACCACCCTGGCCGTCCCATCCCGCCCTAGGAAGGCCTGAGACGGTCCAGGGTCTCCTGGCCCCGACCTCAACCACCAGGAGCATCCTGGCCTGGATGCCAGAGGAGACATCATACCTGCAGGGTTTTCATCGGACGGGGCAGGCTCCATCTCCTAAGGAGGATTAGACGCAAAGAATAAAAAGGACTCCCGTGCACCCTGGGAGAGCAGCAGACAAACACGGGCCCGTGGGTGGGAACGGCTGGACCCGGGGTCACCCGCCCCACGGGTGGGCTGCGAAGACCACTGGACACACCCACAGCCCTTGGCTCAGTCTTGTCAGACACGCGACTCCGTCTACGGGGCTGGGGGTCAGCCACGGTGCCTCACGTGGGTCCCCCGAGCACGGTCTGAGTCTGTGACCCACTTTCTCCAATCACGTGTGGGATCTTCCTACTGAAAGTGGGGGTCGTCTGGGTGGTACCCCCCGAGCTCCCGGGCGGCCAGAGGGGCTGGGGCACAGGGCAGGCCTCCCTCCCACTCCTGCAAAGTTGTGTTTGGACAAAGGGCCACGTGATCCACAGGGGACCATCCATAAATCACCACAGACACCATCAAGTCACCCAGACGAGGGCGGCAGAGCACACGGCCCAGCTCCTGCCCTGGGCCGCCGGGGCACTGGCGACGATTGGCGGCAGAGGCCGTGTGGATGGCAGGGGGCGGAGGGCCTGCACAGCCAGGCCATTGGGGGGACGCCCACCCGGTTCCCCACCTGCGAGCGTCTGCCCTTCCCCTGCTAAAAGGTGACCCTGCTTCTCCTCCCCCACCACCCCCTGCAGCTCCACAAACACACACGGGTGCCTGGAAGGAAGGGGCTGGCCCTTCCCGCTGCTCAGGTCACTGCCAGGGGGCTGGGTGGGCCGAGAACAGCCTCCGTCCACCGCCAGCCCCGTGCAGCCAGCTCAGTGGGTGACCCTCCGGGCCTGCAGCCTGGGCCAGCTCGTGGACAGCATCTCAGCCCCAGGCAGGCGGCAAAGGCTTCCCGCCCTAGGGACTACGGAACGGCTAGGAAGCAGGCGGGTCCCAGCCTTCCTGCGCTGGACTCTCTGGGGCCACGTGGGGATGGGCCCTCCCCGCCGGGGTGGGGGTCGGGGCAGGGCTTCACTCAAGCCTGGTCAGCGGCCTCCAAATCCCTGGAGGCTTGGGGCCACCCCAGCCCACCAGGCTCTCAGGGCCCAGGCCCGCGTCTGCCAGGAACACGGCCGAGACCCTCGGTCTGACGGGTCCCGGGGTGGCCTGCGGGGCTGGGCCTGTCCCCTGCCCTTTCAGCTGTCCTGGGCTCCATCTCCCTTGGGAAGCCCCTTGCCTCAGAGATGGTTCTGGAGGGCACAGGTTGGGTCGGTGGTCAGAGCCCTTGTGAGGGAGAGATGGAGGGCCCTGTCCCTCCCTGGGAACTCCCTGAAGCAAGACCCAGCATCCTGGAACGTGCTGGCAGCTGCAGCTGAGGCCTCCCAGATGAGATGACCTGGGGAAGGAATCTCAGGGGGGCAGGGAGTGGGCGTGGAGTGGGCAGCTTGAGTCCCTGGAGGGGCTCCGTCCAAGATCAGCATCGTCTTCAGCTCAGGAAATACGGGCTGGACCAACCTAAGTCTCTGGTCTGCGACCTGTCCATTCTGCCAAGGAGGAGACTGAGGGTCCCAGTGGTCCAGTGACTTGCCTGATATCACATGTCCAGCCAGCTTCCCAGTTACAAAGGCCATTTGCACAAGCATGTGTAAGCCCACGAGCCAGGCGCTGGGTCAGTGAGGTACGGGATGTGTGAGGGGGGGTAGGTATGAGACTCCAGGAGCCGCTGGGCTCCGGGTCCAAGCAGAGAAGAAGAGACAGTGAGCGCACACGCTGGCCCACGTCCCCTTGGCTCTGTGACCTCTGTGACCTGTCCGTGGACATCGCTGGGCCTCGCTGGACGTGGCCGCCTCGGGCAAGGCAGCCCCAGGGTGCTGGGGGCAGAGACGGGACCCCCGGGCCTCTGCCCTGCTTCCTGCCTCCAGGCTGGGCGCTGCGCCCACGTGTGCCTGCCTGTGTGTCCATGCGTGCATGTGTCCCCACGTTTGTGACCATGTCACCTGTGTGAGCGCCTTGGTGAGCACAGAGGAACAGACTCAGAGGGAAAGATGAAAGGGAGCGGTCACGGCGGGCCGGCTGGTCACCAGCACAGCAGGACGAGGACTCCAGGCCTCACTGCGTGCCCCTCCAGGGGGCTCAGAGTCCATTCACTGAACACGTGTGAACAGCAGCACACGTTACACGCAGACGCACAGTGACAACCTCGATGCTTTCTGTCACGCAGCTCATACTGCACTCTGCGTCTCCTGTAACCATCTACTGACCGGCAAGTGCAGAGATTAAGGGCGGCTTCCTGATCCAAGAGCAGGTTCTCAGTGGATCTCACTCACTCCATGTGCCTACGGACATAACACCTGTGGAGAGTTTAGTGAACGCATCCACGTCATCCAACCAGTCCACCCTAAAGGAGATCAACCCCGAATATTCAACGGAAGCACTGGTACTGAAGCTTCAATACTCTGGCCACCTGATGCTCAGAGCCGACTCACTGGAAAAGACCCGATGCTGGGAAAGACTGGGGGAAGGAGGAGGGGACGACAGAGGATGAGATGGCTGGATGGCATCACCGACTCGATGGACGTGAGTTTGAGCAAGCTCCGGGAGACAGTGGAGGACAGCAGAGTGCTGCAGTCCATGGGGTCGCAGAGAGTCGGACGTGACTTCACGACTGAACAACAAACCACCACACACACACACACACACACACACACACACACACACACGATGAGTCGGCGGTGCTCCGCTGCCGGGGACCCAGCACCCCCGCCTCCTGCAGGCCTCAGCGGCCCTCCACAGGGAGGGGACCTGGCCACCCCACACTGCCCCCTCGCCGCTGGCACCCCTACACGGGGCTGTGTCCCCAGGATGTGCAGAGACCCTGGTGTAAGAGCCTGGTGCGTACAGGTTTGTAAAGCAGACTCTGGAGCTGGAGCTCACACGGTCTGCTGCAGGGCCCCTGATGCCTGCTCAGGGTGGAGGCCAAGACAGGGCCTGAAGAGCTTCCAGAGATGAGGGCGGAGAGTCTGGCCAAGGGCAGCCCTCCCCAGCCTGCACGCCTGTGCCTGGCCCGGGGGTGTACAGCAGCCGGCCAGGCCCTGGCACCCCAGCAATCACCCCCTGACCAGCCCTTCTCCGCTCTCACTTTGTCCAGCTGTCAGATGCTCCTCAACAAGGCTCCCGTCACGTTGAGTGCGGGCTTTAGACTCTCTGCCACGCGGAAATGATGATACATGGCAATGAGGAGCCGGGCTATTTCAATGCAGCCCCCAAGTGCCCCCCAGCCAGCCCCACTTCCCTGGCCTCACAAAGGGGCTCTGCTGAGGGGAGAAAAGGCAGCGTGGCCGGGCCCCTTGGTGCGCACCCGGAGCCTCCGGGAGAAACAGGCAGGCAGGGTGGGCTGGGTGCCCCTGGCCTCCCGGGAGGTCCGGGCGGGTGGTCGGAAGCGTCTGGAACACAGGGCGTCTCAGTCTTCTGCCGACTCGAACACCAGCCCCGGGCCTCTGTCCTGACCCTCCTTGTTATCACAGCCTCTGAGAACCATCTGGGCACAGCCTAGGCCCCGGAACTCTCCCGTGCTCGGAAGCTCGACACGGGATCCACAATCCTTCCCGACCCACAGGGGACTGCCTGCATGCGTCAGTGCCTGGGAGACCCTGTGTGGGTTGTAACCAGGATGATTTTCTGCTCCCACAGATACATTTCTGATGGACCCCTGGGTTCCAGGAACTGTGCTGTCAGGCCTCTGTCCACTTTTTAAAATACACTCACAGGCGTAAGAGACAGAGTTAACTCTGGGCTCACTCCTGAGCTCGTGACGACGACAGCGATGACCGCCAGGAGCACAGAGTCACGGCCACTCACAGGACACCACGGAGGGGCTGCTCGGGGGTACGCGTGCTCCCCCGGCCCTGGGCGCCCAGAATTCCGTTTCTCTTCCAGAATGAGGCGCTAACTAAATAAACCAAAGTGGAATCCTGTTTACTCAACAGTCGGCCCTCAGAGCAGCTGTCCGATTCAGAAAGGACCTCCGGAATCAAGGCCGGGTCCACGGCAAGCGTGTCCGGATGTACACACTCATCTCCCGAAACACGCTCTCCCACAGAGGCTGTGAATCACACGCCCACCCACCTCCCAGCTCTGCGGCCCCCAAGGAGAGGGAGACAGGCAGACCTCAGACCCACAGCTGCAGGGAAGAGCGGACTGTACTGCTCCGGTTACATCAGCGGCGACCCGAGGGCCTGAATCTGCACGGTGATTGAAAAGCTAGGAGAAAAATACCTTCAAGTCTTTCGTAGAGAGAGACGGAAAATCCTTTTTTTCCCCTAATTCCTGCCATTTCCTTAAGGCCGTGTTCTGAGACCTAGCATGGTTAGGGAGATCAAAGGAAGTCTCCCCTCTGCCTTCTTGGGGCGCAGCACCACGCGGGCCTTCTGTCCCCCGAGTAAGAGGCTGCATTTGAAATCAGCTCCCCAGACCGCCCCCCCACCCCGCCCCGGACTAGTTCACAAACACGGGGCACGTGAGTGCTGTGTCGAGGCCAAGGCCAGCCCGAGCTCCCCAGAGGAGGGGCAGGGCGTCCCGAGGGGTGAGCAGGAGGAGGCAGGGTTGTCCAGTTCCCCACGGCCCCCGCCCCAGGCCGCAGCCCTCTTTCCCCCGCCCTCTGAGCGCCCGGCCCGGCTGGCCACGGCGGGCAGGAGGCTCTCACAAAGACCGGCCCGGCCAAGACTGCAATCAGGAACCACAATACGCCTCTCTCTCGTGCACAGCCCTATTCATCTTCGCCAACACTGGGAGACAGACTGGCCAGAGGGGGACAGATTAGCCACGGGGTGACCCGCATCTGCACACAAAAGGCGGAGTGTGGAAAAGCGGCTCCCCAGGCCCCCCATTCTTCACCGCTGAGAAAGCCAGATTCAGGGAAATGGCCATTTAAACAGCTCTCTCCCACCCGTCCGCAGACAACAAGTCACGATTGTCTGTCCGCCCGCCGCGCTCCCCCCTCCTGGGGCCAGTGCGCCTGGAAGGAAGTGGCCCGGGGCCTGCAGCCAGAGGGCCCGGGGGTCCCGTGCATCCAGGGCGGGCCGCCCCCCGGCCCCCCAGCACCTGCCCGGGGCTCCTGACCCCACAGGGGACAGTCAGGGAGGGCAGGGTGCTTGCTCTCAGTCTGACCTTTCAGAGATACGGGGTGCAGGGTGCTCCACCCTGGGAAGCAGGACTGTGACATTCTTCAGGATGGACAGACGGCGCTTCTAAGGACTGCAGAGGGCTGTGCACACAAACTTCCCCCGAGTGCCTGCAGAGCGCGGACCTGCTCCGGGCCCCACGCCCCACCTCCCTGTTCCTACACCGGCTTCCAGAGCGTTGAGCGCCTCGCTGAGGTTGCTGCCCAGAGCAGGGTAAACGCGGAGGTTTCTGTGCCAGGCTCTCCAATAATCCAATCTCAGAAAACAGCACCCTCTCCAAGCAAGATGAGGCCCCGAACCCCTGCCCTGCCCTGCACCCATACTCTTTGAATCCAGAAGACAGAAACTCTCTGTCGATCAAAACATGCGTTTTGACCTTAAGACGCGGGGCCTCATGAGGACGGCAGGGCCTCTGAAGACAGCAGGACCCGTCGGCTCCCACCGGGCGAGCGGAAGGCCGGGGCTCAGCCAGAGGTGCTCAGAACTCCCTCTCTCACCACGACGGCTCTAGGATCACGGAGAATCTGTGTCCACACAGAACAACCCCCTCCCCGGGGGAACACACACACAGCCCGGCCCTTTCCACCTTAGAAGCAGTGAACTTCACAGGAGTCCCCTTTCGAGAGATCCCCCTGAAAGCACAGCCCGGTGGAAAGGAACCGTCGTCCACTTGGTGGGCCCCAGAGTCCCCTGGCAGAGGGCGCAGCTGGCATCAGCCCCTGGGTGGCTTGCTAGCCCCCAGGGACCACCCATCCCCAGCCACTCCTGAAGCAAGCCCGTGGTGGAAGGCGGCCCTCACCGGGCCCTCTCGGGGCCGCCTGGGCCTGCAGCAGCACCGCCAGGGTCGGGGGGTGGTCCCCTCTCCCTTCAGGGCCTGGACCCAAAACCAAGGGCAGGAAGTGGACACCAGGCCAAAGGAGCAGGTGACGGGCAGCCTGGCCTCCCACACCTACCTGCTTCCGGAGAGCCAGAGGCAGCTCGTTAATTAGGCTGGAAAGCAGCTGAACGCTGCACACTGACCTTTGTGAGGGCCGGGAGCTAACGAGGATCTGCCTGCTCTTCGGGCCACGGAGGCTTGGAGGTGGGCTGACCTGCCCTGTTGGCCGGGGTTGGGGGGGCACCGCGCAGTCCTGGGGGCAAGGGGCCTGGGGGCGAGTGCACGGCCACCATGGCAGTGGGCGCCGCCCGGCGGCTGTTCCACAAGGGCAGCCGGGCTGAGCCCAGTGCACCTGGGCTGCCCTCCAGAGCCCAGGCCTCCGAGCCAGCAAGTTCCCAGGAATGCCCCGGTACTCGGGTCCACACCCGCCCTGCGAGCCCCGGGGCTCCTGCCCTGGACAGCAGGTGCAGGGCCGCCCGTCCCACAAATGCTTCCATCAACTTGCTCGACTCAACCAAGTCCCAAGAAAGAGACCCACTGCAGCGCGAGCTCTGCTCTCAAGCAGGCAAGGAGGACGGGGGGCCGGACTTGGTGCGGGGCCAGGCGCTCTGGCGGGCGAGCCCCTGCTCCTAGAGCCGGCGGGCCCCGGGCTCGCCCGGAAGGCGGCGCGGAGAGCGGGGTGCGGACGCGCAGGCCTCGTCCGGGGCTCCCTCCGCCCGGGCCCGCGCCTGGCCCGCCAGCGTGGAGCGCGGGTGCCATCTACCGAGAGCCGGCGGACAGAGGCCAGGCGCCGCTGCCCACGAGCCGTGCGGGGAAGGGGACGGCACGGCAGCCCCGAAGCGGGCCGGGGCCCGGCGGCGCCAGAGGCACCGAGGCCGCCGCGTCCGCGCCGCCCGCCACCTCGGACCCGGGGCTGAGCGCGGCTGCGGGATCCACGCGGGGCCGGGCAGGGTGCGCGCCGGGCGCCGGGGCCCCGCGGTGGTGCCGGGCTGGCCGGGCCGAGCGCGGCGGCGGCGGCCGAACGTGCTGGAAGCCTGGCGCGCGGGGGGACAATTACCTTCTTTCAGGAACTGCGCGTGGATCACCAGGACGAGGAAGCAGCAGAGCGCGGCCCCCGCGAGTGCCCAGAGCGCCTTCAGGAGCTGCATCGCGGAGTGCCCACTCGGCTGACGCCCCCCAAGTCGAGCAGCAAAGGTCCAGGCGCCGCATCAGCGCCCCGCCGGGTGCAGCCGCCGCGGCCGCCCGCTCGCGCCCTCCATCCGCGCCAACGCCGCGCTCCGCCGCGACTGGAGGTGCCGCTCCGGGAGCCGGGCTGTGTCTTTTTGGGCAGGGGGAGGGGAGCGGGCGGGGGCGCGGGGAGGGGGCGGGCGGGGCGGGGAGGTTAGCACCGAGGCTCGGGCCGCGGCGGCCGCCGCTCCGGCCGCTCGGCCACCAGCGCGGGCTGCGGGGCGCCGGGGGCCCGGGCGCGGGGGGGTGGCCGCCGCGGCCCCATGAATCAGCCCCGCCGCCGCCCCCGGAGCCGCGCCGCCGGCAGGGCTCGGACGGCGGGCCGTGGATTGCGCAACGGCCCGACCGCCGGTCGCCTGTCGCCTCCCGCCGCTGCCTTCCTCTCGCCGCCGCCGCCGCGCTCGCTCCGGCCCGGGGCTCAGGGGGCCGCGCTGCCGCCGCCGCCGCCGCCGCCGCGGAGAACCGAGCGCGGGGCCGGGGCTGCGCGCCGGGCGCGGGGCCGCCGCACCATCGCCGCCGCCGGGGCCCGCGCGGCCGGGCCCAGCCCGCAGGCAGAGAACTTGCGTGGCCCGGTGGCCCTCGAACGGTGCCGGCCTCCGCGCTCCCGGAGCCCGCGCCTCCGCCGCGGCGGCCGGTCGAGGCCCGGCCCGGGCTCCCGCGGGCCGCCTGCCCGGCTGGGCCGGTGGCGGCGGCGGTGGCGGCCGCGCCGACAGGTGGGGCCGGCGACAATGCGCGCCTCGCCCGCGGGACGCCGCCGCTCCGGCCCGTGGCGCGCGCCCGCCGCCCGATCGGCTCGGTCCTTCTGGGGAGGCGGCGGGAGGGGCCGCGCGGCGCTCGGACTCCGGCCCGCGCCCGCCGCCGTCTGCGCTCCTGCCTGCCCGCCGAGCCGCCGATGCGCACTGGGCCGCGGAGGGGACCCAGGGGACCCCTGCCGCCCTGCAGCGCCCCCGCCTGGCAGGCCGGCGGGTCAGGCGAGGCCGGTCCGGCCGAAAACCGCGGGTCGGGCTCCACCTAGGCGCGCAGGGGCCTCACTGCAGAGGCGGCCGAGGCGGGGGCCGACCGAGCGGGGATCGAGCCCCTGGTGCGCCCAACCCCCCAGCGCTCCGCGGCTCCCGGGGAGGACGGGGGGGCGGGGACCCCGGCCTAGGCGTCGCCACTGCCCAGGACTGAGCCGCGGCGGCTTCTGAAAATCTGCACCTCGTCCTGGAAATACACTCGCTGCACATTCCGGCCCCAGTAGGTGCCATCCTTCCGGCCAGCGGTCGGCGAGTAGGCGCTCACTCAACGCCCGGGGCTGAGCTAGATGCAGGAGCGGGCCGTTCCTGGCCCGGCCTCCTCCTGCCTCTGGGAAGCGCTGGCATTCGCTACCAACCCGTTTTCCTCACCAACTCTGAGTCCCGGAGCCGGGGTATCTGTGCCCAGTTCAGCGTCCCGGAGGCCAGTCTAGGTCTCAAGGCAGTTGTTTGCCTGAATTGAATTTCAAATAAAATTCCAAATTCCCAGCAAAGAGCTTTGGCTGGGAATCAGGGAGGGAGCCTCTGCCTGATCCTAAGCCCCACCGTGTGGGGTGGGTGGGGCACAGGAAAGGGTCCCACTGCCAGAGGGTCCTAGGGAGCCTTAGGCCTGGACAGCAGGCCCCAGAAAGCTGCTTTCGGCCTGCAGGGACATTGATGTGCAGGAAGGGAAAGGGGCCACTCCTGGGAGTGCTCCTGGAGGTCAGGTGAGTCACGGCCCTCCACCACACTTGGGGACACAGACAGCAAGTCACTCCAGACCAGCACCAAGGTTGCTGCCGCCGACCTGGCCTGAGGTGCTGCGCCAGCCCCGGTCAGAGGGGAGGCCGCCCCTGAAGCAGTGCCCCACGCGGGCTGCGTTGCTAGCCAGGACCCCTCCCTGTGGATGGTCCACAAGACAGAACACCAGCTCTGGGCCGCTACCTGGAGAAGTGGCTGCAGCCTCAGACAGGCCAAGCAACTCAGACCCTGCCTTGTGGGTGGCGGGGTGGGTGGGTGTGGTCTCTCTCCCCTTGCATGGACCCTCGGAGTCCCCTTTACTTTAACAGCCTCTTCCTTGGCCTTCACCCC
Organism: Bos indicus; assembly: GCF_029378745.1. Taxonomy (NCBI): domain Eukaryota; kingdom Metazoa; phylum Chordata; class Mammalia; order Artiodactyla; family Bovidae; genus Bos; species Bos indicus. The sequence continues at coordinate 118,895,535 of NC_091764.1, read as the reverse complement.
CAGGCACTTTGCAGGAAACTCCCCCTGCAGCAGCCTCTGGGGAGCCGCCCTTCCTAACAGAATAGAGCCTGACCTCCACCAAGGTCAGTGGCGGTCAGTCCTCACCTGGTGCTGTGCTGTCCCCCTCAGAAGGCTTGAGGATCGCTGGGTGCTCACTACACACACACCCCCAGGACCCCAAAGGGACCTCAAGCAGAAAGCAAGGCCAGCCTCTGACATCCTCTGTGCCCAGTCAGGTGGCTACTACTGGAAATTTTGAACATTGCAAGTATTCTCCATTCCCCAGGAGAACTTTTACAAACTAACCATTTCGAAGCTCCTTCTATAAAGAGAACTAAGAGAAGAGAGTTTATAAAGAGAACCAGGGTGTAAATTTATTTTCAACAAGTGCAACAGGAGGGGAGGTGCCGTGGGGACCAGACTGCCCTCCGGCTCCAGGGCCTTCCCCAGGGCCACACGAGCCCGTTGCTCGTGCCCTCAGAGGAGTGACAGGTCCACAGAGGGGATTAGCCGTGCCACTGGGGAGTGAGTTCACGGTGTCCGAATAAACACCACACGCACCGCAGGAGGGAACACCCGGGGTCTGATCAAAGAGATGCATCGGAATAAATGATAAAGCCATACTGGTGTGTGTACGCATGCGCAGTCACTTCAGCTGTGTCCAGTTCTTTGCGACTGAATGAACTGTAGCCTGCTAGGCTCCTCTGTCTGTGGGATTCTCCAGGCAAGAATACTGGAGTGGGTTGCCGTGCCCTCCCCCAGGGGATCTTCCTAACCCAGGGATTGAACCCGCATCTCTATTGTCTCTTGCACTGGCAGGGGGGTTCTCTACCACTAGCACCACATGGGAATTGCGCCCCCCCCCCCAAATGAGGACAGTCTTCAGGCCAGGAAGGGTGGGGAGTCCTGGAGCCACATGCTGGAAAGAAGGGAAGAGGCTGTAGCCAGAGGTGTTGGAAGGATGTCCAGGGTTCCAGAGCCAGCACATGTGACCCCAGAGGAGGAAGCATGCCTCCAAGGAGCAGAGGCCAGGCGCTCGCAGGTGGGAGTTGTGGAGCGAGCTGCTGTCAGGCAAGGGTAGCTCAGGCCACAGCTGTAAGAGGGCTGTCCGAAGAGAGAGGCGTCTTCTGCCTGGGGAGGGGCCCAGAGGGCTGGGTGTGGAAGACGTGCCTTTTGCTTGATGTGTCTCCAACTGAAACTTGACGTTCCCTTCAGTTGGCCACGTAGGCAGTAAACGTAAGAGTTTAGGTGTAACTGTGATTTTTGTCACTACCAGAGATCGCAGGAATCTTCATATCACATTACAGCTCATGCAGATAGCTTGAAATATCACCCTGACTTCCAATTATGGTTGTCCCACTGCCAGACATTTTTATGTAATGTTTTAATAAGGAAGCAAACATATTACTATATCAAAATAGGTTTCCCAACATTTGATAAAACTGCATTTCAATATAATTGGTTTTCTTAGTAATCTTGTATGTTTTTATGTTGTTCTGAGAAGGGTTTCATAAGCATCACCAGATTGCCAAAAAGGCCCATGGGACAAACAATGCCTGGGGTCTCCTGATCTCCTGAGAAAGGGAGAGTGTGAGAGAGAGCCAGAAAGGGCAGAATGGACATCTCTGGTCATCCACAGCAGGTAGGGACAGGGGTCAGAGGCAGGACCATCCCCTGGGAGGGAGATGCACAAACATCCCCAGGCTGCAGCTGGCCATCATCAGGCCGGTCTGGGACTTTGCTTGCCCACCACCTCCACTGCTCCTTCCAAGGGTGCCTAAGTGTCCATGTGCCCTGCCTGTTCGCAGGGAACCCGCAGTCAGCTCTCCAGGTCAAGCAAGAAGCCTGCTGGTTCAATAGGACGAGAGTGACATCGGTGAGCAGTGACTGTACTCACTTCCACACTTATTCCTGTAGAGAGAGGACCTGGCCAGGAGGACGACCAGGTGTTTGCAGAAAGAGACGGAAAACCCAGGACATGACTACTCTTAAGACATGACCCTGGGCGGTGGTGGGGGGTGGAAATCACTAATGACTCAGAGAAAAGTAAAGTAATAAAAATAATAATTCAAATAGCATCATTCTAGAAGAAATTTGATAGAACGTGCACTAGTGAAAGAGAATAAGTTACCGTGAAACAAAGGGAAAGAAAACAAGAAGAAAAACTTGAGAATCAACAAGACTAACCAGCCTGGGGCTCGAGGGGATACCCTGAGAAGTAAAACGGGCATGAGTGGAAACCAGGCGTGGAAATTAAGGGATGCCTTGCAGAACAGAGAGTAGATAGAAATAGATGGGAGGGTCGGTAAAGGCTGAGACATGCAAGGTGTCAAACGCCTATCTACAGAAAGTTTAAAGGAGAAGGTAAAAGGCAACAGAGACTAGGAAATTCAGACAACCGAACACACATCCTTGGATGGCAGCCCCCAGACTCAGAATAAGTCTGACTCAGACCAGGACCCAAGAAATGCAAGGGACTTGGAGCAGCTGGCAGAATGAAGAGAAGAAAGGAATGTTCTGGGAAGTCAGACGCTGGGGTTTCCATTAGCAGCACGGCTTCTAGAAAACCCCGGAGCAGGTCATTCGGTGCTAAAGAGATAAGTTTTGGCACCTAGAATTTTATACCCAGCTAGACTATCAACGTGGTTCCGCATTTGAGGTTTGAGGGCACACACGACTCCGGTTGACTGGCCACGTGTCCACAGCAGCAAAATGACCCAGGGTGACATCCCAGCAGAAAAAGGAATCAAGGAGTTGGGTGTGGGAATATGGGACTGAAGAATATCTAGCATATTTGATTCTTTAGATGTGAAATAAGCTGTAAAGTATGTGCTTAAAAGCACATTAGGCCCTCACACTGGGGAGAATCTCCTTTAACTGGTAACACCTTCACTATAAAATGTTACATCTCTTTCTTCACAGGGCTGTCTTTGCTGAACAATATTTATAAAGTAGTATTGTAAATGACACTGATCTCTCGGTTTGTTTTAAAATCCACAAGTAGACAAAACTCAGAAAAAAATGTTTATGGTAGAAAGGTAAATACAGATCTTAAACCTTGATTTTTTAAAAAAAAATTATATGAAACAAGGGAAGGTACGGTGGTATTGAAGTGGGCTTTCTGATTTCTCCTGGCTCAGAGTGAGAGGTGCTCAGGCCCTGCCCTGGAACTTGCTCTAAACCATAATGTGTGTCTGACTATTTCCTAACAAGGCTGATCAGAAGCAGTGAGTCAAGGGGTAAACATTTAAGTCAGCACTTACAGCCACATTGGGTAAAAATAAATAAATAAAAATCACAGCAGGAAGGCCCAGATGATGAACAGTTTTGTCCCTGGGGAAAAGGTCAGGGCGTGAGAAAAACCGAGGCAGAATCTTGCTTTCCATTTGTTATTTGATTTTTTTTTCTAACATGTGAGACATTTAAGCTCTGTGATTTGAGAAGACCTAGTATTATAAAAATACTGTAAATGAATCGCATTCTGTCCATATAATGTAATAGTCTGCACTTGTTGAAGAGAACGAAGTGGTATTTATAGAGGGAGATAACAGATATAAACAAAATAGAGATGGTCACAGCTATGTTTTTAAATAAGTGTGAACACACTCTAACAACTAAAGACCATGAGATCAGGAGGGGATGGAGGGCTGGCCCTGGCTGGTGGAGAGAAGTCACCCGCGTGGAAGGGAGTCACGTGGCTTTCTAGGAGGGGGAGGACCAGGAAGACGCAGCAGGTGGGGCCCAGCTGGCAGGCTCATGGCCAGGAGACCGGAGTCCAGAGCTCGCAGAGGGGACCGAGTTGCCAGTGAGCGTGCCAGACAAGGAAACGGGAGGCAACAGGCAGAGGAAGCCACGAAGGGCAAGCGTTGGAGGTCAGGACTGGGGTGAATCCAGTGCAGCCTCGGGCCGCCGACGCTGTGGGAAGGAGTAGGACCCCGGGCTGAAGCTCTGCCTCTTCTGGGTCCAGGCGGGAGAACAGGCCTGAAGGGCAGACTGGGCCCAGAATCAGGGCTTCATCCTCACCTGGGACCAAAGCCAGGGCTGGGGGGACAGCTGGAAGGTGACCGCCACTGTGTGCGTGGGTAAGTCTGGGGGTCACCGTAAGGGACCCAGCCCCCGTCAGCAAGAATAATTAGTTAGCAACAAGTGGGCGTGGAGACAAAGAGCAGGGCTTCCCTGGACACACCTGTGGCTTGAGGGCGGGCTTGTCTCCAGAGGAGGGGCCGTCCTGCTCACAAGGGGACCCTGAGCTTGACCATCCCCCCGCCCCCACCCCAGGGCCCTGGTGTCCTTGGGAGACCCCAGCTTTACCACCAGACATCCATCCCAGCCATCCCAGAACAGGGGGTGCCTGGACCCAACTGATGCCCAGAGCACACGACCCCTGAGCGGCTGAGGGCACAGAGAAGCGGGGAGGGGAGCCACGGGGCAGCTCAGCAAGGGTGGGGCCGTGGTCGGGAATCCCAGCTCAGTCCCCATGCTGCCGAAGCCTAGGACTCTGTACTCATGGCTGAGCCACAGCAAGGCTGGAACAGGACCACAGTGACCGTCCTAAGAAGACGGCCATCTGGAAGCCAGGCCTGTGTGTGTCCAAAGTGGGGTCCTGCTTGCCTCAGCCTTGTCCACACCTTGGTGACTGCAGCCCCCCGCCACCCACAGGCAACCCTCAGTCATCAGGCCAGGCCAGGCGCTGTGGTCACCAGGCACTCCTAGGGCCGCGGGTCCCCATGATCCTCCGAGCAGAGGTCTGTGTGTCCACCAAGAAAAGACGCACGTCCACTGATGTCCTGAGTACTGTGCCCTGATCACGCCCCAGGACTGTGCTAAGTGCGGTGTGAGGCTCCCCGTCCTGCAGACGGGAAGGCTGAGCACTGGGGGTGGGGCTGCCCGTTTCCACGCCTACTTATGCACTCTGGGGTCAGGCAGGGACGGACCCCTCACCCGGCTGCCCCTCTCAGATTGCATTCAACCGTGTGACCCTGTTGGGGACACACTCCTGCTCTGGGGAGGGCCATGGTGCTGGGGGAGGGGTCAGGCCAGCAGCCAGGGGTGGCCTTAGCTTAAGACAAGGGCTAGGGGCCTGAGAGGGGGCCCCGGGCTCAGGTCAGCAGCTGTGCAACCACTGGCCAGCTGTCAGGCCCTCTGCCCCTCGGTCCCTCACGAGTGCTGGGGACTCAGACTAGAGCTAATTGGGCAGATGGCACCTCCCGGACTTGGCTCCCTTCCGTACACACGGAAGGGGCAACATCGACCCCCAGGGAAGCTGGGGGCATGGGCATCGCTATGGGAGCCCCAGCGAGATGGGCCAGGCCATGCTGGTCTGGAGTCACCCCGGAATGCAAGCTGTGAGCTCAAGCTCTGATCCTGTGTGGAGGGCAGATCCCCCAGCAGGGCTGCCTCCTCGGTCCTTTATACCCGGCGCTCGGGGGCGGGCAGGGGCGTCCGGACCATGTCTCTAGAGCAGGAGTGAGCAGAGCCAACGCAGGCTGGAGAGGGGGACGTTGCGGATGTGAAGGCCGTTAGCGGAGCGAGGGCGGCAGGGACGCTGGGGCGGGGGCCGGCTCAGTCTCCACCACACTCAGACCTGTGTGGTCGGGAGTGCTTCCTCTCTCGCTCTTGTTTCTTCTGTGGCACCCAGCACCCCCAGAAGCGTGTGATCTCAGTGAAACCTCCCTTCCCGTCATCCACAGGCCGGCGCTAAGCCCCTGCACCCACGGCCGCTCACGGTAAGCCCCCAGGCCCTCATCTCCCTGCTCGGGGACCGCCTTGCTGAGGCCCTGGTGTCTGAGCTTGCCATTGGCCAGGCTCAGGCAGGAACCGCGGGCTGAGCCCTCCTCCTGCGTCCTCCCCCAGTCCCCTGAGCTGTAGCCGGGCCCCTTAGGGAGCAGGGCTGAGTCCTGGAGCTTTGCACTCCGTGGACTTCCCTACCGGTGCCAGGTGACAAGGAGGAACTCAGAGGAGGCGACACCTGGGTGAGGGCTGGGGAGGGGCGGGAAGGCGGGTGGGAGTCCAGGGCTTCACTGAGGAGCAGACGTGCCCCCTGCAAGGACAGCCTCCAGGGCCCAGCGGCTCCCCTTCTCCGGCCTTGCAGCAATGCCTCTGTGGCTCCGGTCCCCGCCCTGACCGCTGCGGCCCCATCCTCTCCTGTGAAGCCCCGCCTGGTCTCCGCACGTGGTAGCCCTCACTCTCACACCCTAGGTGATCTTGATACCTCCCCTTCGCTCAACGTGTCTCCTGATGAGCCGGAAGGGAACTGCTGCCCACGGGGGAAGCCTGGTGCTCCGGGTCCCTGGGACAGCTACGCATGTGCTGTTCCTCCCAGGGCCTCAGGGGCTGGAGGAGGCCGGAATGCAGCCGGCTCACAGCATCCAAGTGAGCGGCCACTCTAGGAGGCAAACAGGGAGGTTCTGGTTTCGTTTAAAAACAGTCAACTCCTGTTGAAGAGTCCTTGAGGCAATACAGTCAAATTCAAGATGTCTCAACCCTAAATCTGAAAGTCACACCCTCAGAACACCTGGAGCAGATTGCGGGTGTCCAGCGAGGTGCACAGGACTCAGGGGAGCCTCTCTTTATTAATAACAAAACCTCTGAAATCAGACGACAACAGGAGTGCCTTCCTCCAGGGAGGGGTGATGGTTGCAGCAGAACCACAGGGCTGGACACCACACAGCAGGTAGGAAGGAGGCAACGGGATCTACTGTGCCAACAAGCGTGAGTCTCCAAGTCACAGAGGTGGGCAAAGAGCAGACAGAACAGCCCCCAGCACAGGCAGCAGGACCGCGGCCACAGCTGGAGCCCTGCCCTGGGCCCCTTATCACAAGTGGTCCTCACAGTGACCTCCTGAAGCAGAGGTTCCCCACTTACTGCTGAGGAAACAGGCTCGGGAGCTCAGGACCTGCCTCGAGCCAGGCAAGCCGGGGCTGGGCCAGGGCTGGGCCACCTGGCTGCCCTCACCACCCAAAGAGGCTGTAACACCCTCAGAGCTGCTTCATCTCTTCACCCATCCATCACATCCACCTGTACATCCATCAGTCCACCCCTCATCATCCAGCTCTTCATCCTTCCATCCATCATCCCTCCATCTGTCCACCCACCCTTCCATCCATCATTCATTCCATCATCTACCCATCCATCATTCATTCCATCATCCACCCATCCATCTACCCATCATTCGTTCCATCATCCACGCATCCACCCATCCATCATTCGTTCTATCATCCATCCATCCATCATTCCATCATCCACCCATCTATCCACTCATCATTCGTTCCATCATCCGTCCATCCATCCACCCACACATCTATCTATCTAATCCATCTGTTGTTCTCTCTACCCAACTGCACATCCTATACATCTGTCCACACATGTGTTCCTCCATCTGTCCATCCACCCACCAATCCTTCCATCCATCTAGGCACCCATCGCTCATCTATTCATCCATCCATCCTTCTATCCACCCATCTGTATTTCCATCAACCCACCATCCATCACCCATCTATTCACTCATCCGTCATCTGTCATCCTGTCCTCCATCCATCCATCCACTATCCATCCATCTACCTATCCATATTTCCTTCTAGCCACCCAACTATCCATCCACCCATCCATCTATTCATCTATCTGAACATTCATTATAATACATCTATCTATCACACATCTGTCTGTCCACCCATCCATCTACCTGTCTGCCAATCCATCCATCTATGTCTCCTCCAGCCTTCTATCCATCCATCTGTACATCCACCCATCCCCTACCTGTGTCTGACTCTGGTCCAAGCAAGGAGCGTGCAGATGGAAATGAGACCCAGACCCTTTCTCCTGAAACTTCTCCTGGAGGAAATGGATGTTGGTCCTGGGCAGTCCAGTTCCGGGAGGCACATGCTGTGACTGGGGCCAAGAGGGGCTTCCTGGAGGCTGAGCACAGGGCTGGGTGGGCGGCAAGACCAAAGTCTAACAGGGCTGAGGACTTCCAGAAGCTGAGACCCCAGAATAACGAGGCTTCTATGTAGACCGAAAGGCCTCCATCTGAGGGAGGAAAAATGCCGGATTCGGCTCAACGCAGGCAGAGCCAGCAGCAGTGTGGGGCTGGCCTGGCCTTCCAAGCGCTCCGGTAGCTGCTGCTGGGACTGAGCATCTTCTGCTGCTCAGGCCAGAACCAGAGGCTTCCCGGCCGCCGCTGTGGTGACAGGAGCCGGGTCTGGGATCATCTCTTTGGTGCACATCTGGGAGCCCGTCTCCGCAGCCAGCACCAAGGCGGACCCCCTGCACCTGGCCTCCAGAGCGGGTCCTCGCATGTTCCCGAGTCCACCCTAAGTCCGAGTCCACGGGCCCATCTAGGGGCTCCAGCCAATCTCCCACCTGCTCCTTACTGTGCCCAGCGTCCCCCAGAGATGTTCCAGCCTGGCAGGGGCTGGTTCCTGCTCCACCCCCATCCCACCACCCCAGGCTCCACCCCGCGACGTGCACCCCAGCCCGGCCACTAGGAGGCAGGTGGCATCATACGGACGCCGGCCAGACCACAGGCAACAATGGAGATCCGACTCCCGGCCCACCCTACGGCCATCAGTGACCCTCAGCTTCCCTTGTTCCTTTTCCCGATTCCAAGTCAGGACAACCTGAGGAGCCAAACATGTCCCTAACCACTCACACGGACGCCTCGCTCTTATCCACAGCCCTGCCACCCCAGACCCGGCCTCTGACCAGCCCCTGGACGCCGGCCTTCATTCTCCAGGATAGCCGCCCCTGCCCACAAAGTGCCCGGGCCCTGGACCACAGTCTCTGCTCCTTCCGCCCCTGGGGCAGCCTTCCTCTGCCCCACCAGGCGGAGCTCAGCCGCCCCGGGGGGGACTGGGGACCTCCCCCTGATTTACCGCCCTCTCTCCTGACGCCTGTCTCCCAACCCCCAGCTACTCTCTCCAGTCACGCCCATGTGCAGGCCCATCCTTGTCTCGGGCGGCTTTGGGGAGCCCAGGCCAAGACCCCGTCGCCCAGCAGGGCACCCTTTCTAAGGAGCACAGACGGGGAGCCGTCTGCATGGCCCTCCCAGAACTGCTGGGCTCAGGAGCCCGCAGGAAGGAGCCCGACGTGGTCCTGGCAGGGGCTGCCCGTGACTGCTGGGTGGGAGAGCCGCCTTCACACTCAGCAGGACACCACCCAGCTGCTGCCCCACCCCGGGGGCTCCTTGCCCTTGACCTCTGGGGCCCGCAAAAGCTGTCCATCCAGGAGCCGACACTCCCGCGACCCTGCTCGGCGAGCTGGAAGCAAGACCAGATGTCCCGGGACCACTGCTGCCCGGAGGGCGGCCACTCCTGCGGCGGGTGGGGATTGCTCCAGGTGTGGGGACAAGAGGCGGCGAGACCCAGGCCTCACCTACTCCCAGGAGAAGCCCCTTCTGAGCATGCAGCAACCCCTGGGCCTGTCAAAAGCTGCTCAGCTGAGGCTGCCTCCAGGGTGAGCAGGCCCCACCACAGGAACACAGGGAGCATCACTGCCCAGCGTCCTGCGTCCAGGGACTCAGGAGTCCGGGCCGGCTTCCCCCATCCCCCAAAGAGTTCAATGCTCATCCCCCGAGCTGCTGGTGGGGCCAGACAGACCATTCGAGGCTCAGGACAGTGACCCTTTGTCCTTCCAACCTAAATACCCACCACCATTCCCTCTGGAGAAATGTGCAAATGACCCCCGGGGTGAGGATCGGCCCCTTGTCTGCCGGCATCCTCACGGAGCCTGCACAAAAGCCCGGCTGAGACTCCAAGGAGGGGGTGGCAGCCGACACTGTTTGCTAAACGTCAGAGAATCGGCTGAAGGTCAGGGGCCACGGCCTGGCTCGGGGAGGGGAGGCCAGATCCAGCCCCGCATCCAGTCTGGAGAGGGTCCTGCCCCCGGGACGCACAGCTGGCCCAGGTGCCAGCCTGCGGTCCACCCAGGGCCCCCAGCACCACGCCCTGCAGAGAGGCCGGGTCAGGAGAGGAGCAGAAGGCTGCACCCGCCCGAGGGCAGGGCCCCGGTGGCCTGGGGAGTTCCGCAGAGTTTGGGAGGGACCCCCTCTTCCTGTGGAGAAGCAGTTGGCCCCGTGCTGACCCCCGATGACCAGACCCACGCCTGCGGGGAAGGGCCCAGAAATGGGGTGCCGTGGCCCTCGAGGCTGTGACCTGGCCCCGGGAGTCCCCTTCCCGGGTCCAGGCTCCACCTCCTTGGGTGTGACGCCCACTCTGCGGGGGAGGCTAGGATTCCCGCTGGGCCGCGGCCACCGCCCAACCCCCAGAGTCACAGGCCACCCTGTGGGGTCCGCAGTGCTGCTGGGGAACGTTCCTGAATCCCACGCACTTCATTTTCAGAAAGGGACTCCAGGGTGAGGCTTTGGGGGTGTTAACAGCAGCTGCAGCGGGAGCAATGTGCTGACCTTCGCTTGGCGTGTCCTCTGTGCTCCGAGTCTGGTCTAATTCCTGCCTCGGCCCCAGGTGAAGTGAAGTCGCTCAGTCGTGTCCGACTCTTCGCGACCCCGTGGACTATAGCCTACCAGGCTTCTCCGTCCATGGAATTTTCCAGGCAAGAGTACTGGAGTGGGCTGCCATTTCCTTCTCCAAGAGGTAGTTACTATTACTAATTCCTGATGAAAAGAAATGGGGGCTGTGCCAGGCGGGACCCCCGAGGCCATCCGCTGAAGCCCGCCCCTGACCCCTCCCAGGTCCCCCGGCAAAGGGTCAGACATTACCTGGACTGCATGCAGTGAGCGCGAGGCCCAGGACCTGACCCTGAGCAGCGACGCCAACAGCCAGCACATCAGCGGCTAAATAAGGTCAGAGCCCGCGTCAGAGCATCAGAAATGGCTTATTGATTTTAAAAACGTGGGGGCGCCTTGTTGGCGAAAGTGCTTTATTACACCTGCTGCGTATGGAACTTTCCAGCGGGACCATCTCCACCTCGGTAATAACAAAAGTCCATCATCCCAGCTTGGGTCAGCCTGCTGACTCTCAGAGGAGCACGAGAGGGAGTGGGTGGCAACGCTCTATAAACTCTCAGGTTCACAGACTGACGAGGCTCCTGATTCTCATCCACGGCCCGCCCCCACCCCCCGAGGCCACAGCCAGGTGCCCAGGAGCCCAGAGGGGCGGGCGCCTCTGCAGAGCGGGCAGGGCCAGTGTGGGCACCAGGCCCTCGTCACAGAGCCCAAGGCACCCCGGGGCCCGAGGTGGAGCCTGAAAGCTGCGGTCATGAACCCGAGCAAGGCCACGAGTGAGGACCCGCGTGCCCGAAGGGCCTGGCCCACGAGGCCTCGAGGGCCTGGTGCGCTTTTCAGCTCAGTGTGGGAGAAACGCGCCCTGGGCTGCCTGCCTGTTGCGGGCCGACACCGGCAGCACCCGCTGACTTCTGGGTTGGCCTCACTCTCCATGGGGCAGACGGAAGGTTCCAGCATCCTGTCTTGGGACCACGGGGGCCCAGCAGGGGGCTGTGTGCCGTAGGGACCCCCGGCGAGGAAGCTCCCGCAGCCCTGCAGAAAGAAGGGCCCTGCTCTCCGTGTGTTGCGTCCACTGCGGGCTCTGTGTTTCCACCTCTGAGACGGAGGATGCTCCCAGTGCTTCACCCGGACAGGCCCGGAGCGGCATCAATGTCCCGCAGAACCGCCGAGGAGCACATGGACCCCGGGACAGGGCAGGCCATGTGGGCGGGACAGCTCCCCGATGAAGGGCGGGCAGGCGTCCTCTGCGTGTGTGACACACACCTCCCTGTCCACGCCTCCCTCCCAGGACCGACGTCTGATGCCGCTCTGGGTCCTGCGACGGCCTCGCCCACAGGAGCCCATGTTTCCCTCCTACGGCCCGTCCCCCAGGACGCAGGGGTGGGCACGGGATGGAACCTGTGTGTCCAGGAACCACTGAGAACGCAGGTGCAGGACAGCTACCACGGCCCCCTCGGGTCTCGGCCACACCCTCTCCTAAGTGCTGGGGGCCCTGAGTCCATGCTGGGTGGCGCTCCCCCGGGGCTGCCCCTGCTCTGCTCACGTGCCCGCCCCTCTGGCTCCCGGGCACCTGGCCATGGCCTCTGTGATGGGGGGTGCCGAAGATGAGAGCTCAGGTGCTTTGTCAGGGTCCTGACGGATCAGGTGCTGAGGAGGGCGCTGGGGGGCCGGCCTGGAAGGCCGCGGGGACCCAGCCCCAGGAAGCGGTGGGCTGGGAGTTAGAGTCACAGCCCCTCCTTGGGGCCTCGCTCCAGTCACCCCGGTGCCCCCGTCATCCCCGGGTGGTCCCGCCCCCGCCCGCCTTCCTGTTCATGCCATGGCCTTGCCTGGCCCCCATTCCGTGTCCCTTACTCCTCCCGAAGGCTCAGCTCAGACCGGCCCTGGTTCCCGGGACAGTGCAGCCCTGGGTCCCAGAAGACCCATCAGCAGTCTGCAGGGGCCACAGCACGAGGCCCTGAGAACCTGGGAGTCATAGAGACCAGTCACCTGCTTGCCTGGAGGTTGGGAGGGGTCTCTGCTCCCTGGGGAATCGGGCCTACCCTCCTGAGAGCATCCATCATCACTGGCTTCGGAGCGGATCCGCTGCTGGGGGCCCACGTCGGGTGGCAGAGCGCCCACCACCCTGGGCAGCCAGCTGCATGACAGATGGCACAGACGGGGGCTCAGACGGCCGGCCTGCCCCTCCCACCCGTCTGGAGGCCCCAGGTCCAGGCGCTGCTGGCCCGGTTCCGGGAGACGGCTCTCCTGCTGGGCCCCTGCTGGCTGCACACGGCTGTCTGTCTCCCTTGCCCCCCGGCGGGGTCCCCACGGCAGAGCCTCGTCACCTCGCAGTCCATCTCACTGGGGTCAGGACTGCAGCCTGTGGCGGTGGGGACACGACCTGGTGCATACACGACATGTGCCAGCTGTATCCTCGGCCCCGAGCAGCCACCCACAGGCCTCCCTCGGAGCCCGGTGGCCGAGTGGACGCCCGCAGGTGGACCGAGCCTCTCTGGTCTGTCTGGCCCACGTGGCTGGCAGGCAGGGTCTCTCTGGACCTCAAGAGTGACCAGCCTGGCTCAGCACCTGCTCACCCCGAGGTCCTTACCAGCCAGTCCTCGTGCCCCCCGGGCCTCGCCTGCCCTCCGCTCCCGGAACCCACCTCCAGTCGTGGTCAGGAAGGGAGCGCTGCTTGGCCAGATGGATAAACACACAGGACAAAGACTCCTCTCCAGCCGCCCTCAAGCCCTCAAGCCAGCCCCAGAGGGAATGTGGAGAGGACCCATATGGGCCCCAACTCCGACTAATAACTTCATTATGGGCTTGGAGGCCACATCTCTGTAAGTAATGGGCTGCTTGGAAATGCAGATGATTCCAGCTCCGGCACCCCGAGAGGTGTGAGGGTGATTAACGCCCATGATGTCAGCTCCGGAGAGGGCCGCCTTCACGTCGAAATTTAATTTGCCTGGTGGAAAACGCGCGACTTTCAGAAACACCCAGGGCCAGGAGCAAATGAGTGTGTGTCACCGAGGAGCCGGCGACGATTTGCCAGCTCCCGGCAAATTGAACATAAGCTCACATTACCATGCAGCTGCAGAGAGCGGGAACGCAGTAATGACCGCCGGGATGGTGCGGGGCCGGGAGGGAGCGGGACCGGCCAGCCTCCGTCCGTCCATCCGGGAGTTCCTGTCCCCAGCCGAGCTCCCCCGAGACCCTGTGCTGACCCTTCAGGTGGGCGGGCGCCCTCTGCCCGGGGCGGGTTAGAGGTGGACGCTTCTGCTGGCGGAATGGGGGGTACTCTTCCCTCCAGGTGCCATAGGCGAGGCGGGGCAGCTTGAACCGCACACACTCACCGTCCCCCAGTGGAGGAGGCTGGATCTGAGGTCCAGGTGCCCCAGGCTGGTCCCTCCGGAGGCCTCTCCAGGGCTGGAGACGCCGTGTCCTCCACCGGTCCCCACCTGGTCGGCCCCCTGGGAGTGCGTGTGTCCTGATTCTCTCCTAATAAGGACACTGGTCCTGTGGGATTGGGGCCCCACCCCCCTGGCCTCACGAATCCCCTGTAAAGACCCATCTCATCTCGGTCTGAGTCTGGGGAGGCAGTCAGCCTAGGACTCCTGCCCCCCACCCCCACCGTGCTGGTTCTCGTGTTACCACCCAGCCGTGAGCCCCCACCGCTTGCCTCTGGTCCCCTGACCGTGGACACAGGCGCCCAGCTGGCTCCCCGTGTGCTTGCTGCCTCGGGGACCCACTCACTGTGCGAGCCTCTGCTCTCCCCGCAGGACCGAGCTGGGAGGGGGTGCACGACCCCCAGAGCCGATCAGGGGCGCCGGGGGGTCCGCAGTATCTCCCACACCCACTCCCCCAGGACCAGCAGGGCGGCCAGCTCCCTCCGGGCGCGCTGGGGCTCCGGGACTCCGCCCGATTCCCGGTCCTGATGGCCTTGCTTGCTCTGCGAGGGTGCTCACTGCACACTGGGCGTGCTCGGAGCCCCCCGAGCACCATGAGGGGGAAAGGTCATCACCCTGCGAGGTTGCGGCAGGACTCTGAGGCTGAGGGTGGCCCAGGAGGCCAGCCACGAGGGCCCCTCCCCTCCTGCCTCCCGCCGCGCACGCGCAACTCCCCACACCGCTTCTAGGGAGGCGTGCTGGTTGTTTTCTGAGATTTTAAGGCCAAACTTGAGCCTGGGATCCCAGGTTCCTCCCGAGGCATCAGGGGTCTCTCTCACACACATCTCCCCAGGTAGAGACCCTCAGAAAGGCAACACTATAGCAAACACATACCAGCCTTTCTGCCAGAGGACCCGGCTCTCAGAGGAACCCCAGCCCCAGACACGAGGGCTCCTCCCCACCCCCGTGGCCTCCCATCCTGCAGGCTGGCCTGGGGGCGCCCGATTCTCTGAACTGCTCACCCCTCCCCCGTATCTACAGAGCACCTGCAGGGCTGGGTAGGGGACACAGCTGATCCAGCCCCCAACGAGAGAATGCGTGATCTCATAGAGGGCACAGCAGGGCCCAAGGCACCGTCCAGAGCAGGGCCGTGGGGTGAGAGGGCATGGGCTGTACAGCTGGCGGAGGTGAGCGGAGGCTGGGGCGGGAGGTGGGGATGCTCTGGGGCAGGTGCGGCTGGCCCTGCGTCCTTTCAGCAGTTCTGGGGAGCGGGCAGGCACAACAGGAGCGTGGAGGCTGCCCGTGAACCACGGGCGTGGTGCCAAGGGGCCACGAGAGCCCCGCCCCACACGGCCCTCTCCCCCAGCCCCATCAATACAAAGAGCTGACCACTCCCTTCCCACCAAAGACCCCCCCTTCAAATCTGGACAGGACCCTCAGACTCAGATGCCGTCAGCCTGGGCGTCCGGATACAGTTCTGTGCCGGCCGTGAGGTCCAGTGGGGGTCCTGGACCTGCCGCCCCGTGTGCATCACGGGCCTGGGCTGACCACTCAGAGGGAACCCACGCGCAAGGTGCCTCCGCGTCCTGGGACCTAACCGGTGTCCGGGTTGCAGGAAGCTGAGAGAGTCATTTTAGGACCTGTGGCTACTTCCCAGCAGTGGCCAGCACCCAGAGCTGGGAGGAGGGTGACAACCAGCTGCCCGACCGAGACGCCTCCTGTCAGATGCTAACGGGAGGCCCCCAGTGGGCTGCACACAGAGCCGGGACCAGCGGGCAAGGAGACGTAGAGGGCGGGAGCCCCCGCGTCCCTGTGGCTGATCCCACCATGGATCTGTCCCCCCGAGCACCGCTGAGGGACCGCATCCCGGTCCACCCCGGACTGCACCCCACCTGGCTGTCCACGGGCGCAGCGTCTGCGGTGCAGGCTCACGGCCCCATCCGCCCCGGGAGCTCAGCCCTGTGGACCCCGGTCTCCTGCCAGTCCCCCGCCCCCCTCGGGGGTTCCCAGCTTTCCCTTCACAAACCAGAGGCATCTCGACACGGGCCTGCCTGGGACGCATCCCTCCCTGGATGAATACAGATGGCAGAGGCTGATTTAAATAAATCTATTAATTATCCACAGCTTAGCACGTGTGTGTGTGTGTGCAAGCTACGGCTTCTAAATAATGTAATTCCGGAAGCCCCGGTGTCTATTACATTTAATTACCTCTCCCTGCGGTGCGCGGGATCGAGACGCACAGACAGCATGCCGCCCCCCGGGGAGCCTGCAGACCCCGGGGGTCGCTCTGCGGGAGGTGCCGGCCCCCTTGCTCCAGCTCCATGCGGCCGCAGGCCTGGGGCTGAGGGCAGAGGCTGGGAGCATGCCCCCGAGAGGCCCTGCCTCTTCCCCCGGGCCCCCGGGAGCTCCCCAGTGGCCAAGACAGACTCATCTCCTCTGCCCCAGACCCCCTTCTGTGCCCCTGCCAGGCTCAGTGACAGACCTTCTACGGGTGGTCCCCGAGGTCATGCTGTCAAAGCTCCCAACACACCTGACTGCCCTGAGGAGCCTTCAAGTCAGGTCTCAGCCAGGACATGAGGTCCAAGCACCTGGACCCCCAATGGGCAGTCTCTTGGGCAAGGAGAGTTCATGTCTGGACTGGGGTGGGTCTCACAAGCAGGGGACCTCAGACCAGCCCCCTGGACGCCTGACCTCAGACCAGCCCCCCTGGACGCCTGAGCTCAGACCAGTCCCCTGGACGTCTGACCTCAGACCAGCCCCCCTGGACGCCTGACCTCAGACCAGCCCCCCTGGACGCCTGACCTCAGACCATTCCCCCGGACGTCTGACCTCAGACCAGTCCCCTGGACGTCTGACCTCTGACCAGCCCCCCTGGATGTCCAGGGGCCTCCGTCTGGGAGGACATGCTCCTGCTCCTGGAGAGACGGACGTGACCCCAGGCCACCGGCCCCAGGCAGGTCTCCCGAAGCTCCCTCCCCAGCTTCCTGGGCTCAGGGGCGGGGCGGGGCTCAGACAACGGTTCTCTGTGTTCTTTAGTAAGGGATCATCTGGCTGCAGAAGAGCTCAGACCACTGGGAGCTGAGGACCTGGGGTGCCCCATGGCCTGGGAGCACGCCGGGGGTGAAATGTCTCCTTCTTGTCTCTGTCCCCCCTCCAGTAAAGAAGATCCTGCTGAAGACACAGACAGCCTGGAACTCACGCTGTGTGCAGGGAAGAATGTCAGACAAGCCCACCGGGATGAGCTAGAGCTGATGCCCACCCCCGGAGCAACACCCAAGGCCCCAGAAGGCCAGGGTCTGGACCCCCGGCGCTGCTGGAGAGGAGGGGGCTGCTCTGACCTTGTAGGAGGGTGACCTGCCTGTGCAGGGGGAGAACCAGCCACGCTGCAGGGCCACGAAGAGCCCTGAGCCTGCAGTCACCTGAGCCAGCAGCCTGCATGCCGCCCTCAGACACTCACAGAGCCCCACCCGCCCGCCGGCACCAGGCCCTGGGCAGTGCCTTGGAGTCAGCAGTGAGTGGACGGTGGCAGGCTGCCCAAGGGCTTGGGTCGGGCGATGGGGAGCTCCCGGCCCCTCCTCTGATGCTGGCGGCTACTTGAGCATCCCCTGCCTCCGTCTCCGCTGACCGGATGGGACATCTGCCCACAGCATCTCTGCAGAGCCCAGCCCAGAAACTCGGACATCTGGGGACAAGTGTGCCCACACGGTTGTGAGCACGAACAGATGGGAGAGGGCGTTCTAGGCATGAAGGGGTCCCCAGCATTTGATAATTCTCAAATTACACCCCAAACACCTGGGAAGTTTGAAATAACAATCATTTGGTGGTCTGATCTGTTAAAACAATAGGTTTTAATATTCATTTGTTACTGGCAATAAATGGCCATAATAATTTGATGATTAAGCTGCTATGACCTTCACTGAACCTTAACAGTTCTCATTTGCATTCTCATTAAAATGACAGTTTCCCTCTCATTCTTTGAAATCCATAATACTCGCCTTCCCAGAATTTGCAAAGCCTCCCTAAAGAGTAATTAACTCATGTGATTAAAAATGTAATATGTTGGGAACATTTTTTACTTTAGGAAGGTACCAGGTTAAAAGTTTTAATATGCACTGTATTCATCATAAATCATTTTGATTAAAAAAAAAAAACCCTCCCAGAACGAGAAGTAAATGGGAAAGCTTCATTGTCAATGCTGGATTATGATAATTTCTTTCTTATCCTAATTTTCATTAATGGGAAAAAATGATGAACTAAACTAACCCGTCAAACTTCTGTACTTTCAAAGCCGCAGCCAGGCTCGCAGACACTTCCCCCCAGACCCCGCCTAGCCATGGGGCCTTTCAGAACGTCCAGAAGTCACTTGTCTCCCCAGTTTTTCAAAGGCCCCTGCAGGCCCCCCGGAACCTCTGAGCAGCCCCCAAGGACGCGGACAGCTCAGGGGGCAGGGGCTCCAGATAGAGTGTGCTCACCGCCTGCCGCCATGGCACATCCTTGTCGCCCGGACGCTCACAATCCGAGGACAGAGGCCTGGGCAACACGGCTGTCCCCCCGGACCCCAGCGGGCTCAGTGCATCCCCTACAGGCCCTGACACCAGCTGACTGCCAACTTCTTGGCCGGGTTCTGGGACCCCAAGAAGCCCTCTGAGTGGGACGCCTGTCAGAGGAAGAGGCACTGCAGTCCAGGCCCGTCCCCCGGGGTCTCCTCTCCCCGTCTGCCTGACTGCGGTCTCCCCCTGACACCCCCGTGCCGGGCGGCCTCCGCCCAGGGTGGCACCTCTGTCTTTCTCGTCCCCACAGGGCCTGCGGGGAGGTTCTCGAGATGCTGGGAGAATGCACAAATGAGCCAAGGAGCTGTGAAGGGTGGCCCCCGGCGGGACAGCAGAACTGGGCAGTGAACCCCTCCAGGCTGGGGTGTGAGCCGACCTCCAAGGACCCCAGTTCTCAGCCTCTTCCCTCGGGCCGAGCCCAGGGACAGGAGTGGGTGCCATGCGGCTGGGCAGACCCCAGTGTGCACAATCAACATTTACTTAAGGTTTTTCCAGTTGTCAGTGTGATAAACGGACCCTTGACAAAATCAATGGATCAAGTAAGCCGAGTTAATCTACAGGAGACCCTCCTGAGGGCATGTCCCACTCCGCCTGTCACTCAGAGCGCTGCAGGGGGTGAAGGTGAGCGCCCGTGGGCTCTGGGGGCTGGGCTGAGAGGTGGTTTCCCTTCCTCTGGGGCCAGGACGGGGCCGAGGCATGGAGCTGGGATGGGGCTGGTGTGAACACGTGTCTCGGGAGTGCAGAGATCCTGATCACAGGCGAGGTCTAGTAGAGGACCAGCTGCTGGCAGGAGGGGTCCCCGTCCCACGATGGCCGGGCCGGGCCAGAGCCCCCGGGGCATCGAGATGCAGAATCAGGGAGACCCTGGGGAGCCTGGTCCATAAGGATCCCTCCCTGGGCAGGGGCTGAGTCTGGGCCCGGACCTCACCCATGCCCGGCTGCCTCTGTAGGAGGCCAAGCCGAGTCCAGTTAATTTCAGACCAACTCAATTAGAGCAACACAATTCAGTGGAAACCATGTGATCTGACTTACAAATTAAAAAAAAAAAAAAAGCCAAAAGCCTCTCCAGCACATTTCTGTCCTCCAGACTGAGCACCACCGACCCGTCCGTGGGGCCCCCGTGGCCCCTGAAATGAGCCGACCACACCCTCCACCTCCGCGGACACAGCAATCCCCTGGGTGCGTCTGTCCCAGAACGGAATGACGCTGCCTCCTGCCGACTGCACGAGGCCATGGACTGTCCTTGTAAGTATAAGTTTAACGGGTACCAGCGTGCACCTATTCCTTCTGGCAGAGGGGAGCAGGTGGACAGGGCGATGGGGCTCAGGCCAGAACCGCTCCCATCTGGCGGTCGGCTGACTCACGGCTGCAGCCTGGGCCCTTCATCCCCAGAGGGAAGGGCCCTCGCCTGGGTCCCCAGGTCTCTGGCCAGCAGGTCGCTGTGCCCACCCCACAGCCCAGCTTTGTCCAGAGCCCAGGACCCCGAGCTCTCTGGGAGCCTGGCCTAAGGGGCTACCTCTGGGGTGGGGGCTGTAACCAACCGCTCCCCCCCACAGTGACGCACGAGCCCCGGGTGGCCTTCTCGGGGCAGAGGCCAGGCCCCGTGCCTTCCTGCAGAGTCTCTGGCCAGCAGCCTGGCAGGGCCCGGGAGGCCTTGGCAGGGCCGCCATGTGCGTCCAAACCCATCCCAGGAGCTAAGGGGCTGCCAAGGCCCTGCCCTGACCTGGGACAAGAGGGGGCACCGAGACCCAGAACAGAGGTCCCCCAGAACACGGAGGCCCCCCGACGCCAGACACGTGGCTGAGGGCCCAGGAAGTCCAGCCTTTGTGGGGGCCACTGGGCATGGAGGGCTCAGGCCTCTGAGGTCACAGGACTCTGAGCTGGGTCAGCCTGTATGGGGCCACTTTCTAGACAGCTCTGTCCCAGGAGGAGGGCCCTGGGGCCTCCCAGCCTGCAGGGAGAGCCCCCTGGAGACGAGGGGGACCACGTGTTAGCTCACAGCCCCCAGGTGGTGTCTCCCGGCTCCCAGCCCCGCCCAAGGCTGACCCAGGAGATTCACTCAGCCAGCCGCCCCCCTCCCCGAGCCTGGCCTTACGGCTGTGGAGACCTCACACGTTAAGGTATCTGGTTCCCAAGCAGGGCACAGCCAGGCCCCCTTCCCAAGACCAGGCCCCCAGCTCCCCACCCCTGCCCACCACCAGAAGGACCTAATTCACACCCCACCCCTACTGAGTGGGCAGAGTCTCTCAGTGTCCCCAGGCGGACCATCCGGGCACAATGATGCCTGGGGGACAGAGGCCGGCCTGGCCGTGCTCAGCGGTCAGAGCAGCCGGCCTCCCCAAGGGTCAGCCCAGCCCCGCCAGGACACCCTTCCCTCCTGCAGGAGTCTGCGCTGGCCTGGGCAGACGGACTGGCCTCTGGGTCCCCGACCTGGTGGACCCCCCGGGGCTCTGCTGGGCCCTGGAGGCGGCGAGAAGAGTCCAGAAGAGCCAGCACATCCCCAGGGTGCCAGCCCTCCCGGCTGTTGGGACTGGGAGGGCAGTCCCCAGGGGTCCGCCCACTACCTGGCCGAGAAGGCTCTCAGATGGGCAGAGACACAGATGGAGTGCCCTGGGCACTGCGGGTTCCTGGCTGTGACCCGGGGGCTCCTCTGATGGAGGGGGAGGAGGCTGGAGCTCTCGGGACCACGCCTCCAAGAATGGGACAGACAGCTGGGACAGCACCGGCCGTGCGGCCCCTGGCACAGGGCCTGTGAGTGCGTCGGCCACAGGGACCCCGCGGCATCGCTGACCCCTTGCAGGGCCAGCTAGAGACTCAGAGGGCCCAGTTTCCTCCGAGGCCCCCAGGCGGTGCCACCTTCCCACTGGGGCTCATGCTCTTCATCACACTGTCTGCCGTCCCCTCCAGAGTCCCCAGCTGGCCCCGAGGCCCCCATCCTGCAGCTCTGCCCCCCCACAGCCTCCACATGGGCAGAAGCGGAGGGCGGGCTGGGGCGGGGGTCGCCCCGGCCTGGGGGGTGGGCAAGCCGGCGGCCTGGCTCTGCTGGAGCGGCATCCTCAGCAACGTCCTGCCCCCGGGGTCTCCGGCAGGTGTCTGTCTCCTTACGAGATGCTGCAGGGTGGATGTGCGGATAGGCAAGCCCTGCCCGCCTGCTACTACAGCCGCACGTGACCACACACACACCTCCCAGACAACACGCTGTGACGTAGCCCAGCAGGCTATATTTAGAGCTGAACTTTAAGGCAAATATCAAGGAGTTCTGGAGCGGAATTCTCGATGGGCTCAGAGCACCAGCCAGGCTGCTGTCCCCTGCCTCACCTTGGAGGGGGGCGGGGAGCCCTGCCCCGGACTGTCGGAGAGAACACAGACTGTCCTTCCCCTGGGAGGCCCTCAGGCCAGGGGGGCACCTCCTGGTCACCGAGACCCCGTCCCCCAGAGCATGGAGGGTTTAGAATGACACAGGACAGGGACTCGGAGCAGCGGCAGTGGCCACAGGGACTGTGGGTCACGGTGTGCATGGACCCTCCTCACGCTGGCCCAAGGCCCCAGCACCAGCTGAGGCCTGAGGGAGCGCTTTCACCAGCGGCTGTTTTCCACACAAACGAGTGAGTCCCCTGGCTCCCGACACACTTTGGTCTGGAAGTTCCTGCTTCAGGCCCAAGAAGGGGACGGTCAGAGGAGGTGTTCCCTAAAGCTGACGGCCTTGGACCAAAATGCATTTGTCCAGGCTCCAGGCCCAGCAAGGCCTCCAGCCTGGAACTGTGGGGGACGCCTGGGCGGGCCTCCTTGGGAGTCAGAACCGGGAGTCTCCATGCTGAGTCCCTCCCTCAGACGCATTTCTCTTCCCGGTAGAGAGGAGGACGGGGAGCCCGGACCTCAGCCGTCCCACCCGCAGCTCGCTGGAAGGTGGGAAAGGGCTCGGGAGGGGCCCTGCACCATCTCCAAGGCAGCCCCGCATGAGACCCCGTCTCACAGCAGGGCAGACGGGCTGGCGCTGCATACAGTCGTCCCCTCAGCCCAGGAAGAGCGAGCAGAGGGAAACCACCCAATGCCCAGCGCCTGCGGGCCTCAGCTCTGCGGACAGCGGGGGAAGCTCCATGGTGATACCCAACCTCCCAGTGACTTTCACCTTGGACTCGGGAGGCAGCCGGGTAAGCAGGATCAACCCCTTTACCTGTCAGGGCCGCTGGGCAGCCCCCAGCTCTCGGAGATCAAAGCCGGTGGCCAAACTCCACCTTGGCTGCCTCAGCCTGGCGCCAGGGCACTGTCAGGGTCCCAGACCTGCCTGCCTACTGCCCTGAAATAGCAAAGGCTCCAGGGTGGTTCCCCCATCTGACCCGCAGCAGACATTGCTAATCCGTCCGCCTCAGGCCCCAGGAGATGCCAGAACATCTCCTGTGGGGCATCTGAAGCCAGACTGGTGACCGCAGGGGACAAACGCACGCCACGCTGGACACCCACCGCCCACCGCGGCCTCCCATCCAGCCCCTCCTCTCCCTCGCCCCGTGCCCTGTGGCGTGTGTGTGAGCAGTGCTACAAGAGAAGCCAAAGTCAGCTGTGCCCTCCCCTGGCATGGCCCTGCGTCCCCCCAGCCAACACAGGCAGGCTGGCTGTCAGTCAACCCAGCAACGACAGCTGGGGCTGCGTTGGCCCCACGGTCACTGCCTGCGGTTGGAACAGCCCACAGAGGCGTCCGCTTCTGTCCACTCGCGCACACGCAGGCCACAGCGTCTCTGACGACCTGGGCTGGAAAGCCTGGAGTCCCGATTCCAGGCTTCCCGGGCCAGTGGGAGATGGCATGAGTCTCCTGAGGGGCTTGTCCCTGTAGCCCACCCGGAGGGGGAACGGATACTTGGGGAGGTCTCCTTAGGCTGAGATCGCTGTCCTTCCAAAGGCCATTTAGGACCTTCCTTCCAGCGGTTCCGGGAGCGTTCTTGCCGCTGCGTGTGGTGACCTGGCGGGGGGAGGTCTGGGGGAGGCCCTGCCCAGCAGCAGCGGGCCCCGCGGGCATCCTCATGGTGCTGGCACCCATGTCGGCTTCTGAGACCAGCGGGCCACGTGCTCGGGGTATGTACACACTGTGGCTCCATCCCTCCACTGGAGAAAGGGGCCGTGAGAGCGCCTCGTGGTGGGGGCAGCAGCCGTGAATGAGTCACTCGAGAAAGCCACCTGGACTCACGCCTGGTGCGCAGTGAGCTGCCGGCACTGCCTGAGCTCGGAGGGCACGCGGCCAGCAGCGGTCTCGGGCCTGCGGTCCCTGGTGATGTCCGGTCCTCACACCTGGGTGGGGGCCTGCGGCTCGTTCACCGTTCCAGGCCACACGGGCAGTGAGGGCCACAGAAGGATCCCAGTGCCACGCGGTGGTCCCCAAGCTGCCTGCGTCTTGGCCGCGCTCTGGCCACGTCCCTCTCCCAGAACGCCGGGTCAGGGGGTGTCACCTCCAGGAGAATGGACAGACTAGATGGATGAGAGCCAGCCCAAGCCCCTGGGAGCGCCAGGGTGCTGAGTTCCTGCAGCCTGCTTGGCATGGCGGTGGGGGTCCCTGTCTCCAAATGCCGCTGTGTGAATACGATGAGCACGATTTAAATTCGGAAGAGGGCCCCTTTCTGAAGGGCAGGCAGAAGCGCCGAGGCACCAAAGTTCAGGACGAGCACAGTCTGGAGCCACGAGTGCACCTCTGGCTCTGGGGCGAGAGGGACGCGTCACGGGCCGCAAACACGCAGGGGTGGCCTTCGGATCGGACCGGCTGCACGGGCGGGACCTTCACATCCCAGACCCCTTGGCCAAGAGTCTCTCTGAACCTCTGGAGACGACAGACACACTCTGCTATGGGTGGGGGGTGGGCGGTGAGCCCTGCATTTGGCAGAAAGAGTAAGACCTGCTCTGGCCGGGAACAGACTCTGCGTGTTTCCATTTCGGAGACAATTTAAGATGGGATGGGCACTGCCATTTCATGCCAATGAATTTACATTTGAAAACTCTTCTTGGGGTCAATTTGATTTCTATAAAGGAGGTCACTTTGGCAGAAGCCTCCGCACGGCGGTGACGGCGCTGTGTCATCTCATTCCCAGAAAGACAATGAATTCAGAGAAAACAACCAGCTCCCGGCTGGACCTCAGGCCTGCATTAAGCACCTGCCGTCTGACAGGCCCCCCAGGGGAGTGGATGGAGGGGCAAGAGCTGGGAGCAGTGGTGAGCACTGGGGGAAAGGCCCCGCCCTCCCTGGCGCTGCGCCCTGGGCAGCCTGCATTAGCCAGGGGCTGTGGTGCCTGGGGGCCTGGAGTGGGCCCCTGGCACTTCATGCACAGAGCAGCCCAGAGGCTGGGGCCCGGCCTGCTGAGCCCAGCAGGACCCCAGGGGGTCCACAGCTCTCTCCTGAAGTCCTGGTCTGGGTCCAGGCTAGCCCTGCACCAGCTGACCCCAGATTCACAGCTGGGACCACCCAGCCGACCCACAGACGCCTGCCTGCCGTGTTGAACCACTGAGCTGCTGGCCTGGCACCCAGTGCTGCAGGGCAGCAGCCAGCCGAAGCAGACCCTTAGTTTCGAAAGCAGGCTGGCTGAGACGCCAAGCCAAGCTGACCCGAAGAAGGGGCGGGTCACCGTCAAGTTACTGTCCGTGATGGGAGGCGGGGGCAGGGGGCCAGGGAGAGTGGGGAGACGCAAGTTACTGTCTGTGATGGGAGCAGGGGCGGGGGGCCAGGGAGAGTGGGGAGACGCATGGCATCTCAGATGGTCTCTGGAGACGCGGCTGAAATCCCCAGCGTCTTCCTCGTTACTTTCACTTGTGAGCAAGGAAGTGAGTACCCACACCAGGGATCTCCGCCCCAGGAGCGCTGACCTGGCGCGTTTGGGGAACCCACCAGGCTGCTCTTGGCGCCTTCTCAGCTTGGAAGCGGCCCCAGCGGGTGGCAGCACCAGGGGCCACGCCGTCCCCTGGGACAGAGACTTCAGGGTCCCCCCCATCGGAGGAAGATGGAGGATCCAGCAGGGAGCACACACACGGCAGGTCCGGGGGGTGCCTGCTTCAGCCCTGGATGAGCACAGAGCCTTGTCCTGCTCCCGTTTCTGTCGTGGACGAGACGTCAGATGTCAGGCAAGTTCGTTCATATTGACTTTCTCAACTGTCCCACCCAGAAGACGGGGAATGGGGGACACGTTATCCACTTCAGGGCAGCAACTTTCAACCCTGCACGTGCGTCAGAGCCCCTGGGGAAAGATGAGGGAACCGGGTCCTACTGGGAGTCTCCAGTTCAGGGGGTCTGGATGGCCCAGAGCCTGCATTTCTGACTGGGTCCTGGGCGAGGCGCAGACCCCACACTGAGGACCACTGTCTAGAGTGGGTCCTGAAGGTTCAATACCCGTGAAGTGGCAGACGGAGCTGGCGGGTGACACAGAGCTTCCAAAGGACGGTCGCTGCCACCTCCGCTGCGACCACTTAGACAGAGTCTCCAGGCCGCCCAGGTGCAGCCGAGTGGCCGCTGTCACGTTCGAGGTCCCCTCTGCCCCTCTCATCACACAGCTCCCGCCCAGGGCTGACATCTCAGGGTCTGGAATGTCACAGGTGTGTCTTGGAAGGGAAGGCCTGGGACGGGGGGTGTCCCCACACCCAAGAGCTCCCTGGACGGGTCCAAACCATGGGGCCAGCATCTCCGAGGGGACAGCTCAGGGATCCCTCCTTCCAGAATGCTGAGGGGTCTCCAGTGGGGCACCCCCCACGCCCCACGTGGCAGAGGAAGGCCCAGCCCGAAGCACACGAAGCGCAGGGGGCGAGGTGGCTCCCAGGCTGCGAGGGGCTCGGCTGGAGGGCTTGCTGCCTTTCCATTTGAAACAGAGACACCATCAGGCGTTTCGATCATTTCTATTTTTGTTTCTACGCCTCAATTTTGGCAGTTCTCTCCCGGGAGCTGGGGTGGGGAGGGGGGAGAAACACATTTTTCTCTACCATTTTTAATCTTCTTTTATTTATCAAACTTAGCTCCTCTTTTGGTGGATTAAAACAGACTTGGACAGAGTCTGGAAAAACAAACTCTTCGGAGGCAAGACGAAGATTGAGTTTGGCCAACTGGCTGCTTGCAGCCGTCCGGGAGCTTCATGTGCTTCGTGCACATGAGGGTGGGTCCTCTTCCTCCGCCATGGGGGGCGTGGGGGGCGCCCCGCTGGAGACCCCTCGGCATTCTGGACAGAGGGATCCCAGAGCTGTCCCCTTGGAGATGCTGGCGCCGCAGTTTGGACCCATCCAGGGAGCTCTTGAGTGTGGGGTCCCCCCGTCCCAGGCCTTTCCTGGAGCTGTGGCGGGAACAGCTGATTCAGTCACCCTCCTCCTGGGCCACGGCTCCTGGAACCAACCAGCCTGACACCAGCATTGTGGGGCGGGGGGTCTCTCCAGAACCACAGAGACGCCTCTTCTTGGAGGACGGGCATTTTGTTCGCTGGGCCCCAGGGGACGCACACGGCCTGGGTGGCCCTCTGACCCCCTGGCTCCTTGAGGAACCAGAACCAGAGTGTGAGGCTCCCCTTCCTGACCCAGCTTGCAGGGCGCCCCGATGAGCAGCGTCATGGAGACAGAGGACCCCACCCCAGGCGCCCCTTCCTCTGAGAGCTCAAGGGCGGGCGGTGGGCTCTCAAGTGTCTCCAGGGACCGTCCGCATGCAAGACAAGGGTTTGTGGGTGAACCCCGGACTCTACTGGCACACCAGGCTCAAGTCCCCACGGCCCGGGACGGGCGAGCCCAGAACGAGGAAAGAAAACCCACAGAGCGGTTCTGGGATGCTCAGGGCCGCGGTGCAGCCTCCGAGTGGGGCTTCAGAGAAGGCGGCGGGGCTGCAGCCGCGGGGACACGGGAGGGGCTGGCGCGTGTTTACACGACTAACATGCCCTCCCCCCTCACCCCCCCGCCAGCGCACTGCTCGTTGAACAAGGCCCACACTAGCGTCCAGCACAGAGCTTCCACGAACACTGCCTCCTAGATGCCACCTCGATGGAGGTCTATGGTGTCCCTGGGAAGTCCTCCAGGACAACAGGCAGGGGGTCCACAGCCCTGACAGGACCTCCGTCTGCAGGGTAGGGGCTCCCACTGTCCCCCAGGGTGAAGCATGGAGAAGGCCGTCAGGCCCAGACCAGGAGTTCTGGGCAAAGCTGGGGGCCTGGAGGCGCTAGGGAATCCTGGAACCCACTGGAAGCTCTTCCTGTGGGGGCCGCCGACCCCTGCCCCGGACCCTGGCCTGGCACCCACTGGAAGCTCTTCCTGCGGGGGCTGCCGACCCCTGCCCTGGACCCTGGCCTGGCACCCACTGGAAGCTCTTCCTGCGGGGGCCGCCGACCCCTGCCCTGGACCCTGGCCTGGCACCCACTGGAAGCTCTTCCTGCGGGGGCCGCCGACCCCTGCCCTGGACCCTGGCCTGGCACCCACTGGAAGCTCTTCCTGCGGAGCCGCCGACCCCTGCCCTGGACCCTGGCCTGGCACCCACTGGAAGCTCTTCCTGCGGGGCCGCCGACCCCTGCCCTGGACCCTGGCCTGGCAGTTGAGACCACCGTGTGCCGGGTCTGCCTGTCTGGTGCACAGGAGTTTGGGGCTGAGTGGTCTCAGAACCCTCTGTGCCAACGTCTCTGGCCGCCAGGCGGCTCAGTGCAGGCCAGACCATCACTGTCAGATTCCCCCTCGTGTGGGCCACCTGGGCAGGGCCAGTCCAGCCCCCTTTAAGCGCCAGGGGCTGAGACGATCCTGGCCTGGCTGCTGAGGGACCAGCCCCCAGTGTGATACCTGGCCCAATTCCTCTGCAGTTCGGGGTCTGCTGGAGTCCTGGGAGCAATTCCAACCTCTCCTGAGGGGCGTGTCTCGTGGGTCTGCAGATGCAGCTGGAAGGGAGCCGCCCTCCTGGCCAGAGCCCACCTAACAGACACCCGAGGGCCACGTCTGAGTAAACCTAGCTGGCCCAAGACCCCGCAGTCAGGACCCTGCCAGGACAGGGCAGGGTCACCGCAGGAACGGAAAGATGGGGCCCGCTGGTGAGGAGAGGGGTGGGGAGGCTGCAGGCTGCGTCCCAGCACCACTCCTGATTCACAGCGAAGGTTCTGCCCTCCGTCCAGACTGCTCCTGGCCACAGGGCAGGGTCGGGCAGGCTGGCCTTGGGTCAGGAAGTGCCAGGCAGGCAGGCAGGCTCTCCTCGGATGTAAAACCCCTCCACCCGCTCTCCTGGGTGACGTTTCCTCCAGAGGAGCTGGAAAGGTCACCTCCTGTCCACTCAGGCCAGCTTCGCAGGCAGGATTACATTTTATGATCCGTTTATGAACATTTTGTCTTTACGTTCCACAAATGTTATTGCACAGAGTGACTGGGGCCTGACCTCCCGCCCTGGGGAGGCTGAGTGTCTTGACTGATGGGTGTTGGGTAATGAGAGCTCACACCACTCAGTCCTCGCAGCTGCAGAGCCAGAGGAGGAACCAAAGACAGGGAGCCGCAGCCCTGATGCTTCCCCGGAAAGAGGTGCAGGTACCTGGCCTGGTCCTGGAGGCAGAGCCGTCCCCCCGAGGCTTGTGGGGTCGGGGGGGTGGCGCTGTGATGGGCCAGGATGCTGCCTTTTGCTCGCCCCCCAGGCAGGAAGGTGCAATGGAGGAGACGGGGTGACTCCCAGGTGCCCCTCAAATCAGGACAGAGACGAGCCGGCCACACAGGGCTCCCAGCACCTAGGAGGCTGGGCTGCAGCTGGTCCCGTCCCCCTCCTGGGGGTGGGCTGCAGGCGCCTGGGCCTCCTGGAGGTTGGGTGGCCACCCCTGGCCAGGGCCCACCTGGGGCTCCGCCCTGCATCCGGCCCTTGCACACGGCTTCATGTGATGGTGGGGTGGGGAGGGACTAGGGGAAGGGAACGGCCACCTTCCCTAGAGCAAGACTGAGCATCACCCGTGTCCTTCGAGGTCCTTCCCCTCCCGAGGCCATCCGGACCCACTCGGGACCACCCTCACTCACCTCCACACCCTGAGGCTGGGGTCCCGCTGAGGGCCTGGCAGTGGGGTTGTTGGGAAAGCTGTGGTCCCCCCGGTTGGCTCACAAGGACCCCCACACCCTGGGGAATGGGAAGCAGGGCCCCATCAGTGGTGGGTCACCCCCCTGTCATGTGGGGCTGAGGGTAACAGGTGGGTCAGCTTTGTTTGAAAGTAACAGATGTCACCTTCCAGCCAAAACGCACCTCCATCACCTCCCAACAGCCAGAGAGGGTGGTGCTGTGCGAGGAAGCGGCACAGAGACGTCAGCCTTGATGGGCTGAGTTACGTCTCCTGAGAAACATCTTCGAGTCCTGACCCTCGGAAGCCCCCGGCGTCCAAATGTCTTCATCTGCAAACAGGCGGCTGCAGACTGCCTGGTGAAGATGAAGCCTTCCTAGAGTGGGGAGGCGCCCGAGCCAACGAGACGGTCCTCATGAGAGGAGAGACAAGAGACAGAGCTCTCCCTGCGAGTTCGGAGGCAGAGACCGGAGCGACGCAATCCAGGCCAAGGCGCCCCTTGAGCTGGCAGAGAGCAGACGCCCCGCCTCTCGGGCCACCAGCCTCTTCTCTGAGTGCGAGGCCAGAGCCCGCTGTCTGAAGCCACCAGTGAGCAGTGCTTTATCACAGGGGCCCCGGGAAGCCCACACGGGCCCAGGGCCCAGGAAACGGCTGGAGACAGTGGAGCCAGGCAGGACGCCCACACAGCATGAACAAGTGGGCTGAGCCGGAGGCGCTCAAGGGCTAGTGGACACGCGCCTCCTGGGTCCGTGGGCCCCGCCGGGTCACTCGAGTTGCAGGGAGTGGCCCCCAACCGCAAAGGCAACTGCCCGCCAGTCCCCAGGCTGGGAGCAGAGCCCCACCTTGAAGGGCTGTGAGTCTGGGGCCAAGACGAGGCCGGGGGAGCCGAGCCCCAGCACAGGCCGCCTGCAGGGACCCCCAGCACCTCGATCCTCACGCCAGCCGACAGGTTGCGTGTGACCACGTGCGCCAGTCTGCCCGAGGCTCTGCACCTGGGCCGGAGGCCGGGTCCGGATCAGACAGGGGTGTGCCGTCACTAAGAGCAGTAGCCCCCGAGGCCCCCGAGTCTCCATCTTCCGGCCAGAAATGCACCAAGAGCTCCTCACCATTCCGGGTTCCCGCACACACACCCACAGATCTCAGGGTGACGGATCTGCGGGTCCCTGCAGAAGCGGGAGCAGGGGGTCCCCAGCCCTGTGCACTCGCTCCAGGAGGCTCCAGCGGGGAGCGCCTGGCGGGGGGGCCCCACATACAGGGGCCTGACCGAGGCCCCCGCATCTCCCTGCATGAGGGTCCGAGGACCCGCCCCTCAGCGCCGGGTCCCACCTCCCCGTGGGAGACGCTCTCAGCACCAGAGCATCACACCCACACATAAACCACCGTCAGGCCTGGCACTGCCTGCCGGCTTCTAACGGCTTCTTCAAACGGCTGCTTCTACCACAGGCGGCGAAAAACGGACCGACAGGCAAACACAGAACCAACCCGGACACCGGGAGCCACCAATCTGCATCCAGACGTCGGAGAGGGGCCGGGGCCATGTGTTCGCACAAGTTACTGACTACATTCTGAACAGCACCGTCTTGTAGAGAAGGAATGACTGGCGAATGACAAGATCCTTACAGCCCAGTAACTCGAGGAAGAACTGGAAGCAGGCATTCGGAGCCTTAGATTCATGGGAAGAGCAAGGGGCATGTTTGAGGCCATAGTGGGGGCTGCAGGCGGGGCGCTCTGCTGGAGGTCAGGCAGCATCCGCCTCCCCAGCCCCTCCTGAGGTCCCCAGGTTTCCGCTGTGAGCAGCCGTGTTCTGGGGCACCTGGTCCATCCCTGGGGGCAGCCCCACCAGCTTCAGCACATCTGCCCCCTCCACGTCCCGCCTGTAGTCCTCGGCTCCAGAACAGGCTTGCGCCGTGCACTGGTCCAGCCAGAACACCTGCAGTCTCCCAGGCCTGGGCCCAGTGCTGGGCGGGGAGGCCCTGGCCTGGGTTCTGCTGGGGGCTCACCGGGGCCCCAGTGGAGCCGCCCGAGGGGGCGGGACACCAGCAGCCCACCCGCCGCTGGACCCGGACACCCCTCCCCGGGCCGGGTGCCGACGGGCCCCTGCTGTTTGAGCCGGGGTGTGCCAAGCTCTCGTCACCTCTGACCGGGAGCGTCTCAGCTACGACGACCCCCTGGGCAGCCCTGAGTGGGGCTGGGATGAGATGGCACGGACTCCCCTGAGGGCCCCCTTCCCCCCTCGCCAAGCACCGCCAGCTGCCCTGACTGTCCCCTCTGCCTCCCCACGGGCCCCGCTCCACGTCCCACCCCCATGCCCTGATCACCGTTAGCCCTGGAGCCTTCAGAGGCTGAATCTGACAGCCTTCCTCCAGAGACTCCACTGCACGTGGAGGGAAACCAAGGCCGTGTCCGCCCCCAGGACCGACTGCCTGCTCCCCGGTTGCACAGGACAGGGGCTCCCTGCCCACCCGCCCGGGGTGCCTGCACGGGGACCGAGGGCCCCCGCCCTGTGCTGTGTGGGCGTGTGTGCGGGGACCTGGCGCTTGGCTTGAGGCCTTTGCATTTTTCTGTCCTGAAGATGCAGGACGCATGGCCTTGGAGGCCGCCTCTCCCAGCAACCTCACTCCTGGACGGGCTGAGTGTCCTTGTGGAAGACCTGCTTCCTGCCACCCAGCCTTCAGCAAACTGCCACCTCCCGGGGCACAGCCCTCCCCGAGCATCCGCCCCCTGCAGCCTCCGCACCACCATCAAGCCCCTGTCGTGATTCGCTGAAGGGACCGTCCAGGGTGGGATGGACCTGTCGCGTGCTTGTTTATCTGCTCCTGGCTTCTCCTCCAGGGGCCGGGGCCCTGGTTGGCCAGGCTACGGGTGAAGGAGCCTGGGCTTTGCAGAAGCACGGGCACCACCCGGGGTCTCGGGCAGCCCTGCCCGCGTCACGGAGGCAGAGACGGTGAGACCAGGCCCCGCCGGCCCGGCAGATGGCAGAGACCCATGCGCTGTGCCCCAAACGGCCGTTAACCTCCGTTCCTTATCGCTTCCTAACGCGCTCACACTTTTCCTAAATGATGTCCTGGCTCGGAACAGAGAGGCGGAAGGCAGGCAAGAAAAGCTGCAGTGACAGACGACGCCCTCTCGACACAGCTCCGTCTTTAGGAAAAGTCCACACAATGATTCTGTTTCAGACCAGACACCCAAAGGGAGCTCACCCGGCTTTTCTTTTCGGGGGCAAGGTAATCACAATTTGGAGGCGGCCGCCCTCCAGGCCCATCCCGCGGGGCCCAACCGCGCACAGGCTACCCCAGAGCCCGTGTCCTATTACGGCGCCTTCTGTGCCTCTGATTACCTGGCAAATAAACCAATTTGGGGACCCACTGGGGTCTTTCTGGCCGTCTCTCCAGGGCCTTGCCTTCATTACCACAGAGCCAGCATCTGCCGTGAGACACAGAAATGTCATTATGCGGCAAGAAAGCAGGGCCTGAACGCAGCAATTACCCGGCAGGTCACGGAGGGCCCCGGGAACTCCGCTCAGCGGAATCCAGCCCGGCCCGATCAGAGCCTGCACCCAGGGTGCCCCACGCCCCAGGCACCGTGTCTGACTCGCTACCCAGAGTGAATGCCGCCCCCCCCCAATGTGTATTTATTCATGCCTGAGCACAGACTCCTACAGCACACATTACAGAACACACACTAAAGAGAGAGAAAGAGGGAGATAAACACGAGGGCTTCCCCTGCGGGCCCAGCGGCTCATCTCCGCAGCACCGGAGACCACCCTAGAACCCGAGTCAGGCTTGTGCAGGCCACACACCTCCGCGGTGCCTCACGCGACCTGTTCCCTTTGTCGCAGTGATAACCCTTCAATAATGCAAAATCCACTCCTGGTGTGTGCTCAGGCCCTCAGTCGTGTCTGACTCTGTGACCCCATGGACTGAAGCCCGCCAGGTTCCTCTGTCCATGGGATTCTCCAGGCAAGGATACTGGTGTGGGTTGCCATTTCCTCTTCCAGGGAATCTTCCCGACCCAGGGATGGAACTCGGGTCTCCTGCACTGCAGACAGATTCTTTACTACCTGGGAAGCCTACCTCCCTGGAAATACAAAAGCAGGCCGTGGGCAGGAGTGCCAAGCAGCGGGCGACAGTGACACCTGTGTGCCACCGGAAACCGCGGGGCGTCCACAGAGACCCCCGCCACGCCCGTCCTGACCCCCCAGCCCCGCTCCCGGCCTGAGGAACCCGGGGTCTGCTCCCCGATCCCCCGGCCACGTTCACCCAGGCAGGCGGCAGCCACCGAGGACAGGACGCTGTTGACAAGGAAACCCCAAGTTAACAGCTCCTTGGGCGGTGTTTGAAATGTCACATGTTGAGAACCAGGCTGGAGTCCGTGTTCCCCCTGTGAAGTGCCGGGCGCAGCACGCCGGGCCACGGACCCCTAAGGACGCGTCAGGTCGGCACCTGGGGGCCCCGTGTCTGCTCGTCGGGGGGACTCTCTTGGCTCACACACCATCAGCACCACAAAGGGCAGCTGCTGGGGGTTCCCCATCCCGACCTGGGCTTGCAGGCCAGTAAAGGAGACCCCTCGCTTCCTGGCTCAAGGGAGTGGAAGCCCTAGGAAGGACACGCCTCCTCCGTGCGTCCCTGCAAAGCCTGGGCTGCCTGCTGGCCCTGAGCCGGGTGGGGTGGGGGAGGGGAGTCCAGGCCCTGGGTGTGTGTGCGCGTGTGTGCGCGTGTGGGCATGGAGGGGCTGCAGGCGATGCACAGACCCAGTCCCTCACCCACACACAGACGCTGTCTCTCCCAAGTTCCCCCGAAGAAAACCACCAGAGGCTGCAAAACGCTGCTGGCCCGTCGTCAGCCTCGCGGGCGGATCACAGAGCAGGGGGCCTCCCTCCCCACAGGGGCTGTGCACGTGTGTGCGTGTGGCCGCTGCTGTGCTGTGCACAGGGGTCAGCACACACTCATACATGGTTCAGTCCGAGCAGCCTTCGCACACGTGTGTCTCTGCTATGCGTGTGTGATGTACACACATCCACGCAGCTCTCAGTTCAGACGGTTCACACCCACACAAAGGTGGGGCTTCCCTGATAGCCCAGTTGCGAAAGATTCCACCTGCAACGCAGGAGACCCCGGTTCGATTCCTGGGTTGGGAAGATCCGTTGGAGAAGGCGTAGGCTACGCACTCCAGGACTCTTGGGCTTCCCGTGTGGCTTAGCTGGTAAAGAATTCGTCTGCAGTGCGGGAGACCTGGGTTCCATCCCTGGGTTGGGTAGATCCCCTGGAGAAGGGAAAGGCTACCCACTCCAGTATTCTGGCCTGGAGAATTTCAGGGACCGTGTAGTCCATGGGGGCGCAAAGAGTCGGACACGACCGAGCGACTTTCATGTTCACGCAAAGGAGGCGCAGGCTCTCTGCTCCCTTTCTGCGTGCACAGGGCTCGTGAGTGTGTATCTACACACACGCGCGTGCATGGGTCCGATAATTTAAACTACCTGTGTGTGTAGGAGACATGCTCTTCTGAGTCACAGCACGTCCAGTGGGACGGTCACCGTCACACGGCCCCGTAGAAACGTCCCTTCTTCCCGGGAGCCGCGCCTGTGCACATTCACACACACAGCCAGGACCAGAGCGTCCCACGGCAGAGGCTCGATTCCTGCCCCTGCGTCCACTCCGCCGGGCTGGGAGCCTGGCCAGCGTGTCCTCGGGAGGCGCCTGCCGGGAACACAGGCCCAGGGGTGGGATCCCCGCCTCCAGCAGACAGAGCCAGGGAGGGGCCCCCCAGGTGGGGACGCGTGGGTGGCAGGGCCTGAGCAGCGTCGCCGCCTGCCCCCACCTCCCCGGCAGGTGGACAAACACCACCATGGTGGTGCTTCTCCACGGTCCGAGAGCTTCCTCTAGGTCGGCGGCCCCCAGCGTTTTCGGCCACAGGGACTGTCTCACGGAAGACGGCTTCTCCAGGGACAGTCGGGGACAGCTCGGGCAGGAATAGAGCGTGGGGAGCAGTGGATGAAGCTTCGCTCGCCCGCCTGCCACTTGGCAGCCTGGTTGCTAATGGTCCGTGGCCCGGGGGTGGGGGCCCGCTCGAGACACACGGGGCGACCACGTTTCCTCCCCAGCGGCCCGTGTGGAGCTGTGCCCCTGGGGTCATTCTGGAGACAGAAGTGTCAGTGGGACACCACGCACCTCTGCCCGCCTGCCCCACTCTGCCTCCTGACAGGAGGGGGCCCTGCGACCCTCTCGGGGTGGGGCCGGCGGCCGAGACCCACTCAGGCCAGGCTGAGCCCGAGAGGGGGCTCCTGTGACCCCAGCCTGTGGATGCGCGTGTGGACTTCACGCTCTGTGACCCAAGCTCCTGCGGGCACAGGGCAGTCCCCGACCCTCCCTGAACCGTGGGTGACCTGATACGTAATTGGTGACTTAGCCCCAGAGTCAGTGTTTAAACCTTCTCCCCTATGGCCTCCTCCTGGAGGCTCCTTACGTCAGGGGCAGCAGCCAGGCCAACAGCTGAAGCGCGTGGGCTGAAAGGCACGGCCGGGAAGGGGTGGGTGGAGGGGCGGGGCTCTCTGGAGCCGTGGGGTGGGACGGCGCCCCTGAGCCGCGGGCCGCACCCATGCACACTCTCATCCACACAGGCACTGCACACGCGCCCCACACCTGCACACACTACATGCACAAACACGCACATTCATGCACACACATGCTCGCAAATGCACACTCACGCGTGCACACAGGCACGCACACACGTGCACACACACTGGGACGTCCGCTTCTCCACCACGGAGACCCCGGGGCCTCCAGGGGAATAAGAGCCACGTGCCCACAAGGGAGAAAGACGCTCTGCCCACTGGGGCCCCTGACAGCCCCCTAAGCCCCAGTCCCCCGGGAGACCAGGCGCACGGCTTCTCCCAGGAGCCCAGGAGGGCTGCCCACGAGCTGCTTTCAGTCTGGAGGAACCAGCACCCCCGGGTGGCTTCCACCCCCCCAGCACCGGCCACCACACGCACGGCCAGCCTGGGGCCCTCGGGGAGGCCCACCTCTGTCCAAGTCCCCACAGCACAGGCAGCCAGGGCAGGGCGCCTCACCCCCGTCAGACGCACGGCAGGAGGGCGGAGCCCACCATGCACACGTAGGTTCTGGCAGCGGTCCTGGCATCCACCCTCCCTGCAGGGCTCTGGCACATGGTCAGCCCCACCGGGGTGGACGCCAGGACCACCGCCAGACCCGACGTGGTGGGGTAGGGCCTTCTGGACGGAGCCCAGGGGGACCCGAGCGTGCTTCTGCGGGGATCTGAGTTTCCTGACTGTGTGCAATGACCTACACCTCTCTCTCACTCCAGATAAGGAATGACTGAAATTCCAGATAAGGAATGACTGAATACCCGCCTTGGGCCCAGGGGGGTAGGTGGCCGGGGTGATGCCAGGGTGGGGTCTGCCTGCTGCCCACCGCAGCATCCGGATCAGGGCGCGCTGGGGATGTGAGCAGGGCAGAGGGGCCCCAGCCCAGCCCGCACCCTCCCGACTCCCACACTCTGCTGCCCCTCTTCCCTGAGCCACTCCCCTGTCTGCCTTCTGGAAGGTTTTGGGTTCCAAGGCCAGGATGACCCATCCTGCAGGCAAGAGAAAGGACAGGAGGGGCGGCCCGGGGGCAGCTGAGAGTGGCACCTGCCGCTGCTCCGAGCCCTGGGGCACTGACCCCTGTTCTGGGTCCTGCATGGCCTCTGGGATCCCGGGGTCTTCCCAGGAGAAGCTTCTGGGCGAGAGTGGCTCTGAAGGGATGGGGCCGGGAGCCCTGGTCTCTGCTCTGGAGCCCAACACCGCAAGAGCACATCCTCCATGGAGCTTTCCGGGGAAGAAGGCTCATGGGTGTTCCGGGGCAGGAGGCCACAGCTGCCTGGCCACCCTGCATTCACTCATCCATCCATCCATTCAGTCGCCACCACTGATGCAGACAGACATCTGTGTCCACATAACACAAACGCATTCGCTCCTCTGCTCTGTGTCAGAGGAGGCACTCGGCGGAGGCTCTGAAACACCGCCCTCTGGGAGGACAGCTAAGAGGGCAGGTGGCCCGCACAGCCCAGCCTGGGGCCCAAGATCTCCAAGGCTGGACCCGGTCCCACAGTGTGGAGTGGAGACCCTGGGAGGGGCCCTCTGAGTCCTGAGTTCTCCAAACGCACACATCCGACTTCTACAAAATGAATAAATACCGAAGTTACGAGAGGCCTTCCTCACGAGGGAGACAATATGTAAAAGCAAAGAAATTCTTCCACAAAGTCACAAGGACAACGTCTCCCTTTCAGAGGCGTGTGGCCCGTCTCGCAGCTGATGTCACTGTTAATTTTTTCTAATGACACATTCAGGAAACAAAGCAAAACAAAAGAACCATCAACTCAGCATTTAGAACAACATATTTTGACAGCATATTTTTAAACGAATTCCCCTCTTCCAATGAAAGTGCCATCTTGCAATCTTTGAAAGTCTATTCAGTATCTACCAACATGATTATCTCATTCTTCCCACGATAAAAACTCCCAGATACATAATGACAGCGTGATCACCATGCAGATGCATTCCCGGGACATTGTCTCTTCCTGCCGGGACCAGGAAGGAGGAACAATACACGATGCCCCCGGGAGCGCCTGTGGGCCGCTGCGCAAAGCCGGCTCGCACAGGGCTAAGGGGAGCGAGAGGCACTCCAATGCCCGGCCCGGTCCTCAGGGCCCAGGGCTCGGCACGCCACCCTCAGATGGGGCTGCAGGCACCAGCTCCCGGAAGGCTGGGCCGCCGCACCTGCTCCCGCTCTCCCACAGAGAGCTCCAGCGTCAGGCGTTGCTCCACCCAAGGCCCTGCAGCGGGAGCTGCCCCAGGGTCCTGGGAGGCAACAGGGACGCCCCCACAGCTGCACACACAGCCGGAGTCTCTATCACCTGGGAACACCTGGGCGAGGCCCTCACAGGTGTGTCCTGCTGCCCACCTGTACCAGGAAGCCGGTGGCATGGAGCCCTCCCACCCAGCAGCCCCTGGAAGGCGGGTGCAGGGGTCCCTGAAGACCTCCGAGGCCGGCAGCCAGGCCTGCGCTCCCCAGGGCTCCCTCGGGGCCGCCGGGTGCTCTCATCCAACAGGGAGCCGAGCTCAGCCAGACGGAGCCCCCTCAGGGGCCCCCAGGTGATGGCGTGGGCCCAGGGGGCAGGAAAGGCTCAAGGGACCCCACGTCCTCAACCCAAGGATGGGGGACCCCACAAGCACGCTCTGTGAAGGTGCAGGCTGGCAGGGACACGCAGAGCCCCCATGGGCCTACACCCAGGGTGTGTTTGAAATAGACTTTCAAAGATTGTGGGGGGATCGCACAAGCGGATCAGGCTGGAAGCCTGAGATCAGCGTGTTGGCCCGCCGGCTCCTTCCAAGGTCATGAGGGAGCATATTTTCCAGGCCTTCCTCCGGCGCTGGGGCTCGCTGGCCATCTGCATGTCCCCACCAGCCTGCACCTTCACACCTCCGGGTGTAGGCCCACGGGGGCTCTGGCTGTCCCCGCCAGCCTGCACCTTCACACGCCCGAGCCCAGGTCCATGGGGGCGACAGCCCCACCATGCAGGTTCTCGTGAGGACACCGGTCACCCTGCATCAGCCCTCTTGCCAAGTACGGCCCCGTCCTGAGTTCTGGGGACACGACTCCAGCGCCTGAGGACAGTCAGCTGTCTGCCCAGCGAGTTCTCAGTTACACAGCCAGGCAGAGGCGCTGCGCTCGACACCGTGCGGCCCGCAGAGCTTGTGCGAGTTTCTGATCTTTAGAGAAAGCGAGTGCAGAGCCTGATTCCGGATGCGAGATTCTGGGGAGGAGAAGCAGTATCACACGTGAGCCAGACCTCACAGAGCTGCCGGCCACAGAGCGGGTGGCGGTCTGAGTAAATACGCCTGCGTCATTGAAGATGATCCTGACCCACCAGATTGACTGTACATCGAGGCAGGGTCACGAGCCACAGGTTGAGAAGTGCTGGGCTTAGCGGATCCTGGAGACGAGGGACTCCTGGGAGGGGGGAGGAGGGCCTGAATTTGGGGGGTTCTCCTAAAGCCTATGCGCCAAGATCCTGGGGTTGGAAGACTCTGGGTGCTGTGGGTGAGGCTGATGGTGGTGATGACACAGAGACAGAGAGAGAGACAGAGATAGAGAGACAGAGACGGGGGAGACAGGGACAGAGAGACAGAGGCGGGGGCAGGGAGGCAGGCACAGACAAGGAGAGGCAGAGGGGGCTAGGGAGACAGCTGCTTGTCCACGCCAAGATTCAGCGCAAAGACCACGCCCCGCGTCTTCCCGGGGTGGCTGAGGGCTGCGCTACGGGCCACACGTGGGCATCACGGCCCCGCCAGGCTGAGTGAGTCCCCACCAGCATCCACCGTGCGGGCTGGCCTGGGCCTGTGCACCCTATCACCCTGTCGATCGGACCCACTGCCAGTCCAGCCTTCAGCAGGAGCCGCTTAACTCACTGGTCACACCTCCCATCAGTCCCACCGCAGCGCTGACGGGCTGTCGGGTCTGACATGGGCTGGACCTGTCACGTGACCACCTTCCAGACACGGCTGCCCGGGCACAGGGCGGGAGACGGGCCTGAAGCTGCCGGTGCCCCCACTGGAGGCACAGAGACCCTGCCCCCTGAACCACGGGCTCTGAGCCCCGAGCCCACCCGGTGCTCTTGGCCACAGCCACGCTCCCGCTGTGCTGACAGCTTCGAAGACACACGGCCACGGCCGCTGCTGCGCCAGGATAGCTGGGCCCCAGGCAAGGGAGTTCCCGAGCAGGAGTGTCAGAGGACCGACCCTCGAGCCGGGAGTCTCAGCTCTGGGGTGGCCTGCAGCCCGGTGGCTGAAGCTGTCCCCCAGGCTGTCCAGTGCAGCCTCGGTCACCCTCTGGGAAGACCTGCCGGCCCTAGGTCCCCTGCTGGCAAGGAAGTGACATGTGTGCCCAGCCTTTCCTGCGCCCTGCCCTCTGAGCACCTTGGACTGCTCCTGGTTTCCCGAGACAGGCCGGTTTTCCACCCCCAGGACAGGCTGGATGTGAGCTGGCCCCGGGGTTCCTGTTTGCTCTGCTCTCACTGCCATGAACTCACTTGGGATGGCAGGCAGATGCCCTCTGGACTCTGCCAGGTCACCCACAGTGAGTGGACACCCGGCTCACCTTCACTGGGACTTGAAGGGGTGACGCTCCCAGGAAGATATGAGCCCGCCTGCCAGGCAGAGCTGGGCCCTCCTCTCCTCCAGGGTTCCCACTCACGCTGTAGCATCATCTCAGCAAATGGAAGGAAGTGTGAAGTTTCATCAGCCAGAGCCCGTGCTAGAGAGGGAAACAGAAACCCAGATGGTGTGGGGATGGAGAGGCCCCCGGGTCTGGGGCTGGACAGGGTGGCGGGAGGGAGCCTGCCCCACCCTGAGAGGGGCAGGAGGGATGGACAGGCCTTGCCTTCAGAGCCCCGGTCAGCCCCATGTTGGCTCTGGGCTGCTCACTTTGCTCTTTCACGGAGAACAAGGTCTGCCTGCTGACACCACTGCTGGTCAGATGCCATCACTCCCAGGGGAGGTGGCAGGAAGTGACCGGGGCCTGGAAGCACCTGGAGTGGCCCCTGCTTCCCCTGCTCCTGCCTGTTTTTTGTTTCCCGCGGCCGCCAGGCGCTGCCCCGAAGCCTGGGCTCCGTTTCTGGGACAGAGCTTCCCTCCAGATTGCCCGGGGTTCCCTTGTGGCTCAGAAGGCAAAGAATCTGCCCACAATGCAGGGAACCTGAGTTTGATCCCTGGGTTGGGAAGATGCCCTGGGGAAGGAAACGGCAACCCACTCCAGTGTTCTTGCCTGGAAAATCCCATGGACAAGAAGAGCCTGGCAGGCCACAGTCCACAGAGTCGCAAAGAGTCGGGCACGACTGAGTGACTTAACTTTCTTTTCCCTCTGGATGGTTCCAGTGCCCTCATCAGCCAAGCCCACGGCCCTGCTCTGTTCCAAGGAGAAACAGAGACGGCGCGATGAGCAGCCGCAGCCACAGACCGCCTCCCAGTGGCAGGAGAGGCGGGTCTCAGACAACATCCTGAGCTCACAGACACAGGCCAAGGCCACCGGGGACGAGCGTGATGCTTCATGATAAACCAGTACATCCTCGCAGCCCACTGCCCAGGCCTCACGGTCAGGAGGTGTCCGCAACCGCTGCCACAGGGCCGCTCCGGATCCCCAGAACCCCACATTTGTAAAAACATCACTCATCAAAGACACCCTGGAAACACAGCTGCGGAGTATCTTTGCTTTCATCCTCAGCTTGACGACTAACACCCGGCTGGCTTCCTCCTGCTCCTTCCTCGTGGCACCGGGAAAAAACGGCGCCACGTTTGTTCCTGTCCCTGGGACGGGGCAGGGAGCGGGCGATGCACTCGCGGGGACCAGCTCGGGGGCGTCTGCACGCTGAACCCCGAGGCCTGCAACCGTGATCTGGAACCTTCCATCCCTCACTGTTTGATGCTGAAAATAAAACAAACCCAAATCGGGGAAAAGAGTTCCCGAGATGCACTCACGTTATTTTGTGAAAGTGCCCAGATGTGCATTTAAGAGCAGCATCCTGCTGGGTAAATAGAGCAGCGGACTGCACGCCAGCGAGAGGCAGCAATTGCTGAAGCGGGCCGGAGGAAACTCACACAACCCTGTTTCCTTGCCCTGGATTCTGCTTTGCTACAGCCCAGATGGGAAGAATTCACTGGACAATTAACTTTCAGGGAAAATTCCATCCACGCTCACGTTCCCCCCACAAACAGACTTCTCCGTGAGTACAGGCCACAACCCTATCCCCCTCACTGGGCTCTTCCAGGAGCTGGGGTGGGAGTCGGACACAGAATGTAGACGGGGCCGTGACCTCTGGACATCCACGCTCTTCGCACTCCTTGCACCCAGCCCGGCCCGGCCCGGCCCAGCCCAGCCCTTGAGATCCAGTGGAGCCCAGGTAGGCCGGTCCTGATGGAAACTTCCAGACCTGGGGTGTCTGTATGCTCCTTCGAGCTGTGTCCTGCCCACCTGTCCCTGGCCATCCAGTGAGCTCCGTGCAACCCTGTGGCTGGACCTCCCCCGGCACTCAGCAGCCCTGGGCAATTCGAAGTGACCGTTGCTGCTGCTCCTTCCCCTGAGCTCAGGGTGGGGCCCCGTGGGGTGAGGCCAGCACGGGCAGCCAGGTGCGTTCCAGGAACGCCAGGGAGACTGGCCACACCGCAGCCTCCAGGCTGTCTCATCTGAGTGCTCAGCCCTGCAGCCTCTCCCGCCATCCACCCTGCAGTGAAGCCCCCACCTCGATTCAGGACCACTCACAGGATCAGCCTTGAACCACCATTCCACCTCCAGGGATAAGCCACACGCACAGAGCTGGTCCCTCCAGCTGCGACTCCCAGGGATGCTGTCCACCTGGTCCCACCCAGGACACGTCCTCAAGCTGCCTCGCCTCACCCAGCAGTGGTGGTCACTCCGCCCCCCCAGAACACGAGCTGTGGTTGCTGGCACGACCCTGCCCCTTCCCCTGCTCCATGGTGTTCAGGGGTGGACCAGGGGCTCAGAGCAGAGCTGTGACTGGCCACGGCCCCCAGGAGGGATGGAAATGATGAGTCAAGAAAAGGAGGCGTGGATGCAGAGAACAATTTCCACGGTGCTGCCTGGAGCCGGGGCTTCTGCCAGTGGTTCCCACACTAGCACACAATCAGGGCACCCTCGGGCTTCCCTGGGGCTCAGTGGTAAAGAATCAAAGCAGGAGACAAGCCTTCGATCCCTGGGTCCGGAAGATCTCCTGGAAAAAGGTGTGGCAACCCACTTCGGTATCCTTGCCTGGGAAATCCAACGGACACAGGAGCCTGGTGGGCTACAGTCCATGGGGTCGCAAAGAACTGGACACAACTGAGCGACGAAGCAACAACAGGGCACCCTCTTGCCAGCCCTGGGCCGGCCACCGTGCCAGCCCCGGATGGCACAGCGGGAGCTCCCCCGCCACAGGAGGTCAGGGCTGCTCCGTCCTGGGCCTCTCCCCGGCTCTGGCGCTCACCGGGGTTGGGGGGCTTGTACGCACATTGCTCTTATCTCTGCCTTGGCCGTCACGTGGCTTCCCCTGGGGTCTCTGTCCTCTCCTCCCTCTTCAAGGACCCTAGTCACCGAGTTCAGGGCCGCCCTTCTCCAGTACGACTTCCTCTTAACAACCGACACCCGCAAGGACCCTATTTCCAAAGACAGGCACACGCGGGGGTCCCGGGTGGGTGTGAACTGAAGGCAGGACACGACTCAGCCTTCCAAGAGGCCGTCCTGTAGTGGAGGGGAGCCCACGCCCAGAGAGGCCGAGCCCTCGTCCAGGGTGGCACAGCTGCTGCGTGGTCAAGGCAAGACCAGACCCCGGCCCTTGTCCCCAGTTCAGCCACGCGGCGCAGACGAGGAGACAGAGCTGAGAAGGCTGCTGCTTGTGGACAGTCACACGGGTGTTTGGGCTGAGCGGCTCCTGGGACGGGGGTCTCCAGTCTGCCCCCCTCCTTGGCCCCCAGCACAGCCACCCTTCGAGACGCGGAAGGGTTCCACGGACGCTCGAGGGGCTTCTGGGAGCACGAATGTTTCGCCCCTGCCACACGACCGCATAATCAATAGATTAGGGCATTAGGCGCCCGAGTTATTAAAAGTGAAAGATCCTCCATGAGAAGGCGAGGGATGCTTGGAGCCTCTGTCTCCTACAAATATGTAATGAAATTTAAATTGAATCTGGTTTAAAATCATTTACCTTTTGACATCATGTATCAGCACACTAAGCATCGGCTGAGAAGCAAATAACCTTTCAAGCAGAATGAAAAATTACTCTGTCTCCTTTGATTTCATGTTAATTTTCAAATTTAAACTACCCCAAGGCTCTCGGCTCGGGGTCAGCCCCTAAGAGCCTGTTGCTTGCACGAGGTCTGGGCCATCGCAGGCGACCCCTGGCTTGCCCTGCAGACCGGGGTGCAAACTGCCCTGTGGAAAGAGGTGAGAGCCCCGGTCCGTTTCAAGCGACGGTCCGCAGAGCACTGGGGGGTCACTGGCCGGGACGCCCCCGACTGTTACAGTGCCCGGGGAACCATTTTCTCCCAGGGACCTCAGTTTCCTCATCTACACACAGGCCATCGCTGCCTAGCCAGCCCACCCGGCCTCCGGAAGACCCTGGAAGCTTTAGGAATCCCTGGACAGGACCGTGTGGGGCCAAGCAGGAGGCTGGTGCAGCAGGAGG
Organism: Bos indicus; assembly: GCF_029378745.1. Lineage (NCBI taxonomy): Eukaryota > Metazoa > Chordata > Mammalia > Artiodactyla > Bovidae > Bos > Bos indicus. The sequence continues at coordinate 118,850,936 of NC_091764.1, read as the reverse complement.
GGTCCCAGGGTCATCCCGTCCACAGCCAGGCATTCTTGCCGGGACCCCACGTCTGGTAAGGTCACGGCGGGTCATCCCGTCCACGGCGAGGCATTCTCGCCGGGACCCCACGTCTGGTAAGGTCACGGCGGGTCATCCCGTCCACGGCCAGGCTTTCTCGCCGGGACCCCACGTCTGGTAAGGTCACGGCGGGTCATCCCGTCCACGGCCAGGCTTTCTTGCCGGGACCCCACGTCTGGTAAGGTCACGGCGGGTCATCCCGTCCACGGCCAGGCTTTCTTGCCGGGACCCCACGTCTGGTAAGGTCACGGCGGGTCATCCCGTCCACGGCCAGGCTTTCTTGCCGGGACCCCACGTCTGGTAAGGTCACGGCGGGTCATCCCGTCCACGGCCAGGCATTCTTGCCGGGACCCCACGTCTGGTAAGGTCACGGCGGGTCATCCCGTCCACGGCCAGGCATTCTTGCCGGGACCCCACGTCTGGTAAGGTCACGGCGGGTCATCCCGTCCACGGCCAGGCTTTCTCGCCGGGACCCCACGTCTGGTAAGGTCACGGCGGGTCATCCCGTCCACGGCCAGGCATTCTTGCCGGGACCCCACGTCTGGTAAGGTCACGGCGGGTCATCCCGTCCACGGCCAGGCATTCTTGCCGGGACCCCACGTCTGGTAAGGTCACGGCGGTGATGGAGCTGGGGGGGATACGGCCTTTCAGGTGAGATGGGGCGTGGTGAGCCCAGCACTCCCCTCTGTGAACCTGCTGAGGTCAGGCGGAGAGCCTCGGGGAAATGTGCTCCTGGACTCCTGCTCGCATTACACAGACCAGTGCACCGAGGTCCCAGAGGCTGAGCAGCTCACCCAGGCCCGTCACTGCATCTCCAAGCTGAGAGCTGGACCAGCTTCCAGGAACCTGTGGGTCACGGGGCCCAAATGCCAGAGCCCGCGCGTGTCCGTTGGATTCCGCGAGGTCGGAGCCCTTTCATCTCCAAACAGATCAGAACCCGTCCGCTCATCCTCAGCTTTAGCCACTACTGAAGCCGGGGGAGGATGGCTGGCCTCCCTGGGCAGGCCCGCTGAGTGGGGCACAGCCCTGCCGCTCCCAAAGGCCACGGTGGGAGGCGGGACCCCCAGCAACCGCTACGGATGCCATGCCAGCCTCGCAAGAGTCCCTGGTCCCCGCCCCTGCGTGCACACGCTGAGCAGACGGGAGCGGGGAGGGATGCCCAGGGGCAGGGGGCTGGCACACCAGGCGCCACATCAGGCGGAGTCAGTGCGGAGACAGCGGCCCTGCTGGGGGTCCGCGCCTCGGGGGTCACGGCAAGGGCCTGGGAGCAGCCTCGGGCGCTGCGGCCTCTGCCCTGCAGCCTCCGGGGCGAGTCCGCCCTGTTTCCCAGAGAAGAGCGTGGGGCCTCGGGCACGGTGCCTGGCCTGGGCCTCCAGCGCACACACAGCAGCGGCCTCAGATGCTGGGCCTCCTCCCAGGACTGCGTCAGCGTCCGGGCTTGGAGGAGAGGAGGTGGCTCCACACTGACCGGGGCTGGGAGGCCCCCAGAGGCAGCAGCCGCGCCTGTCCAGCCCTCCGGGACCCTGGCCCACGTCCAGAGAGGACCTGGGGCTGGGCCCCCTCCGAGGCCTGCTGCTACTTCTTAATTAGCCAGGCCAGACAAAGGGGCTTTTCATGGGCACTGTCCCCTGCATGGTCACATGTGGGCACCACTGGGCTGGAAGACAGAGTGAGCTTTGCCAGGACTGCACCCCCACTGAGCCTGCCCGGAGAAGACGGACCGGGAGAGGCGGGGCTGAGGAGAGGGCTGCCTGGGTCCCCAGCCCCGCCCCGGGCCGGCCAGGGCAGAGGGCCCCGGCCCCGGGGGGTGACACGGCAGGCCTCCCTGCTGCCACTCAGGCGGGGCATCCGGGTGCCCGGGCGGCAGGGCCCTGGGGTCCGTCGCTCCCCCATGACTAGCCGCTTTCCACCAGGGCATGGTTCGGGGCCCCCAGGCGGCCCGGAGCCAAGCCACTGGGCAGAAGCCCCGGACGTCTGCATGCTGGGCTCCCCGGGGGCAGTTACGGCGCCGGCCCAAGCCCGGAGCTGGGTCAGAGTTCACTGCTGTGCCAGCGTGGGGAGCCCAGCCCACAGCCAACATCTGGGCAGGGAGGCGGGGGAAGCAGGGCCGGGCGTGCACCCCGGGGGTGGGGTGGGTCACGGGGGTGCCTGCAGGCGGGCTTGGGTCCCCCTCTGGGCAGCGGCCGATGGAATATGATACGGCCTGTCAGACGCCCCCAGCACAACCGCGCCCCGTATTCCTCCCACGGTCTGCGTGTCTGGGCAGCGGGGTCAACGCCAAGGTCTTGGTTTCCCTGCTTGTGAGCCTCCAACTGTGAACAACCGAGGGTCTCTCGGGCTTTGCGTCACCAAGGTATGAGTCTGGGAGGTCCCGGGGTGGGCAGAGGGGAGACAGGAGCGCGTGCTTCGTGTGGCCGGGGTTTCCTCCCGGGGAGATGAAAAGAGAACGTCATGGGGACGGCGGTGGCAGGACACGCTGGATCCAACGAAGCGTGCATGTAAAGAGGTTAGTTCTGTTATGTGAGTTTCACCTCAATAAAAAGCAAAACAAGGAAACATTTTAAAAGCCCGTCAGAGCAGCCAGACTCTCCCCGAGAGCAGGAGTGAGGCCCGCTTGCTGCGGAGCAGACCTGGATGAGGAGCACACACTTGCTGGGGCCCCCACGGGCGCCCTACCAGGGGGGGCACTCGCCCGTGCACCAGCGCCCCATCCCTGGGGCCATGCACACTGCTCGGACATGGAGGGTGGGGGACCCGCGGGGGCCTGGCTGGGCTGCAGCCACCACTCCCCCGAGATAAAGCACTGGCCTCTGGAGGGGGGCCTCCACTCCCTCTTTGACTGAGCATCAGCACTGCCCAAGCTCAAAGCCCCCTAGCCAGGGACATGGTCCCGGAACAGGATGACACCCACGCACAGAGAGGCCAGACAGGCCGTCGGCACGTTGCCACGGAGACGGCCATCCTCGGGGTACCTGGGCCCGGTGCGAAAGGCCTGCCAGCTCCGCAAGGGACCTGGGGGTCAGCGCAGGTCCCTCCATCCTGAAGGCCTGCCACGCCGGTGACGCCCGCGGTGGGTGCTCTGCCAGCTTAGAGGACATGCAAAGCGGGCGGCCCCGAGGCCTCGGGACAGGGGCACCAGGCGGCGCGAGAGATGTGAGCGGATCACCGGGAAGGGGTTTGGAAGGGCCGCTCAGACGTGCGTACAACGCTCTTAACCTCCACCCGCATGTGCCGTGCCACCCAGTTCTGATCAACTTAAATGCAGAGCTGTCTGCGCACCTCCACCTGGGACCCAGTGCCACCTGGTCTCATCAGTCCTCGGGCGGCACACGCAGCACTGACGGCGGGGCATGTGGGCTGATGGCGGCTCACCTCGACCACCTCGCCTGGGGGGTCGGGGCCGAGGTCGCTGGGGACGTGGCGAGGGGCACGGGGGGTCGGGGCTGAGGTCGCTGGGGACATGGCCGGGGGTCGGGGACGATGTCCCTGGGTACACGTGCCGATGGGTGTGGTGTGTTGGGGCCGAGGTCGCTGGGGACGCGGTGGGGGGTGCGGGGGGTTGGCCTGGAGGTGGGCCTGGGCACGAGGCTGGACGTGGGAGGTCAGCCACCCCGCTGCCCTGGGCAGGGAGGGGTCTCTGCTCTCAGCCCCTGGAGGATACACGCCTGTCTGCAGGCTGCTGGAGCCCTCGGGTGGCCCCAGACCCATTTCCCCCACCAGGCTGGAGGCTGGGGCTTGGCAGGGGTGGGCAGTGCTCCCGACATGGATGACAGAGAGGCCAGCCCGGAAGAACGAGGCTGGCTGCACACAGGCCAGGAGCGGCCCATGGAGAGTGGGGAGGGGTCGGGGAGGGGCTGGATGAGCTAAGCCCTGATGCTGTGAGACCTCGGAAGACCTCGCGACTGGCAACTGCAATGGTGACCTTGACAAGTTCGACCCCTGGGAAGAAGGAGCCCAAAGTCCCAGAGAATAGGTGATGGTCCTGTGGCTGTGGGGGAAGCTGAGGGCATCTGGTCTGAGGCCAAGGTGCCAGAGTGTGGGGTGGAGATGGGCTGTGAAGGGTCCCCTCCGGCAGGACCAGAAGCTGCAGTGTCGGGGGGCCAATCCCCGTGCGGCCCCCGTGCTGGAGATTCACCAAGCTCCCGGGTGGGGAGGGCCTGACCCCTCTCTCAGGGTCACGTCCACCCTGCCCCGTGAGAGGCCCCCGCTTTGGGCCTCTCTGGTTTCAGCCTAAGACTGGGAGTGACAGTGCCCACCTCGCCCAGCTCTGGAGGCTGAGGGGTGAGTCATCGGGATGCTGGAACAGCCAGTGTGATGGCTGGTAGTTGGCAGCCCTGTTGGTGTCATTTCAACCTTCTGAGCTGAGTCCCTAATGGACACTCAGAGCCTTAAACCCAGTGGATTTTACCCTTTTGTCTTGCCTGCCAGAAAGCTCAGGGCCGAGTTCTGGGCTCAATTTCAGGGGCTCCCTTTGCCTGGGCTGGTAAGTCTCAGCTGGGAGGAGTCACCTGGACCTGCAGGCTCCAGCTCTGCCCAGCCTGGAAGTCACCCAGAAGATCCAAAAAGCCCTTGAGACCTGGGCCATGTCCGTGGAGACAGGGCTGACGGAATGGTCCCCTCGACTCCTGCGTGCTCCTACAGGGTGACAGATCTGCCAGGCAGGCTCACATTTCCACCGTCGACGCCCAGAGAGCCCACACTCAGAGGTCACAGGAAAGTTATCTCCAACAACCCGAACTAAATTTATTAAGAGGTAACGGGTTTTCAGCGAATTTATTAATCAATTTGACAATGCCTGGGGATTGTAATATAAAAATAATCAGTTGGCCTTCTCACCAACGTGAGACGCCAAGAAGGTATCGTTTAATTTTCTAATGCCGACTGCCACCTTTCCAAGCTTACTGTTGCGTTAATTGAAATGAAAACTTTGCAATTTGGAATTCCAAAGGAGCATGTGCTCACTCCGTCTGGAGCCTGTGCACACAGATGCCCGTGACTCGGTGGTCCGCATAGGGTTCCTTGCCCGGAGTACAGGAAAGACCCTGAGGTCAGCTGTACCCTCGGGTCAACAAGGTGCACCCAAGAAGGGGCACAATCCCTCTGGGGCCGCGCCTCACGAAAGGGAAGGGGGGCCGGGTCTCCCTCTGTCCTCCCCCACCCATGGCAGGCAGCTGAGGGCCCTTGTCCACACCAAGCCCACCCGGACCAAACCCCTCCCAGCAGCACCCAGCAGCCCCGGGCCAGAGGTCGGCAGACAGACGAGCTTGTCCACACAGCGAGCCCCGACAAGACTAAAGAGCCCCACGCCAGGACACGTGTGGGCCCCCCAGGGAGAAGCAGCACCGGAGACCACAGAGGCCGACACGGCCGGGGCCCGGGTCAGCCGCAGCATGGACTCCGCTCCGAGTCAGGGTCTCAGCCTCCCTCTGCTGAGTCCCCAGGCTGACCTCTGGGCTGGGGAAGCCTCCGATCCCAGGTTGGGAAAGGAAGATGAGGAGGTGCTGGGCCACAGGGACCCACCGGAGGGAAGAAGAGCACGTGGAGAGGACTTACGTTAGGACCAACGCTTGTGCACACAGACACACACACACACTGACACAGACAGACAGACAGACATACACACACAGAGACAGACACACAGACACACACACACACAGAGATACACAGACACACACACACAGACACACCAACACAGACAGACACAGACACACGGACACACACAGAGATACACACACTGACGCACACACGGACACACACACATATACACACAGACATAGACACACACACAGATACAGACAAACAGAGATAGAGACACACACTGACACACACACGGACACACACACATATACACACACACAGATACAGACAAACAGAGATAGAGACACACACTACAACACATACAGACACACACACAGACACACACACACAGACACACACAGAGATAGAGACACACACTGACACACACACGGACACACACACATATACACACACACAGATACAGACAAACGGAGATAGAGACACACACTACAACACATACAGACACACACACAGACACACACACACAGAGATACACACACTAACACACGCAGGCATACACAGAGATACATATACACAGACACACACACTCATACACACAGAGATAGACACCCACTGACACACACAAAACACACAGACGTACACACACACACTCAGAGATTCAGACACACTGACACATCAACTCACACACAGATATAAACACAGACACACAGACATGCACACCAGACGGACAAATAGACACACACACACACACACACACACACAGACACTCTACAAACCATCTACGTTCTGACACTGTCCTCATCTCAGACTTTTTATTTCCCTGCAGGTTTCTGTTAAGGCCTCCTCCTCCGAAATGACCGCCTGTCTCCGGGAGCAGAGCAGGGGCTATTTCCCGCAGGAGCGGCTGTGACAGGGAGACGGAGCAGAGGGAAGGAGGAGCGGGTCACCTTGCAGCCTGGACCACACGGATGCGGGCGCGTGCGCAGGCGGGCCCCGGCCACCTTCCCCACGTCCACGCCTACACCGCAGCCACCACCCCGGGTCAGCTCCTTGCAGCCTGCCAGCCACGCTGGGCCCTGGGGACCCGCCCCTTCCACCACGAGCTGTAGTCAGGGGACGTCCGTCCAGCAGACACACCTCTCCCTTCCCAGAGCCACGCAGCGTCTGAGGACTTAGGGGACCCCCCAGCTGGGGGAGTCCCAGCGGCGGCCACCACGGGGAGTGGGGAAGGAGGCACTCAGAGGCAGCTTCCCCTCCTGCACCCCCAGCAAACTGGCTCCTGGCACCCGCACAGGCAGGGGCTGTCCCGAGACCCCACGACACCCACTCAGGGTCTGCACGAGCCCGCCTCACGGTTGGCCCTCAGAGCTCCAGGGGTCCAGGGGGCCTAGCAAATGAGCTGGAAGGGCAGAGTCCTTGCCATCCCGGGGGGTAGCTCTGAGCGTGACTCGGCCTCAGGAAGCTTGTGCTGTGAAATTCACACTGATGAGCAGTTTCTCTGCAGACCTGCGTGCGGCAGGATCAAGCTGTCTTTCAGCAGCACGGCCCTCGGGGCTTTGTCAACTGTCTCCCCAGGAATGACAGGCCCCTTGGGACTAAAGGCACACAGAAGGGCTGGACCCTGGACGGCACCACCTCCTGGAAGCCCGAGCCCCACAGATGGTTAACAAACGCTCCTGGGGTGATGGGGCCGTGGGGAGCGCCAAGCACAGCTTGTGCCCCGAGGCTGCTCACTGACCAGCTTTCTCCCTCCAGCTGCTCCCAGTTCCCAAGACTCTGCAACCTCTGGCTCCCAGTGAATGTAGGGTCCTGGCCACCCCAGGAAGTGCTGGGTGTCACCCCACAACAGACGACAGCCGTGCCCGTGCTGGCCAGCGCCCTCCACTCAGGTCAGGGGAGGATGGCCCCTGAGGACCGAGGTTTTATTTCTTTGGTCCGTGTTGTGCGACACACCCTCCAGCCTCTTGCACACCCGGCGGTTTGGACTCCCTCTTCCCTCCCCCTCTCCTGCCCCCCGCTCCTTCCCTCTCCTCACTGGCAACCACTGGCTTCTTCTCTGTATCTGTGAGGCTGCTTCTTTTTTGCTACATTCACTGGATTTCAGATAAAAGTGATGTCATACAGTGTTTGTCTTTCTCAGTCTGACGTTTCACTCAGCACAGTACCCTCCAGACCCATCCATGTTGCGGCAAATGGCGTTACTTCACTCTTCTTTATGGCTGAATACGATTCCATTGTGTGGTGTGTGTGTGTGTGTGTGTGTGTATATATATGCTGCTGCTGCATCGAATCAGTCATGTCCGACTCTGTGCGACCCCATAGACGGCAGCCCACCAGGCTCCCCCGTCCCTGGGATTCTCCAGGCAAGAACACTGGAGTGGGTTGCCATTTCCTTCTCCAGTGCATGAAAGTGAAAAGTGAAAGTGAAGTCACTCAGTCGTGTCCGACCCTCAGCGACCCCATGTGGACTGCAGCCCACCAGGCTCCTCCGTCCATGGGATTTTCCAGGCAAGAGTACTGGAATGGGGTGCCACTGACTTCTCCTATATATATATACATACACACACACATATAAGTAAATACCAAATACCGTATCTTTATTCATTCAACTGTTAACTGCTTCCGTATCTTGACAATTGTAAATAATGCTGCTATGAACACTGGGGTGAATGTATCTTTTTAAATTAGTGTTGTTTGTTTTTTTATTTTTTTTTTCCGCATATGTACCCAGGAGTGGGGTTTTTGGCTTGTATGCTAGTTCCACTTTGAGTCTTCTGAGGAAACTCCATACTCTTCTCCACAGTGGCTGCACCAAATTACATCCCCAGCATCGGTGTAGAAGGCTCCCTTTCTCTGCGTCCTCACCAGCACGTGTTATTTGTGCTCGGTCTGACGACAGCCACTCTGACAAGCGAGGGGGGAGACCTCACCCTGACTTTGATCTGCATTTCCCTGATGATTAGCCATCTCTTCGTTTCTAAGGAAAACCGTTCAATATCGTGGTAATCCAAGTCTATGCACAGACCAGTAACGCTGAAGAAACTGGAATAAAACAGTTCAGTGAAGACCTATAAGACTTTCTAGAACTAACACCCAAAATAGATGTCCTTTTCATCATAGGGGACTAGAATGCAAAAGTAGGAAGTCAAGAGATACCTGGAGCAACAGGCAGATTTGGCCTTGGAGTACAGAATGAAGCAGGGCAAATGCTAATAGAGTTTTGCCAAGAGAACGCACTGGGCATAGTAAACACCCTCTTCCAACAACACAAGAGAAGACTCTGCACATGGACATCACCAGATGGTCCACACTGAAATCAGACTGATTACACTCTTTGCAGCCAAAGATGGAGAAGCTCTATACAGTCAGCAAAAACAAGTCTGGGAGCTGACTGTGGCTCAGATCATGAACTCCTTATTGCCAAATTCAGACTTAAATTGAAGAAAGTAGGGAAAACCACTTTTCCTTTCCACCTGAATGGAAAAGCATTCAGGAATGACCTAAATCAAATCCCTTACGATTATACAGTGGAACTGACAAATAGATTTAAGGGACTAGATCTGATAGACAGAGTGCCTGATGAACTATGGATGGAGGTTCATGACATTGTACAGGAGGCGGTGATCAAGACCATCCCAAGAAAAAGAAATGCAAAAAGGCAAAATAGCTCTCTGAGGAGGCTTTACAAACAGCTGAGAAAAGAAGAGAAGCTAAAGGCAAGTGAGAAAAGGAAAGATATACCCATTTGAATGCCGAGTTCCAAAGAATAGCAAGGAGAGATAAGAAAGCCTTCCTCAGTGATCACGGCAAAGAAATAGAGGAAAACAATAAAATGGGAAAGACTAGACATTTCTTCAAGAAAATTAGGGAAGTTTTCATGAAAAGATGGGCACCATAAAGGACAGAAATAGTATGACCTAACAGGAGCAGAAGATAATAAGAAGAGGCGGCAAGAATACACAGAAGAATTATACAAAAAAGATCTTCATGACCCAGATAATCACGATGGTGTGATCACTGACCTAGAGCCAGACATCCTGGAATGCAAAGTCAAGTGGGCCTTAGGAAGCATCACTACGAACAAAGCTAGTGGAAGTGATAGAATTCCAGTTGAGCTATTTCAAATCCTAAATGATGATGCTGTGAAAGTGCTGCACTCAATATGCCAGCATATTTGGAAAACTCAGCAGTGGTCACAGGACTGGAAAAGGCCAGTTTTCATTTCAATCCCAAAGAAGGGCAATGCCAAAGGATGTTCAAACTACTTCACAATTGCACTCATCTCACATGCTAGTAAAGTAATGCTCAAAATTCTCCAAGACAGGCTTCAATGGTATGTGAACCATGAGCTTCCAGATGTTCAAGCCGGATTTAGAAAAGGCAGAGGAACCAGAGATCAAATTGCCAACATTCATTGGATCATTGAAAAACAAGAGAGAGTTCCAGAAAAACATCTACTTCTGCTTTATTGACTATGCCAAAGCCTTTGACTATGTAGATCACAGCAAACTGGAAAATTATTTAAGAGATGGGAATACCAGACCACCTTACCTGCCTCCTGAGAAATCTGTATGCAGGTCAAGAAGTAACAGTTAGAATTGGACATGGAAGAACAGACTGGTTCCAAATCGGGAAAGGAGTACATCAAGGCTATATTCTCACACTGCTTACTTAACTTAAATGCAGAGTACATCATGAGAAACACTGGCCTGAAGGAAGCACAAGCTGGAATCAAGATTGCTGGGAGAAATATCAGTTACCTCAGATATGCAGATGACACCACCCTTCTGGCAGAAAGTAAAGAACTAAAGAGCCTCTTGATGAAAGTGAAAGAGGAGAGTGAAAAAGTTGGTTTAAAAGTCAACATTCAGAAAACTATGATCATGGCATTTGGTCCCATCACTTCATGACAAATAAATGGGGAAACAATGGAAAAAGTGAGAGGCTTTATTTTTCTGGGCTCAAATATCACTGCAGATGGTGACTGCAGCCATGGAATTAAAAGACGCTTACTCCTTGGAAGAAAAGCTATGATTAAACTAGACAGCATATTAAAAAGCAAAGACATTACTTTGTCAACAAAGGTCCGTCTAGTCAAAGCTATGATTTCCCCAGTGGTCATGTATGGATGTGAGAGTTGGACTATAAAGAAAGCTGAGCTCCGAAAAACTGATGCTTTTGAACTGTGGTGTTGGAGAAGACTCTTCAGAGTCCCTTGGACTGCAAGGAGATCCAACCAGTCCATTCTAAAGGAGATCAGTCCTGAATATTCATTGGAAGGACTGATGCTGAAGCTGAAGCTCCAATACTTTGGCCACCTGATGTGAAGAACTGACTTGCTGGAAAAGTCCCTGATGCTGGGAAGGATTGAAGGCTGGAGGAGAAGGGGACGACAGAGGATGAGGTGGTTGGATGGCATCACCGACTTAATGGACATGAGTCTGAGTAAGCTCCGGGAGTTGGTGATGGACAGGGAAGCCTGGCGTGCTGCAGTCCATAGGGTCACAAAGAGTAGGACACAATTGAGCGACTGAACTGAACTGAACTGATGATTAGTGATGTTGAGCATCCTTTCACGTGCCCTGTTGGTCATCTGCATTACCTCTTTGGAAAAATATTTATTAGGTTCTTTTGCCCATTTTTTAATTGTGATTTTTTTTTTTATGTTGAGTTGTAGGAGCTGTTTATATGTTGGATATTAATCCCTTATTGATCATACTATTTGCAAATATTTTCTCCCATTCACTATGCTGTCTTTTCAATTTGTCAATGATTTCCTTTGCTTTTAAGTATAATGAGGTCCCATTTGTTTATTTTTGCTTTTATTTCCCTTACTTTTGAAGTAGCTCCAAAAAGACATTTATGTCAAGAAGGGCTCCACCTATGTTTTCCTCTAGGAGTTTTACAGTATCCAATCTTACATTTAGATTTAATGCATTTTTAGTTTATTTTCATAAATGATAGTTTCACTTTTTTACATAACTGTCCAGTTTTCCCAGCACCACTTATTGAACAGACTGTCTTTTCTCCATTGTATCTTCTTGCCTATTTATCATATGTTAATTGACTATCAGCGTGTGGGTTTATTTCTGTGCTTTCTATCTGGTTCCGTTGATCTGTGCATCTGTTTTTGTGCTAAAGCCATGCTGCTTTGATAACTGTAGCTTTACAGTATAGTCTGAAGTCAGGACCGGTGATGTTCTTGTTTCTCAGCTCGGTTCTTCTTTCTCAAGATTGTTTTGGCTATTCAGGGTCTTTTGTATTTTCATACAAACCTTAAAATTGTTTGCTCTAGTTCTGTGAAAACTCCCATTGTATTCTGATAGGGATTGCACCGAACCTGCAGATTGCCTTGAGTAGTACAGTCCTCTTAACAATATTGGTTCCTCCAACCCCAGAACATGGTATATCGTCCATCTGTTTGTCCTCTTGTGTCTTCGTGTTATCTTCAGTTTCCTTCATCAGTATCTTCTAGTTTTCTGAGCACAAGTCTTTTGCCTCCTCAGGTAGGTGTAGTCCTAGATATTTTACTCTTTTTGATACAGTGACAAATAGGATTGCTTCCTTAATTTTTTCCAGCATTTTATTGTTAGTGTATAGAACTACAACAGATTTCTATTAATTTTGTATCCTGCAACTTTAACAAATTCATTGATAAGTTCCGACAGTTTTCTGGTGGCATCTTTAGAATATTCTATGTACAGTATTATGTTGTCTGCAAACCATGACAGTTTAACCTCTTTTCCAATGTGGATTCCTTTTATTTCTTTTTCTTCTCTGATTTGCCATGGCTAGAACTTCTAAAACTATATTGAATAAAAGTGCTGAGAGTGGTCACCCTTGTCTTGTTTCTGATCTTAGAGGAAATGCTTTCAGCTTTTCACTGTTGAGTATGATGTGAGCTATAGGTCTGTCACATATGGCCTTTATTATGTTGAAGTAGGCTCCCTTTATGCTCTCTTTCTGGGGAGTTTTTTCTTTATTATAAAGAGATGTTTAGTTTTACCAAAAGTTTTATCTGCATCTATTGAGATGACCATACGGATTTTATTCTTCAGTTTGCTCATGTGGTGTATCTGCATTGATTTGCAGATATTGAAAACTAAGGAAACCCCACTTGGCATGATGTATGATCCTTTCAACGGACCACGAAGTCGGTTTGCTATTATGTTGTTGAGGGCTTTTATGTCTATGTTCATCAGTTATATTGGTTTGTAAATTTGTTTTGTGTGATATCTTTGTCTGGTTTTGATATCAGGGTGATGCTAGCTTCATAGAATGAGTTTGTTAAATATTCCTTCCTGTGCAAATTTTTGGAATAACTTTAGAGGGATAGGTATTAACTCTTCTCCAAACATTTGGTAGAATTTACCTGTGGAGCCATCTTGTCTGGACTTTTGTTTGTTGGGATTTTTAAAATTACTGATTCAATTTTGTTACTGGCAATTGGTCAGTTCATATTTTTAAATTAATTTTAATTGGAGGATAATTACAATATTGTGATGGTTTCTGCCATACATCAACATGAATCAGCCACAGGCATACGTGTTCCCCTCCCTCCTGAACCCCCCCACCTCCCCACCCCATCCTCCAGGTTGTCACAGGGCCGGCTTTACGTTCTCTGCATCATTCATCAACTCCCACTGCCTATCTGTTACATATGGTAACATATACGTTTCAATGCTATTTTCTCAACTCATCGTACTCTCTCCTTCTCCCACCGAGTCCAAAAGGCTGTCTTATATCTGTGTCTCCTTTTATTCCCTGCACAGAGCATCACTGATAGCATCTTTCTAGAATCCACAGATATGCACTAACATCTGGTATCCGTCCTTCTCTTTCTGACTTACTTCATTCTGTATAAGAGGCTCTAGGTTCTTCCACCCCATCAGAACTGAGTCAAACGTGTTCCTTTTTATGGCTGAGTAATGCGCCACTGAGCATATGCACACGACTTCCTGACCCATTCATCTGCTGATGGACATCTAGGTTGCTTCTACGTCCTAGCTGTTGAAATTAGTGCTGCAATGAACGCCGGGGTACAGGTGTCTTTTTCAGTCTGGTTCCCTCAGGGTACATGCCCAGTAGTGGGACTGCTGGGTAGCACAGTGATTTTATTCCTAGTTTTTCATGGAATCGCCATAGTGTTCTCCACCGTGGTTGCATCAGCTTGCATTCCCACCAACAGTGTAAGAGGGTTCCTTTTTCTCCACACCCTCTCAGGTCATATTTTCTCTTTCTTCCTGGTTAGGATCTAGGGGGACTGGAGCCTGCCCATCAAGTGGTCCCCAGTAACCACTTGGGTCCCAGGGCCCAGGTGAGTCCCCTTCCTGGTGACACCCCAGGCTGTCACACGTCCTCACTGGGGAACTGAGTGCCGTGCGTGCCACCCTGGGGCCTGTCTCTCCTGGGGACCGTGTCTCTGTGGACCTGTCCCTCCTGCTGATTTAATCTGGGTCCTTTCACTCTAACAGCTGTCCCCATGACCTTCACAGCTTTTCTGAGCCTGAGGAAGGTCTCAGGGACCCTGACGCACCGGGAGAGGCGACGGTCGGCACCAGGTGTGCTCAGGCTGACAGTTCTGCAGATGCGGTGCCAGACGCCAAGGCTGCTGGGATGCCTCTGGGTAAAGGCTGGCTCTCAGTCCCCAGGCAGCACCACGGGCTGGTGGCAGTGTGGGGTGGCCCTGGTGACCACCCGACCCCACACCTCGTGGGGACCAGGTGTCTCAGAGGTTACTGGCAAGACCCAGAGCTGAGGAGCCCTGCGCGCATGTGTGCTGAGTTGCTCAGTCCTGTCCGACTCTGTGACCCCATGGACTGCAGCCCCCCAGGCTCCTCTGTCCATGGGATTCTCCAGGCAAGAGTACTGGAGTGGGTTGCAGTTTCCTTCTCCAGGAGCTCTTCCCGACACAGGGATCAAACCCACGTCTCGTACGTCTCCTGCATTGGCAGGCGAGTTCTTTACCACGAGCGCCACCTGGGAAGCCCGAGGAGTCCGGGAGCCAGGTTCCCCTCCCAGCCTCTGCCCATGGGGGGATGACTGGGAGTCACGATGGGCCTCCGAGAGCCCCAGTTTCTCCTTCTATAAAAAGAAAACCACTGCCCATCTCCCACTTTGAATATCACAAAGCACAAGAAATCACTTCACCTGTCTGACACCCAGCAGTGGCTCAAGAAATGTCCTTCCTGGGAGGGCTGCGGGCTTTTGTGTGGGTTCCCGAGCACTGGGGCTTTGAGATGCGACTGGTTCGACTCCAAAGGCAGACGTGTGTCGCAGCTGCAAGCAGGCATGCCCACAGTGCGGGGCGGCACCACAGTTGCCCTGCTCGGCGAGCTCACAGGAGGCTTGGGGCAGGGAGTCTGCGAGGCACCAAGCACCCGAAGTCTCCCCAGTGCTCACCCTCGGCCCCAGCCCGCCAGCTGGAGGGAGCCCTGCAGTGGCCTCCAAGACCCCATTTGGGAGCCCCCACTGTGACCATGCTCTCCTCCGCTGATCTCCCCTCCCTGCCCCCCGCATCACAAACCTCCTCTCCCAGGCCCCTTGGGAGCAGGCTGGGGGCCCCAGAAGGTCCTGCTCTGTAGCCACCTACCCCGACTGGGGCCCTGGGTGCACCCCTGACTTCCCTGAGTCCCGCTGTCCTCTAAGATGAAGAAAAGTATCGAGCTGGGAAGGTTGTCAGGTCAACCCAGGAGCAAATGGACACTGTCTGCTGGGTGCCTGGTGGTCCATCTGTCCACCAGGACTGAAGCTGAGTGGCACAGGAGGGCCGGTGCTCACCTCTCCCAGGACGGCCCGTGATAAATGGGCAGTCTCACTGCGTGGACAGCCCTGGGGTGACAGCATGCATCCCTCTGGGCAGCAGGTCCGGCCTCGGTCACCAAACCCCTGGGAGGTGGAGTCTGCCAGGCTTGGGGAAGGCTGTGGGTTTCCTGTGGGACCCTGGGTGGACCCTGGAGGCAGGCTTCCACGTGGGGGTCTGGATGGGGCAGGGGTGAGAGGCGCCGCAGAGGGGAGAGTCCAGGGGCAAACGGGGCCTCCATCAGGGTTACAGGCGGGTAGAAACACGAGGCGCCAGCCAAGAGGACCCTGGGGCCTGGACGACCTGTCTCCTCTCAGAACTTCGTTGGATTAAAAGGTTGGTAAAGGCTCTTTCCCCACGCAGGTAAGGACAGCTGCTGGAGCCAGTCTTCCAAATCAGGGTCAAAGCGGGTGGGTCCCCCCAGGTCCACCCCACCCCCGTCAGCCACATTTGCATCGGAGCCTTTTTCACACACACATGTGAACGGCTGACAGCAGCAGTCAGCCCGGATAACTCATCTGCAGCACCTGCTCTTTGCAGGCCCTGGCCCAGCGACAAGGACAATACGACCACCAGGAAGCCCGGCTCCTGCCCAGAGCAGGTCCCAGCCCAGGGTAATCGCAAAGCCCACGTGGCGAGAGGCCGGCAGGCCCAGAGCCCCTGCCTCTGGGGGAGCTCCTGTCTGCTGCTCTGAGTGGAGATGCCCCCACCTTCCAGACGAGCCCAGGTCACAGGAACAAGGGCTGGGCCTGCTCACACGTGGCCATGCTCAGCAAACACAGGGCCCCGAGGACCCTGGGTCCAAGGCCACGAGGTCCTGCAGGGCCGGGCCAGCTCCTGACCCTCCCACGTGGCGTCTGCCTGATCCCAGGAGAGGACGTGCTGAAGTTTCAGCCACTCCGATGAGAATCTGACTGGCGAAGGCCCAGGTCACCCAAAACCAGAGCTGCCTCCTGCCCAGTGCTGGCAGAGGACAAGGCTGCACGGAGTGCCCACCGTCAGGGGGCCTGGCCCACCCCGGGGAACTTTCTAGGCCCCAGAGAGTCCCACCCAGGACACTCCGGCCTGTCGCGTCTGCGTGGCCGTGCTGAATCAGGCTCCTCTGTTTCTCAGAAGTGCCTGCCCCTTCGCTGGCTCCAAGAAAACAGGAGGAGCACATAGCATGTCAGGTCTGAGGGGCCAAACCGGGGCCGTGATCACGAGGGAGGGGCCTACGGTGTGCAGACTGTTCTCCGAGGGTCCCGGCCCCGCGGGCAGGCTCATGGCCAGGGGACGGGGCTGACAGGCTGAGGGGACAGAGGTTTCTGGGTGTCCTGCCCACTTCCCAGGGTGCGACAGAGAAAAACCTTCTGACCACCTGAGACGGTGATGGCGACGGCAGCGTCTTGCAGATCTCCATGACGACCGCATCCGATGAAGCCGCGTGCATCCCCCCCCACACACTGCAGGCTTTAGAGCTGGAGGTGGCCAGCCACCACTGCGCTACCCCACGTGGGCTCCTGCTGCCCCTGCCTCTAGAAGCTGCCCCCTTTGCATCCCGGAACCTTATGATGAACACTGAGCTAAGACAGACTGAACACCAACCGCTGCCAGAAGATGCATTTCTGTTGACCACGGAACACTGTCGATTCGGTTGGAGTCTTTGTAAAGAGGCACGTGGGTTGCCACGTCCCTAGGACCTTGGTGTCAGGAGGCCTAAGCCTGCGAGAGGGTTTCAGAGGCACTGGGTGCCCAGGCCAGCCTCTGCCTCCCTGCATGGCACCCTGTCAGGGCCACAGAGCCCCCCATGTGCGCAGGAGAAGGGAAGAGACACGCTGGGCTGCACGGAAACTCGGGGCAGACCCGGCGTGGCTCCACAGCCGGCCTGCTCCAGCCATCAGCACGGCCGCGAGAACCATAAATTAGCATCAATTAATTAACACGAGCCCTATCAACCCATTAATGGCATTTAGTATATCCGGGGAAGTGCTACCAGGTAATGGAGCTGCTGCAGAGAAACATAATTTAGAAACAGAGCCAGGAGGGGCCACTCACCTGCATCCAGCAGTAGCCAGGGCAGTGCGGAGGCACCGGCGCTTCAGTTCTGCAGCATCCTCACAGGAAAGGCCTCCGGAGAACGGCCCAGAGACCCAACCCTCCCAGACCCAAGGCTTCAGGCTGTGGGTGTGCTCTGAAACCCCCTTTCTCAACGCTCAGTAAAGTCAGATGTGAGTCAGGTCCTGGAGAACTGGCGTTCTTCCCCTCCGCGTCACCCAGGGACCTTGCAGCAGGAGACCCCGGACCTGGCCCAGTTCCAGCCGACTTGCTCATGGGCAGGTCAGCCAGGCTGGGACGACTCCTCCATCACCGCGTCACCAGCGGATTTTAGTAAGTGAGCTCAGAGATGCTTATAATGCTGGTGCTGACTTTCCTCAACAGCAGATGAACTCTCCCAAGTGAGCTCAGGAGAAAGCCGCCCGTCACAGGCCATCAGCCAGGACCCCGGGGGCACCTGCCCCACCACGTGAACCAGCCTCTCTTGCTGGATCCGAGATGCCAAGACGGGCAGATGGGACCCACTCGGGTGACGGGGCATCCTGAAAAGCTCGGGGCCCTGGCTCCCCACACTGTCTCTGCAGGCACTCCATTCTGTCTGTCCTCTTGGAAAACCATTCTGCAGCTGTCAGTAAACCAGAGGCACTGTGCTGAGCACCCTGCCCTGGAGAGGCCGGCCGTGACCATGACGTGGGGTTGGGGGTGGGGTGGAGCCTCGACAGCCGGATGAACACGGAGCGCATGGAGAGGCAGAGGAGCTGGCATACTCAGGGGAGGCTTCCTGGAGGAGGAGGTCTCCAACCCTGGGGGCTGGGGGTGTTCCGGGGACCAGTCCAACCCCAGGTTCCCACCTTGCACTTGCGACAGCACAGTGGGCAGTTACCGTGGGAGGGGCCCCGTGGGCAGCAGAACATTCCAGTGAGACCAGGTGTGCAGGAGAGAACCAGCACACATACACACACGTTCCCCCAGAGGGAGCCAGGGGTGCAGGCCCCAGAAGGACTCCGCCAGGGGCGGAGGGGACCTCCTGGGCAGGAAACGTCAGCGGCAATGGTCAGGCCCTGAGTGATGTTCGCAGGGAGGAGCGGTGGGTGCCAGCGCCATTCTAAGGGGAGCCGGGGCGGGGCGCTCCTGGCAGCCAGCCTGGAGGCAGTGGCCCTCCGAGAATGACGCTGATGTGTGCATGGGGAACTCCGCTGATGGCACTGCAGACAGACCTGGAGGATGGTGAGTGGTGTTTTGGAGAAGGACTTCCAGGAGGCTGGGCACAGGGTTAGAGCCAGAGGCCATCCTCAACACAGAGGCCCTGGTGGAGGCAGGCAGGGCAAGAGAAGGCTCCAGGGATGGAAGGGGGTTCGGGGCCAGAGCCTGGGGCTGAGCGGCTGGGGCAGGCTGTGGCCGGAGAGAGGCCGGGCAAGGACCCAGAAGAACGGGGTGCCCGACCCACTGAGAGCCCCCTCCTCTGCTGCCTTGACTTGAGTGGGCCGTCTGGCGCCCCCAGGATGAGAGCCCAGGAGGCCACTGTCTCACCTGTCTCTGTGTCCACACACTCCCCAACTCCCTGTCCCACGGGCGCACGGAGTCAGAGATGCGGGGGCTGGCTCTCCCCGCCTCCTGCCTCCTTCAACACGCTTGGAAAGACAGCTGGGTCCCCGGGTGGAGTCCCTCCGAGGCCAGACCTCCGGGGGGGAAGCTGACCCCACAGTAGTGGGCAGCACAACAGGGCCCAGGACTGACCGGGAGGTGGGAACAGCGCGAGAGGAGTGTGGTGTCCCCGGGGCCATCTCACCACGGAGCCGCCATCCCATCAGACCCAGGCCCCCATGCCTGAGGTCGCAGCGAGGCCCCGGGGGAGCTGGAGGAGTCCCGCCAGCCTCGGTGGAGACAAAAGCGATTCCACGCCCAACTCCTGCCAGCCGCTGGCACAGATAAGGAAACGCTCCAAAGCCTGCGGGCGCCCTCCACCACGTCCGCGGGGGGAAGGAGGGATGGGGCTGGCTGCCCAGATCCACCGCCAGCGGCCAGGAGGTTTGCGGGAAGTGGGGCCGAGGAGACGGCGTGTGCGGCCTGCCGGGAGCTTCCGTCAGCGCCCCTCCGGGGTGCAACCCGTGCCGAGGGGCACCTGGGGAGGGGCGGGCAGCCGCTGGAGGTCTCCCAGGTGCTGCGGGCACCCTGGGCAGGCTGTGCGGCGCTGGCTCAGCTCTGGGGCCTACGGATGGCGTGCCAGGCTGCAGGCACAGACGGGCCCCCCTGCCCCAGGCACTCTCGGCCCTGGGAGCCAGCCCAGGCCACAGTCCTCCAAACACACACAGCCCATAGGCCCCGCAGCCGCCCCTGGGCGCACGGGAACCTGCCCACGGCCCCCTGCCCCACGGCCCCCTCGTCAGCGGCTCTCCTCCCCACCACTGGGCCGGCGCCCAGGGCTCTGGGTGACAGGTGGCGTGCGGTGGAGGTCATTAACTCCAGAGCACCACCGCTTTAATGCAAAAACGAGCCCTTCTCAATCAGCGCAGCTGCGGAGCTATATAAAGAAATGGGGATTTTAATGTTTTGCTTTTCTTCCCTTTTCTAGTGCCACATTATCATAACATTTTCCCATAATTACGCCCATAAAAGTCACCTGAAAATACTTCATGCCACAGAGACTGATCTTCATATATCACTCGAGGGGCAGGTCCGGAGCAAGGAATTCCAGGGCAGGGGTCGGCCCGGACGCTTGGTGCCCAAGGCTCGGCCGGCTGAGCTGCGGCGCGTGGCCTCTTTCCTGGCTGTGTTGTTCCCCGGGCTTGCTGCGACGGGTAAGAGGCCCCCCAGGGGAGCCCTGCACGGTGCAGCCCCTCCTGGCCACGTCTGGGGGACTAGGCAAGCGAGGGGAAGGGTGAGGGCGCACCGACCTGCCTGGCTGGCTTCGGGGGGCAACCCCTCCCCACCTCACGCCCACCCCTGGGCATGGAGTTCCGCTAACACACACCCACCCGCAGGTAACCTGTCTCTCCGTGGCTGAAAGAAACACACAGGGCACATCTTCTCCTGCCAGAAATTCATCAAATAAAAAACGCAGTAGGAGGGGAAAAAAAGACAAATAAACTTCTGAATGGCACCACTTCATTAAGTTTCCAGTACTTTCAATTTTACCTCTTGGAAACCCCCAGAAATAAAATGTGAACAGCAGGAAAGTGGCCTAATCTCTCCTAAATATGCAATAAATTGTATTTGTAAAGAAAACGCAGCACCAGAGAGCCTACGCTTGGTTAGTATTCTAATGGATCAACAATAATTCAGAAGTTGTTTGTAGTTTCTTCTCGTAGTTACATGCGAACCATGACGCGAGATTTAACTTGAAGCTGCCATTCAATCCTGATGAGATTTATTCAGAAAAAATCAAAAGTCAAAAACAGAGTCACACTGCCTCTCCCACCCTGCTCCCTTGTACTTTAAAATACAGACTTTCCTCCCAACGTTTACACGCTGTCCAACAAGCCTGTCCAAATAGGGGACTCGCAGTCTACGTGAAAGCCCAGCCGTCTCCACCTTCAGATTAAATACTGTGCACAAATATCAAGTCAAGGCTTAGGGTCCTAAGGCAGCCTCTAGGTCACCATTCTCATTGTTATTACAGCCTGATGCGACGAGCTGACTCATTGGAAAAGACTCTGATGATGGGAAAGATTGAAGGCAAAAGGAGAAGGGGGTAGCAGAGGATGAGATGGTTAGATGGCATTACCGACTCAATGGACACGAATTTGAGCAAACTCCGGGAGACAGTGGAGGACAGAGGAGCCTGGCGTGTTATAGTCTGTGGGGTCGCAGAGTCGGACAGGACATAGTGACTGAACAACAAATGCAAGCTAGCACGAGAGACGGCATCTTTGAGGTCTTAGGACGAGCACAGCATACAAGCAAACCTCTCTGGTTTGGCCAGAGCTGTCCCACTCTAGCCAAGAACCGAGTCCAGACAGACCTCTTGGCTCTGGATACGCTAAGGGGAAGAGGACCTAGGCCAGCACTTTCCAAGCCGCAAGGACAGAGATCTCCCCCAACTAGGGAGAAGGAGAGTTTCAGGGTCTCATCCGAGCTCTTCACCTCCCCAGGACGCCTCTTTGCCGAGCGCCCAGCCCTGCTGTACTGGGAATGTACACAGACACGGAGTACGCATCTTGAAAGAAAGCCATCGAGGGCCCCATTCCCCTTCCTGCTTCTCCTGGCAATTCTTCCCCAACAGGAGAAAATGACAAGGCTGTGTCACTATAGCAACTAACCTAATTGGTGGACTGCAGGTCTTTCTCCAGCCAGAGGGTGGAGCCCATGTCCTTAAACATGAAGCTCCGCAGGCTGCAAAAAAGCCAGGCTTTCAGGGGCCAAGAACAGCAGAGCACCCCTGACTGAAAACCAGGCCAGGAAATATTCCAGTTTTCTTTCAGCCGTGCCAGGAAGTGAACACCTTTTGTGCTGCAGCAAAATGCACAGATTGAACAGGCAGGATAACTGAACCCTGAATGGTGAGTTATCAGTCTCCCTAATTAATGATACAGATAGATCTTCTCCAAAACACAAAAACATTTCGGGTAATAAAAATCCTGACAGATAACAAAAACAATTTACAAACACGGATGCTAACTATTCTTCTTCATCCCAGATATACTGGAAAAGAGAATGAAATCCCAGGGACTGTTTCATTTGCTTTTTATTTGCTTTATCAATTTTAAAAAAGAAGGGGGGTTCTTTTCTCTCCAAGACTGCTGTTCCAAGCTATCAATTATTACCATGTCTATTTCGTATTTTAGTGCCATGCGTTAATTTCTCCAAGTGCATATGTCTACTTTGTATTCTACCGAAAGGTTTTAATTTCTCCAAGTGCCTTTCTGGTGTAATGGGGTGTGTCCACAAACGTTATCTTATTGTCAATTATCCCATTCCATGGAGACAACCATAAAAATGTGGTGAACCCAAGCTTCTGCTATTAATGATTTCTGCCATTCTGGATAATAAGATGTTTTTACCACATGTCCTCATCCTGGTGGAAGAGCTGTTTCTAGAATGCCCGGGAGGCTTCCAAAAGGCAGCCTGAGTGTCCCACGGGACCTCGGGTTCCACCAAGTGTCCGAGCAGCGGGCACAGTTCACTCTGACCCCAGCCGGGAGCAGGCGGCCGTCTGGCAGAGGTGTGAGTGTCAAGACAGCGGAGAGAGGGTTCCCTTTCAGGTTGAAGCAGGGCTGGCGCGGGGGTGGAGCGAGCAGCGGCTGCACAGAGATCCGAAGGCGAGAAAGGAAGGCCCCGGCTGGTGTACCTGGGGCGGGAAGTGTTGAAGCCACGGGCGGAGGTGTCACACACTTCACAACAATCAGCGGCTGTTCTTTTCCCCACCCGGAGGGCTGCCTCCCCAGCCAGCCTGTGGTTGCCGGGTTCTCACCGCGATGTTGTCCCCAGAGCCAGCAAGGGACAGCGGCCGGCGGACGCGGACAGGGACACAAATCGCCTCCCAACACGGCCGGTTGTGGTTGGGACCCCTCCCTTGCCGCCACCAGGAAGTGCATCCACAGGGCACCTCCTCTCGAGCCCCGAGTTTACCTGCCCCGGGGACCTGCCCCAGGGTCCCGAGATGGCCGCAGGGAGCTGGGGAGAGGACACAGGCCTCCTCCCTCAAGCCCCAGACCCCCTCCCCCTCCAGGCAGCCTGCCCCGGAACACACTGGGAAAGGCTCCTGGGGCGCATCCCCAGGGATGCGGTGCCAGCCAGGGCAGCTGGGCTTGCGACCCCGCAGGGAATCTTCCGGCTCCGAGACCCCTCCCCACCGCTGCCACAGCGCGCCAGGCAACTGTAGGGAAATGCACAGCCCGGCTCAGACCAACCGCACCATTCCCGCTCTGAGCACGGATTCCCCAGGGTTCCGGGTTGGGGGGCGCCGTCCCAGGACTGGGCACCCGCGCGCCCAGGGTCTCCATGGCCCGCTGCGGTCCCATTTTGGAGAGCGCGAAGGCTCGGGCTGGAAGCTAGGAGGCCGAGGGAGGGCTGCGAGGTGGCGGCGGGGAGCGTGGTACGCCGCCGGCCTCTCTCTCTCTCTTTTTTTTGTAAAGAATCCATATTTTTCCATCGCCTCCCGCGCCCATGGCAATTCTCCATGACAGGTGTTCCTCAGCGCCCGTCCCTTCCTCCTGCTGGGGTGGGAAGGGACCCGGACCCTGTGCCAGGCGGCCGGCGGGGGAAACCTACCCCACCCCCAGCCCTCGCCATTCCGGCTGGGAACCCATGCCCGGACGCTGACCACTCCCCACCCACCCCAACCAGCCGCGAACCCGTGTCTGGAGCACTGACCACTCACCCCACCCCAGTCCTTAGGCTCAATGTCCGACCACCTCCCATTCACGCAGTGCCCAGTCTGTGCCCCTGACACAGAGCACCCCGACGCACCCAGGCAGACCTCAGCCTGTTCCTGGCACCCCAGCCCCCAGCCTGTGCCCCGGGCGCCCACCAACCCGTGCCACCACAGCCCCGAGCCCGAGGCCCCGCGCCAGACCCATGGGGGTCACCCGGTTCGGGTCCCCGGACGCTACCCGCGAAATGCCGGCGGCAGCGGGCACCCCACCCCTCACTTCTCTGTTTTTAGGAGAGCGCCGGCGAGCCTGCTTCCCTGCAAGCCAGCAGCTCCAGCGCGTCCTAGCCCGAGCCCCGCTTCTGCCCCGGGCGCCCCGCTCCGGAATCGGCCGCCGCGTCCCCCCACGTTCCCCGAGCGAGTGTCGCCCGCGGAAAGCCCCGGGCAGGGCGCTCCGCCGCCACCCCCGGCAGCGCTACCCGCCCGCCCCAAACCCTCCGCCGCCTCCGGAGCGCGCGGCTCGGCCAAGAAGCCGCCGGCTCAGCTCGCATCGTGGGCCTGGGCCGGGAGCGGCGGCGGTACGCTGGGCAGCCGCGGGCATCTCCGCGTAGGGACGCGCCGCGCCACCCGGGGCCTGGCGCCCGGGCCCTGCCCCGGAGTCGGGGGAGGGAGGCTCAGAGGTGGCGCCGGCCTCGGAAGTGCCGGACCCCCGTCCTCCTGGCCCAGCGGAGGGCCGGTGGGGACCCGGGGGACCACGCGCCCCGAGCTCGCAACTCCGCACGGACTCCGGGCGGCCCGAGGGGCGCCCTGCCGGAGCCGCGGCCCGGGATCGGGGGCCGGGGCCGGGATCCGAGGGCCGGGCGGGGGCCCGGGCCGCGCGGTACTCACTGCAGTAGGCGATGAGCAGGCTGGCCAGGATCATGAACGCCCAAAAAGTTGAGGACATGCTGGGCAGGGCGGTCGCATCTTGCCGGCTGCCGGTCCTGGGCGATGGCGCCATTGAAGCCGCGGCGCCCGCGCGGGGGGCAGCAGCGCGTCTCAGCAGCCGGCCCTGCCCGCGCCCCCGCGCCGGCCTCCACGTGCGGGCCCCGCGCGCGCCATCCTCCGCCGCCGCCGCCGCCGCCGCCGCGCCCGGGCTCCGGCCCACTGCGCCCCGCGCCGGCCCGCCCCGCGCCGAGCTCGCGCCCGCGCCCGCGCCCGCCGAGCCCGGGGACGCCGGCCCTGCCGCTCTGGGCGTCGCCGCGCGCCCGAGCCAGGCGCGCGGGCCACCGAGGCGAGGGGCGCTCCCGAGGCGCGTGCCCGGCGCCGCGGGGGCCCAACGCGGGCCCTGGTACAGGCGGGGGAGGCAGGCGGCGGAGGGGACGAAGCGCCCGATCCGCGCCTCTGGATGGCGACAAAGACGGCCCGCCGCGCCCGCGTCCGGAGCCCCTCTCGGGGAAGACGGGCGGCCAGCGTAAAGTTTGCGGACCGGGCCGAGTGGCCCGCCAGCCCTCGGGGCCCATAGCCTCCCCTGCCTGCGGTGCTCGGTCCCCGACCTTGCCGGGGGTGGGGGAGCCGGACTTTGTTCCAAGCACAGGAGTCTTCGGACCCTTGCCCCACATGGGCCTTGTCTTCTCTGCTCGGAGTTGAATGTTGGCGTCCTTGAACCCCTGGACAGCACAGCCTTGGCCCCGTGCAGTCAGTGGAGTTCCGGCACCCGGAAGGCCGGGCACACGCCCCAGGAGCCCTGTCTTGGCCCCTCTGAAGCACCCCGCTTCTGCCCACCGCCCTGGCCTTGGTGAGTCGTCTTGGTGCCGCCGTTCACAAGAGCCCAGTCCTGGGTCTCCAGCTCCTCCTCCGGAGACTGAGTCCTCTGAGTTCAGTGTGGCCATCCCCACCCCTCCCTCTCCTGTCTCCTCAGCGGGACACGCTGGCAAGTCCAGGTGCCCTCAGGGTCATCTTTCCGCCCTGGGAGGCTCTGGCCCTGCAGCGCCCAGACTCACTGTCCACCCCAGCGCTGACTGCCCGGCCCTTTGTGGACCTGCTGCAGGAATCGTCCTTCCTGATTCCGGGGCTCTTCTGGATTCTGCATGAGGAAGGGGAGCTGGGCACCCATGACGTCCCGATGAAGCCGGCGACCCTTTCTCAGGAGCCACTGGAGGGCCCGGGCACTGACCGAACAGCTGGGAGGCGCCGAGGTGGAAGGTCACTGGTCCCTCCTTCCACCTGAGTCCTGGCTGGGGAGGCCCCAGAGGAACCACAGAGCCTGCCGTGAGGGCGTGAGGATATAGCTCTCCCAGGACCATGCACACGTGCACACAGCGTACACACACATTCACACCACGCGCACACACGTGTACATATAGCAAACACACACATGCACGCCACACACTTGTACACACAACACACACACACATGCACACCACACACTTGTACACACACCATATACACACATGCATAGCACGCATGCACATATGTATACACACATGCATGCCACACACGTGTACATATAGCATATCACACATGCATGCCACACACGCCCTGTGGGGGAACCAAACAGGTAGAGAGGAGGAGGCTCAGGCCAGGGGGTCTGTCTGGTCTCAGGGCTCGGCTCCATGGTGCCTGGGCCGGGGGCTTGGACAAGGCTGGTGCCGTAATATGGTTGTGTCCAGGCTGAGTTTCTTCGTGAGCTTTCTGGTCCTGGTTAATCACATCCTCTGACTTCCCATTTCAGTGTCTTCCCAGCTGCAGCTGCCCGTCTCCCTTGGCTGGCAGGGAGGTGCTGCAGAACCCGGGCCCCTGAGAACTGGGGGGCAGGAGGGCAGCGCCTCGTGTCTCCTCTGCCCCCAGCCCAGGGAGGGCGTCCCTCAACTGGAATGCAGGGTACCGCCACGGATGCCTGCATCCCCACCTTCACAATTCATTCCTTTGATTTCAGCCTTTCATCCTGTTAAAAGGGTGTACAGGATAAAAACCTTGCACCTCGCATTTCATCGTGTTCTCTCTGAACATCCTGGACGCTCCTTTCTTCAAAGTCTGTTTGCCTAGCACCTGTGAGATGCCAGGTGCTGGAGGAGTAGGGGAGGAAAGTGGGGCAGGCGTGCCCTTGGCCCCTGCAGATGTGTGCTGGTTTGGGAAAGCAGCCATCACACTCCCGTGTGCAGTGATGGAGCGCTGAGAGAGCGCCTGGCGCAGAGGAGGGCCGCCCCAACGCGGGCTGTGGGCTGCAGTAAGGGCGTCCCAGGAAAGCTTCCAGAAGAGCCGTCTTCAAAAGCGCTGTCCTTAAGACACACACACTCACACAGACACACAAACACTTGAAAGTTTCACAGAACAATACTTATACCCTCAGCACTCTCTGACATGTTCAATTCTATCCTAATTCATTTCTTAAAATGCTGGTTGCCCACCCAATAATTTTGCTGACTGTAATTTTCTTTGCTTGACAAACACGGTTCCAAAGAGAGATGTGGTCTGTGTTGAACCTGGGCGGATAGATCGGGGCTGTCCTGCCAAAGGATGTAGGGGATGCAGGATGGTTGGGGAGGGCCCCCACACAGAGGGAGGGGCACACGGAGATAAACAGCTTCCTCCATTCTAAAACTCAGGCCTCGAGAGTTTTGTGGCTGCAATGTTAGGAGTCTGACATGTTAAAGAAAAAAAAAATTCAAGGACTCTTGTCGAAGATGGTAAGGCAGACTTTATTCAGGACCATCACAGCGTGCATGGGGACCACGGGGACGGGATTTTGCTATTGAGGAAGCAGGCTGGGCTCCTTACTACAGGCAGCAGGGCGAGTGGGCATTTATAGCCCAGAGCAGGGAGGGGAGTCAGGAGATGGGAAATTACTGATAGGAAACAGCAGGGCTTGGGGGGCTTCTGGCTAAACTGACCGGGCAGGATTCTTGCCCCAGGCAGGCCAGGTGGTCAGAATAACCTGGTGATCGCGGGAGGGAAAGGAGCCTGATCAGATACGGAGGGGCTGGTTCTGAATAAACAGACTTGGTAGGGCTTCCCTGGTGGCTCGGTGGGAAAGGTGGTAAAGAATCCGCCTGCAGCACAGCAGAAGTGGGTTTGATCCCTGGGTTGGGAAGATCCCATGCAGAAGGGAATGGCTACCCACTCCATTTTTCTTGTTTGGAGCATTCCAAGGGCGGAGGAGCCTGGCGGACTACCAGCCACGAGGTTGCAAAGACTCGGACAGGACTTAGCAACTAAATGGCAAAACAAGGGTTCTTGCTGAAACTGGATACTACAAGGAAGTGGGGTCAGAGAAGGTTCTGGAGGCTGAGTGAAGATTGATGGAGCAAAGAAGCTTTATCAGGGGGGAAAATTTAGGAAGTCAGAGCACATGGATGAGTTCACGCCCGTGCACTGAAAACTCTTACCAGGTAGAGGCAGGGGAATGGAGTTCTTGGTGCTTATGACTCGAATCCAGGGTGACGGAGAGGCTGGAACCCAGTGAGGCTGGAAGGGGAAAGGAGGTGGGGAGAGAGACAAGGCCGGGGCCTCCTGACCTGGGCCGACAGCCCTGAGGCAGTCGCAGCAACACAGCCGGGGTGCAGCCCCAGTCCAACGGCAGAAGCTGGAGGCTCCCGGAGGCCTGGTGAGAGACCAGGATGGAACTTGAGGACAGGGATGAGCAGGGCGCTGAATCCTGTTGCTAGGAAACAGAAAGCTCAGTCCTGGAGCCAAGCGTGCTACCCAGCGACAGTTTGTGGCTCTTGATTGGCTGCTTTTGATTACTGGCCATAATTGATGGAACGTGAAATTTTGAAACACGGATAAGTTTATTAGAGAATCACACCACCTCCACGTCAAACCGAGGAAGCAAGGGATGCAGGTCTGCACCCCTGAGGATATCCCTGGGTTTTACCCCACATCAAGCTGAGAATCACAGGGCTGTGGAGATGTGGCCCTGGGGCAGGGGGTATCCTGCCAGTGGACAGCCTAGGTGGCCGTGGAGGCACCGGGAGTGGACAGAGCCCCTGAGGAGGCTCCCTGAGGCGCTCCTCCCAGGTCTGGGCCAGAACCCTGGCTTCTCCTCTCGGGCTGAGTGTGCCTCGTGTCCCCCGCTCTGCTCTTGAATTTAGGGATACCAGCTGTGATTTTCCCATTCGCGCTTTGGGGGCTATGCTGGATCTTCGCTGCTGCGTGTGGACTTTCTCTAGTGGCAGCGAGCGGCAGCTACGCGCTAGCTGTGATGAGCGGGCTTCTCACTGGGGTCACTCCTCTTGCTGAGGTGCATGGGCTCAGTTGCCCCGCGGCAGGTGGAATCATCCTGGACCAGGGACTGGATCCGCGTCCTCCGCGTTAGCAGGTGGATTCCCCACCA
This sequence comes from Bos indicus, assembly GCF_029378745.1. Classification (NCBI taxonomy): domain Eukaryota; kingdom Metazoa; phylum Chordata; class Mammalia; order Artiodactyla; family Bovidae; genus Bos; species Bos indicus. The sequence goes on along the minus strand of NC_091764.1, from coordinate 118,821,878 downwards.
CTGGACCACCAGGGACATCCCTCCCATTCGCTTTTTACTCCTCCATTTTGGGTGTCATATTTGTCACCCTAGTGATGGGCTGCCAGGCTGGCCAGGAGGTCCCAGAGCGCCTGAACCGAGTGGGATGTAGGGGAGCTGCAGGGAATGTCTCCAGGAGACATCCGGGAGGGACTCTGTTATGGAAAGGTGGCCCTCTTTCACGGAGAAGACACGTGGGTCCGGGTAGCAGGCAGCTAAAGGGCTGGACTGTGGTGGACCTGGCTCTTCCTTTTCTGGGGACACAGAAGGTTTCCCTCTGAGGGGCTGGAACGGGCCACGCGGTCTCCCGTGTGCCTTTGGAAAGACATCGCTTCCAAAGTGAGTGTGGGAGAGGGGGCGGGGCGAGGGGGCGGGGCGAGGGGCGGGGCGCAGACAGCAGCTGCACCGGGTGCACGAGTCCACGTGAGAGGCAGGCTGTCCAGGAGACAGGGGATGGAGGCAAGGGGTATTCAGCAGCTCCTAGGGCATGGGCTGGACCCGCCATGGGAACCGGGAGGCAGGGCGGGGGCGCCTTGGTGGACATGTCCCAGGTGACTGTAAGTTTCTGTCCAGAAACCCAGGAAGAGGGTAGCCGTGTCTCCATGTCTCCTGGGTCAGGCACCGGCCCGGCGCTGGGGACAGATAGCGAGGTCAGCCGCTTCCTGTGCGTGCTCTCAGATGGTGGGAGGCTGCAGCCCAGAAGAAGAATCGAGGGTAGAAGATAGAGAAGCAGGAGTGGGCGCTTCCGCCGGTGCAGACCGTCCACCCCGCGGGACCAGAGGCCACTCGGCAGAACTCTCAGTTCCTGGAGCAGCACCGTCCAGGGAGCTGGTCGAGGGCATCTCCACGCTGGTTTAATGAACCATCACCCATTGTATCAGTTCAGCCTCAGTCGCGATAAGTGGTGTTTCTTCCGTGCCATGCACTGGGCACTGCTCCGTTCTGGGCAGGCACGTGTGGTTACCTGGGCCAGCGGGACCACCCCGTGAAGCACTCATCCTGGGATGTACAGGTGGGACAGATGGGCAGGAAGGAGCTGGGCCGTCCCTCCGGGCTGTGTACTGTGAGGGCTGGCGGAGGCTGCACCCAGGCCATCTGGCTTCAGACAGGGCGTCTTAAGTGCTGTTGCTCCCCTGCTTCTCGTTGCTCAGTTAAGTTCGTTTATAGAAAGTTTTGTAAGACAGACGGATAAGCGAAAAGAAAATCAGATGTTCCTTCCTTCCGCCACTCAGAGTCAGCCACACTTGGTATTTTGTTGGTAACTTGTGTGTCTCTTTTTGCACATCCAGTCCATTGATCTTTCCTTTTTTTAATTTTTGTCACAGCTTTATATTAAGATAATTCACAAACCATATGATTAACCCATTTAACCAGTGTGTAATTCAATAATTTTAAGCATTTGTGCAGTCACAATCAATTTAAAACCTTTTTATCACCCCAGAAGAAGTCCCAGACCCCCTGTTACCCCGGAGCCCTTCATACCATTCCAGCAAGCCCTAGATAACCGCTAATCTACTTTCTGATTTGTAGATTTCTTTATAGATCTGCCTAATCTGGACATTTTATATAAGTGGGACCATGCAATGTGTGGCCTTTTGTGGCTGGCTTCTCTCCTTTAGCAGAATGTCTTCAAGGTTCATCCATGTGGCAGCCTCTCCTTCCCATGTCTGAGTACTAGTCCACTGTGCAGCTTGACACCTTCTGTTTGTTCATTCACTGATTCATAAACACTGGGTTCTTTCTTCCCTTGGGCTATTACACATGATGGTGTTGGCATCTTATGAACATTTCCGTGCAGCCTTGCCTTCGTTACTCTAGATGCATCGCTAGCAGTGAAATCGCTGGGTCTGTAGCTCTTTAGTGAACAGCCTTCTTATATGTTTCTGGATGGCCTCTGGGTCCCAGTGGTGACCCAGTGGGTGTTATTTCATGGCACCATGTACTCTTCCAGAACATTCTTTCCATGCAGCTGGAGTACAGGAATGCATAAATATCACCATTTATTTAATTAGCAATTCTACTCTGGGGCATTGAGACCACTTCTAGTGTTTTCCTGTTGTAAGCATTTCAGCAACGAGCACACTTGTACTTATATCATTTCCTATAGTTATGGTTATTTGTAGAAAAATACTGTAGAGCCAGAATTGTTAGGTCAAAGTTGGGACATCAGTTTAAGGACTTGAGATGTATATAACCCCATGAATTTCCAAATAATGTTGTATTAATTTACATTCCTCTGGACAGTACCTGACAGGAGCCATTTCAGTCAACTCGTGTCAGCCTGGTTATTATTATTGACTCAAGTTCGTTGGACAATTACTTAATTGATAAAAAAAATTCTTATTTTTTAACTTTGCTTTTATTTGCTCTAACAAGAGTTGACATATGTATGTGTCATTTCAACATCTTTTGTGAATCAACTGTTTATATTGTTTGCTAAGTTTCCTCCTAGCGTTCTTATCTTATTATTAATTAATAATGCTTTTAACTTTGGAATTAATTTCTTTCAAGTTTTTGAAATGTAGAATATACAGAAGGGCATAAATAAGACAACAATGGGTACTACCGATCTTACACGTATATTATAAATTATTTTTTCAACTGTTGAATGAATTGTGGGCCATTCATTTTTCGATCTGTAGATTTAAGTATGCTGTCAATGGAAGTATGGGTTTTCATCTTTTGTATCTTTTGATATTTTTAACAGCTTTACAGATGTGGATTCATCGGCGTTCTCCAGAGAAACAGAACTACGAGGGAGAGGCAGACAGAGCGAGAGATTGAAACGTAAGGACTGCATCGTGCAGGTATGGAGGCCGGCACGCCCGGGATGTGCAGAACCAGGCAGGCTGGGCACTCAGGGAAACACTGGCATCACTGCTGGGACCCAGAGGCCATCCAGAAACAGAACCCCGTCTTCCTGGGGGACCTCACACTGCTTTCTCTTAAGACCTTCAGTTGGCTGGATGAGACCCAGGCACATGATGGAGCATCATTTATTTTCTCCAAGTCTGCTGATTTAAATGTTAATCATATCTTAAAAAAACTACCTTCACGGAAATGACTAGATTGGTGTTTGGTCAAAGAATTGGTCGTCATGGTCCAGCCAAGTGGTCATGAAATTAATCATCACAGGACACGCGACTGGCATACAGTAAACGACACGCGTTTGCAGTAGACACTTTTATAAATTTTGGCATTTGTATGCCTGTGAAATGGAGAAGGCAATGGCACCCCACTCCAGTGCTCTTGCCTGGAAAATCCCATGGACGGAGGAGCCTGGTAGGCTGCAGTCCATGGGGTTTCTAAGAGTCAAACACGACTGAGCAACTTCACTTTCACGTTTCACTTTCATGCATTGGAGAAGGAAATGGCAACCCACTCCAGAGTTCTTGCCTGGAGAATCCCAGGGACGGGGGAGCCTGGTGGGCTGCCATCTATGGGGTCGCACAGAGTCGGACACGACTGAAGTGACTTAGCAGCAGCAGCATGCCTATGAAAAGGCTTCCCTGGTGGCTCAGTAGTAAAGAATTTGCCTGCAGTGCAAGAAACGCATTCTCCCTGGATCAGGAAGATCCCCTGGAAGAGGAAATGGCAACCCACTCCAGAATTCTGGCTGGAAAATTTCATGGACAGAGGAGCCTGGTGGGCTGCAGTCCGTGGAGTAACAGAGTCTGACGCGACTGAACACCTGTGAACATGCCTATGAAAAACCGTCACACTCAAGAGAATAAATGCATCCGCATCCATCTCCCCAGGCTGTTCCCACTGGCCCTCTGCAGTCCCTGCATCCTGCATCTCCCCGTCCGCTTCAGCCCAGGCTGGGCTCATGATGCATCAGTTTTCATATCCTGGATTCGTATTAAAAGTGGACTGACACAGGGTATCCTCCTTTTTTCTGGCTTGTTTCACTCAGTAAAATTATTTTGAGATTCAGCCATGTTACTAAAGCTCCCAGTAAACAGTTAATTCCTTTTCACTGCCAAGTAACGTTCCCTTACGTGGACACAAAAGTTTTCATGAATTCACCTGTTGAGGGGCATTTGGGTTGCCTACATGGGCTATCACAAATCAAGCTGCTGCCAGCATTCATGTGTAGTTTTTGTATGAGCATATGTTTTCATTTCTTGTGGGTGAATATTATGGAGTAGGATGGCTGGCTTGTATCTCAGCTGTACACTTAACTTTGCATGAAATGGTGAACTCTTTTCCAGCGTGGCCGTGCCACTTAACATCTGCACCAGCAGCAAGAGTTCTGGGTGCTCTGTTTCCTCCTATCTTGGAGTCTTTTTTGGTATTATCCTACTGGGTGTAAATCAGTATCTCCTATGGTTTTATTCTGCGTTTCCGTAATGACTAATAATCTTAAGAATCTTTTCATAGGCTTGTTCGCATACGTACACATAAATACTTCTGTGGAGAGGTACCCAACATTTTTATTGAGTTGTTGGTTTTCTTGATTTTTGATAGTTCTTTATTTATTACTACTTAAAGCTCAGTTGGTAAAGAGTCCGCCTGCAATACAGGAGACCCCGGTTTGATTCCTGGGGTGGAGAAGATCCCTTGGAGAAGGGATAGGCCACCCACTCCAGTATTCTTGGGCTTCCCTTGTGGCTCAGCTGGTAAAGAATCTGCCTTCTGTGCAGAAGATCTGGGTTCTCTCCCTGGGTTGGGAAGATCCCATGGAGAAGGGAAAGGCTACCCAGTCTAGTATTCCGGCCTGGAGAATTCCACAGAATGGGGTCGCAACGAGTCAGACACAACTGAGCAACTTTCACTATATATTAAGATACAAGTCTTTTCTCATACATGTACTTTGCAAATATTTTCTCCCAATCTACAATTTGCCTTTTCATTCTCCAAACTGTGTAAAATGAAGAACCAGAAGTTTTTAATTTTGATGAAGTCTTGTTCATCAGTTTGCTCTATAAAGTACATATTTTGGTATCCTACTTAAGAAGTTTTTGCATAACTTCAAGCCAAAAATGTTTCAGGTATGTTTTTTTCTAGAAGTTTTATAGTTTGGTGTTTACATTTAGATCTATAATTTATTTTGAGATAGTTTTGTACTTGGTGTGAATTACACATACAAATTTATTTCTGAAAATGAATATTTCAATTGTTCTGGCACCGTTTGTTTGAAAGACTGTCCTTTCTCCACTGAGTTTTCTCTGTAACTGTGAAAACTTGGCAGGCAACGTTTGCATGGGTCTATTTCTAAACTCCCTTCTCTGCACCACTGATCTATTTATCCACGTTTATGCACACACTTGATTACTGTAGCTTTACAGAGTCTCGAAATGAGATAGTGTTAGTTCTCTACTTTTTTCTTTTAACTTTTTTAGATGATTTGCATTTCCATGTGAGTTTTGGCAATAGCTTAGGATGTGATCGTCAGCTTAATAATTTTGAGTTTTGACCCACAGACACTGTGTATCTTTCCATTCAGATTTTATTTCATTTCTCTCAGCAATATTTTGTAGTTTCTAGTATACAGGTCTTTTAACCTTGTGCCATATTTGTCATACTTTTGGTACAAAATCATACTTTGTTAGTTTTTAAGTAATTTTTATTTCAATTTTTGACTGTTCCTACTTTATAGAAATTTTTTTGTTTTGTTTTGTTTTGTTTTTTACATTGATCTTTGATACTGAAAACTTGATAAACTCAGATATTAGGTCTAGTACCTTTTTGTTGATTCCATCAAATTCCTACAGAATCCTAATTTCTGTGAACAAAGACAGTTTTAGCCCTTCCTTTCCAATCTGGGTGGATTTCATTTCTTTTTCTTGCCTTATTACATTGGGCAGAAATGCCAGCACAGTGTTGAATACAAGCAGCTGGGGCAGACATCATTGTCTTATTTCCAATCTTAGAAGTAAGCCTTTATGTCTTTTCCATCACGCATTATGTTCCCTGAAGATTTTGAACAGGTGCTCTTTCAGGTTGAAGAAGTTTCCTTCCATGCCCAGCTTTTGGAGTGTTTTATCCAAAATGGATATTACATCTTCTAAATATTGTTTCTGTGTTTCCTGAGACAATCACAGCATTACTTCCCTCAATTACTATTCCAGTTGTGTTTTCATTTCCATTCAACCCACAACACTCTCTCATTTCCCTTTTAATTTCTTTTTTGAACCATGAGTTATTTAGAAGTAGATCATTTAGTTTAAACGTTCAGAAGATTTTCTAGAGATTTTCTTTTATTGATTTCTAGTTTAGTTCTGTTGACAAAGAGCATATCTGCCTGACTTGAGTCCTTTAAAATAATAATCATAGGGTCTGTGATTGTAAACGCTTTCCTGCGTCCTTGACAGGAGTGGAACACCCCTCTTGCTGGGTGGGATGCTGAACACAGTCCTGTCAGGCAGTTAGTGTGCGGTGCTGCTCACATTATCTACGTCTTTAACGATCTATCTACTGGACCTACTGGCGGTGGTTGTGCAGTCACTCAGTCGTGTCTGAGTGTTTGCGACCCACGGACTGCAGCACGCCAGGCTTCTCTGTCCTTCACCATCTCCCGGAGTTTGCTCAAATGCATGTGCATCGAGTCAGTGATGCCATCCAGCCATCCCATCCCCTCTTGTCCCCTTCTCCTCCTGCCTCAATCTTTCCCAGCATCAGGGTCTTTTCCAGTGAATTGACTCTTCGCATCAGGTGGCCACAGTATTGGAGCTTCAGCTTCAGCATCGTTTACTGAGAGTCATTCCAATGTTTGCCGACAATTGTGGATTTGTCTATTTAAGCTTGAATTTCTATCAATTTTTGCGTCAAGTATCATATTGTGAAACTCTGTAATTAAGTACATAACCACTTAGGATTGTTGTGTCCTCTTAATAGATTGATCCTTCTCTCATTATAAAGGCCACATTGATTCCTAATAATAGTTTACTATGAAATCTACTCTTCCGGATTAACATTTCCACTCTATTAATGCAGCATATCTTTATATTAATGTAGCGTGTCAGCATGCTGTAGGGTCTCAGTTTTTCTATCCAATCTGGCAATATCTGCTTTTTAGTGGGGCATTTAGACAGTTTACATTTAATGTGAATATTTATTAGTTAAATTTAAATCTAAATATTTTGTGTTTTTCTCAGCTGTTCTTTTCCCCCATTACCTCTTTTTCTGCCTTCCTATGGATAAATTGAATATTTTTATGATTCAATTCTATATTTTTTAGTTCTGTTGTTTGTACTTTATCACATTAGTGTCTGCTTCTCACAGCGTAGCTGCATTACACCACACTGAACGCGTATTATTACAGCCTTCATTTACGGTGTAAGTAACACTCACACTGGCCGATGTCCCGACATGAATAGGGCAGTTGTTTCCTTTGGGATTACTTCTTCCTGCTTGAAGTACCACTTTTGCCATTTCTCACAGAGTGGATGTGTTGGTAAAGCATGCTGGGTTCACCGGCGTCTGCTTCTCGGGCGGTGTTTTCTTGCAGGCTTCTGTCAGCGTCTTCCTCCTGCACCGCTTGTGACAGGAAGTCTGCCGTCACTCTTACGCGCCTTCTCTATGTAGCCTATCGTTTGCTTCTGGCTGCTCCGCGGGTTTTCTCTTTATCTGTGGTGAGCAAACTGACTATTATAATATATTTAATATAGTATTTCCCTGTGCTTGGAGTTCTCTGAGTTTCCTGGCTCTGTGCGTTCAAAGTTTTCCTCCGATTTGGAAATCGCTTAGCCATTATTTCTTTAAATATTTTTTCTATTTATATTTCTGGAGGATTACCATTACACACTGCATAAAGCTAGCCCACTGCCTGATAATTCTCTAATTTAAAATTGTTTTCTTTTCTTTTTGAATGGCTTCTACTGCTATTCCTTCAAATTCATTAATCTTTTCCCCCTTAATTTCTAATCTATCATTAATCCCAACAGTGTAGTTTTCATTTGAGACGTTATAGTTTTATGTCTGGAATTTCATTTTGGGTCTTTTAAAAATATCTTCCATGTCTCCACTTAGCTTCATGACCATATGGATTACTGTTTTAACATCTTTTAAAATGCTTTGTGTGCTAATTCTAAAATCTGTGTCAGTTCTGAGGTGGTTTCAATTGATTGGTATGTCTCCCCCTTATATGTTGAAATGTCCTCTATATAGCGGTCCTGGTGGTTTTTAATTGGACAGCAGACATCAGGAATTTCCCTTGTGGAAAGGAAAATGAAGTGAAAGTGTCAGTCACTCAGTCATGTCTGACTCTTTGTAATCCCATAGACTGTAGCCTGCCAGGCTCCTCTGTCCATGGAATTTCCCAGGCAAGAATACTGGAGTGGGTGCCATTCCCTTCGCCAGGGGATCTTCCGGATCCAGGGGCTGAACCTAGTCTCCCGCATTGCAGGCAGACTCTTTGCTGTCTGAGCCACAGTGGATGTTTTTGAATTTCTGTGAGTGTTCTTGAGCTTTGTTGTAGGTTGCAGTTCACTTGGAAGCAGTTGGATCCTTTTGAGTCTTGCTTTTGGAGATTATTTTAGGTGGGACAAGAGCAGTAGGTGGTCTAGGATTAATTATTTCCCACGTGCTGTGCTTTGCTGTGCTTAGTCGTTCAGTCTTGTCTGACTCTTTGCAGCTCCATGGACTGCAGCACACCAGGCTCCTCTGTCCATGGGGCAAGAATACTGGAGTGGCTCGCCATGCCCTCCTCCAGGGGATCTTCCCAACCTCGGGGTCAAAGCCAGGTCTCTGGCATTGCAGACAGATTCTTTACCAGCTGAGTTACCAGGGAAGCCAAATTACTTCCCACAGTTAAGGCAAATCACAGATTCTGAGCACGCTGCCCATGGCTCCCTGAACCTTGAGGTTCTGTCTTCTGAGACAAAGCAATGGGAGCAAGCACTAATAACGGGCGCTGTGTGGACAGTGGAGACGGTAGACGGCCACCTTGAATCCTCTGTGGTTCCTTCCCTGGCCTGGGGCAGTTTCTAGCTGCCTGCATTGGCTAGTTCTCAGGTGAGCACTAGAGGGAAGAGGCTGTGTCAGTCTTGGGGTTCTCTCTGGGTGGATCTCTCCTCCCAGGCATCCTGTGGGTGACCTCCGGCCATCCTGCGCCCTCTGTACTCTGGACCCGTCTCCTCCATTCAGAGACCCGTGGGCTCCACCAGGTCCTGCTGCCCACAGCCCAGCCTGGGGCCTCTTTCCAGGCAGCAAGTTGGGGCGATGCCAGGGCTCCCTTCCCTTGTTTTCCACCTTTCAGGGGTCACTGTCCTCTGTCTCCTGAGGACCAGTATCATGCAGACCCACGCTTCATGTGCTTGGCCATTCCCCAGTGGATTCACGGGAAGGGTCTATTCCATCACTGTTGGCCCATCATTTCTGAAAGCACAAGTCTTCCTTTTTGTAATTTGAATAATGAAAATGTGCTACCCTGTAAAATATGTGATGAAATAGTCATCCTTCCAGTTACTCGCTGCTCAGTGCTGTTTTGAGCCCCAGAGAGGGACCGTCACCAGCCCAGCCCCTGCCCCAGGGGAGCAGTCACAGCGAGCTCGACAGATGCTTCAGCAGCCCACAGGTAAGCGTGTGGGGGTGTTGCCACAGCGGCTCAGAGCAGGCTTCCAAGCAGGAGACACCAGCTGTTTCCAGAATGGATGAGAAAGCTCTGCTGAGCAGAGGGCATCGAAGACAGAAGCAGCCGCTATGCAAAGGCCCCGGGACAGAGGGATGGATGTCCAGGCAAAGGTAAAACATTTGGCAAGAGTGGAACTCAGTGTGTGTGGGAGGGAGCAGTGGGATTTGAAAGCATCTGTGCGTTTGTCGTTGACCAGTTAGTCCTGAAGGTCCTGTGGCCTTTGTCAGGCGTCCCGCCCGCGGTCAGACAGGGGTGCCCACAGGCATGCTTGGCTGCTCAAGGCCTGAAGGAAGTCCCAGCAGGCAGGATGAGGGGCTCTGGGAATAACCTTCACCCTGGAGGTGCCCCAGGGTGTCAGAAGACAGTCCTCAGCCACGCCATCATGGCTAGATATTCAACAGTATTCAGCTATTATTTTATTAGTTGTGATATGGTTACTGATTTTGTAATAAATATGTCATTATTTCAGAGGCATCTACTGAACTGATCAGAGGTAAATCAACAGGATGCCGGAGATTTACTGGAAAATGTTATGGCATGGGGGGTGGGGAGGAGGATGAATGCATACATAAATAAATGAGTGAGGAAGAGTAGGTTGGTCGGTGAGTGTTGAAGCTGGATCCAGCCCGTCCTGGCCAAACGAGCCAGCCCTGCCACCCTGCGCACTCACCACTGTCCACCCCTGGGATCGTGGGCCGGTAACGCTGTGCTGCATAAAACCCAGAGCTGGGCATCTCAGAGGATGCCTGTCTAGTCCTGGGCCCGAGGACCAGGGGCCCTTAGAGTCTCCCCACTGCTCCCAGTCCTCCTCTCTGTGCCCAAGACCCTACAGCATCGCCTTCACGCCTGGGAGGCCTCCATGCAGACCCACTAAGTAACCCTCGCAGACCCTGCAGGGGGCTCCTTGGTATGGCCCACACAGACTCGTTGGTAGGTCATCTTGCCTCGAGTGGGTGGTCAGCGCTTCTCGACTATTCTTCTGGTCTACTTGGAGTTCCATTTTGAACATTTCCAAGAATATGAGCCCCTCCCCAAAGGGCTCCCGCCCACTTTGGCCCATCCAGTTTGTCCTAAGGCCCTTCCTGCTCTTTCCAGAAATGGCCCCAACACTGAAGGGGTGGGCCAGCTTGGGTTCAGAAGCTCCACAAAGCTGAGGACTTGTCTGCTGGGGACCCTGGGCCCCATCCAGGGTGGAGGTGCGAGGACAGAGCTGGAAAGCTGCCTGGCCTGTGGGCCCCGTGCTCAAGAGTGGACAGCCCTGCAAGGGTGTTCTCCCACAAATGGCTTTTACTGAGGACTTTTAAAAATCAACTTTTAAATTTTAAAACACTTTCAGATTCACAGAAAATGGTGATAATATTACAGAATTCCGGGGCTTCCCTAGTGGTCCAGTGGTTAAGAATCTGCTTGCCAGTTCAGGAGACATGGGTTCCATCCCTAGGCTGGAGAGATCCCACCTGCTGCAGGGCAGCTAAGCCCGTGTGCCACCACTTCTGAGCCCTGCTCTAGAGCCCGGGAGCCGCAACCGCTGAGCCCCCGGCCCCGACTACTGAAGCCACGTGCCCTAGAGCCCAAGCTCTGCAACGACAGAAGCCTCTGCAACTCGAAGCCGGTGCACGCGATGACGGCGTAGCCCCGGCTCGCTGCAGCTAGAGATGGCCCATGCAGCGATGAAGACCCAGCACAGCCCCAAATGAATGAAAACAGGTAAATAATAGAAATAAACACAGACCCCCGTACACCCAGCGACTTACGTTGGTCCCGTGCGTCCGTTTCCATGTGGATACCTTAAACGAAAATCCACGTTTTCTTCCAATCTGCTTCATTTTCACCCAAGGCCTTGTTTTTTCCTCACAGTTTGGTCCTGGGACCCCCACCGAGGTTCCGCATCACATTTGATCACTACATCTCCTTAGGTCACAGGGTCGTGACTGTTTCTCAAACCTCCTGCGTGCGTGACCTCGGGAGCTTTGACGTATGCTGGGCAGCGGTTCTGTAGGTGCCCCGTCTAATGGGGTTTGTCTGGTGTGTTTCTCGGGGTCAGGCTGGGGTCCTGGGTTCTGGGGGAAGGCCCTCCGAGATGAAGTGCCCTCGCCACATGGCATCAGCTACGAGCCGCCCACCTGGCTGGCCTCGGTGGTGTCGCCCCGGTCCCCGGGCTCAGCTGTGCCTGTCAGGCTGCTCCTCACTCGCTCCTCTTCGGAGGCTGTCCCTGGAAAAGGCGCGCACTTACGGGCTGGAGGTTCTGTCCCGGCTCCCAGACTGTGAAGTGTCTACAAATGGTTTAGTGTGTTTCTGCCTGAGAGACGTGTCCCTTGTTCTCTTTATGTCCTCAGTGGTGTGTTTATATTAGCACAGACTGGGGGCTGTTTATTTACACAGGGTGTGATTTAATGGTCCGTGATTTATTTCATGCCTCGGCCAACGGGCACCCTCTCAGCAGCCCCTGAGTCCTTTTGACGAACCCTCATCACAGCGGGTGTTTTGTCTTTGATGGCTTATTCAGTATTCTCAAGTTACACTTTTGTCTGTCTACCTGTCTGTACGTCTGTGACAAGCGGCAGACAGCCTAGGTGGGGCCCCTGCATCAGGGCGGCCCCAGGAAAGTCACCGCTGCTCTAGTGTAGATGCGGTTATGTTTCCTGCTGGGCTTTTTCCAGCTCGTGAGACAGAGCTGGCATACGAAGCTGTGCAAGTGCAAGGGATAGAGCGTGGTGATTTTATACACGTACATATCGTACAACGACGATCACAGTGAGGTTGGTTAATATAGAGGCTCCTCAAAAGTTAGAAACAGAACTGCCCTACGATCCAGCAAGCCTACGTCAGAGCGTGTACGCGAGGAGCTGAAATCAGCATTTTAGAGATACCTGCATCTTCACTCTCACGGCAGAATTATTCATAGTCAAGACATGGGAACAACCCGTGTCCCCTGGTGGATGGATGGACAGAGAGGATGTGGAACCTATGCTGCTGCTGCTCAGCCGCGTCTGCCGCTCTGCAACCCCACGGACTGCGGCCACCAGGCTCCTCTGTCCATGGGATTCTCCAGGCTAGAACACTGCAGTGGGTGGTCTTTCCCTTCTCCAGGGGATCTTCCGGACCTAGGGATCGAACCCAGGTCTCCTACATTGCAGGTAGATTCTTTAGTCTCTGAGTCACTAGGGAAGCCTGGATGTTTTCATGTACAACTAAATCGCTTTGCTGTATACCTGAAGTGAATGCAACGTCGTAAATCAAATACGTTTTGTCGTTTTAGCCATTTCAGTTGTGTCTGACTCTTTGCAACCCCATGGACTACAGCACGCCAGGCTCCTCTGTCCCTGGGATGCTCTAGGCTAGAATACTGGAGTGGGTTGCCATGCCCATCTCCAGGGATCTTCTTGACCCAGAGCTCAAACCTGCGTCTCCTGCATTACGGGCAGATTCCTTAGCACTGTGCTATCTGGGAATGCTCGTTGAGTTCAGTTCAGTTTAGTTCAGTTGCTTAGTCATGTCCGACTCTTTGCGACCCCATGAATCGTGGCAAGCCAGGCCTCCCTGTCCATCACCAACTCCCAGAGTTCACTCAGACTCATGTCCATTGAGTTGGTGATGCCATCCAGCCATCTCATCCTCTGTCGTCCCCTTCTCCTCCTGCCCCCGATCCCTCCCAGCATCAGAGTCTTTTCCAATGAGTCAACTCTTCGCATGAGGTGGCCAAAGTACTGGAGTTTCAGCTTTAACATCATTCCTTCCAAAGAACACCGAGGACTGATCTCCTTTAGAATGGACTGGTTGGATCTCCTTGCAGTCCAAGGGACTCAAGAGTCTTCTCCAACACCCAGTTCAGAATCATCAGTTCTTCAGTGCTCAGCCTTCTTTATGGTCCAACTCTCACATCCATACATGACTACTGGAAAACCCAAACCTTTGACTAGGCTATGCTTAGTCACTCAGTTGTGTTCGACTCTTTGCAACCCCATGGACTATAGCCTGCCAGTCTCCTCTATCCATGGGACTAGACAAACCTTTGTTGGCAAAGTAATGTCTCTGCTTTTTAACATGCTATCTAGGTTGGTCACAGATTTCCTTCCAAGGAGCAAGTGTCTTTTAATTCCATGGCTGCAGTCACCATCTGCACTGATTTTGGAGCCCAGAAAATAAAGTCCCTCACTGTTTCCATTGTTTCCCATCGATCTGCCATGAAGTGATGGGACCGGATGCCATGATCTTAGTTTTCTGAATGTTGAGCTTTAAGCCAGCTTTTTCACTCTCCGTTTTCACTTTCATCAAGAGGCTCTTTAGTTCCTCTTCACTTTCTGCCATAAGGGTGGTGTCATCTGCATAGCTGAGGTTATTGATATTTCTCCCAGCAATCCTGATTCCAGCTTGTGCTTTATCCAGCCTGGCATTTCACATGATGTACTCTGCATGTAAGTTAAATAAACAGGGTGACAATATACAGCCTTGACGTACTCCTTTCCCGATTTGGAACCAGTCCATTGTTCCATGTCTGGTTCTAATTATTGCTTTTTGACCTGCATACAGATTTCTCAGGAGGCAGGTCGGGTGGTCTGGTATTCCCATCTCTTAAAGAATTTTCCACAGTTTGTTGTGATTCACACAGTCAAAGGCTTTGGCATAGTCAGTAAAGCAGAAGTAGATGTTTTTCTGGAACTCTTTTGCTTTTTCTATGATCCAACGGATTTTGGAAATGTGACCTCTGGTTCCTCTGCCTTTTGTAAATCCAGCTTGAACATCTGAAGGTTCTTGGTTCATGTACTGTTGAAGCCTGGCTTGGAGAATTTTGAGCATTACTTTGCTAGCCTGTGAGATGAAGGAAATTCTGCTGTAGTTTGAATATTCTTTGACACTTCCTTTCTTTGGGATTGGAATGAAAACTGACCTCTCCCAGTCCTGTGGCCACGGCTGAGTTTTCCAAATTTGCTGACATATTGAGTGCAGAACTTTCACAGCATCATCTTTTAGAGCTTGAAATAGCGCAGTTGGAATTCCATCACCTCCACTAGCTTTGTTCGTCGTGATGCTTCCTAAAGCCCACTTGACTTCACATTCCAGAATGTCTGGCTCTAGATGAGTGATCACACCATCGTGGTTATCTGGGTCATGAAGATTTTTTTGTACAGTTCTTCTGTGTATTCTAACCCTTTCCTCTCAACGTTTTCCGTTTCTGTCAGGTCCATACCATTTCTGTCCTTTATCGAGCCCATCTTTGCCTGAAGTGTTCCCTTGGTATCTCTGATTTTCTTGACGAGATCTCTAGTCTTTCCTGTTCTGTTGTTTTTCTCTATTTCTTTGCATTGTTCACTTAGGAAGGCTTTCTTACTCTCCTTGCTGTTCTTTGGAACTCTGCATTCAAATGGATGTTCTTTTCCTTTCTCCTTTGCTTTTAGCTTCTCTGCTTTTCTCAGCTATTTGTAAGTCCTCCTCAGACAGCCATTTTGCCTTTTTGCCTTTCTTTTTCCTGGGGATGGTCTTGATCACCACCTTCTGTACAATGTCATGAACACAATATTTGTCTTTCTCTTTCTGACGTACTTCGCTCTGTGTAATGGTCTCTAAGTTTTTCACCTTATTCAAACTGAGTCAGATGCGTTCCTTTTTATGGCTGGGTGGTATTCCGTTGTGCACATGTATCACAGCTTCCTTATCCATTCATCTGTTGAGGGACGTCTAGGATGCTTCCATGTCCTGGCTGTTGTAAACAGCCCTGCGATGAACACTGGGGTGAGTGTGTCTTTTTCAGTTATGGTCTCCTCAGGGTCTGCCCCCTACTTCTGACAGTGCCAGACACACTGCATTCTCCCAAGGGGAATACCCGCTTGTCTTTGCCCATGGATTTGGGAGGGGCTGGTCTGTGCCCTTAACCCAAAGCTGGCAGAACTCCCCACAAACCAGTGATTGGTTCCTATACCAGTCAGTTCTAGGGTTTTTGCGGAAAATATTGGGAAAGAAATTGTTCACAGGCACTTCCACTCGTGTGAGACACACACACCCAGGCCTGTGGAGAGGACTTCCCCCAGGACTGTGTCACCAAAGCCCACATCGGGGGCATGGAGGGGCCACAGGAGATGGTGATCAGCCCTGTCTTCAAAACCAGACTCAGCCTGGAAGGAGAGACAGCCTTTCTCTCTCTCTTTTTTTTTTCAATTGTGCAACTACATTTCCCTTTAGGAAGGAGTGGGTTTGAATGAGGTTGCCCACTTCCAATGAAAGCTTCCTGCCCTGAGAGGCTGGGCCCAGAGACCCAAGCTTGGGGAATCCAGGCTGCCTCTCACCGCACCCACCTCCCTCGGGGAGGACCCACCCTGGACACCACCCCCTCCCATGCCGTGAAGACCCCCTCTGCTCCCACCCAGCCTGGAACATGTTCTCAGGAGGCTGTTTCACTTCTTGGACTTTGAGACCAAGAGATTTATGGGCTGAAGTTTTTTTTTTCTTTTCCAGGGGAACTGTCTTTTGAATGATCGTGTAATTAAGATGCTAATGGCTGTTTATAGAACCTTCTCCTTCTGAGTCCAACTGCTTTCTGAATAATAAGGACGGTCCTCTTTGTTATGGTGGAGAGTAGCATTGAGAGCAGAATCCTTCATTAAATCATGGTTTGCATCTTTTTCCCTCCTTACACTAAAAGGAATTTACTAATGCTCATTAATTTTTTGTGGTGTGAATAAATTGCAGGGAATACTTCTGCTCACAGCCCATTTCCTTCGTGAGTGAGAATAAACACCTTCTTGCCCTCCTTGCTGGGCCCTTGGAAGGTGCCCGAAGAGAACAGCTTCTTAATCAAAGTCTTAAAAGAAGATGCTTTGCCGACCTCCTTCAGAAAAACGTGTTGTGAGTCGGCGGGGTTGGAGCAAGGTCAGCCTGTGGCCGGGCTCCGGGGTTGGAAGCAAAGCTTGCCCGCAGCCCGGCCCTCCTGGGACTGGCTGACCCCCCAGAGGCAAGCCCCTCCTCGCCCTCGGGGACTGGGGCCCGCATCCCATTCCTTCTAGGGGCGGGTCTGAGGCTAGGCATCCTGCGAAGGTGACCGAGAGCCCCTGGCATGCCTGGGCACAGTGCCAGGCTCCTGCTCCACTCCTCCATCTTGAAGAGGCTGCCACGTTTCCCTAGAGTTAAAGCAGCCACATTCCTTCTCGAGTCGTTTTCCCTGGCTGCTTCCAGATCAAGCCCCACCAAGCAGCTCACAGTCACTAGCGGGGCTGCTGGGTGGTTATATCTGACCAACGAAGGCCCGTTGAGCAGGGACACAGAGTCGGACAAAACCTCCCCGGGGCTACTGTATGTGCAAGGGGCCCCACCTACTCCTAGAAATGTGTTTTCCCCTGGCTCTGGAGCCAGAAGTCCTAAAGCAAGGTGTCAGCAGGGCCGTGCTCCCTTGGAGGCTCGAGGGAGGGTCCTTCACCTCCTCCAGCCTCCTGAGGCGGCCGGAGCTCCTTGGCTTGTGGCCACAACACACGGGAGCGGGGTGTGCCCAGTGCTGAGGCTTAACCAGGATTCTGTGACCTCACCTCCTGCTTGGTTCAGAAAGCTTCTGCTCTTTCAAAGGCTAATGTTTTTATTTACCCCTTTTTTCATTGTAAATACAAAGATTTTTCTAATTGGTATCCCGTTTAGCCTGTAGACTTTGACCTATGTCTTGCAGTTAGAAAAAAAAAAATCACCTAGACATTAAATACAATTCTTACTTCACTCTTCAATCTACCCAACTATCCCACACTCTGGAATTACTGTCATTTTAGACACACTAAAAATCAAAGAGAAATTTACCCAGAATCCTATAACACCTACGAATTTTTCTTCAGTTTGCTAAGTTCTCTCTCAGGTTGCATCCATACACAAGTGTAATTCTTATTATTATACATTCATTTTGCACTAATTCTATATTACTTTTCAGGGCTTCCCTGGTGGCTCAGTGGTAAAGAATCTTCCTGCCAATGCAGGAGATGTGAGTTCAGTCCCTGGGTCAGGAACATCCTCTGGAGAAGGAAATGGCAACCCACTCCAGTGTTCTTGCCTGAGAATCCCAGGGACAGAAGAGCTTGGCGAGCTACAGTCCATGGGGTTGAGAGTCAAACATGACTCAGCAACTGAATAATGACAAACAAAAACTTAATTCTACAAAAATAACCCATTCATTATTTTTGCTTTATAGTCTTCACAATCCGTCATTGCTTGAAAAGTTCCGAATAAAAGACAAAAATTAAAATCCTATGGTTTAAAAGCAGTCACTGGATTTCCTGCCAGGACAGGACCAGGTGTTGTGTTTCAACAGCTCCCTTTGCTCTGCACTCACAGAAGTAGCAGACAAGGTGTGAACAGAGAAAATGTAAAGACATCACCTCTGAAACCGGGAGACACACCTGTGCGGCTTCATTTCAGCAGCGGGCGGGGGATGTGCGGCTGTTGAGGGGAGCGATCGAGGGCCGCTGGTCGCCAGGTCCACACAGGTGGACGAGGCTTGACACCCACCGAGTAACGAGGCCAGAGTATCAGACTGGTGAGAGAGCCAGGCTGTAGCCAAGGCGTGGGGAGGGACCCGATGAAACAAGACTGGAGGCGACTTGCTCTAAGATCCAGCAACCTAGTCGGAGTGGAGCGGCAGGCCTGGGGACATAACAGACAGAACCGTGAGGCTGGGATCTGAGCCTGGTACCCGCCAGTCCTTTCTCCAGCATCCTTGCCAGCCCAGCACATGAGCCTGCGTAAAACCAGGAACTGGATGCACTGCAGGTGGAGTTGAGGCCTGTCCTCAGGTGGGAGAGGTGAGCGCAGGAAAAAGGCAGGAGGGGAGCAGGGAGGAGAGAGACACAGCAACAGAGGGGAAGTGGCTCCAGACTCCTCCACTCGGATCTGAGGCCAAAGCTGAGAAGGGCCTACAGCAGTGTGATTCTGAGAGATATAGCCAAGAAAACGTAAAGCAAATCAACCCTGAATATTCTTTGGAAGGACTGATGCTGAAGCTGAAACACCAATACTTTGGCCACCTGATGCAAAGAGCCCACTCACTGTAAAAGACCCTGATGCTAGGAAAGACCGAGGGCAGGAGGAGAAGGGGACGACAGAGGATGAGATGCTTGGATGGCATCACCGACTCAATGGACATGAATCTGACCAAACTCCGGGAGACAGTGGAGGACAGAAATGGTGTGCTGTATTCCATGCGGTCACAGAGAGTTGGACATGAAGAAACAGATGCTTGTCATATCAACTATGTTTCTGGGAAGATGGAACATATAAGTCCCTCTGAAAATCCATGTTTAAAACTTCTTGTAGAAGGTTTATGGCGCGAACGTGCATTTTCTGTAGAGTCCTACAGCACGGTTGGAGGAGGAAATGGCAACCTACTCCCGTATTCTTGCCTGGAGAATCCCACCAACAGAGAAGCCTGGCGGGCTACAGGTCCCGGGGTCGCAAAGAGTCGGACATGACTGAGGGACTAATGCAACACGCAGCCTTGCAGCTGACTCTTTATGTTTAGACATGGCCCCAGGTCCATGGGGCTGCAAGGTCCTGGCTGAAAAAAATGCAATATTCTCCATACTGTACGTCCAGAAAGCCAACCTCAGGATCTGCCCAGTGAGTGACCCAGAAACACACAAAGACACAGAATGCCACTGGGTAGAGACATATGCACACACGTGTGTGCACACACACACACACGCAGCAGCACCTTCCTACAGACTTCAGATTTGGGGCACTGGCAGGCAGGGATTGTAAATACATATGTGCTGTGTGTTCAGTATAAGAGGAAATTGAATTTAAAACACAAAATTGATTTGAAATGTGTGTGTGCTCAGTCTTGTCCAGCTCTTTGCCACCCCGTGGACTGTAGCCCACGTGGATCCTCCGTCCGTGGGATTTTCCAGGCAAGAATACTGGAGCGGGTTGCCATTTCCTTCTCCAGTGGATCTTCCGCACTCAGGGATTGAACCCGTGTATCTTGCGTCACCTGCATGGCGGGTGGATTCTTTACCACTGAGCCACCTGGGAATGTGGGCAGGGACGTAAACACTGCTAAAGATAGGAGCTTGGTAATCAAGCCACCAAAAACTCCTAGAAATGAGAACCCCTGCAACTAACATGAAAAGCCAAATGCAGGGATGAAATATCAGAGAACTTGAGAAGGAGACAGATGTGGAAAGACAGGAAAGAGCAAATCAAGTGGGAAGAGACATCAGGAAGGTGGATCCCACTGACAGATGAGAACTGGTTTCTGGATTGTGGGGGAGGGACCCATCCACACACTTGGAGACGCGGCGAGAGCAGGTGGAGAGGCCCTGGGGAAGTGACAGAGCCTTTCAAGGCACGTCAACTTTCAGCTACGTGCCTGCTCTGGAAAAAGGGAAAGGCTTCTCGCTGTACTCTTATAATATTTATTTAGAAGAATCCTGCTTGAAAACCCCCTCTGGAAAATGAGGACATAATTTCCTTATAAACTTTATTTTGTAAAACATGATAAATTTGCATTTATAGTTTATATATATATATATATTATTAAACCCGAATTCAACTTTGAAATATTCTGCTGTGATATTTCAGGTTATGTCCGGATTTTCTCAGGACTGGTGTTCCTTGGGCACATGGACCGTCTGCCCTGACCGACACCCTCCCCAAGGCAGCACCGATTTCTTCCTATTCCACCTGCAGTGTACGACGCTTCTTATGACTTGCAATCAGATGGCTGAAAAGTGGTGGATTTTTCTTATTTTTGCTGGAATTCCATTACTTTTGCATACTTGTGAACATCCTTTCATGTATTCAATGAAAAAAAGAAAAGTCGCTTCAGTTGTGTTCGACTCTTTGCGACCCCATGGACTGCAGCCCGCCAGTCTCCTCTGTTCATGGAATTCTCCAGGCGAGAATACTGGAGTGGCTAGCCATTCCCTTCTCCAGGAGATCTTCCCCGACCCAGGGATTGAACCTGGGTCTCCTGAATTGCAAGCAGATGCTTTACTGTCTGAGCCACCAGGGAAACGCCATTAATTTTGAATAAGGCTGAGCATCCTTTCATGCATTCAGTAAACCTTTGTATTTCTTTTATCTGAAAATTGCCTGTTTTGGTTCTTGGCCTGAATTTCTTTTGGGTTGTTCACCTTTTACTCTGGGCTTGTACACACGTTGTAAATTGTAGCACCGCAAGATATTGGTCATGTATATTGAAAAACATTTCCTTCTCTGTTATTTGTATTCTCTATTTGCTTCTGACAGTTCTAATCCTAAAAAATACTGTGTTTCTATATAGTAAAGGTGTACCTTCCTTGCACCTTGGTTCATCCATGTAAGGGTTTGGTCCTAGACTCTATTCTGTTCCATGGATCTATGTGAATATCTTAATATCAGGAGGAGAAGGAAATGGCAACCCACTCCAGTATTCTTGCCTGGAGAATCTCACGGACAGAGGAGCCTGGCGGGCTACAGTCTGTGGGGTCACAAGAGTCGGACACGACTTGGTGACTAAACCAACCATGTCAGTAGGATACCATCCTCATTGCTATAGCTCTAGACTCGATCTTGAAGTATTAAAATCAGGCAGTGTAATTCCTCTAGTTATGTTCTCCTCTTTTGAAAATGTTTTTAGCTATTCTTGTCCCTTTGCTTTCTTATATAAATGTTAGAACAGGCCACAAAAATTTCTGCTGGCATTTTGATAGCAATCGTATATAAACCTATTGATCATTTTGGGAGACTAAAATCTTTAGTATGTTGGTCTTTCAATCTATTACCAGTGTGTGTCTTCCCATCTCGTTAGGCCTTTTTTTGATTTCTCTAACCAGAATTTTATCGTGTTCAGAGTATCTCACCTGTATTGTTATTCCTATGTATCTTATATTTTTGCTGCTTTTGTAAACGTTGTTTTTAAATTTCAACTCCAGAGGTCATTGCTAGTATATAGTAATCACATGCATCTTATATTTTGCAATCTTGCTAAACTTACTTATTAGTGAAGGAGTTTCCTATAAATTCATTTCATGGTGGTGAATTCTTTCAGCTTTCAAATGTCAGAAAAAAATTTTCTCTTGTCTTTATTTGCAAAAGCTGTCTTCACTTGATGTAAAAATCAAGGATTATACTTTTCCTTTTATTATTTTAAAAACGCTGTCCTCCTGACTTCTAGCTTGGCTGTTTGCTCTCGTGATGAACCTGCCCTCATCTTCATCTTTGTTCTGTATGTGTATGACTTTACCTGGCTGCTCTTCAGAGTTTCTCTTTATTGATGGTTGTGAACCATTTCACGAGTATGCACCTTAGAGTTGTCTTCTTATTTCTTTAACTTGGGGTTCATTGGACTTCTTGGATCTGTGGGTTTTTGGTTTCCATGGAATTTGTGAAAAGTTCAGCCGTTGTGTTTTCAAATGCGCTTCCCTATCTCCGCTCTGTGGGGGTCCCAGGAATATCTGTCTCAGGCTGCTGAAAGTTTCCTTACCGCCCGCTGATGCTCTGTCCATATTTCATGTCTTTTCCTCTATACATTTCAATTTGGTTTCTATTGCCACATTCTCACAATTGCTAATATTTTCTTCTACAAGTTCTAACCTACCATTAATCCCGTTTAGTACATTTTTTATCTCCTGCATTGTAGATTTCATCTCAACACATTCAACTTGGGTCTTTTTAGTATCTTCCGATTAGACTAACATGGTCAGTCTTTAGTGCTTTGAACCATGATATGCAGTTACAACGACTACTTTCAAGTCCTTTTGCACTCATCCTAATATCAGTGTTACTTATGAGCTGGTTTCCACTGACTGGTTTCCCTCTTCATCTGGGGCTGAAATTTCTGCTTCTTTGTATGCCTGGTCATTTTTGATTAGGTGCCAGACATTATTAATCTTACCTTGCTGAGTGTCAAATATTTTTATATTCTTAACATGGTCTTGAGCTTGGTTCTGACGTATAGTTATGATACTTGGAAGCAATTTTATTCTTTCAGGAATTATTTCACATTTATTAGGCAGGACCAGAGCATCACCGAGTTAGGGAAGATTTCCCCTATTACTGGGGCATGACCTTTCAGAGCAATCATCTAATGCCCCGTAAATCAGGAGGATTCTAGCTGACTGCTGGGAACAGGTAATGTTCCTGGCCCTACGTGAGTGTGGATGTCCTCGCTGCTCTCTTTGAATCCTTCTTCCCTGAAGTTGGGCAGTCTCCTCACTCTCACGCACTGACCGGGCTTCTGCCCTTGCTTTCTCTGTCGCTCTGTGAAACACTGTCCTCCCAACTCCACCGCTGCAGTCAGCTTGGATTCTAGGTTCTGTCTGCTCACCTGGGGGCATGCGCCCGACTCCCCGTGGCTCCTCCTTCTCTGTGCTCCCCTTGGCAGGAAGCTCTCCAGGCTGGAGCACTCTAGGGGACACCTCACTGTTTCCTGTCTCTCATGGATGCCTGCCTTCACTGCCTGATGGCCAGTGTCTTGGAAACCATGCTTGACTTTTTTTTTTTTTAATTTCTATTGCTATATAGTTGCTTTGGGCTTTGCAGGTGGCGCTAGTGGTAAAGAACTTGCTGCCAATGCAGGAGACATAGAGATGCAGGTTCGCTCTCTGGGTGGGGAAGATCCCTGGAAGAGGGCACGGCTACCCACTCTAGTATTCTTGCCTGAAGACTCTCAAGGACAGGGGAGCCTGGCAGGCTACAGTCAGTCCATAGAGTTGCAAAGAGTCAGGTGAAACTGAAGCGACTTAGCACACACAGTTGCTTTACGATGTGCATTAGTGTCTGCTGTACAGCAAATTGAATCAGCTGTACATACATATATATATCCCCTCCTTTTTAGGTTTCCCTCCCATTTAGTCACCGCAGGGCGGTGAGTAGAGTTCCCTGAGCTATACAGTAGCTTCTCATTCATTATCTATCTGACGCATAGTAATGCATATAAGTCGATCCACCGTGTTTGATTTTTAATTGTTCATGTATTATCTGGTTTTATTGTTAATTCAAGCGAGAGGTTAAATCTGATCTCTTATACTCTGTCTCTGTCTTCATTGCACACCAGCTCTGGCTCTCATGCTGAATTTATTTTTAGGATGTGATGATGTAGAAAATAAACATGCCTGAGTCTTTACGGATGTGAATGAACGAATGAATAAACAAATAGGAGAGAAGAGACAAGTCTTCACTGGACAAGAATTTCAAGCACCGTATGTAGGTGATCTTCCCTTTGGAAGGTAAAGATTCATCCTCAAGGGTGGGTTAGGCTCAGGGACTGGTTCCCAAAGACTAGGCCAGGAAAGGAACAGCAGTGATTGTACAGTGAGAAACTTGGCAGATTCCACCATGGCCAAGTGATGAAGGTCAACAGCACCAACAACCAGTCGTGTGACATCACGTGCCCTCGGTGTGATGTGATGGCGGGGCACTTCTCTGCACCATGATCTCCAGAAATCCATAGCCCTGTCTAATTACGAGAGAAACCACAGAAAACCCCAGGTTCAAGGACACTCTACAGGGTACATAACCGGTACTCTTCAAGACTTTCCAGGTCATAAGCAACAAGCCAAGACAGAGAAACTGTAGCAGACAGAGGGCTAGGGAGACATGACCACGAAGCATCACGTGGGATCCTGGGTTATATCCTAGAGGAGAAAGAGGACATTAATGGAAAAATTGGTGAATAAGCTGGAGTTTCATTTTAAAAAATGATTTGAAACACAGCCCAAACTGCAGCACAGAGAGGAAAGGACAGACTCGCCAATAAACGGAGTGAGATCAATTGGATATCTGTATGGATTCCTACTCTTTACCTTACATAAAAATCAATTTCAGATGGATTACAGGTCTAAATGTGAGAACAAGGAAGCTTTTAGAAGAAAGCAGAGGAGCATATCTTTACAATCTTAGTGTAGGCAGATTTCTTAACCAAGACCTAAACTGGGAAAGTGGAAGAAGTGGATTATAGTGAACATAAGAACCTCTGTTTATCAGAAGGACCCATGAGGGGAGTGAGAAGGCAGCCGGTGGACTGGGAGGAGACATTCACAATGCACGTGTCCAACATAGGGCTCATATCTGCACTAAGGAAGAACTTCGAATGGATAGGCAAGAAGAGACAACCCAACAGAAAATGGCAAATTCGTTCACAGAAATGGGCGTCCAAGAGGCCTCTGCAGCCTCGGTGAGTTCTCACGGTCTGTGCACCAGAATGGGGAAGAATCCGAGCAGTGGTGAGGAAACGGGGTGATGCTATCTCTTACTTGCTGCTGTGGAGATGTGCCCCCAGTCGCTTTGGGGAACCACTTGGCAGTGCCTACTGAAGCCCCAGCTAAGAACTTTCTGGGGGAGCCACTTCATTCCCAGGCGTGGGCCCAGTAGACACACGGACCTGTGTTCACCAAGAACCACATATGGGAATGTTCAGAGCAGGGCTTCTGGTGCCCACCAGTTGGTGGCTACCTACCTGCTAGAATGGGTGCAGACGTGATCGATTCCCATGATGGACCCTTGACAGCATTAGAGTGGATGAGGCACACCCTTGCCTAACAACATGGAGGAATTCCATGGAGGAATCACACCAATGCTCCTCTGAGGACAAGAAGCTGGATATAAACAACACGCGTGTTGGAGCCCGTTTACCCAGAGTGTAAGCCACGAGAGAGCAGTCCATGCTGTAAAAGGCACGGTCGGGTACTCTTTAAGTGTGGGTGGGTGGTGAGTGACCAGAGAACCAGGGTCCCCTAGCAGAGCGGCGGCATGACGGTGTCCTGCTTCTTGATCTGAGTCTTGGTTCCAAGGGTGGATACTATCTGTGAAAATTCAGGAAACCAGACCATTTGATACCTTTACTTTTGGGTAGCAAAACATTGTTAGAAGAGATTTTTTTAATGTCACATTTTGATTTGCCAAAACTTGGTTGAAGGTCCGAGGATGTTTATTATTTTCCTCTGTATTTTTGTCCTACACTTGAGATAACTTTAATAAAATAAATACACAGAGAAAATGAGCAGTGAAAATTTCCTATCTTTGTATCCGCCTAACTCTCTCTCCCAATCTCTCTGAAAGGAAACTTCAGACATTAATTTTGTGTCCAGAATTCTGTCTTTTTCTCTGGAAATTTTGGTCATATTAAATAGACTATTCGAGTTCGGGGACATTTTAAGTGTTGCTTAATAAAAATTACTTTCTGGTCCATGATTTCCAAACTGCATTCTCACTCTTCTTTACTTCCTATGATTTTTAAACAACTGCAGATCACACGAAAAGATGGAAAACTTAATGTCCAAACTGGATAATAATAGTAAAGGAAAAAACAAATTGTATAATTATATGTTAATTTCATTTCTACATCTAGATGCGAAAGTCTTCAATAAAGTGCAGAGAGGAAATCAAGTCCATTAGTGTGTTTAAAAGGGTAACCACTCGTGGACAAGCACAGTCTGTTCCAGGAGCCGAGAAGCTGGCTGGGGGACACCACTCATCCTCACGGCTGCTGCTCTGAACAGCTCAACACCGTCTTCCTCTGAACCCCATCCTTCCTTCCTGGATGAGACATGGTCTCTGTTCTGAGCTCTGGTCTCTGCTCTGGTTACATTCAGACCTTCAGCAGCCATGAGGTCTGGCTCAAGCCCTCATCCAAAGTAGCCCTTCTCCCTGGTGGCATCTCTGGTGGGCTGTCAGGAAGTTTATGGTGGGACAGGTGCCCTTGGCTTCTCTTGATTTTCTGTCCCCTTCTTGTAACTGCTCTTCTAGGTCTTGCCAGGTCTGCCCAGAGCTACTGTGGGTCAGAGAGCAAGGGCAGAGGCTCGGGGCTGCAGGATCTCTGATGGGGTGTTGATGACTTGCCTTCAGATGCCTTGGGCATCTTCCTGTGAGGCCTTGAGTCCAGCCTCTGGAGCGGGTGACAGGCCCCTACCCCGGCGGCCGTTCACAGCCCTTCACCACCCAGCTCTGTGTCACGGTCCCCCGGGCAGGGCTTCCCCACAGGGCTCAGGCCTGGCTCTCAGCCACGAGCTGGGGAATCGTGGCCCTGTGTCCCCAGGTGGTGGCGGGCCCTCTGCTTCCTCGGGGCCCCCCTTCTCTTTGCCTGACTGAGTCATGGTCAACTTCAGACCACCTGGCCTTCAATCCTGGCATTTCCTCTTCCCACCTACAAGACGAGGGGCCAGTTCCTAACCCCTCAGTGGCTCATCTTCATCATCAGTCTATGGAGATGGACGATATGCCCCCACCCATGGGGTTTCTTGGGAGAATGGAGGTGCGCATGGTCCTCAGACCAATGCTGGCAGGTGGCACAGACCCCAGACCTCGGGGGCAGCCAGCATCGTGGTGTCCTCTGCTGCCCCCAGCCCTCAAAGCCCATTCCTCCCCGTTAGACTTTTTCAGGTCCAAACAGCATCCAGGCTCTGTGTTCCAGTTGGAGGGGCCAGGGGCCAGGCCCACAGCTGTATCTCTCCAGCACATCTCCTGTCACTTGGGCCCCGAACCCTAACCCCAGCCTGGGATCCAATGACCCCCTCTGCAGTTCTCACCCACAGAGCAGGGCAACAGCAGAGGGCTTCGTAAGCCTGGGGCTCCAGCGTGCACTCACTCCCTGGAGCGGGGGAGCTGTGTGTCCTCTGGACCCTCCCGGCTGAGTGAGCAGCATCACCAGGCGGATCGACTCTCAATCTCACCAAGCCTTGAAACCCTTCCTCTGCTGCACCCCAAGGTGGTCCCAGCACCTCATCCCACTGAGTGCTGGCCACTGTATGGTCCACTTTGCAGCCCCCCAACCAAGCGAACCGGGGAGCTGGGTCCTGCATCCAGACTCTCTGCTTGTGGGCCCATATCGGAGAATTCAGCCTGGCACAGCTTTCTGCTCCTTCCCCCACTCTCCACACCCTTAGCTCCCATTTCCACACATACCCCCCAGCTTCTGGCTGTAGAAGTTGGCAAGATGCAGTACGTTTGGTGTGCAGTAAGCCCCCCTCCTTTGGTTTATTCTCTGAGCCTTACTTTTTGGGGTCTGCTGGGCCTTGAGTCCAGTCCTGGGTCTGAAAGCCACGAGAAGCTGTCCAGGGGGTCCCGAGAATTAGTAGCTTCTTGCAAAGTGATCACCTCCTTCCCAATCAAGGTTCTCACTTCAACAGCAGACCCCTTGTGACATGGAGAATTCAGCTTTTGTTGTAATGTGGCCACTGGCAGTGTGAGCCTCTGGGTTTGGTTTTAGGACTCTCAGCTCTGCTGCAGCGGGAGTGGGGGTCCCCTTCTAGGGCAGATGTGGGGTCTTCCGGTTGTGTATGGTGTGTGAACCAGGAGGTCTCTCTCCCCGCTTTGCTGAACACAATTAGGAACAACCAACCAATCTCGTTACACCGTTAGTTTGACAAAACATCCTGAAGTCCTGAGTCACAGGTCACCCTGAGCCTGGCCCCTTGTCCATGTTTGATCAGGAGCATCCAGTCCTGATGCTTCTGGTGTCTCTGCTGCCACATTGCACCACAGAGACAGAGCCAGTAACGCCTGTAAATCAAATCAGATTCAAGAAGCAGTTCCAGAAGGCCTGGAACCTGTTCAGAAAACTTATTCTTAAGATTTTGTTCCTCTAAAAGCATTCTTCATTATTAAATCTTGTGTCGGTCAGTGTTCTCCCAAAAAACAACAGGTAGGACAGGAAGTAACCCTTTGTGTTTATAGGGAGGTCTAAAATCCGTAGGGTGGCCAGTAGGTGAGGGACCCAGACAGGACTTAATGCTGAACTCTTGAGGCAGAATTTGTTCTTCTGCAGGAAATCTCAGTTTAGGCTCTAAAATCCTTCAACTGATTGGATGAGGGCCACCCACACAAAGGTCATCCTCCTCAGAGTCAACCAACTGTAGATGTCAACCACATCCACAAAATATTTGTACAGAGGAGCCCAAACTCATGTTTCATAAGATAACTGGGGACTGGAACCCAGCTAAGCTGACACGGAGGACCCCC
Source organism: Bos indicus (assembly GCF_029378745.1). Taxonomy (NCBI): domain Eukaryota; kingdom Metazoa; phylum Chordata; class Mammalia; order Artiodactyla; family Bovidae; genus Bos; species Bos indicus. Next base: position 118,793,380 of record NC_091764.1, on the reverse strand, counting down.
CTTCTTCACAGGGACTAATTCTGAACGTTTCATTGTGTTCCATTGATCCGTTTGTCTCTCTGTGAAGATGTCAGACTGCTGTGATTGAAGGGGTTATTTATACTTCACGTTAGAAATAGCTATTCTAAGACAGTCTTTCTTCTACGTGCAACTTTAAGTCACTTGGTCCTGTTCCCCAAAATACCCATTAAGGATCTGATTGCAATACTAGTTAATGTACAACTTACATAGAAAGGACCCATACTCTTTTGCCAACCACACAATTGCGTTGCTAGAAAACCAGAGACCGCACTGAAAACACCATTAAAATCGTACAGGACGTGGCAAGACAGCTGGAGGACAAGATAAGTGAACAGAAAACTCTGTTTAGCAGAAACTTCCAATGGCAGATGGAGGCAGACAGAAGATTCCGTCCGTAATAACGAAATAACTATACAATTTATAAGAATACATTTAAGCAGAAGGTATAGCAGTGAGGTGGAGAATAGCATGCTGTTGTTCTTTGCTCACTTTTGTGACCCTGTAGACAGTAGCCCACCAGGCTCCTCTGGTCATGGCATTTCCCAGGCAAGAATATCAGAGTGGGTTGCCATTTCCTTCTCCAGGGGGTTCTAGAACATCTGGCTAAATGGTGGGAGATGTGTCTTTTCTGGACGGTGGCTGTTGGGTACCCGGGAAGGCAGACACTCAGGCCAGGGATAACTCTGGAGACTCACTCGCAGGGGGATGGCTTCACTGGCAGGGATACTGAAGAAGAAACAGGACAACGTGCCTGTGGCCCACCAGGGTCCCTCTGGCCTCTGTGTTTTGGACCTAGTTCTTTAAACTCCATGGAGCTCAGTGTTCTTCCTCGAAAAATGGTCCTCATAACACTTGCTTCTTTACCTATATGATTTTTCAGGGGTTGAGTGGGATATTCAATGGAAACCATTGTGTAATCTGCAAAGTCAGTTTCCGTGGCTGGAGGGTCAACGTCATGATGGAGCATCAGACTGGGGTCCTGGCACTTGGCGTCTGCCTGTGTGCACCTGCCCATGGGTGAGCATTCTTCACTTAAAGAATGTCTCAGTTAATAATCCCTCCTTATAATTTCTCAGGAGAAAACTTGGCGCTTTCTAAAACCATGCTGTGGAGACAATTCTCTGGACATTTTTTTTTTTTTACCAGCGAGCATCTTTTCAGGGCTCCCAACCTGCTCTACCAAGGGAACATTTCATGCAAAGATTGGCACAATAAAGGACAGAGACAGTATGGACCTAACAGAAGCAGAAGATGTTAGAAGAAGTGACAAGAATTCACAGAAGAACTCCACAAAAAAGATCATAATGACCCAGATAAGCACGATGGTGTGATCACTCACTTAGAGCCAGACATCCTAGAATGCAAAGTCAAGTGGGCCTTAGGAAGCATCACTCCAACAAAGCCAGTAGAGGTGATGGAATTCCAGCTGAGCTCTTTCAAATCCTGAAAGATGGTGCTGTGAAAGTTCTGCACTCAATCTGCCAGGAAATCTGGAAAACTCAGCAGTGGCCACAGGACTGGAAAAGGATTTCATTTGAATCCCAAAGAAAGGCAATGCCAAAAATGCTCAAACTACCGCACAGTTGCACTCAACTCACACGCTAGCAAAGTAACATACAAAATTCTCCAAGCTACACTTCAACAGTATGTGAACCGAGCACTTCCAGATGTTCAAGCCGGATTTAGAAAAGGCAGAGGAACCAGAGATCAAATTGCCAACGTCTATTGGATCATAGAAATATCAAGAGAACTTCAGAAAAACATCTACTTCTGCTTCACTGACAGTGCTACAACCTTTGACTGTGTGGATCACAGCAAACTGGGAAATTCTTCAAGAGATGGAAATACCAGACCACCTGACCTGCCTCCTGAGAAACCTGTATGCAGATTAAGGAGCAACAGTTAGAACCGGACATGGAACAACAGACTGGCTCCAAATAGGAAAAGGAGTAAGTCAAGGCTGTATATTGTCACCCTGCTTATTTAACTTACATGCAGAGTATATCATGTTAAATGCCAGGCTGGATGAAGCACAAGCTGGAATCAAGATTGCCATAAGAAATATAAATAACCTCAGATACACAGTTGACACCACCCTTATGGCAGAAATTGAAGAGCCTCTTGATGAAAGTGAAAGAGGAGAGGGAAAAAGCTTGCCTTAAAACTCAGCATTCAAAAAACTAAGATCATGGCATCTGGTCCCATCACTTCATGGCAAATAGATGGGGAAACAATGGAAACAGTGACAGACTTTATTTTCTTGGGCTCCAAAATCACTGCAGACAGTGATAGCAGTGATGAAATTAAAAGATGCTTGCTCTTTGGAAGAAAAGCTATGACCAACATAGACTGCATATTAAAAAGCAGAGACATTACTTTATCCACAAAGGTCCATCTAGTCAAGGCTATGGTTTTTCCAGTAGTCATGTATGGATGTGAGAGCTGGTCCATAAAGAAGGCTGAGTACCAAAGAATTGATGCTTTTGAACTGTGGTGTTGGAGAAGACTCTTGAGAGTCCCTTGGACTGCAAGGAGATCCAGCCAATCCATCCTAAAGGAGATTAGTCCTGGGTGTTCATTGGAAGAACTGATGCTGAAGCTGGAGCTCCAATACTTTGGCCACCTGATGCAAAGAACTGACTCCTAGAGAAGACCCTGATGCTGGGAAAGATTGAAGGCAGAGGAGGAGGGGATGAAAAAGATTGAGAGGGTTGGATGGCATCACCGACTCGATGGACATGGGTTTGAGTAAACTCCGAAAGTTGGTGATGAACAGGGAAGCCTGGTGTGCTGCAGCCCATGGAGTCGCAAAGAGTCGGACACGACTGAGCGACTGAACTGAACTGAATCTGCTCATAGTTTCCCTGGAGGCTCCGTGGTAAAGAATCCACCTTCCAGTGCAGGAGACATGGGTTTGATCCCTGAATTGGGAAAATCCCCTGGATATGGACATGGCACCCCACTCCAGTATCACCTGGGAAACCCCATGAGCAGAGAAGCCTGGCTGGCTGTAGTCCACGGGGTTGCAGAAGAGTCAGCACAGCTTAGTGACTGAACAACAGCAATAAACCTGCCCGTCAGCTTTCCCTGCTTCCCTGAGATGCAGTTGAACTGACCAGTTAAATACACTTGGGAGGTAGCTGTTTGAAATGCAGACTTAATTCGTGTTCCCAAAGGCTCTTAAATTATTCAGGTAACCTTGGATGAGTCAATTAACCTCTCTGGGCTCACTGTCTTTATCTGGAAGACAAAGGGGCTGCAGGAGACGGGCTGTGTGATGGTCCGTGAGTTCCCGCCTGGCTTCTGTGCTCCGACATGGGGTTCAGGTCCCCAGGGTGTGTGGATCCCTGGTGCTGATGGCACAGGGAAGAACCACAAATGAACTGCATCCAATGGGAAGATGTTGTGAGACGAACATGCATCTTCAGGGAGAGAATAATCATCATCTTCAGTGGACAGGAAAGCTACCTGAAATGATAACAAATTCAAGAAAATCCTACTCTGATTACGAAGCAGGGAATATAATTCAGCTCCGGCTTTCTCGGGCTGCAACATGATACGTTATTAGGGCCTCGGACTAACAGCAGAGAGTTTGCAATTCGGGCCGCACGCCTTTCGGAGCAGAGCTTTGTGCCATGGACATCTCTTTGCCAGCAGGCGTGAGGAACCGTGCTGGAAGATATTTAATACTGAGCGATAATAGGATTCAATGCTCATTATTCAAGAGCAGGCACGGGTTCTGGCCCACGGTAATTATTAAAATCATGTTTATGCCGAGTAATGCAATGAACGTCACCTATTTTTGACCCGACTGAGCACAGGAGGTGGGGGAGGAGATGTTTTACATCTTATCAATTGGATTTAGAGTGTGCCTGTGCTGTGGGCGGGGAGCGGGGGTCTGTCCGGGGTCATCAGCACATGGCTGGTGGACGGATGGACGGCTGTCAGGCTGCCCACCGTGTTCAGGTCTCAGGGGACCCCACCTTCTGCCAGGGAGACCTGGGGACCCTGAGTCGGAGCTCACTTTAGCTACAGGATCAGATTCCAGTCTCCTAGCCGGGTCGAGGCCCTTCCCTGCCAGCTGCCATCTTCACTGAGTCCACAGCACCTAATGTCGGTGCGTCAGTTTGCATCATAAAGGTCTCCAGCCCCGGGGGTGGGAGACCAAGATGAGCTCCTCTCCAAGGGCCAAGGAGATGTTCACCAGACCCCTGGGGAAGCAAAGCTGACCCCGCTCCTGCACGCAAACCTTCTCACTTTCTCCAGCCAGAGATACAGGATCGGGGCCCTGATGGGGAAGACCCCAAAGTCCCTGGCCCTTCCCCCACCTCACCTGCTCCTCAGGCCCCCGGGGCACCGTTCGGAGCTGTTTCCAGGCATCCTCATGGCCTAGAGGGTCAGATTCTGCTTCCCTGCACAGCTATCCGTGTCCACGTGAAACGCCGATGACTGCTTGTGCCGGGGGCTCCATGTATGTCCCCGGCTGGCGCTGCTGCAGCTGGAATGTTCTGGACTCGGCCATCTGCCTCAAAGATGCAAGAGGGGCCCTTTCCCCTGCCCCCTGGCACTCAGCCCTCTGACCTCAATGCAGAGCTCCTGGGGCACCAGAATTTCAGGCTCCTATGAACCCTCAGGAGTCCTGCGCGTCCTGGGACTCTGGGGGCACTGGGAGCTGGAGGCGGCCTCCTCCAGCTCGCTTTATCCCTGCTCATCGGCCTGTGCTCTGGGGTAGGGGTCAGCTCCCTGAGGCTGGGCTCTGTTCCCATGGAGGCTGCCTAGCAACTGGACCACAGGGGACAGGCCTGGACCAGAGGGGATGGGCTGGACCACAGGGGACAGGCCTGGACCACAGAAGACCAGGCTGGACCATAGAGGACCAGAAGACATCAGGCGTGAGGACAGACGGACACCCAGGTCGCACATCTGCAGAGCAGCTGCCCCTGCTCCTTCTCCAGGTCCATCTCCGTGCATCGGGAGTGCCTGGGACTTGGCTAATCGTCGGAACCTTCCCCGGAATAGACAGCCTCCTCCAAGGTTCGTGAGGCGCCTCTCGAGGCCTGAGCGCGTGTTCTCATTACTCGCAGGAACAGCCTATCTGGGTGACTGCAAATAGATTTTGGTTTTCAGCTGCAAATCTGAGATTCCAAATTTCTTCAACGTCATCCACTGTTCTGTTTCAATTCTTCTGTCAAAGGCCTTTGTGGAAGGAGTTTGACGGCTGAGGGCTGATGAACCGGCAGATTGAGTGCTAGGCTGTAGAAAATTTCAAATGTGTGCGGCCGACTCGTTAGGGAGCAAAAGAGACTCGAAGGCATAATAAAAAATCAGATTGGAAAACGTGCTTAATTTATAATGCAGAGTAGATATAGAATAGGTGGTGGCCGGGAAGCTCACCGTGTTCCAAGTGCGTGCGCGCGTGCGCGGACCTGCGTGCTTTCTGCTTCTGGACGACTGCTCTGTGTTGCTTGCTCATTACTCTTCCAGGACCATCTGGCGGTCCTGAACAGAGCTCCGTGAAGATGGAGTTCGGCAGTTCGGGGGGGACTGGGTGAGTGGAGGTGGGGCTAGATGCCTGGGGAACGTGTGCCCCGGGGCTGATGTGACCAACACAGAGACCTGGGTGCCCCCTGCAGGCACTGCACCCAGAAGGCCCGGGTCCAGCTCCCCCAGGCACCCTGGCCTGGAGCATCTCCACCAGCCCCCAGCCCCCACAACCTCTGCAGGGGGCCAAGACGGCAGATCCTGCAGCCCCCGTCCCTGACGAGGTCAGAGGCTTGGGTGGTGGTGGGAACAAGGGCCCTGGACGGCTGAGGCTGGCCAGGTTGCGGTGCAGGGACCCGTGAGGGCCTGAAGTGAGATGTGCACATTCTGACCCAGAGACAGGCCCTCCCAGTGCACAGAGGGTGCGCTGTCTCCCTGAACCCCCTGGTGGGTGGGGGCCCTGGTGGGTAGACTCCGCTGTCTCCTCCACCCCCGGCCAGCAGGCACCCCTGGCTTGTCATCTGTGGGGGGCGGTAACCGAGGGCCCCCAGGACCGCCGGGTGTGAGCTGCAGCGGGGAGTCCACAGGCGGCCCCGGGTCCTCTCTCCCCAGCCTGGCAAGAGCCGGGCAGCGGCTTTTGATCTTTCTTCCAGTGCTGTTTGGAGCGTCATGACTGTGATGAAGGAAACTCACGGAAGCTGGTCGATTCAGCTTTGAGCTGCCAGAGAGCCGGCCTCAGAGTCGGTCCTTCGGGCCTCCCTCCCTGGCTGTCATGCAGCAGGGCCGAGGCAGAGCTGCTGGGTTCCCACCGGCTTCTCGGGGGGTATGAGCATCTCAGAGCTTGTTGGCCCCTGCCCTCCGTTACGGGCTGAGCAGTGTCCCCCCAGGTTGCCGTGTTGAACTTCTAACCCTCATGACCTCGGAATGTGACTGCGTTTTGGAGACAGAGTGTTTAAAAGGTACTTAAAGTAAAGTGAGGTCACACAGGTGGGCCCTCAACATGACTGGGGTTGTTACAAAGAGAAGTGATCAAGACCCAGAAGCTTCCCGAGTGGCTCAGTGGTAAAGAATCTACCTGCAATGCAGGAGACATAAGAGATTCGAGTTCCATCCCTGGGTTGGGAAGATACCCTGGAGTAGGCAATGGCAACCCACTCCCAATATTCTTGCTTGGAGAAGGTTGTGAACAGAGAAGGCTGGTGGGCGACAGTCCGTGGAGGGGCAAAGAGTCGGACACGACTGAACAAACACCGACGATCAAGACCCAGCATCACACAGAGGGATGACCACGTGAGGATACAGGAAGGAGACACGCCCAGGAGAGGCCTCCGGAGGGACCAGCCCCGCTCCCTACCAGAATCTCAGATTCCAGACTCCAGGACTTGGAGAGAATCAGCTTGTGTTGTCTAAACCTCCGTCTGCGGCTTTTGCAGCCACCAAGCTGCCTGGCAGCACATCAGATGTGGTTTTGCTGCCTGTATGGTGACCGACCTGTGGTGACAGACAGGCTTGTAGGGCTGGCACGGGCGGAAGGCAGGTGCTAATCTGGGGCGGCCTGAATCTGGATGTGTGAACGTCTGCCTTGCTTGGGCTCCCCGGCCGCGGGGTCTGGGGGAACCCTAGGCTGCTTTCCCATCTCCAGCCTCCCCCTCCTCACCCCCTACTCCAGTGAAGCCCTGAACCCCAGAGAACATGTGCCCATTTCGCAGTCCCCCCGATCAGATGCCAAAGCTTTCCTTGACCCTGCCGTTCATTCTCAAGCAACTCCCTCCTTCCCCATGGAAACTTTTAATGAAAAAATAATAAAGATGCTAACTATAGAAATCAGATAAAAAAAAGGAAATAAGACACCAGAGCTTGTTGCTGATCAGGAAAAAGTTCAAAAATAGATAAATATTATACATTCCATCAAAAATTTACAATTAATTACTATTTTCATACCCTTGAAGTTGTCAGCGAGTTTGATTACCATTCTCAATTATAGACTTTGCAAATGCCCCCTTCCCAAATTACAAGTGACATTTCTAATTGCTGATCTAAGACTCCGCTTCCCAAAATAGATGGGGAAGACAAAGATAAGTGTGGGGATGATGGTGTTTCATCACCCGGTGTTGGGCAAGCTGTCACGGGGGCGGCAGCGGGAGGGGAAGCTGGCCGGTCCGGCGGCCTCAGGAAACACCCATAAGGCCCGGCCTGTCCGGCCTGGGAAGACCCGCCCCTGCCTACCTCCTTCGTTTCATTTCCAGCCCCAGATGAGGCCCCCGGAGGGCAGGTGCCTCTCCACACTGGAGGGTGGGTGGTCCTCAGGCAGGGAGGGTGGTGGTAGGCAGGGCGGTGGCCCCTCTGCTCAGGACCCTTGGATCACTGGCCACAGCGGCACCTCTGAGCCGCAGACGCGCCCACATCCCCCCCCATCGGGTGGTCAGTCTGTTCCCTGACGGCCCCGGATGCTGTGTGCACAGTCACGCCCCCTTCTCCCTCCCCACACCCTTGGCCAGGCTCCTGGTCTGTGCCCCGTCTCCCGGTTCTGCATGGCCGGCATGGTGGACTGCCCCGTCCACCCCCCGGTTTCAGGACTCCGCTGGGCTCGGCCTCTGTCACGGGTCTGGACTCCCCTCTTCCCCTACTCAGGGCCCTCTGAAGTCAGAGCCATTGGCTCGTCTTCAGAGAAGCGCCCCAGACTCAGGAAGCTAGAGGCCAGGCTGAGGGACACAGCCAGTGATGGGCAGAGCAGGGACAGAGTGACCGCCCAGCCGCCACGTCTGCGGCCATCTGTCCTCACAGCTAGGGTGGGCAAAGAGCTGCTTATGTACATGTGGGTCTCCCTGGGCCAGGCAGAGGAGGGCATCCACCCTGCGAAGGACGGGTGGTGGTCCAGGCTGGGGGAACAAAGCCCCCAGCGGGAGGCGTGGTTCAGGATCACAGGAGCTGGGGGGAGGAGGATTCTCAGCCACCGAGAGCTGGCTGCTGATCTCGGAGTTCAGATTTGGAAAGGATGCAGACGATTTATGCTGCGTTGCCCGGATTTAACAGCCCTTCAAATGTGCTCTGACCTCTAGAATTCAGGCTGCCTCAGGTGAGCTTTTGGAGAAGGACATGGCAGCCCACTCCAGTACTCTTACCTGGGGAATCCCATGGACAGAGGAGCTGGGCGGGCTACAGTTCATGGGGCCGCAGAGTTGGACACGACTCAGGGACTAAACAAACGGGGGTCTGGAGTGGCCTTGGCTGGGCCAGCCCTGGCTCTGACTCAGCCCCCGAGCGTCTCTGACAAAGGACCGGATCGCCCTGGGGGTCAGCCTTTAACACCTGGGGAAGCGGGTGGTGATGCAGACCCGGGTCAGCTCCGCGATCCTCCTGTGAATCTGCGGATTCACCCCCTTCTCTTCATCGCGTGGCCGCACGCACTCCCCCAGCACCGGCCGGGGGCTTTCTCAGTCCCGGGCAGAGTGGCTCTGCTCCTGGGTTATTCAGACAGAACATCTCCGACAACATCTGAAACAGAGCTGGCCAATGTGCCTGTGCCGCCCGTGTTCACGCACGTGTGGGTTAGTGCGACGGGAGGACGTGGACCCGGACGCAACCCGACGCCCACTGGCCCCGGAGACAATCACTCGCTAATCCCACGGGCCGTCCTGTGTCGTATTCCATCCTTGTTTCTCAGGGGAAGCCATACGGCTTCCGGGTGTCCGCGAACTCTCGGGGGGAGAGGGTCCTTCCGCCACACGGTCTCGGGATGTGTGCGCGGCACACGCTGAGTCTGGTGTGGAGCCTGTGGGACAGGAGCCCAGGGCAGAGGCCTCCGGCCACGAGGACCCTGCTGTCCCCAGGGCCAGTCAGCTGAGTGTGGTGAGGATGCCGGGCTGGAGGCGTCCCCTAGGAGCCAGTCTCCACAGTCTGCGCCTTCCCGGTCTTTCCAGGGTGCTCCGGGTAATGGTTAACTTTACGTGTCACATTGACGCGCCTGTCCAGGTATCTGGTTGAACATCAATCTAGGCATGTCTGTCTCCAGTGCAGATGGTCCTCCCCAGTGTGGGGCCCGCATCCAGTCCATCTAGGGAGACCCAAAGCGGGAGCGGGGAGTGTCCACTGTCTCCTGGCTGGGACATCCATCCTCTCGTGCCTCCCGCTCAGATTTGCCCCTGGACTCCTGGTTCTCAGCCTCCAGCTTGGACCTGAACTACTCCCCTGGCTCCCCTGGTGTCCAGCTCGCAGACTACATGTCCTGGGACGTCTCAGTCAGTTCCTATAATAAACCTCTTTCTGTGTACATATCCTGCTGGTCTGTTTTCCAGGAGACCCCTGACTGCTGTGCTCAGCTAAGGAGACTGAAGTCCCCCATATACTGGGGAGGATCTGGGTGGGGGTCAAGGTTCTGATTCGAGGTCACAGCCCCTCTGCCTTGAAGGACACGACTCACCCTCGGGCCCCTTCTCTGCCCCTCAAGAAGCCTCAGCTGACTGGGGTGAGGGCTTAGGGGGGCCTCCAGGCTGTCCACAGCGGTCTCAGGATGGAGGCTGCTCACGAGAATCAGAGGAGGCAGGCTCCTCACGAGACGTGTAGCTAGGACAGAGTCTGGTTTTTACTTCTCAGCCGGGGTCAGCCATTTCATTAAACATTAGAATTCCTACTTCATCGTTTCTGTGGCTCTGACTCATATCTGATGGGAGAGTTTCATGATCACCCATAAATTTGAGTGCTTATTTAAGAAAAAAAATCAGTGGTGGAAATTTATGATTAATCGTGTAAATTTTTAGAACCCAGCATTGAGCTTCCCAGGGGAGAGAGGTCTCGGGTCTGGGAAGGGGCTCAGAGAAGCAGAGGCCCCTGGGACCCGCCCCAGCACCTGCTGCTCACGCTCATCTCAGGAGCCCTGAGGTGCTAGGGGAGGACCAGCCCCCACTCAGCACGTGGTGTAGGGCACGTCCCTGCATCGGCCCCGAGATCTGAGTCGGGAGGCTGTGGGCGCTGGAGTCCCGAGTCCACCCCTCGTCCCCGGTGTCTCGGCAGTGTGCCGGCCGCAGGAGCAGGGTCCCGGCTGTCTTTCATTAACTAGCCTAATTGTTCGCGCTGGTGGGTGAGGACGCACAGCCCTGCCCAGCCGAAGCCCCGGGAAAAAGCCTCCTGGTGTTGGTCTTCTTGGACTGGAGCCGTGCTCCCAGAGCATTCCTCACTCTGACTTAAACACATCTCCTGCCCACTCAGAGCAAACGCAATTTTCCTTCTTATGATTATTGCTTATTTACATGAAAAAAATGTACACCAGCCCCAAACTACCCACAGCCAACGCTCCCAAGAACCTGGCACCAGACACGGAGACCCCCGAGACCCCCAGAGACACAGAGACATGGAGAGGGCAGATGACGGCCCGGGTGGGGGATCCCGGAGGACAGCGCTGGTCCCTCCCGCCCTGGCCTCAGCCCTCTCCCCTCCTCCCCCGCAGCCACCTGGCCCCACCTGGAGCGGCTGGCTGGTCAGTCAGGTCCCTCCTCTGGGGGAGTCGGTGGGAGCAGAACAGTCACTGCACCCCGAAGTCACATGTGCCTCTGTCCCGTGGGAGGGGTCTCCTCACTGTTTGCAGAGCAGAGCCCAGCTCACGAGGCTGCGGGGACAGAGCCTGGAGCTATCTTGAGGCGGAAAGGACTGGCTGCCCACCATGTACCCAGTGGAGAGCGTCTGGCATGGGGTGGCCCTGAACTTGTGGCTCAGTGGCTGGGGCGGAGGAAGGAAGGGACGAAGAAACCCCCCTGAGCCTGGCTCCTCCCTTTCTGGGCTGTGGGACTATGCTGGGCTGCCCCTTCCCCACCTTTAAGAGGGATGGGGTCATCGAACCTGCAGGGGGACTGAGGTGATAACTCAGGAGCAGGGAGGAGTGATTACTGGGTAAGAGCCCAATAATGTGAGGTGAAATTGTTAGTTTCTCAGTTGTGTCCAGCTCTTTTGCAACCCCATGGACTGTAGCCTGCCAGGCCCCTCTGTCCCTGGGATTCTCCAGGCAGGAATACTGGAGTGGGTATCCATTCCCTTCTCCAGGGGATCTTCCTGACCCAGGGATCGAACCCACATCTCCTGGCTTACACGCAGATTCTTTACCATCTGAGCCACCAGGGAAGCCCCCAGTAGTGTGAAACCCCCAGGGAATTCCCCCCACAGGCCCTCACTGACTGTGCCCACGGGAAGTACAGGCTGGGGACCCCGGCCCCTCCCCTCACAGCCCCCCCAGTCTGGCCCAGACCTCTTGCTGGGGTCTCTCCCTGAGACTGTCCAGGGTTGGGGGGTGGGGACAGCTAAGGGGAGCTGGGGGCTGCAGTGGGTGCCTGTGAGATGCTGAGAGCAGCCTGAGCAGTTCCAGGTGCAGGTGGAGCTACATGGAGGAAAGGGGTGGGAAGGCCATGCGTGGAGGGGAAGGACTCGCTGGTCAGGCACTCCTGGCCCAGGCCCTGTGCTGGGACCCGGGACGGCTTTGGCCCAGCTGTGCCATTGAGGTGGCAAGTCCGCAGGACACAGGCGTGGGGAGAACAGCCAGGAGCCGGGGCAGAACAAGCTGCACCCCCCACTCGGAGGAGGTGATGCCCCCAGAAGGGCTCTCAGCTGGGACCAGTCTGCTCCCTCCCGGGGCAAGTGGCAATGTCTGCAGACATCTTGGGTCATCAAGACTTGGGTGGGCTCTCCCGGTGGCCCAGGGGTTAGGACCTGCCTGCCAGTGCAGGGGATACAGGTTCGATCCCTGATCCATCCAGGAAGATTCCACTTGCGGTGGAGCAACCAGTCATGTGAGCCACAACTGCTGAGCCCGCCTCAGAACCCGCGCTTCCTGACAAGAGACGCCCCATAACGAGGAGCCCCTGCGCTGCAACCACAGAAAAGGACAAGCAGCAATGAAGACCCAGCACAGCCAAAAATAAACAAATACAATTAAAAAATTAAAAAAAAAAGACCTGGAGGTGCCACTGGCTCCCAGCAGACAGAGACCAAGGGAGACGCAGGCCTGCAGCTCCCCGGACGGCCCAGCATAGAGAGCAGCCCGCCCGACCCCATGCCTCAAGGCTGAGGTGGAGAAACTCCATGTAGACCACGGACTGGCCGACTGGCCTCGGATCTGCACTTTGGAAACCGGAGCTGGCGGATTCCACAGCACGTGGCAGAATGCAAGCCCACACCCAGGGGCTGTGAGCGCGGATTGCATTGTCCCAGGATTTGCCAACAGATTTGGGACATAAGGCTGTTCTTTAAATCTTCAAGTCAACCCGGCTGAATTACTGGAAGCCAAGTTCGCACGCATTTTGGAGAGGGCAGAAAGGGTCCTCAGCTAGTAACCATGCCTGGACGCTCAGGTTCCCTGCCTCTCTGTCAATCAGCGTTTCTTTTCAGGGGGCCAGAAGGGCTAGGGGAGGGGCTCCCACGGGTGGACTTTCCCCACGGGGGGCACCGTGAGCAGGTCGGGGCAGCAAGTGGGAATCCACTGATGCCTGTAACGGAGTGGCCAATGAGAAACCAGCTCCCCGTGCCACACGGATTGCTTCGTGCCTGGACGGGAGGGGAGGTTTGTGCAGGGGGAGAAGGAGGCGGGTGAGCAGGAAGCGGGTGGGCTGGGCGTGCGGCTGCCCCGGGACCTGATGAGGTGTGGGGCCAGCAGCGTCCTCCCGAAACGGAACGCATCCTGGGAGGAGACAGCGACCAGGACGGGCCCCCAGGGGCAGTTTCATCACAGGCTCGTCTGTCCTCGGAGACTCCGATGACGACGAGCCTTGGGACGCTTTAAGACGTTGTGACAGAGACGGCACCCTACTCGTGAACATCAAACAGCGGGGACGAGGCGCCCGTAAATTATGTTTTACTTTTAAAAGTTACTTCAGGGAGAACGCCTGGCACACGCACGTGCTTCCTCGATGATGCTGATGAAGCCGGGGAGGGGTCAGTGATCTGCTTGTCGGCACACGTGTGCGTCAGCGGCACTTAGACGTGGTGCGATCAGGCGATCCTACGCGAACACAAAGGAGAAGAGGCAGGGAGGGGCTATTTTACTGCGTAGGGAACACGGGAGACGCAGAAAGGTGTCCATCCGCTCCTGAAGGGCGGACACGTGATCCCTGTCGGCGTCCTCCCCAAGTGGAAATCAAGGGGCCTGAGCGCTGGGGTTGGGAGCACAGGTAAGGTGGATTCCGCTTCCTTCTGGGGGGTCCCGCCCTGCCCCCAGCCCCACCCCATGGAGAACTGTGAATCTGTGAGACGAAATTGGTGTACTCTTGCAGCAGAGGCTACGGTGGGCAGCTGGGGTAAACATGCACCCCCAGGCCAGGTGGAAACAGGAGAGAGGGCCCTCAGCCTGGAGGTGCTGACCCGGAGAGGCCCTGGGGACTGGAAAGTCGCTGGAGTTGCCCCATCGTGTGTTCAGCCATAAGCACTCACACTTCTCTGCCAGTAATGTCTTGTCTGGGAATTTATCTTCAGGACATGATCTGAGATGAACTAGAGATGTTCACACAAAGGTATTAATTCCATCGACACTTCGCAGGAAAAATGGCCAGTGGCCTCAGTGATCTCTGCTTTACTTCTGTCTTATGATTCTGTTTTATCCTCCGTGTCCACCCATTTGTCATCTGTCCCCCATCCCTGGACATGTGTCCGGGACAGTGGGGTCTGGACTGGCCACTTTCTCTTCTGCAAGAACAGCACTGGGAAACATGATTTTTGTTAGAAGAATGAATGGCCAGCAACAGCCATCAGTTATACTCTGAAGCTCCTTCTGCAGCTGTTAAAGTTATGTCTTTAAAAGAGTTCGAAAGATGAGTGCAAATGTTTGTGTTGTTGTTCAGTCGCTCAGTTGTGTTCAACTCTTTGCAACCCCAAGGACTGCAGCACACCAGGTCTCCCTGTCCATCACCAGCTTCCAGAGCTCGCTCAAACTCATGTCCATCGAGTCGGTGATGCCATCCAACCATCTCATCCTCTGTCGTCCCCTTCTCCTCCTGCCTTCAATCTTTCCCAGCATCAGGGTCTTTCCCAATGAGTCAGCTCTAAAGTACTGGAGCTTCAGCATCAGTCCTTCCAGTGACTATTCAGGGTTGATTTCCTTTAGGACTCTCCAGAGTCTTCTCCAACACCACAGTTCAAAAGTGTCAATTCTTTGGTACTCAGCCTTCTTTATGGTCCAGCTCTCATCCATACATGACTACTGGAAAAACCAGAGCTTTGACTAGACGGACCTTTGTTGGTAATGTCTCTGCTCTTTAATATGCTGTCTCACATTTGTCACAGCTTTTCTTACAAGGAGCAAGCATCTTTTCTTTCCATGGCTGCAGTCACCGTCCACAGTGATTTTGGAGCCCAAGAAAAAGTCTGTCACTGTTTCTAGGCAATGTTCGAGAAAACCACAGGCTACGGACCTGCACAAAGTCCCTGGGGTCACAGACATGAGACACGCGTCAGCCGATGGCCCCGGGGCTGGACCAGCCCCCGGGACACAGGAGGACCCGTCGAGGTGAGCCTCTCCACCTGCCATCATTCACCCCAAGCGGCCGGCCTGGGACTTCATCCTCTAGGGACTCTTGTCATTTTCCTCTGAGACCCTGAAGCATGTGTTAGGGTCCAGAGGAC
Source organism: Bos indicus (assembly GCF_029378745.1). NCBI lineage: Eukaryota > Metazoa > Chordata > Mammalia > Artiodactyla > Bovidae > Bos > Bos indicus. The sequence goes on along the minus strand of NC_091764.1, from coordinate 118,778,281 downwards.
CACCCCTAAGCTCCATGATTTCCTGGAAGGACCCGTGAGACTCAGTCTGCAGCCCTCACAGCTAAGACGTGTCAGGGCAGCAAGACAGAGCAAGTCAGCAAAGGGCAGGTGCAAAGGTGGGGCCTGCGGACCAGGGCAGCACCCAGGGTCCGGCCAGGAGAGCCGCCCAGGACGTGTTCCGCACCCAGTGCTGAGCTGTGACCTCATGAGTGAGGTGTAGTCTGCCCGGGGAGCCCGTCAGAAGCTCCTGCCCAGGGGTGTGGCCCAGAGCTGGTCTCACCTGGCTGGCACCCAAACTCCAGACTCCAGGAGAGCCGGCACTCAGCGCAAACCCCGGCTGTCACTCGGAGCCTGTTAGGTCCTAGCCTGTCTGCTCGATCTCGCTGCAAGTGGCCGGCTGCTGGAGCTTTGGGGTGGGTTCTGCAGCAGCCTCCTTCCCTCTCAAGAATGGAGAGGGTGTCCAGAGCCCCCTTTCCTTTACACGGGCTCACACCTGGCAGGCAGGTGGTCCCCAGGGTATGTGGGAGCCCCAAGAGCACCCACCATCGCTGGGACCCCCACCCTGACTCTGGGCTTTCGCCCTACTTCTGGGCCCCCCTCCCCATCCCTGAGTCCCCACCCGATCTCTGGGCCTGCTCCTCTGTCCCTGAATTAACCCCCTTCCCTGAATCTCCCTCCTTCCCTGGGACCCCTCCCTATCCTTCTGTGTCCTTTGTCTCCCTCCTCCCCCACCCCCTGCTCCTGAACAGAAGGCTTAGACCATTCCTGTCTCTCCCCAGGTATCAGGTGGTGGGGTTGAAGCAGTTCTAATATTCTTTGAGTCTTTTATTTTATTTGGGGGTAAAATTAGACGAGAAGAAAGGCTCCTCTGTGTAGCAGTCACTCCTGAAAGAAAAGGCAAATTAAATTATCCCTGGGAGGCTGTGATCCTTTCATAGAAGAAGAAATAGAATCTGTACCGAGTGCTTCCTCCCAGGACCAGGCCTGCATGTGAAGGAGGCTCCGTTCACTCACCACTGGCAGGATGCCGTGGAGGCTGGGGTGAACTAGCGTGTGCGTGCGTGTGCATGTGTGTGCACATAAATGACCGTGTTTCTGCGTGCAGGGTGTTATGTAGGGGGGTGTCCGGGCGCCCCTTCTCTGTGTCCCTTGTCTCCCAGGACTGCGAGGTTAGCTGCCCGTGGTCTGGGGCATCTTGAATTGGGGGACGGCATGCCGCGGGGCTGCGTGTCACAGGGGACGTGTCCTGCCTCCTCAGGGACGCTTTCAGGCTCTCGTCCCTGCTGGCATTCCTGGGGTCAGAGTGCTGCTGACCCGAGTCCCCCGGATGCCCTGACACCTGACTTTGGCATCTTCTCCGGGGTCTTCCGTCTCCCCTCTTCCTCCACCCCCGGGGCTCCAGGAGACCTCGCGGCCACTGGTCCAGCCGCAGCCCTGAGGCCCTGGCTGCTGCCCTCCTGTCCCACCAGACCTCAGCTTCTGTGCCCACTCGGACACCCTCTCACGTGCCCACAGCAGCCTTGGCCACCGGCTCCGGCCTTGGCCGGTCCTTGTCCCTCCTCTTGTCTCAGGGTCCTCCCATCAAAGCCGGGAAGGGCGTCCAGCAGCGCTCAGGGCCCGCACTGCTCAGCCTCGATACGCTCCTACTCATCAGGAGGAGGTTATTTTTGTGAAATGCATCTGCAAAACACATCTGCTAATTTTCTGTATTTGTTTATCCACAGCAGAAATCTGAACTGTAACTGTTTCACACGGCAGCTCACGAATAAACAGGAGAAAACAACAGAAGAGAAGGATGTGGCAGGATGTGCGTTAATGTCCTCACGCAGGTGGGCAGTAGGTGGGAGACGGGGATGGGCAGGCGAGTCCTGAGACTCGGGTGAGGGGGTCATGGGGACGTGGGGAGGGCTGGACACGCAGAGCCCTGGGCAGATCCTTGCCACCTGGCTTTGCAGAGCCTGAGGCTCCGAGAGGAGAGGGGCGTGAGTCCACCTCCCCCCAGGCTTAGCCTGGGTGGAGCCAGAGACCATCAGATGGCCCTGCCAGCCATCTTCCCCTCCCAGCCCCGGGGAGACAAGGCCTTGTGATCAGGGGGACCAGCTTGTGGCCTGTAGGTTCCCGAGGGTGGAGACGGCCCCTCGGACCTGAGTGTGCACCCCTTGGCGAGGAGAGGGGCACCGGAACACAGCTCCCTCCCACCGCCGCTCGGACAGTGTGGCAAGTGCGGGGACGGGGCTGACCCCGAGCAGACGCAGTGCTGGGAAAGGACGCCGTCCTCTCGTGCCGAGGGAGAGGGGGACGTGGCATCTCATTCCCACGGGACACTGGACACTAATCTCCCTGTGGGGGCCCAAAGACACCCCCTCTCCTGACACCTTCCTGCTGGAGGTCGGGGATTGTGCACTGTTGTTACATGGGCGCCCCGTGTCCGTCTGCGTCCTGATGCCCACTCTTCCCGTGGATGCCCCGTGCCCGTCTGCGTCCTGAGCCCCATCCTCCCGTAGACGCCCCGTGCCCGTCTGCATCCTGACGCCCTGTCCTCCCGTGGACGCCCTGTGCCTGTCTGTGTCCTGACGCCCCCTCCTCCCGTGGATGCCCTGTGCCTGTCTGTGTCCTGACGCCCCCTCCTCCCGTGGATGCCCCGTGCCTGTCTGCATCCTGATGCCCCATCCTCCTGTGGGTGCCCCATGCCCATCTGCGTCCTGACATCCACTCCTCCTGTGGACGCCCCGTGCACGTCTGTGTCCTGACGCTCTGTCCTGACGTGGACGCCCTGTGCACATCTGTGTCCCTTCAAAGCCCATCTCCAAACACAGCCGCATTCCGAAGTTCCTGGGTTTTTGGTGGGGGGTTGTGGTCACCCTTCAGCAGCCCAGAGTTTCGGGGGCCGGTGCTCTGACAGGGAGGATGTGAGTGCTGGTCCAGCTCCTCTGTCTGCAGGGAGACGAGGACGGTCCAGGGCTGGGGACATACGCGAGGCCCAGCCAGCTGAGGACGGGGCTGGGGGCCGTGCGGAGGCCTGGGAGCTTCCTGGGAGGAGGGGGCGGGGAGAGGAGGGAAGAAGTGTCCAGCGCCCCCTCCCCCGGGGCCTGCAGGGCGGCCTCAACCCTGACTCTTCCCAGACCCCTGGAAGGAAGTGTGAGCTGTGCCCACCCTGTTCGTGCTCCGGACTAGCTCCAGAGCATGCTGGGAGTGTGTGTGTGTGTGTGTGTGTGTGTCTGTGACAATAGTCATCGAGTCACCAGATTGTATGTAATATCATATTTGGCCCCTGTAGAGATTCCATTATCCATTTACATAAACAAATAGCACAGACTCATTAAGTTATTAATATCTTACGGAGGCACAATCACCCTGTTTACATCTTTGTGGAGATTTAGGAATAATACAACCATAAATCACCCTGCAACCGAGCGTGCTCAGCAGTGGGGAGGTGGCTTCGCCGGGCTCCTTTCTGGGAAGAATCGCATGCCCTCGACCCGGGGCTTCCTGCCGTCCTGCGAACGGCTCCTCCGCCTTGAGGGTCTGGGGGGCCTCGCTCTGGGCGGTGGTGGAGTCGGGCCCTGTCTGCTCCAGTGGAGCGAGCTTGTGACCAACGAGCCCTTCTGTCAGGTTTGAGTTTGTGGTCAAAGTGTGGACCCATCCAACATGACTCCCACCAAAACAGGGGAAAGGGTCTGCCTCTAAGAGGGGCTGAGGGATCCTGCCCGGACAGGAAGGCAGAGCAGGGTGAGAGAGAGAGGGAGGGAGAGAGGGAGGGTCTGCCCAGAGGTTAGGAGAGGGCGCCTTGGGGTGAATCAAGTACTGAAACCCTGGCTCAGGGCTTCTGTTCATCACCTTTGTGGTTTCAGCATTGTTCCAGAGTGTGGGTCTAACCCACTGGGTGGAACAATCCCTCAGGCTCTCGGAACGCCCTTTGGTCTGTAAAGGCCAGGGCAATTGTGGAGGCTCCTTGCCAGACGCTTTCTCAGGACTCCTAGGATTACGGGGCCTCGCGACCTTAAAAGGCTGAGTGCAGGTGTGAGTTCCAAAGGATGCGGTTCCACCTCCTGCCTCCTGCCGGGGTCAGGGAATCGCTGCAGTAAAGGACCCCTTTGTTGGTTTTTAATTGCATATAGGTCTTTAATTTGCAGACTCCAACAGACTGTTTCTAAAAGCCATCTGTCCCTGAGCCCTTTCACATTTCTCAGACCAGCCTTGGTTTACCTGGGGGCAAACGCGGGTGACTCTGAAGCTCGCTGGCCAGAGGGGTTTGGACAGGCTCCCTGCCTGCCTTTCTCGGCTCACCTCTTCCTGTCCTGTGAACTTGCTGGGAGAGTGTCTCTCTGCTCACATCCTTTCTCGCTGCTCCCGTGAAGCTGATCACAGCTGCTCTCTGCTCCTGAGATGTGCCCATCAGGCTTCCCAAAGCTGCACAAGCCCCGAGCCACGGGGAGGGCTCTGAACCCCAGCACAGGCTTCCTCTGGGCTCTGTTTCTTCTCAGGGGCCTTGCACTCATGGATTCCCGGTGGACAGGAAGCCTCTGCTATCCTGAGGCCGGTCCATCTCGGCCCTCCTGCCGCTGACTCTGCCCAGTCCCTCTTTCTTCTCACCGACGTGTGTTCTTTCTTTTTTTAAAAAAGACCAGATGCCATCCTCCCATTTCCTTCAAAACTCAGCCCCTCTCCAGGGTCCTTCGCTCGTCTTTTCCGTTTCCTTAAGTAAATTACGGTGGAAGCAACACTTTCCCGTCTAACTGGATCTCTCCCACTAAGTGTCCGTTACCTGCTGATGGAGGGTCCTCCAGGCACGCGGCCCATCTCCGCAGCCTGCTCAGGGTCCCCCGGGGGGACTCTTGACCCTCCGGACTGCCTCCTGCCAGGACAAGGGTGCTCTGCAGGACAGACCCAAGTGTGGAGAGGACTGAGAGAGGCGTGAGGTGGTCAGGAAAAACGGTCCACCTTTCCCCTCCCTCTCTCCCCCTGCAGGTTGCTTGCACCCAGCGGACATTCTTCAGAGACTAAAACGGAACCCAGAACAAAGCAGCAGGAGTGCTGGGAGCGTGCTCACACCTGAGGTGCAGAATCCAGGCGGCGGGGGCTGCTGGGGGACGCGGCTCACCTCCCGGGTGTCAGCAGTGACGCCCTGCCCATCCATCACCACGCTTACTCACAGCCTGAATCCAATTACGCAAACCTGATCTCAGGTCTTAATTAAATTTTTCAAAATGTGGCCTGCTTTCTCTGGGAACCAAGCAGTGATGTTCCCACCCTGCTTCCTTGGTGAGCTGCTCCTCTGGGGAGCGGGCTCTGGGAGGTGTTCGCAAGCAGAGGCCTCCAGGACGGCCCTCCTCATCCTGCTGGTTCAGCCTCATCCTCTGGTCGGCGTGGCCACGCACACACCTTTCGACAGGAGCCCGCAAATCAGAGACGGGAGCCCGCGAACCCTTGCTGTTTGTCAGTTTAATATCCTAGAACAAACAGCCCAGATCTGTGTCAACAGCCATTACGTGGATTGTATTGTGTTTCCTTTTCTATAAATCCAGCTCATTACTCCGCGTGATGGATGTGGGCCGCTGCTCCTGTTTGCTGTGCTGCTCGTGGTTCCACCGACACCCCCATCCCGGGAAGCCCTCTATTGGGGGGCAGGTGGCCCCGGGTCGCAGTCCTGGGCATTTCTTCCCAGACCCCAGACCCTCAGGGGCCCGGGCAGGATGTCAAGGCTGTAGAGTAGCTGATGCAAAGCTCTGGGGTGCACGCCTGCCTGCCCGGCCCTCCTGATACCTGGCCGGGTAGCTCAGGGCCCAGGCTGCCCTGGTGGCAGCCTCGCCACGTTCACGTGAGGCCTTCCCGTGTGCTTCCTGCTTCGGGAGCCGCTGGAACGCGTTCGGGGACCTGCCAAGCTGTGGATGCTGCAGTGTGTCCCCCCAGCTGTCTGATTGCTCCCTCTCCTTGGCCTACATCTCTGTTATCTCCTCAGGCTCCGTTCTGTGGTGGCCTTGCCTCCGCTCAGGAGGGATGGGTTCTGTGGGAGAGGAAGCCTGTGGGCCCCGTGCAGACACAGCACAGGCCAAACCCACCCGGGGCCGCCCACCTCCCAGCCCCATGCACTCACCACCAAGGGCTGCGGGCCACTGTCCATCTCCCGGAGCCAGGCTGCCACCGAGGCACCACTCCTAACCACTGCTCGGGCACTGCTCGGGGCGGGTGATGGGTGGGAAAACCCAGGGTGGCACCTCGTGGCCCCTGGGCACAAGGAGCCTCCAAGTTCAGCTGTGTCACAGACTCAGATTCCCTCCAAAGGCGGCAGAGGACAGACAGGGAACGGGAAACGCTTGGGGGTTTGTGCGTTGAAGCTGCTCGCGGCTTGACTCTCCCTCCCCCGGCCCCTCCTAGTCCTCCCCTTTTCCAATCACCCTCCTCCTCTCCCGAGCCCATTCCAATCACCCTTCTCCTTTCCCGAGCCCGGGGAAGAACCCGCTTGGTGTCAGAGACCCCAGGTCCTGGAGGGCCCCCAAGACCCAGGCTCTAGGACGTGGCCACCTCCCGCCAGCTCCCTGCCTGCTCCCTGGGGTCCTGTTCACGGAGCAGGGCATGGTCCTCCCCGACACCGTCCTTACGCTCCAGGGCAGGGGGCAGCCCGGAGCTTACCCTCTGCATCTGGCTGCTGTGGGGCGAAGGCTGCCCCCTCCTAGGCTGGGGACCCACCGACTCGACCTCCTGTGACGCCGGCTCTCCAGACACGGGGCCGCGTCCAGGGGAGTGCCCCAGAACATCCACATATGCATCAGCCTCAGTCCCTGGTAAAACGTCACAGCCAAGAGATACTGCAGACCTGCCATGGGCCTGGTCACCTCTGAGAACCTCCAGATCCCCGCCAACAGCCCCTGAGACCGAGGTGCCTCTGCGCTCAGGGACCCTCCCCACCGCTCCCCCCGTGTCATGCACCACCGCCTCACCTGCTCCCCTGCTGCCTGGGCGTCACCTGTCTGCACCCTCAGTGCTCCTGACTTGGGTTCAAGTGCCGCCTCCAGGAAGACCTTGGTTATCCATGTGACCCTGTACTCCCATCCCCTTCCTGCCCGACCTTCCCACTGGACCAGCCACTGTCCATCTGTCCGGGCACTGCTGGCTCCTCCCGCTGGGTCAGCTGCAGGGCCGGGTCGGGCTGGTGGAGGTGGGCACCCTCCTTGGCCCCGGGATCCCGGGAACAGCTGTGTGTGCCAGAAAGGGTGCAGCGGAAAGGAACGGATGAAGCGGTGGAGTAACGAAGCGCACGTCTGCCCCCAAAGGGCGGACCCTGAGAGTGGTTCGTGATCGGTCTGGAGTCTTGGGACCCTGACACCAGCCTCGTGGTGTATCTGGAGAGGCTTCGGCCAAGCGAAACGTCAGAGGGGAGTGTGCTCGGCTAGGCCGCAGGAGAAAGCGGCGGGTCTGGTGTCCCCGCTCCGGCTCCCAGGGGCTTCTCTCCGCTCCATAAATCTAGCCCACAGCAGTGTTTCCGAAAATGTGTGAAGGAGAAATAAGGCTCCCTGCAGACAGAAAAGCCGCGGTAAAAATGAAACACTCTTCCTCTTGGGTCTTTGATGGGGAGGGAGACGGAGGCCTGCCGCCATCTCTTCCCCAATTGGAGCCTCAGTCCTAAATCACCATCTCAGGCCAGACCGACTTGAGTGGTATTATTCCAACGCACTTCTCAGTGAAATGCAAAGTATGCCATCATCATTATTCTAATGTCACTGGGGGCCTCTTGGTCAAGTGAAGATATTTCAAATGCTGCATTTCCAAGTCAAAACCGGCTACACAATATTTAGGGAACTCCACAGAAGAGTCACCCAGCCATGAATCAGAGGCGCCGCACCCGAGTGCCTTTTACACCCAGACAGGCCTGAGAAAGAGGGGAGATAAATTTTCATTCTTTGCACTCACTCTGTCGTCCTCTTCATCCCGAGTGCCGTGCGGGGCTGTCCCCGACGCTGTCCCCAGGCCAGGTTTCTGCTGCCGGGCTCATCCCCGTGATTGATAACCACCAAGGTCGTCGCACAGCAAGGGCGCCCTCAGTGCGGTCCGGAGCTCCCTGGGGGCCCACGTCCCAGCGACTCTTTGTTTCCTCTTCTGAGAGCTGGAGGGACACTTGACCTCTTTCCACTGTTCCCTGGATGAGCCCCAAGGTTTCCAGGGCAGACCTGTGCAGACCCTGGCCTGCCGCTGTCTGTGTGTGAATAAAGCTTTATTGGCTCAGGCTGCCCCATCTGCCCCCTCTTTGCCTATGGCTGCTTCTGAGCTGGTTGCAAAGGAGGCCTGTGGCCCTCAGAGCTGGCGATGCTTGCTTTCTGGTCGCTAAGGAAACGTGTGCAGGCCCTGCTAAGCCTCTGCAGTGATGCAGTGGAGACCTGGGGGAGCTCACTAACTCCTGGCTCCTTGTTCTGCACGTCCAAGCTCTCTGTGCATGAAGGCCCCTGCCTAGGAGGCTCTTCCAGTGAAACTGTTCGTCTTCAGGCCCAGGCACGTGTCCTCCAGAACTGAAGGGTTTCCTAACTCTGTTCTTGGGAGCCACTTCCTTTGCCTCCACTCCCCACGGCTCCCCTCCACCACCCGCTGTGCCACCGGCATCACGGCTGGAGCCCACCTTGCCTGACCTCTGTGGGGGTGCCCCACTCTTGAGGATGAAGTTGGAAGGGTACCCAGTGCCCCTGGGGAGGTTGTGCCCTCTGCTTCCTTCCCTCCCACCCAGCTCCGCACCCCCACCCTCTCCAGCTTCTCCCAGGATCACATCCCACGCGGATGTTCAGGGTCTGTCCCAGAAGAGCCCAGGGCCCAGAAAGCAGCAGCCTGGGTTGATCTAGAGAGGTCGCCAAGCTTGCCCAAAGCCACTGTGGCTGGAAACACTGCTACAGGCTTTGTTGTATAATGTCTCAGTCCCGGCAGACCCCAAGAATGGGGGTCGAGATTCCCCTGGAAAGTGGGCACCCAGAGAAACCCATGTGGGAGGGGACAGGTTCCCACAGGCAGAAGGCTCTCTGGACTGGCACCCGGGGCTGCAGGAGCAGGAGCAGGGAGCAAGGCAGAAGGAGGCGGAGAGTCTGGAGTGGGAGGCGGGACTGGGGAGTGGGCCCCCTCGGGGACGCCCCCCCCCCCAGCTGCTTTTGGTCACCACTGGTCCTAGCAAGGTGCAGTCCAGTTCTCCAGTCCCCCTTCCAATGTGGGTGTAGAGCGGTGTGATGGTTGGTCAGTCCTCGGGGAAAAGTCCAGAGCAGGAAAAGTCAGTGTCTAAGGCTGACAGAGGCCTGCCAAATTTCAGGCAGAGATGAGGAGCTCTGAGCCTGGGGCAGGGGTCCGAGAGAGGCCCAGGACAGGGAAAGGGCTTCAGGGTGACACACAGAGGGGAGAAGTGGGGGTGTTGCGGGGAGAGGTCAATGGTCCCTGCCTCTGGGAGTCACCCTTCCCAGACCCACCCTGGGGGGGTGGCCTGGCTGTGTTCACACTGAACAAGGACTGAACAGGCACCCCTTCTTCCCTGGGGCTCAGCCCCCCAGACTCAGCTCCCAGCAAGTCCCATGGGACCCCTCGAGCTGTCCTCTGACCTTAATGCGCCGACCCCTGCTTTAACCCCCCGATTTGCTTTTAGATCAAATACACAACCCCTCCCCCATTCCTCCCCCAAAAGAAAACCACCAGAAAATCTGGCATCAGTGTAAACAAATCCTGAACCACAAGGAGCTCTAGAATACGTGACAGGAATTTCTCACGATTCTCTTTTAAAATAAGAGAGACATATGGACTGCCCATTTTATTTATTTCATACTGAAAATTGCTGGTAGAAATAACACAAAATAAATGTGGCAAAGAATAAGACTTCACACAGTGAAGGGGACTGTGATCATTTCCATGAAATGTAACTAGAAAAACTTGGTCTGTGTAGAAATACTGCATTTACAAAGCAAAGCCAGTGCTTATTTTTGGCATAATTGGGAGAATCTTGTATGGTCAAGCCGATTGTTGAGCTAGATATTTGTTGTAAAATTAGTACCCAAGCACCCAATTCCCAAAAAATTAATTTCAGTAAAATAAAAATGCAGATAAAGCTGAGTTATGCAAAAAATAATCAACGAATTATAGCAGTTGGAAACATTCTGTTTTGACAAGCTTTAGATCAATAGTTGTAATTCTGTTTTTGGTATTAATATTTATTAAAATTTATTCAAATATCCATATGGGTTTAAAATACCCTCTTCTTGTAAGATAGCCACTCTTCCATCTGTTCGTCCAACCCATACATCCAACCACCCATCCATTCACCCACTGATCCATCCACACACCCATCCACCCCTCCATCCACCTACCCATCCATCCACCCGTCCATCCACCCATCCTTCATCCATCCACCATCCACCCGTCGAGCCATCCATCCACCCACCAAATCATTCATCCACACAAACATCCATCCAGTTATTTATCCATCCAGTCATCTCACTGTTCATCATGCAACCAGCCAGCCAGCCATTCATTCAGTCCCTGATTCACTCCATAAAGTCTGAAGTAGTTTAGAAGAAAATATATTAATCAATAAAACCATCAGTTAGAATCTGGGAAAAAACCGTTGATCAGAACTCAGACTGGTGAGAAGAGAGGAAAGAAGCTCTTTAGGCCTTGAGTCCTGAAAGAAAGAAAGAAAGAAAGTGAAAGCTGCTCAGTCGTGTCCGACTCTTTGCAACCCTATGGACCGTACCTGCAAGGTTCCTCTGTCCCTGGGATTCTCCAGGCAAGAGTACTGGAGTGGGTTGCCATTTCCTTTTCTAGGGGGTCTTCCTGACCCAGGGATCGAACCCAGGTGTCCCACATTGCAGACAGATGCTTTAACATCTGAGCCACATATTCAGCTCTGAACCTCTTGGTAGAAAAAGCAACGACAGCCAGTTCCATTTCCTTACTGTCCCTTAAGAGAAAACACATCAGTGTATCAAGGCAAAAAGACCCCTGCTAGGCATTCAGATCTGTGACGGCATTTCCATCAGTGATGCCTCCTGGGGGCAATCATCCAGCAGGTGAACCCTCTGGGTGTCACCCCAGGCCAGGCAAGGGCAGTCCCTCTTCGGTGGAGGACGACATCACCCCCTCAGCGTGGAGAGACGCGAGGACAGGTCACAGCAGGAAAATGACCTCTGGGCTCATTAGATCTACAGATCTAATCTGTTCTTCATCAAAATGATGAAGTTACATGTCTTGTAAAATGCAGTCATTCAGACTCTCCTGTCCCTGGGAGCAATCACTTCAACAGTGACTGAATTCGTGAGATGAGGTCAGATCACTAACGTCTTTCCTGGTCCCTGGACCCTAGTGTCAGTCGCTCAGTCGTGTCCCAGTCTTTGTGACCCTGTGGACTGGAGCCCCCCAGGCTCCTCTGTCCATGGGATTCTCCAGGCAAGAGTACTGGAGTGGGTTGCCATTTCCTTCTTCAGGGGATCTTCCCAACCTGGGTCTCCTGTAATGCAGGCAGATTCTTTACCATCTGAGCCACCAGGCAAACGTTCTCTTTGTAAATGATGGTTTAATTGATGAGTGAGTGATACAGCCAAGTGTAGAGGCTAAGATGGTGCCCATGCTCCCAAGATACACGCACTTGGAACCCTGGAATGTGACCTTGTTTGGGGAAAGAGCCTCTCAGACATTGTGAGCTGAAGGACCTCAAGATGAAATCACCCCGTCTCCAGGTGAGAGCAGAGGGGACACAGGTCACATGAGGTTGGAGGAGGGGACTGAGGGATGTCCTGTGAGGACCTGAGTCACCAGGGTTTCCTGCAGCACCAGAGCCTGGAGGCACAACCGAGCTCCAGAGGGGACAGCCATGCCGACCCCTTGACCAGGGTCTTCTGGCCCCCAGGACTGCAGGCTGTGGTCACTGGTTATGGAAACCCCAGGAAATGAGTACACCGTGTGTCAGGGATTGACGCCTGCAGATTTGGAATGTCAAAGAAATCTACAAGAGACAGATAATTTATCTATGGACTCAGAATCTCCGTAGGGAGATTTTCTTCTTCCCTCAAGTTCACTTACTCTAAAATAAGAACAGAAGACCTCAGTAAAGAAAGATAAACAGTCCCTCCCAATTTTGTTGTTGTTCAGTCACTCAGTCATGTCTGACTCTGTGACCCCATGGACTGCAGCACGCCAGGCTTTCCTGTCCTTCATCCGGGAGTTTGCTCACATTCATGTCCATCGAGCCGGTGATGCCATCCAACCATCTCGTCCTCTGTCGTCCCCTGCTCCTCCTGCCCTCAATCTTTCCCAGCATCAGGGTCTTTTCCAATGAGTCAGCTCTTCTCATCAGGTGGCCAAAGTATGGGAGCTTCAGCTTTGGCATCAGTCCTTCCAATGCCTTGGACCAAAAACTGATGACAGAAACCTTCTAGTGATGAGAACTACCCACTAAGCGACGATGCAGGCTTGCTGTGTGCCCGGCCCTCAGGGGAGGGGTATGGGGGTTGAGGGCAGGGGGTAATTAGGGCAGGGATGAGGCTGTGAGTGAGGTGGGGCTTGCTGAGTTCCGAGCAGGTCATGACCTCAGGCTGGGCCTGGATCAGGATGGGTGCAGGGGTGTCAGGGGGAGCCTTGAAGGTGGACACAGGGTGGCGATTAAAGGGACCATGCTTCCCCGGACGACTTTTGGAGCGTCTCGAGGCTCCTCAGATTTCAGATGAAATCTATCTGAGCCTCAGGCCTTCAGAATGCACCCCCAATTCCCCGTCTGCCCCAGGAAGGCCTTCCTTCGTCCATCCGGAGACATTTTCTCCCCGGCGCCCAGAGGGCTGCCTGCTCGGCCCTCGTCCAATTATCTCGCGTCCATTAATGGGCCTCCCTGAGCTTCCTTTTCTGGAGCCATCAGGTTTTGTTGCTAACATTACACTTGGCTCTCCTGAACTTGGCTCAATTATAATTTTCACTTCTGAAGATTTATTTCCTACGAAAAAGCTGCTCTGAAGCCCCATAGAAAGAGTCCCACTCCCGCTCCTTGCTGCCCGCTAGCAAGGCTGAGTCCCCTCTCGAGATTGGAACCCGGCCTCCTCGAGGTCCGGCCGGACCCCCTCGTTTTCTAGGGGCTTCCGACAGGCGCACGGGGACATCTCTCAGACCCTTTCAAGTGGAGTCTGTAAAATAGACACTGTATCCATTTGCTTCCTGTTTTACTCCCAATCCTTTCCAGATAAAAACAGAGGACCGGTGGACTGGATGCACGAGCGTTTCCAGAATGTGGGAGACGGAGGCGTTTCGTGCAGACGAGCCAGGGCATCGCACGGTCTCCCTCGACCACCCCGTGACGACGGCCGCACCCCGGAGCCCTTCTTGTGTTGTGTGCACAGCACCTTCAGGACCGCACGCAGCTTGCACACAGGTGGCTGTGTTTTCCCCAGAGGAGGCTCTGATGGATCAGAGCTCAAGGCCAAGTTCACTGGAGGCAGGGATGTAACAGGGCCTGTCCAGCCAGGAATCTGGCCCAACCAGCACCACGAGGTTCTACAGCGGAAAGTCCCACTTGGATATTTTGCAGAGCCACCCCCGAGGAGACACCACGGGGCCGGCCGATTGCCCTAACGGGTGTGGGACCCCCAGCACGTAGACTGCCTTGTGAGAGACTGTCTCACACAGGAGTGTTTTAAAACTCCAAGTGACATCATATGATATTTGATGATATCACTTACATATGGAATCTAAAAACTAACGATGCAATTTCACTCTTGAACAAAACAGAAATAGACCTGAGATTATGGGGAAAGGGGGAGGGGAGGGAACGTGCTCCTCTACACAAGATAGACAGTCAGTGATGGCCAAAGGGGAAGGGAGGGAACACGCTACTCTATACAAAATAGACAATCAGTGATGGCCAAAGGGGGAGGGGGGGAACATGCTCCTCTACACAAGATAGACAGTCAGTGAGGACCTACTGTGGCACACAGAAAACTCTGCTCAATATTTGCCAAAGGGGAAAGGGAGGGAACATGCTACTCTGTACAAAATAGACAATCAGTGAGGACCTACTGTGGCACACAGAAAACTCTGCTCAATATTTTGTAATAACCTACAAGGAAAAAGAATCTGAAAAATTATATGCATATATATATATATATATATATATAATTGAACCGTATGCCTAAAACTGACACAGCATTGTAAATCAACTATAGCCCATGAAGTCCAAGCTACGGTTTTGGTAGCAGTTCTGCTTGCATGGATGTGAGCGTTGGACTATAAAGAAGGCTGAGTGCCGAAGAACTGATGCTTTCCAATTGTGGTGCTGGAGAAGACTCTTGAGAGTCCCTTGAACAGCAAGGAGAGCAAACCGGCAGATCCTAAGGGAAATCAACCCTGAATATTCATTGGAAAGACTGTTGCTGAAGCTCCAATACTTTGGCCATCTGATGTGAAGAGCCAACTCATTGGAGAAAGTCTTGATTCTGGGAAAGATTGAGACCAGGAGGAGAAGTGGGTGGCAGAGGAGGAGATGGTTGGATGGCATCGCCGACTCAATGGGCATGAGTTTGAGCAAACTCTGGAAGACAGTGAAGGACAGGGAGGCCTGGAGCGCCTGCAGTCCACGGGGTCGCAAATAGTCAGATCTGACTTAGTGACTGAACAACATGCTTCCATAAAAATGTAAATTAAAAAAGTCCAAGACATCCTACAATGAGAAGAATCAATTGAATTCATCACTTCCTTATTCAAAAAAATAAATAACCCCTCTCAACATATCCAGACTCATATCCTAGAGTTGAGCTCGGAAATGTGATGTCACAGAGAAAATGATTCTCCCTCTGCACTCTGAGTTCTTGACAGAGACCCCCATGTGGTCAAAAGCAGATCAATGAAAGAAAAACAGAAATGTACTCAAAGGTACCTCACACCCATGTGAGAGCACCCAGGAAAACTGGGGAACCCCCTGAAATGGAAACGGCACTTCACTGTCACCTTAAGCTGCAGACAGAAGAGCTACTGTTGGGGATGGGCAGTGGCCGAGGCTCCAGGGAAGCGCGGCCAACAAGGGCGAGCTCCACGTGCAGGCTTAGATCGGGTCTTCTCGGAGGAGAACCTCCTGCGGTTTTGAGTCACCGTCCTCTTCCCAGTGCGGTTCGGGGGGCCGGGGGGGCGGCGCTTACCCAGGGAGGTCCTCTTACCCTGGACATCTCAGACCTTCTCCTGCCCATGTCTGCTGCAGCTCAAAATCAGCACAGCCACTGTGGAGAACAGTGTGGAGATTCCTTAAAAAACGGAAAATAGAACTGCCATATGACCCAGCAATCCCACTGCTGGGCATACACACGGAGGAAACCAGAATTGAAAGAGATGCGTGTACCCCAATGTTCATCGCAGCACTGTTTATAATAGCCAGGACATGGAAGCAACCTAGATGTCCATCAGCAGATGAATGGATAAGAAAGCTGTGGTACATATACACAATGGAGTATTACTCAGCCATTAAAAAGAATACATTTGAATCAGTTCTAATGAGGTGGATGAAACTGGAGCCGATTATACAGAGTGAAGTAAGCCAGAAAGGAAAATGCCAATACAGTATACTAACGCATATATATGGAATTTAGAAAGATGGTAACGATAACCCTGTATGCGAGACAGCAGAAGAGACACAGATGTATAGAACAGTTTTTTGGACTCTGTGGGAGAGGGAGCGGGGGGATGATTTGGGAGAATGGCATTGGAACATGTAAAATATCATATAAGAAAAGAATCGCCAGTCCAGGTTTGATGCAGGATACAGGATGCTTGGGGCTGGTGCACTGGGATGACCCAGAGGGATGGTATGGGGAGGGAGGTGGGAGGGGGGTTCAGGATTGGGAACATGTGTACGCCCGTGGCGGATTCATGTTGATGTATGGCAAAACCAATACAATATTGTAAAGTAATTAGCCTCTCTAATTAAAATAAATAAATTTAAAAAAATCAGCAGCTCACAATACTCCTTATGCTAGAGACATAGCATGCTCCGTCCCCTTCAACATGTTGAGCGAGTCAGTTCTACAGGACAGAGCTGGGAGCAGACCCTGCACCCTGGAGGGTCTCAGGCCCGGGAAGCCCCCCTGCACTGCACCTGTGTCCCGTCTTCTCTCACTGGAGCTGCACACCGGCCAGAAACCACCATCTTAATTTGGCCGTCTTGCTTGATCAGCTCTCTTTTCTTTTCTCCTCCTAATTCACCAGCCCAGGGTTGGGACACTCGCCTCCTGAGACCCACACCTCTATCTCTGAGCTCTGTCAACAAGAAAAATATTTGCACAAGACTGCTGATGAGCTAGGGACCACAGATCAGTCACCATCGACAGGGCGCATGCTGGCCGAAGAGGGGAGCGGCACCTAGAGGGCCTGGCCGGCCTGAGGGCCTCCGTGGCTGCTGGGCCCAGTCCTGCCTTCCTAAATCTTCTGGGGCTCATTTAACTCACTGCAGGAGAAGCCCTGCCCTGTGCTCCGAGATGGAGGCTCCAAGCAGCCTTCGAGATTTCTTCTTGGGCAGATGACAAAGCAGAGCGCAGAGAAAGGCCTTCTAGTCAGAACACCCCGCTCTGCATTTAAGAAGAAAAGGAGCTTTCTGTTCTGTTTTGACAATAAGAAATGCATTTACTTTTTTCTAATTCATTAATATTAGTCTAGGATTTTGCTAAAGTTCTGTTTTTTTTTTTTCCCCTACAACACTCCCTTATGTCTATTCCTTCTAAACGTTGCCAAAATTGTACTTAGGCTTGAATGTTTACTCATGGAAACGATGTAGCATTTGAGAACATTTGAAGTTTCTGGTGTATCAGTGATCCCAAACTATCTGAATATGATCCCGAACTATTTGAATATGAAAATATCTGTTTAATTTAAAAACTACTGCAGATCTGTTACAAGGATGTAATTACAGCACAGGGAATGTGGTCAGTATTTTATAATACATTTTTATTTTATTTATTTTTTTATAATACATTTTTATAGAGGGTATAATCTATAAAATATCAAATTACTATGCTGTACACCTGAAAGTAACAATGTTAGAAATCAACTAAGCTTCACCCAGAAAGAAAGAACAAAGGGAGGAAGGAAAAGAGAGGAAGAAAGAGAGGAAAAGGAAAAAAGAGAAAGGAAGGAAGAAGCAGAGGAAGAAAGAAGGCCCAGGTCAAGCCCAGCCTCTCATCAAGCTGCGTGCTCTCAGCAGACACTTGTCCTTAATTCTAAAACTGCTCACCTCCCAAGGCGGGTGACAGCTGGACCTTCCTCATGGGCTGATGCTCACGGGCATCAAGCATCACAGAGTCTGGCCCACGGACAGGGCTCGGGAAGTGCCGGGGCCTCTGCTGCTAAGCTGGGCTGCTCTCTGCCCTCTCCTCCTTGGTGAACGCGCCCTGAGAGGCTGTTCATGAACTTGCTGGAGCAGGTCCCTCCCCTCCAAGCCCTTCCCCTGCAGGTTCTGCCAGAAGCCCCGCCTAGAGTCCGGGCCTTGCTGGCTGAGCCCCGGCCCTCTCCCTGCCCCATCCTGAGTGCAAGGCTCCGCAGTGGGCTTTCAGAGCCAGCCCTGATAAGAGAGCTGCCTTCCCGGGCTTTATCTCTGTCTCTGTCCACTGAGGGCCCTGGAGTCCAGGGTGCCTTGGTAAGCTCCCCTGTGGACGGTCCACTGTCCACCCAGGCCACGTCAGAGGGAAGGAGAGCCATCTCCCCTTCCTCCAAGGGGGCGAGAGGCTTCCCTGTGATATCAGCGCTGTGGTCCACACTCCACTTCCCCCCGACGGACGCCCTGACCACAGGCTGGATCACAGGACCACTTGTTCACAGACCAAAGCCTGGAGAAGGGCTTGCCTTCTGCTTATTCCAGAGCTGTTGTTTTCAACACGAATCCTCAGATGGTACAGAGTGCCTGTCGGGGACACTGGTGAGAGATTTATCTGAGGTGTCGACTAAAAAAAAAAAACAAAAAAAAACCGCACAGCCTCAAAGTTGAGGGTTATGTTTTATTCGGTGTGCAGAATTGAGGACTGAAGGCCAGGACATAGCATCTCGATCACTCTGAGAGACTGCTCAGAAAAGGCAAGGGTGGGAAGCCAGGGTGTATAGGGGGATTTGCAACTAAGACTGGGCAGCGGGGACATCAGAAGATCACTGTTAAAGCCGACACCGGGAGCTGGTGCAGGTCAGAGGAGCCTGGCGTGCTGCAGTCCGTGGGGTCACAGAGAGTCAGACACGACTGAGCGACCGAACAGACAACAACAAACGTTCGGACCTCTCGAGTGAAGGAATTCAGCTTTTTTCTACATATGGGAAGATGCAAGAGCCGTGGCTCACTGCAGTCACTCCTCTGGCGCCCCTCCGCTGTTCTGGCCTCCGCCCTGTGTTCGCCCATTCTGAGGTCCCTCGGGGCTCACCGTCAGGGCAGCTGCGGAGGCTGAGGCTGCGACCTCCTTTGTCTGCTGATCTGGCAGCAGGGTTCTTAGCCCACAGGGGAATGGGGGATTTGTGCTGGGCGTGGAGGCCGGAATCTTTGTGACACTGGAGTTTAATTCCAGGTGAACGATGAGTGGAGACAAGTCTTGTTGGTGAAGCGAGAAAGCAACTGCACGTGGACCCTCTCTTTTTCTGGATAAAATCCTAAATTCAACATTGCAGGGCTTCCCAGGTGGCACAGTAGTAAAGAATCTGCCTCCCAATGCAAGAGTCTCAAGAGACACGGGTTTGATCCCTGTGTGGGAAAAATCCCCTGGAAAAGGAAATAGCAACCTGCTCCAGTATTCTTGCCTGGGGAATCCCATGGACAGAGGAGCCTGGTGGGCTGCAGTCCATGCGGTTGCAAAAGAGTTGGACACGACTGAGCACACACACATACCCAGTGCTTATGACCCAATGTGCGTGCGGGTGTGTGTGAAGAGTGTGTGTATCAGGTTCTAGTCAGTTCTCCGAGCCATGGCAAGCGACAGAGTTCCAAGTTAAGAGGCAGCTCTGGAGGATGAAGGTGGAGGATGAAGCTTTGGAGAAAAGGCCAATTTTTACATCAATGGTTGCATTTGTGAATCTTCAGGAAAACTGCTGCAGGAACAAATGAACTCATTTGAAATTCGCCTGTCTTCTTGGTCTTCATAAGAATAAAACTCATCAGCTTGTGCCCCAGCCCTCTAGACTTTATAAACTTGACATTGAATATGCAGAAAGCAAAACAATCAGCTCTGACTCCCTAGTGGCTTAGACAGGTGTGCAGAGCTGTGGGTCTGTAATTCACAGCTATTAAATCCTTTAGAGAGGTGATAAGAACTTTCTCTTGGGGCAAGAAAGTATGACAAGAAATGAGGAGACGTGTAAAAACACTCATGTGTGGGGGCTTTGTTACAGTTCCCTGATGCTAAGTGATGCATAACTATCAGCTTGGAATTCACACCTAATCAACTCAGCGATTAATTGGATGCGCCATGCCTTCCATGAAAACCGGAGTGGGAAGGTTAGGGGGAGCCAGCCTGGAATCTCTCTGGACTTTAGTCTCAATGTTCAGGGGAAGAAGGAACGTATTTTTCAAATATGCTCTTTATTTTTGGCCATTAAGCCAGTTCATGTAAAAACTTTATAAATTTATATGTCAAATTGCACTAAAACACAAAAACACCTTGCCCTGTCCTGTAGACAAAGACCCAACTCATTGGATAAACAGTGCTTTACAATAGCTCAAGCTGCCACTCAAGGCTGGGGATCCCCTCTCCCAACACCTCCCCGGCCCTGGCCCCACCATCTCTCTCTCTCTGCAGCCTGGACGCAAGGGGATGAGATCAAAGGCTTTGCACCCAGAAATGAACCTTCCTGCTTGAGTCTGTGCTGGTGCCATCCCCGGGCAGTTACTAACTACAGAGAGAAATGATGTCTTTCTCTATTTATCTGCTCAATAATCATGCTCTGACTTGAGATATATTTTAAATTTCATGTTTCACTTCTCAGGAAAAATCTCAACCCAATATGTTAACTGTGGGAGAATGCCACCAGGATGCATAACTTAAATGTTTCAATTTTTAACCTGAAGTTTCTGGATAAACAGAAGGATTTTGAGTGTGCCATCATTCTTTGTTTAAACAGAGCTTGCCTGCTGAAATATGGACTAGAAGACGCAATATATTTCCCAGGCAATTTGGAAAGTGGTTATAACAGAGACAGAGAAGAGGATCTTTAATTTTTATATCAGTTTATCTCAGAAGATATCATGAAAAATACTTGAGTTCCTGCTAGCTGCCCATATTTCAGATGTGAGGGGGAGCTGGGGCAGGCCTGGTAGTGGCATTCTGGGGCCCTGGAGCAAGAACACAGAAAGAGGTACCCACACTGTGCATCTGAACATCTGAGTTAAGAATCTGTTAAGGGAGCATTCTGCTGTAAACCCCAACGTAGAGGAACGTGCTGTGGTAATGACCTGGAGGTGAAGGGGTGAATTTGGAATTCTCAGATTTGCAGGAGTCTTGTGGCCCTGGGTAGAGAAGCAGTCCCTGGCCTGGGTGCTGGCAGTGGTCTTTCTGCCCACTCCACCGGGCAGAATTCTGGGCCCTGGGAGGCTGAACATGGGCTGGGAAGAGTGATACACAGGCTCTGGTAGAGAAACCCGTAAGAGGGATGTAGCCAAGCAGGTCGGGGTGGGGGGCGGTGTCCTCTTAGAAACCCGTAAGAGGGATGTAGCCAAGCAGGTCGGGGGTAGGGGGGGGCGCGGTGTCCTCTTAGAAACCCGTAAGAGGGGTGTAGCCAAGCAGGTCGGGGTGGGCGCGGTGTCCTCTTAGAAACCCGTAAGAGGGGCGTAGCCAAGCAGGTCGGGGTGGGGGGTGGTGTCCTCTTAGAAACCCGTAAGAGGGATGTAGCCAAGCAGGTCAGGGTGGGGGCGCGGTGTCCTCTTAGAAACCCGTAAGAGGGATGTAGCCAAGCAGGTCGGGGTGGGGGGCGGTGTCCTCTTAGAAACCCATAAGAGGGATGTAGCCAAGCAGGTCGGGGTGGGGGGCGGTGTCCTCTTAGAAACCCGTAAGAGGGATGTAGCCAAGCAGGTCGGGGTGGGCGCGGTGTCCTCCTAGAAACCCATAAGAGGAATGTAGCCAAGCAGGTCGGGGGTGGGGGGCGGTGTCCTCTTAACTTCCTGATCTAGTGGGAGAGCAGGACGGACCCTGCCTCTAGTTGACCCAAAAGGAAAAGAAATACATGGTTATTGTCACAAGGGCCGAGCATCTCATCCAGGTCGTGATTAGGTTGGGTCCATGACTCTTGATCTGAAAGAAATCCCTTTATTACCAACATTCTCAAGAGAGGGAGGGGTGTGTGGTGACCCACCTCTCTGTGTGACCTTTGCAATAACTCACTTATCTATGAAAGAGATCAGTAGGGGGTAATATCAAATTATTACTGAATATGATTTTGAATAGGAAACAGACTTACAGCCACTTATGGAAAGTGGTTATGACAGAGACAGGGAAGAGGATCTTTAATTTTTATATCAGTGGGCTCCCCTGGTAACTCAGTTGGTAAAGAATCCACCTGCAATGCAGGAGACCCAGTTTGATTCCTGCGGTGGGGAGAAGGGATAGGCTACCCACTCCAGTATTCTTGGGCTGTGGCTCAGCTGGTAGAGAATCTGCCTGCAATATGGGAGGCCTGGGTTTGAACCCTGGGGTGGGAAGATCCCCTGGAGGAGGGAAAGGCTACCCACTCCAGTATTCTGGCCTGGAGAATTCCATGGACAGAGAAGCCTGGTGGGCTACAATCCATGGGGTTGCAAAGAGTTGGGCATGACTGAGTGACTTTCACTTTCATCACAGAAGACGTCATGATGAATACTTGAGTTCCTGCTAGCTGCCCATAACTCAGATATGAGGGGAGCTCGGGTAGGCCTGGTACTGGCATTCTGGGGCCCTGGAGCAAGAACACAGAAAGAGGCACCCACACTGTGCATCTGAACATCTGAGTTAAGAATCTTTTCTTAAATAAGGATTCTTTCTTATTCAAGAGAAATGTCTTTTGAATAAATTTTATTAGAATTTCAAGTCGTGTACTCAAACTTATAAAGAGAAACTTTCTATAAACTGGTGTCCATGTTGAAGAAGGGGTTCCCTGATATTTAGCTAGAAATCCCCCTCCAGGATTGGGTTGGGGTGGATTTGTGAGACTTTCAGCCTGACTCTTCCAGGTGGTTGGGAGTCCCTGCCCCCAGCTCTGTGTAGCTCTGAGGATGGATTTTTGCAAGTACGATTATGGCATTAAAGGGTACAAACTCTTTTAGCTCTCCTCCCATATATTACCAAATTGCTTTGCAGAGAGGCAATTCTAGTTGATATTTCCACCAGTGGGGAAGATTATAGCTATTTCACTCTAACCTCCTTAACATCAAAGATTATGTTTCTAAATTGCCAATTTGAAAGATGGAGAAAAGTCCCGTAATTGTTCCCATTTGCATTTTAAAATCACTTGTGAGGCTGAGCACTTTTCATATGCTGGGTGCTTCTGTGACTTTTCTGTTCATTTCCTTAGTGGCAGATTAGCATCTCCCCCCACCCCCAGAAATGCTAAGGGTATTAAGCCTTTGCAACGTTTGATGTTAATATTTTTCTTAATAAGCCCTGCGTTTCAGTGGCAGAAAGAAGACAAAACATGATTTTATGACAATAAATATTAATGAGTCAAGTTCTCCTATTAAATGGCAAAGACTAGGAGATTAGAGGGAAATGTAAAACCCACAGAACATACATAAAACAATGGTAGTTTAATGCTAGTTATTTTAAAGAAAAGGTTTCCATGTATTGGGTTTTAATTACCGGGTGAGTCATGGGATACGTCTTGGGGAAGCCTTTTTGGTTGGACTTCCTCCCTGTGTATGCTCTTACCACACACAGGAAGTAAATGTTTGTGTTGATGGTGCCTTTATCAAGTATTTACCTCAGGTACTCGAGGCCTATTTCCATCCTCTGGAAAGTCCTACAGCTGGGACGGGGGCTGGCACTCAGGTCCTCAGTCGGAAATCGCTCCCCGATGGACTCTAAATGCAGGGTCTCAGTGATCCTTACAGCAGCTCTGCAAATAGCTATTACTGCTCCCAATACACAACTGAGGGAAGGTGACTTTCCTAAGGTCATGAATCTCTTAAGTGGTGCAGCCAGAACGGAAGCCCTGGTTTGAAATACTGTCAGTCAGTGCAGCGGGAAGGTTGGAGGTGAAACAGCAGCAAAGTTTTATCTGGCACAAGCAAAGGGAAAGAAAGGCAGGCTGGCTCTGTTAATTTAAAATAAAGGCCAGAAAAGCAAAACTGCAATGAAGTATCACCTCACGCCAGTCAGAATGGCCATCATCAAGTCCGCAAACCATAAACGCTGGAGGCGTGTGGGGAGAGGGGCCTCCTGCACTGTTGGGGTGCAAACTGGTGCAGCCACAGTGGAAAGCGGTAACGGGTTCCTCAGAAAGCTAACAGTAGAGCGACCGTATGACCCAGCAGTCCCACTCCTGGGCATGTGTCCTGAGAAAACTCCAGCTGGAAAAGGTACACGCACGCCTGTGTTCACTGCAGCACTGTTTACAAAAGCCAAGACACGGACGCGACCCAAATGTCCATCGACGGGGGAGTGAATAAAGATGCGGTACATTCGCACAGCAGAATATGACTCAGTCGTCAAGACCATGAAATGCCACCATTTGCAGTGACATGGACGAACCTAGAGATGATCACACCAAGTGAAGGGAGTCAGACGGAGAACGACAGATCTACGGTACCACCTCTGGGTGGAATCTGAACTGTGACACAAATAAACTTCTGTGCACAACAGATTTGAGTAGACTCGCAGACACAGAAAACAGACTTACGGTTACCAGAAGGGATCGGGCAGAGGAGGGATGAGGTAGGAGCTTGGGGTCAGCAGGTACAAAGCACTAATGTAAAAGAGACAGACGGCAAGGACTGAGCTGTGGAGCACAGGGAAATGCATTCAGTATCCTGTAATAAACTAAAAAATAAAGGTCGCGTTCAGGGACAGTCATTGGCAAGTGGACAAGGAGGGTCAATGTGTGTTGATGGGAGGACGCTGCATCACGCAGGATGGGTCAGTAGAGCACTTTATCCTAAATGCCAATATCACAATATACAGCCAAACACGTTGAGAATTACCCATTTAGGTGAGCAGAAACCCCTTTATAGGAGATCATGTGCCAAATAGACAATGCACAAATGAGAGATTTGTTGAGTCTGAATAGCCTTCCTGAAATGCTGAATTAATGCATTTTTATCAAACATAGTATCATACCAAATTATTATTTCATCCTTTTAAGCTTCTATGAGACATTTACAAAATAGTGATTATATGTTAGACCACAACAATAATATCAGTTGATTCTAATGCATTAAACTAGAAATTAATCTTAAAAATTGCTCACAGAAAGTATGTTGCTCCTAAAGTTTCTTAAAAAAAAAAACAACAACAAAAAAACCTCCTGTAAAAATGACTGGATTCAAAAGATACCGGAAACTAAGCCCTGAAGGCCAACAGGACTGAGCTCTTAGTACCACTGGTGAGCCCGCAGCACAAAGCCGCTGGCTGGAGGAGCCCATGGCAGCTGCTCAGAGCAAAGCTTTAAGAATCCAGTGGTTGGTTGGCCTTCGCTCTTTGAAAACCCTGCCCTCCTCTAATCAGGCTTCTGTGTACACTTCCAGCATCTCACACAGGGAGAACTACGCCTCAAGTACCATCTCTCTGCTGCCGGTTTCCTCCTCCTCCTCTGGTGGCAGGTGGGGGCTTGGCCCCTCGGGTCTCGGTCCTCAGCTGGAACTGAAGCCCGTCCAGGAAGCTGCCTGCCCTGGGGTCAGCCTGGAGAAGGCGCATCGCATCCCTGCTCGAGTGGAAACACTGTGGACAATCGACTCTCAGAGCCACGAACCTCACCGCAAACCGCTCTTTCTTGATTTCACCCCTCCTGAAGGAAGCCCTTGAGAGCACAGATCTTGACCTTTCTGATCTCCGAAGCCTGGCAGAGCATGGCCACGAAAGGACTGAATGGATGAACTGACCAACTTATCAATTGTCCTTGAGTGAGATTTAATAGTTAGAAAAAAAGCCATAACATATACGAATAGCGAAGACTACTGGGGACGTTCAGTTTCAACTCCAACACATAAAGATCTTGGATATCATTATTCTCATCCTTACAAGAAAATCTGGAAAATACGAAAATCAACAATTGTGGGGGACCCATTGGAGAATGGTGGTTAAAGGGCAAACCCTCAAAACACATTTCAAGAGAAAGGCATATCTGAGAAATGCAGCTGAGACCTGTATACCTGCAAGGAGATCAAACTAGTCAATTCTAAAGGAAATCAACCCTGAATATTCATTGGAAGGACTGATGCTGAAGTTGAAACTCCAATACTTCGGCCACCTAATGCAAAGAGCCGACTCCTTGGAAAAGACCCTGATGCTGGGAAAGATTGAGGGCAGGAGGAGAAGGGGGCAACAGAGGATGAGATGGTTGGATGGCATTGCCGACTCAGTGGACATGAGTGTGAACAAGGTCCAGGAGATGGTGAGGTGTGCAGCCAAGGTCCACTCTGCCAGCTTCCTGGGGCCTCAGCAAGGTGCCAGAAGTGTGTCTCGCCCAGTCGTGTCTGACTCTTTGTGACCCCATGGATGAGAGCCTGCCAGGCTCCTCTGTTCATGGAATTTTCCAAGCAGGGATACTGGAGTGGTTTGCCATTTCCTTCTACAGGGGATCTTCCTGACCCAGGGATAGAACCCAGATCTCCTGCATTGCAGGCAGATGCTGTACTGTCTGAGCTACAAGTGTGGTGCGTTCCAAAATCAGGTACCTGTTCCTTCTCTGAAATCAAGGTGACAGGGCGATGTTGCCCAGAGAGGCTCTGGGGAGGCCCCTTCCCTGCCCTTCCAGCTTCTGGCAGCTCCAAGTCATCCTTGGGGTCTAGGCTGTGTCTTCGTCATCACAGAGCCTTCTTCTCTGTGGGTCTGTGTCCTCTCCTCTTGGAGGGACACTTTGCTGGATTCAGGATCCATCCGATAATCCCAGACATCCCGTCTGGAGATCTGTGACTTCATCACATCAGAAAGGCCCTTTTTC
Organism: Bos indicus; assembly: GCF_029378745.1. Classification (NCBI taxonomy): domain Eukaryota; kingdom Metazoa; phylum Chordata; class Mammalia; order Artiodactyla; family Bovidae; genus Bos; species Bos indicus. The sequence goes on along the minus strand of NC_091764.1, from coordinate 118,752,211 downwards.
CAGATGAGGCCGTGCTCACAAAGAGGGAGGGTGTGAATATATCGTTGGGGCCACCATTCAACCACATAAGCTCACCAAATTCTGAGACTTGATTGGAAGACGGCAGAACGTTCTCTGTACCCCACACCCTACCTACCGTTGTGCCAACAGGGCTCCGGTATTCAGTATGATCGCAGCTGAAGGTGCAGCAGGCCGCAGGCCTGTCTGAGCAGCAGCACCAGGCACGAGGTCAAAGGACATGGAGACAAAGCCCAGGACCCTGGACGAGCCCCAGACCTCCTCCCCGCAGCCTCTTGGTGGTTAAGCTCAGATGAGCACAAATCCTCAGCACCTATGATGCACACGGCCCGCTCAGCTTTCAGTGAATTACAAGGACAGAAAGGAGACCGCGTGGGGACCAGGGAGTAGATGGCCGTCCGCCAGGGAGAAGGGCCTCCGGAGAAGCTGACCCGGACACACCTTGGTCCCAGTCACCCAGGCTCCAGGACTGGGAGGGGATAAACCTCTGTTGCTTAAGCCGCAGGGGCTGGGGTCCTTGCGCGCACAGCCCAAGCCCCCCAGAAGCACACGCTCCCAGGCCTTGCCTGGGTACTCAGGGGTGAGGGTCCGACCACACAGGGGCTTTTCTGAAGCCATTTGGGAAAAAGAAGCTCCTGCCCCTGAAGATGCTGGAGCGGGCAGGGTGTGGGCTGGGCAGCGGTGGGCAGTGGCCTCGCTCCTGGAAGACAGGAACAGCACAGAGTGGCCTGGGGACAGGGCGGAGTCTCCTCGGAGGCGGGTGTGTCCAACCGCAGCGGTGGGGGCCGTGGGTGGTCCCCGGGGTCTGTGAGGCAGGGGTAGCTCTGTCGACCGGCTGCAGCCTGGCCCGTGTGTGTGTGTGTGTGTGTGTGTGTGTGTGTGTGTGTGTGTGTGTGTGTGTGTGGCGCCTCCCTCCCAGGCCTGGGGCCCAACGTGGGGGTGGCCCTCCCCGGGGACCCGGGTCAGGCTCATATTCCCACGCCCTCCTCGCCCGGGGGCGTGGGCAGTTGACGCGAACGCGGGCCGACAGCTGATGCGCTTCAGCTGGGCTGACTTCTTCTAAGCAAGTGGCCTGGTTTTCGTGGAACGCGGCCTTTCCCTGAAGGGTGGAGTGAGCCGATTTCTGGAGCTTGAAACGGCAACCGTCATTAAACGAACCTGTTTCCCCTCCAAACACCTCCTCGGCTGGTTCCGAACGTGAGAAGAGCGGCCTGGCCGCGTGCAGGTCCCGGCTGCGGAAGGGCACCATATCTGGGACCCGTCAGGTTCTCCACGATCGCTCCAAAGCCAGTATCTGTCCTCCCGTCGTATTTTTCTCATCGAGACAAACTGTTCAATTTTCCCATCATTTGAACGGGCTGTTGTGGCAGGACAGGCTTGCCAGAGAAAATCAAACCCCGGCGGCATATTTTGGGGCGAGGTGAGAGAGGTAAGGATGATAAATGTGCATGAGAATAGACGCTGCTGACGTAATTAAACACTCACTTCATTAAGAATTGCTAATCACGGGAGGTTAAAAAATCACCTGGAACCGTAGAGGTTTCAAGTCAGGGGAGAAATTTATTGGAGGGAAAATGGTCTTAGAAATTTATAAACACGTGCGCTCAGATGCTGCTGCTGGCCCACTGAGGCCGAGCACAGCGGGTGTGGCTGGGGTGGGTCGGGGGTGTTCTGTGTGATCACGGGCTGCCGGGGAAGTGGAGAGAGACACCCGCCTGCCCCCAGGACTCAGGCTCCAGCCTGTGGAGGCTGCGCTGTCTACACCTTTGAGCCCGGGCCGTTCATCTGGGAACTCACTTAGTGCCCAGAGGAGGACTGTGCAAGCCTCCCCTAGATCTACTATCTGGGCTCCTGAAGACCGTGCAGCCTCAGAGGTCTCTGCCTCTCGGGGTCACTCAGAGAGGTCCCAGCCACGCCCTGACTCCGCTGCACGGCACTGCCCTCCCCGCCCACAGTCCCTCCAGACCCTGGGGCCTTGGAAGGACACGGCACGGCCTTTTTCGCCTGGACGTGGAGGAGACTTTCTGCGACTCAGGTGTTGCTCTCGTCTAGTTGCTCAGTCGTGCCCGACCCTTTGTGACCCTGTGGACTGCAGCCCACCAGGCTCCTCCATCCATGGGATTCTCCAGAGAAGAATACTGGAGTGGGTTGCCATTTCCTCCTCCGGGGGAACTTCCCAATCCACAGATTGATCTCGTGTCTCCTACCTACTCAATTAGCAGCATTTTAGTAGCTGTGAGTGAAAGAAAAGCAACGAGAATTGGGTTTTCGGTAACTGGGATGTAGAGAGGTTTTGTTCTCACATAGTTTTCTTTTCTTCAAACTTCAACTCCTTACAAGATGCCTTCATTCCTTCTTTAGACGATGTTCACGGAGTGCTGACCAGACGCTGAGCGTGTGGGGAGATGGAGGATGAAATTCAGGGAAAAAGCAAAACCAAACCACAGTTCCCCCAGGGTCTTGACTCACAGCCCGGTGAGACCCAGAGGCCATCGGTCTTCCTCTTTCTTTCTCTCGGCCTGTCTGTCAGTCTGTCTGCTCCGCGTTGTCATTCACTCCCTAAGTTGTGTCTGACTCTTCGCGACTCCGTGGACCACAGCACACCAGGCCTCCCTGTCCATCACCATCTCCTGGAATTTATTCAAACTCATGTCCATTGAGTCAGTGATGCCATCCCACCATCTCATCCTCTGTCGTCCCCGTCTCCTCCCGCCTCAATCTTTCCCGGCATCAGGGTCTTTTCCAGTGAGTCGGCTCTTCACATCAGATGGCCAAAGTATGGAGCTTCAGCTTCAGCATCAGCCCTTCCAATGAATATTCAAGGTTGATCTCCTTTAGGATGGACTGGTTGGATCTCCTTGCAGTCCAAGGGACTCTCAAGCGTCTTCCCCAGCACCACAGTCTGAAAGCATCAGGTCTTCGGCGCTCAGCCTTCCTTAAGGTTGGTCCATCATCCGGTGATTTCCTCCACACAGGTGTGAGACCAGGGGATCTCTCATGGGCATGTCAGATGCATCTTTGGTGATGTTCTTGATGTAACGCCATCCACGGACACCGCTCCACCTGTGAGGAGCTCTTTTCAAAAAGTCAGGCGGAAGCTGACTGTTAACAGATGACTAAGGAGACCCACAGATGAGAGGTGTCTCAGGAAGCAGGGGAAAGGTGGGTGTTTGAGGCCAGGCTCGTCTGCTTAGCTTACGATCATGTGACATGGGATGAAGCCACTTCCTTCAGACTCTAAAGCCTCGGGTGTGAGGTGGCAGGGGGTGGTGTGGATTCATCTTAGAAGCCATAGCTCATTAATTTATTTGACAAACCTATTGAGTGCCTGCTGTGAGCCAGCATGTTCTAGAGACAGTGAAGGAGGCTGTGGTCCAGGCAGGGACCAGTTCTGCCCTTGGTGCTGACACTCTAGTGGGATGGGGATCGGTGCCTGGGGCGGGGGCTGTCCTGGGAGGCTGAGTGCAGGAGCGCCATGGTGATGTCACGCTTGCAGGACTGGCAGCTACTGTGACGTCACCCTGTGCCTATGGATGGATGTGACTCGGACCTGCCATCTGCCGGGTGACCACCTACCCTGTCCATCTGAGGATGGACCCAGGAGGTCATCCCCGATGGCAGGATCCCAAGGGCATGCTTCCAACACAGAGAAGATGACAGTACCTGCACAGAGTTGGCTTAGTAAGTGAGGGGCCATCGTCGGATGGAATACTATGCAAGCATTCAAAACTATAATTACAAAACAAAGCACAAAGCCACATAAAAATGTGTATGGCATAAAATTACATGTGTGTTGTGATTGACACTGGGTGAAAGCTGTGTGCGTGTGCATGTGTGTGCGTGTGTGTGCGTGTACATGTGTGCGTGTGTGTGTGCGTGTACATGTGTGCGTGTGTGCATGTGTGTGTGTGTGCGTGTGCGTGTGTGCATGAGTGCGTGTGCGTGTGCGTGTGTGCGTGTGCGTGTGTGTGCATGAGTGTGTGTGCATGTGTGTGTGTGTGTGCAGGGCTGCAGATGAACTGGTATCTGTGTTCTCTGGCCAAGGCGGGATGTGTGGGAACATCAGGGCGTCACGTGTGTGCTCCATGGGACCCTGAACCCAGAGATGGCTTCCAGTGGGAACAGCTCCTTGGAAGCAAAGAGGGAGGAATTCTTGCCAAATTGCCAAGGGGCGGAAAAATAGTTTTGCCTGAAGTCTGGAAATAAAAAAAAAATTATAAGAATGGAAAACAGGTGCTTTGCTAAAGAGCCAGAAGATTCTTTTCTACTAGTTTTCACCCCAGGCTAAAGTGGTCCGAGCTCAGTAGACAGCAGAAGGTGAGAAAGGATCAGACTTAAGACCCAGGCTGCCCGGGACCCCACGCCCCACACTGTGTCCCGGGGCCCTTCTGTCTGATAAGGGGACACTTGCTTTTGGGGGGGTGTGGGGAAAGCAATCCAAAGGTGGAGCCCTGCGGAGACCCCACTGTGAGCTCCAGAGGATGCTTCCAGGGCCCCGAGCCTGCATTCCAGCTGTTCCCTGGTTCACGTCCCGAAACTGTAGCTCAGAAACATCTCTGCCCCTGGATGCTTGGTCGTGGAAATGATCAGAGTAAAATAGATCCTGAGCCCCGGGGTTGGGGGCACCCAGCTGCCAGAGACAGCCATCCTCACTCTAACGCCGCCGTCTGTCTGCACCCGGAGGGGAGGCACCCAGAGGGGAAGCCACCAGACTTGCAACACAACACCCTTAGGAAGCGGAGGCCGGATTGCTGAAGGCGTTCCCAGCACCGTGAACACCCACGTGCCTCGCGTGTGAGAACACGTGCGGTGGGTTTGCCGAGGTCTGGATGAGAATCGTAGCTTCATTATTCACTTTGCACGCTTCCTGGCTTGAGTGGACTACTGAAACCCCTGAACCGGGCTTCCTCCCCCGTAACAGGGTTGCGGAGAAGTGTGGAGGGGTGGGTGACCCGCTCGACTCCTCAGTGCTGGGGACCAAGTCAGGGTCACTGAGCACAGTGTCCAGGCCCGTAGGTCCCCTCCAGTCTCACTCACTTCTGGTCCTGCCTGTCCATTCTCACACTTCTCTCTCACTGACCGCCACCATCGTCACCCACGTGCTGGGCAGGATCGCCTGGCCTGGTCTTCCACGCGGCCCCGTTCAGGGTCCTGCCTGCCGTAACCTACGTGATCAGATGCCGCCCGGACGCCCACAGGCCGCTTGCCCTTCAGATCCACTCTTCCCTGCCTGTGGCCTCCGTCTGCTGCCCTGCAGGGACGGTTCCTGGGCGCCGGGTGCTGTACCATCTGCAAAAGGACCAGACGTGCCCGAGCGATGCCAACCTGGCCCCACCCCCCAGCCCCACCACGTGTCCTCAGCCCGGCTGCCCAGGGTGGGCGGGAGGGCGCCTCCCAGTCCTGGGTCAGGCTTACACTGCTTAGAGCTCCCTAGCCTGGGGAGGGGGTGAGGATGGGGGTACCCTCAGGGCCTCGTGCCTGGAATCACACCTCGGCCTGGCTTCCCCCTTGCCCCATCCTGCACCCTCCTCCACCCCCCAGCCTCTCCCAGCAGCTCTTCCTTGTCACAGCCCTGACTCGGGTGCCCCGGGGGCAGGGTCTGCCTGGGGGGAGCCGACCCAAGAGAGCCGCCAAGACAGCTGCGCCTGCTCTGGGCAGACCCTCCGCACACACGGGCTCCACCACAGCTTCCTGGGGGCTCCTGCATCTGGTCCACTCTCCACACTCCCCTCGCCCCTCCGCGGCCAGCTCTGATGACCCATCCATCCCAGAAGGTCCTTCCTGGATCCCAGTGATGCTGCCCTGAGACACGAAAGTGGGCAAGGCTGATGAGAGAGATCCCTGTGGCTTGGAGCATGAAGTGAAATGAAGTGAAAGTCGCTCAGTTGTGTCCAACTCTCTGTGACCCTGTGGACTATACAGTCCATGGGATTCTCCAGGCCAGAACACTGGAGTGGGTAGCCTTTCCCTTCTTCAGGGGATCTTCCCAACCCAGGGATCAAACCCAGGTCTCCCGCATTGCAGGCGGATTCTTCACCAGCTGAGCCGCCGGCGAAGCCCGACTTGGAGCTTATTCTAGGTCGTCCATGTTATTATCACTCCTTCACCCAGAAATCTCCATTTGACTTGTTACCAACTGAACTGAGACCAGACTCTGCATTCGGCTCGCCGAGGCCTCCGCTTCTGTTGGTGAATGACGCACTGCGACCTCAGTGCAGATTCGAGCTTTCAGTAAACATTGCGTGAATGAGCAGATGGATGGAGTTAGAGTCAAAAGTCACTCTCAGTACATTCCTGCACCTTCATTCACTCCCTTACCCTGGACGCCAGTAGGTCTTTGTAAAAAAAATCTAGTTGCCGTTGATTACACTGCTGTGTTCACCTCTGCGGTACAGCAGAGTGACTAAGCTATACGCATATACACTCTCCTCCGTATCCTCTTCCATCACGTTTTATCCAGGATACAGAATCTAGCTCCTGGCGTTATCCAGCAGGCCTTTGCAGCACGTCCCCTCCCGGCTCCAGCTCCTCCTGCACCCCAGTGATAGCCCTGATTGGACTGGAGCTGACTGCTCACTTGTCTGCCCGGCTGGTCCCAGCCTCCTCACCTCCGGCTGCAGGCTCTGCTAAGGACGCTCTCCTCCCTTCCCCTTCTCCACCTGCTCTTCCCGTCTCCTCCCTGGGCCCAGGTGTTGACCCCATAAGCTTCTCTCGGGCTTTCTGGCAAACACAGCCCAGTGTTCTGCGCGTCCCTGCCTACACCCCACCCTCCTGCTCACGCCCGGGATCTGGCCCCGTGTCTCCTTCTGTCCCTCTAATCCCCTGCCGGTCATCCCGTCTGCCTGACCTCCGCACAGACTCGAGCTTGCTGGCCCCTCCTGCCCCGTGTTCCCCCTGGCATCTCAGCTCGGGATCGTGACTCGGGGAGCCCCCTGCACCGCAGGCTGAGCCAGAGCTCCTGCCACACCTGCTGGTAGCAAAGACCACACGTCTCAGGTGTGCATGTGATCGGCGTGCAAGTGTCTGCTGTTCACAGTTGTGCCAAAACTACAGGGTGCACGCGTCTCGCCCTTTCAGCCACCATGACGCCTGTAGCTCTGAGCGCAGTGCCGGGCGCGGAGAGACCAAGGGCGAGGTGCAGACTGAACGGATGACTGAAGTCACGCGGGATCTCTCAGCCCCGCACGGCAGCTCCATCCTCACGGCTGGGCGTGCGCTCGTGAGCCCTGCACGCCCCTCCCCTGCGTGTAAGCGGCTGGCCCTGCACAAGTGCAGCTGCCTCACTGGCACTTGCATGTCATGTATATCTGGGAACAAATATATAGAAATGGATATAGATGTATATATGAATACATATACACATAAAATACGTGTAAACATACATTATATAATAAAATATGAATTATATAATACATAAACATATAAAAATTTATTATCTATACATATAATATTATATTCATTAAAATACACTGGAGGAGGGCATGGCAACCCACTCCAGTATTCTTGCTTGGAGAATCCAGTGGACAGAGGATCCTGGTGGGCTACAGTCTGTGGGATCATGACTATCAGACATGACTGAAGCAGTTGAGCACACATGAGCATGTGTGCATATAAATTATATGTGCACATACATATCTGTATATGTGTGTACGCAAACATATACACACTATGTATTTATATATGTTTAGATATGTATATGTAAATATACATTTATATGTGTTTTATATGTGTATTATACACGCATAGTGTAAACACATGCACATATAAATTACATATGTTTCTATGTATTTCTATATATGTAAGTAGTGGTGGTTTAGTTGCTAAGTTGTGTCCGACTCTTTCTGACCCCATAGACTGTAGCCCGCTGTGCTCCTCTGTCCATGGGATTCTCCAGGCAAGAATACTGGAGTGGGTTGCCATTCACTTCTTCAGGGGATCTTCCCAATCCAGGAATTGAACCTGAGTCTCCTGCATTGCAGGCAGACTCTTAACTGACTGAGCCACGAGGGAAGCCCTGTGTATGGACGTGGATCCATACTCTATCACACACAGAATACGAACAGCGGTAAGGCACATATATGCATGTATGTATATTCCTTTGGCAGGGGAGGGAGCCTATGTGCATCCACACGCCTATTTGAGAATATATGCATTTTCCCTTCCAGCTGCTAAAGGAATGCATATATACATTTGCAGGCTTATATAATACGTATCCAGGTATCACAGCCCAGTGAAGGCAGTGCCCCGTGAGGCCTTTCATAGACGGAGCAGCTTACAGCAGAGGCGCGCTTAGCCGAGGGCCCGTCCTGCGTGCGGACGCACGGATTAAACCAGAAAACGCAGATGCTGCGGCTGCGGCGTGCAGCCCTGGGGGGCGCTCCCGGGAGGACCTGGGGGTGCTTCCCTGAGGGCGGCCCTGCCCAGCGGTTCGGCAGACACACACTAAAGCAGGGGTCACCTTTCAATTTTCTCCTAAAAGTGAACATCTTTGGGTTTCTTTTGGGCAGTGGAGCAGGTCCTGATGTAGGTCTTCATAAAAGTGAAGTAGCAAACAGTGAACTTTTGAGAAGTGGGGGATACCCGTGTCTGTGTATGAACACACACACACACACACACACACACACACACACACACACAGATCGCTTTCCCACGTGGCCCTAATGGTAAAGGACCTGCCTGGTGATACAGGAGACAGAAAGGATGTGGGTTTGATCCCTGGAGAAGGGCATGGCAACCCACTCCAGTATTCTTGCCTGGAGAATCCCGTGCACAGGGGAACCTGGTGGGTTACTGTCCATGGGGTCTCACAGACTTGAACACAACTGAAGCAGCTTAGCAAGCACGTACTCACATACATAAAGAAAATAAACATACAGTATGTGTGTGTATATATATGAACAAATGTATTCTCTTTCCACTCCTAAAGAATCTCTGACGACCCCTTCCATTTACTAGTTCAAATTACAGTTTCTTCCCCCCACCTCGTTAAGTGTGGACTGTGCTTTGAGACTTCTTCTAAAGAGGACAGTGTGGAAAGCTGGGAAGAGTAATTAACGTGGGAAAACCTGAAAACACAGGACAGCCAGGTGATCAAGGTCAGCATTCCAGAGGTCAGTCACGCTGACAGCGTGTGCCCTGATGTGACAGGATGATCAAGGCTCTGGCCTCTGTGGTCTTCAAAGCCCAAAGTCATAATTGCAGCTTAACTGTGGGGAAAAGGTCAGAGAAATCCAAACCGAGGGATAGTCTGCAAAATGTCTGACTAGTGCTCCTCAAACAGTCAGGGTCATCAAAAACAAGAAAACTCCAAAAAGCTGTCCCTGTATAGAGCAACCTGAGCAGAGTAAATGTCACGCCACATCCTGGATGGGATCTTGGGACAGAAAAAAGACATCAGGATAAAACTGCTCGCACAGCAAGTTGCTTCAGTTGTTTCTGGCTCTTTGCGACCCCATGGACTGTAGCCCGCCAGGCCCCTCTGTCCATGGGATTCTCCAGGCAAGAACACTGGAGGAAGTTGCCAGCCCCTTCTCCAGGGGATCTTCCTGACCCAGGGATCAAACTCGTGTCTCTCCTGTCTCTGCATTGGCAGGTGGTTTTTTTTTTTTTTTTTTTTTTTTACCAGTAGTGCCACCTGGGACGCCCAGGATAAAACTAACAACATCTGAATAAAGCACGGACTTTAGTTAACAGTAATCTATCGATACAGGCTGATTAGTTGTGACGAAGGTGCCACAGTCATGTCAGATATGAACAATAGAAGAAATTGAGTGTGGGTGTGTCTGGGAACTCAACGGGCTATTTTTGCAACTTTTCTCTAAATTCTAAAATAAAAAGTCTATTTAGGAACATCCGGTTTCAACCATGGTGAGGAAAGCTTGGAAGTTGTCACTCTCCCCCTTATATAAAGAAAAAAAGCTGAACAAAATGAGAACAAATAACTGTTCTGAACCATCAGAGAGCAGAGGTGGCAGGACAAACTACCGCCCAAACCTGCAGGAAAAGAGAAAAAGAAACGTGGCTGAGGTCAGTTTATTCTGAACAGGAGCCCCTGGAGCTGCAGGTTGATGGCAAGCCTTCAAGACTAGTTTTGACAGATGTTAGAGGCTGACTGTGGATAAGTCCTGGGGCTTCAGCCCGGGGGCCCCCACATTTCACGGGCTCTTCACAGTGAGGGGCCAGGAAAAGCCTCCTAGTGGCTCCTGCAGGCTTCGAGGGTGGCACTTGTGGTAAAGAATCCGCCCGCACACAGGACTCGAGAGATGCGGGTTCCATCCCTGCGTCGGGAAGGTCCCCTGGAGAAGGGAATGGCAGCTCACTCCAGGACTCTTGCCCGGGAAATCCCATGGACAGAGGAGCCTGGCGGGCTGCAGTCCATGGGGTCACAGAGAGTCGGACACGACTGGGCAACTGAGCCCAAATTCACAGCTCCTGCAGGGGAAGGGGAAAGTAACCCTGTTGAAATGACTCAGAGCATTTTTTGTAACACCTCTGACCCTGGAAGGAAGATTTAGCAGAGACTTATTTCACTTGGGCTGAAGGGAGAATTGTGATTATCCAGCTCCATCACCCTGTAGCCCTCCTCCACCACCCAAGGGGAGAAAGGATGCTGAGAAACACTTGTGCGGGCCACACTCAGGACACAGCCTCACTACAAGACTGGGATTTTGAATTAAGGCCAGACTCTTCCCCTTCCTGTGCCTTACACTCCATCAGGACCCCATCATAATAACAGAGGATTACTGTAAAGAGTGGAAGTGTGGAGGCTCTTGGGGAAACCCAGAGACATCAGGGAGATGAGAGCAAGGACATTTCAGGATCTCGAAGCCTCTGGTACCTGGAGCTGCAGTGAACATTAAATACAGCCCAGCTCTTAGCCAGATTAACATCAGTTCAGTTCAGTTCAGTCACTCAGTCTGTCCGACTCTTTGTGACCCCATGAATCACAGCACGCCAGCCCTCCCTGTCCATCACCAACTCCCAGAGTTCACTCAGACTCACGTCCATCGAGTCAGTGATGCCATCCAGCCATCTCATCCTCTGTCGTCCCCTTCTCCTCCTGCCCGAAATCCCTCCCAGCATCAGAGTCTTTTCCAATGAGTCAACTCTTCACATGAGGTGGCCAAAGTACTGGAGTTTCAGCTTTAGCATCATTCCTTCCCAAGAAATCCCAGGGCTGATCTCCTTCAGAATGGACTGGTTGGATCTCCTTGCAGTCCAAGGGACTCTCAAGAGTCTTCTCCAACACCACAGTTCAAAAGCATCAATTCTTCGGCGCTCAGCCTTCTTCACAGTCCAACTCTCACATCCATACATGACCACAGGAAAAACCATAGCAGATTAACATAGCACCCACTAAAGACCTTTCATCCCAGTTTATACCCGAAATACTATGTCCAGATCACGGCAAAAATTTATAAGGAATGCTAAAGTCAAGGACAAACAATTGTCTTAAGCTGCAGAATACAACACAGATTTCAGGTATGGGATTTAAAATCACTGTGATTAACATGTTACGGGATTTAATGGGGGAAAAAAGGCTGTCACATGTAAGAACAGATGAGTAACACAAGCCAAAAGATGGAAACTGCAAGACAGAATCAGAAGGAAATGCTAGGGCAGCCATTCATTTTCTTTAAGGTATAATTGACCCACAATATTATTTTAGTTTCAGGTTATGATATAACGATTCAACATTTGTATATATTGCAAAGTGATTTCCACAGTGTCTAGTTAACATCCATCACCTCACATAGCTACGGAATTATTTTTCTTATGATGAAGATTTACTATCTTGGGAGCATTCAAATATGTAATACAGTATTATTAACTACAGTTGCCAAGGAAGACTATTTTTTTCATCCTGTAACAGAAATTACTCTGATGGACTCAGAAGTAGACTGCTTCTGAGTCTGAGGCGAAAAGTAGACTGCTTCTGAGTCTGAGGAGAAAAGTAGACTGCTTCTGAGTTTGAGGAGAAAGTAGACTGCTTCTGAGTCTGAGGAGAAAAGTAGACTGCTTCTGAGTCTGAGGAGAAAGTAGACTGCTTCTGAGTCTGAGGAGAAAAGTAGACTGCTTCTGAGTCTGAGGAGAAAGTAGTCTGCTTCTGAGTCTGAGGAGAAAGTAGACTGCTTCTGAGTCTGAGGAGAAAGTAGACTGCTTCTGAGTCTGAGGAGAAAGTAGACTGCTTCTGAGTCTGAGTCTGCTTCAGCAGACTGAGGAAAAAAAGTCAGTGAGTTTGAAGATATGTCAGTAGAAACTTCCACATCTGAAATGCAAAGAGAAAAAATAATGAATTAAAAATGGGGAGGGCAAGGAAGAATATCCAAAGCTGTGAGACAATAAAACTATTATAACATATGCCTAATGGAAATCCCAGAAAAAGAGGAAAGAAAGGAGTATTTAAAGTTCTAATGGTTGAGAATTTCCCTGAATTAAGAACAGACACAAAACCATAGATCTGAAAAAAGCAAGATAAACACTAAAAAATCTGCATTTAGGCATCACATTTGAACCACAGAAATTCAAAGACAAAGGAAAACATCTTGAAAGGAGCCAAAAGAAAAAAATAGCAACTATAGAGAAACCAGGATAAGAATTTCACGGTCTTCAGAAACCATGAGAGTAAGGAGACATGGAGCGAAATATTTGAAATGCTGAAAGGAAAAAATACCAACCTAAAACCCCATATCCAATGAGTTACCTTTCAAAAGTGAAGTGGAAATAAGGACTTGCTCAGACAAAAACAAACAAAAACAAAACAAAACCCTGGATGAATTCACAGCCAACAGACCTTCCCTGTAAGAAACCTTGGGACTTCTTCAGGAAGAAAGAGACTGATGCAGGCCATAAACTCAGAGTCCCGTAAAGACAGGAAGTACACCAGACTAGGGATAACTAAAGGCAAAATACCTTAAATGTCTTTCTTTTTTAAAATTGGTCTGAAAGATAAGCACTGAAAGCAGGGCCAGTAATGACATGTTGAGTAACCATAGCGTGTGGGTAAATGGGATGAAGGCCAGAAGTGTTACAAGGGGCAGGGGCATGAATTAGGAGAGATCTGTTATAAGGCACCTGCGTTACATTTGAAGCAGTAGAGTGTTATTTGAAAGTACACTTAGACTCGTTGTAAATGCATCTTGAAAACACTAGGAAAAGTGCTACAGAATTAAAAAAAGGATTATGATTCATACGCTAAGAAAGGAGGGGAAATTGAGTCATATGAAATGCTCAAGTGAAACCAAAGAGGGCATAAAAAGGAGGAGAAAAATACTAAGTACATCAAATAGAAAAGAGCTATAAACATGGTCGATAGTAATTCAACTACACTAATAATCACTGTAGATGCGAATGGTCTAAATACATTAGTTCAAAGACAGAGATGGTCAGAGTGGATCAAAAACACAAGGTCCAACCCTATGTCGTCTGTGAGGAATACAAAGGCACGGTAGACTAAATGGATGGAGAAAGAGATGCCGTAGCAGCACTCAACCAGAGAAAGTCAGAGGAGCCATGTTAACTTAGACAAGAAAAGCTCTCAGGGGTGAAGAGGGGCATTATGTAATGATAAATAAGTCAGTTCTCCAAGAAGATAAAACAACCCCTGTTGTGGACACACCTGAAACAGAAGGTCTAAACAGCTGAGGCAACAGCTGACTGAGCTTCAGGGAGAAGCAGACAAAGCCACCCTGACAGTGGGAGCCTCTATCAGCCGCTCCAGCAACTGGGAGACCCAGCAGGCAAGAGATCAGTAAAGAGAGCTGACGTGAACGTCTTCATCAACCCACTTGATCCAACTGACATCTATAAGACAGTCTATCCAGAAACGGTATAATTACACATCTTTCTTAAGAGGGCACAGAACATTCAGCAAGAAAGACCATATTCTGGGTCATAAAACACGCCTTCACAAATGGAAAGTAATAGAGATAATGCAAAGTAGGCTCTCAGACCATAGTGGCATTAAGATAGAAATCAAAACCAGGAATTAAAAGCTGCCATATGTCACATATTTGGAGATTGAACACCACCCTCCTAAGTAACACATAGATCAAAGAGCTCTCAGTGGAAATTAAAATGATAGGCTTTGAACTAAGTGAAAATTCAACTTATCAACACTTGAGGGACACAGCAAAAGCAGTGCTTAGAGGGAAATTTTAGCATTGAACACAAGCATGAATAAAGAAGAAAGATCTAAAATCAATTATTAAAGTTTCCACCTTAGACTAAAGAAAGGAAGAGCAAATTATGTCTAAAGGAAGCAGATGAGAAGAAATAATAAAAACTATACCAGAAAGCAATGAAATTGAAAGCAGTAAAACAACAGACCACTAAAACCAAAAACCAGTTCCTGGAGAAGATCAAGAAAATCGATATAACTCTAGGAAGGCTCATTAAAGGGAAGGAGAGAGGGAGAAGACACGAAGTTTTAAGATCACAAATGTAAGAGAGGCGATCATTACTGATCTTGTGGACAATAAAAGGGTACCAAGAGCATATTATGAGTAACATTCACGCCTCCAAATAAAACACTTTAGCCCCGTGCTGTGCTTAGCTGCTCAGTCATGTCCGACTCTTTGAGACCTCATGGTGAAATGGAAAAATGTCTTAATGGGAAAAATTTACCAAAACTCATAGGTGTGTTTAAAGTTTAGGAAAAAAGAAAACAGAAGTAAAACCAATGGATCACTGAAGTAGTAATTAGTAAAAGTGCATTATGCACACACCAAAAAGATAGCTAGTAAACGTGGAGGACTCAAAACAAGGAGTGTGGCTCACTGGAATATTATTATAAAACAACTTATATAGTCTGAGTTACCAAGTGTTTATTCTTACAGGATTGGTACCAATATGAGAACTTCCTTAAATGAGGAGGAAGTGGTTACCTCGTGTAAGTTCTGGAAACCTTTTTACGTTTTACTTACAATTTTCAGAGACATCAGCAAGAAGAGACCCAGGTCAAGTTAACCTCACTACTCTTGCACAATAAGCTAAAGTAAGCTTTGCTGGCATAACTAAGCTGATTGTGTCTGCTCAGGGAATTCTCAAGTCTGATCTCCTTTTGTGTTTGAAATTAACAGAAGGAAAAATAGATGATTGGAATGGTCTATATTAAAAATCTGAATCAATAATTAATAACCTTCCATTAAAGAAAATGCCAGGCTCAGATGGATTCCCTGGTGAATCCTACCAAACATTTAGATAATAAATTACACCAATTGTGTAACATCTCGTCTAGAAATTAGGAGCAGAGGGAATCCTTCTAAAGTTGTTCTATAAGGGCCACATTACCCTAACACCAAAGCCAGATAAGATTACGAGAAAGGAAAACTTCAGACCAGTATCATGCATGAACCTTGATGCAAAGGTCCTCAACAGTATACTAGCGAGCTGTACCCAACTATGCATAGTGTAGATCACACTGCGTGCCCTACTGGGCCGTCTCTCAGGGAAGGAAAGTTGGTTCAGCCTTCGAAAGTCAGTCAATGTAATCTATCACATCTATAGGGGTAAAAAAGAAAAGCCATATGTTCATGTCCGTTACGCAGAACAAGCATTTGACAAAGTCCACCCATGATAAAAGCTTTCTCAACTTTATAAAGACTACAAAGAATCTACAGCTAACATCATACTTAATGATGAGAAACTTGATGCTTTCCCCCTAAGACAGGAACAAAGTAAAGATGTCTTCTCTCAACGCTCTTATTAAGCATCTTAACTAGTGCAAGAAGGCAAGATGGGGGGTGAGGAATACATATACTGGGAAGAAATAAAATTTTGTTCACAAATGATGTGATTATCTATGTAAATTCCAAAGAGTAAACATACTGACTTCTGGAACTCGTGTATGATTATAGCAGGCTGCAGTATACTCGGTTAATTTATAAAAGTCAATTGATTTTTCATGTACCATCTATGAACAACTGAAATTTGAAATTAATAAGACAAATGTCATTTAATGGCATCAGTTCAGTTTAATCGCTCAGTCGTGTCCAACTCTTTGCGACCCCATGAATTGTAGCACTCCAGGCCGGAGAAGGCAATGGCACCCCACTCCAGTACTGTTGCCTGGAAAATCCCATGGACTGAGGAGCCTGGTGGGCTGCAGTCCATGGGGTCGCTAAGAGTCGGACACGACTGAACGACTTCACTTTCACTTTTCACTTTCATGCATTGGAGAAGGAAATGGCAACCCACTCCAGTGTTCTTGCCTGGAGAATCCTAGGGACGGGGGAGCCTGGTGGGCTGCCGTCTCTGGGGTCGCACAGAGTCGGACACGACTGAAGCGACTTAGCAGCAGCAGCAGCAGGCCTCCCTGTCCATCACCAACTCCCAGAGTTCACTGAGACTCACATCCATCGAGTCAGTGATGCCATCCAGCCATCTCATCCTCTGTCGTCCCCTTCTCCTCCTGCCCCCAAGCCCTCCCAGCATCAGAGTCTTTTCCAATGAGTCAACTCTTCGCATGAGGTGGCCAAAGTACTGGAGTTTCAGCTTTAGCATCATTCCTTCCAAAGAAATCCCAGGGCTGATCTCCTTCAGAATGGACTGGTTGGATCTCCTTGCAGTCCAAGGGACTCTCAAGAGTCTTCTCCCCCAAAAAGGACTGCAAATGATACAGTTAGGTACAAACTTAGAGAATATGTACAGGGTCTATATGTAATAAACTAAAAAACTGAAGAGAGAAGGCAACATTCTAAATAAATGGACAGATATTCTCTGTTCATGAGTTGGAAGACTCAGTATTTTTAAACTGTAAGCTCTTTCCGATTTGATCTGTTGATTCAATGCTACCCGCATAAAAATCCTAGGAAGCTGTTTTGTAGACATTGACAAAGTGACCTTAAAGTTTGTATAGAAAGGCAAAAGATCGAGAATGGCCAACACAGTCTCGTTGAAAACAGACTTAAGGACATGCACCACCTGATTTCAAGACTTGCTATAATCAGGAGGGCATGACCTTGGTGAGAGGGTAGACACACAGATCGATGAGCAAACGGTAGAGAACCCAGAAAAGATCCACAAAATGTGGTTTACTGAGCCTTGAAGAAAGGGCAGAGGCAATTCACTGCAGAAAGGATAGCCTTTGCAACAATGATGCTGGAAAAAGTGCAAAACAAAACTCAACACATACCTGATATCTTCCACAAAAATTAGCTGAATATAAGTCATGGCTCTAGAGATAAAATTTAAGACTACCAAGCCTCTAGAAGGAAACATAAGATTCAACGTGACCTTGTGCTTTGTGATAAGATTTAAGCTACAGAAACAAAATATGATCCATGAAGGAAAAAACATAGGTTGGACTTTACTGAAATGACAGTCTTCTCTGCATAGGACTAAGAAGACGAAAGCACAAGCCATGGACTGGGAGAAAGTGTTTGTAAAAACATCTCTCACAAACGAACCGCGTGCAAAATATGCAAAGAACTCTTAGAACCTTAGTGATGAGAAAAGAAACCAACTGAAACACGGGAAAGTGGTTTGAACAGACGCAGCCCCTTAAAAAGCTCCATGGGGAGTTTGCTGCTGGTCTACTGGGTGCAATCCTGGGCTTGCACTGCTCTGACCCAGGTTCGATCCCTGGTTGGGGAACTGGGATCCCGAAAGCTGCATGACATTGCCAAAATGAATCAAAGTTTCAAAAAAAGCTATATAGATAGCAAATAAGCACATGAAAAAAATGCTCAACATGATTAGTCACCACAAAGTTAAAAATTAAAACAATAATGAGATATAAATACATCCCATTAGAACGCTTAAACACACACACACAACACATACACACAACACACACGTGCACACAACACCACACACATACAAAACATGCATGCACACAACACCTGCAGACGCAACACACACAACACACACACACAACACACAAACAACACATGCACACACACAACACACACACACACAAAACATGCACGCACACAACACCTGCACACACAGCACACACACACAACATACACACAACACCTGCACACACAACACACACACACAACACACACAACACACACAACACACACACACATACAAAACATGCATGCACACAACACCTGCACACACAACACACACAGCACACACACATACAAAACACACACACACAACACACACACACACACACCACACAACACATGCACACACACAACACCACACACATACAAAACATGCATGCACACAATACACACAACACACACACAAAACATACACACACACAACACACACACAAAACACACACACAACACACACACACAACGGGTGGTCCTAAGTGCTGGTGCGGATGCTGAACAGCAGGAAAGCTCCTCCGTGGCTGGTGGGATGCAGAGTGGGACAGCAAGCTTGGAAACCGGTTAAGAAGCCTCTCACAAAGCTAATGGAGTCTCACCACACAACCCAGCCATTATACTCAGTGGTGTTTACTCACCTGATCTGGAGACTTGCGTCTGCACAGAAATCTGCACACGAATGTTCACAGCAGCTTTACTCATAATCACCCCAAACAGTAAGAACTGAGCCGTCCTTCAGTGGGTGAATGGACAGACAACGCGTGGTGTGTCCCGATAATGGAGTATTGCTCAGTGATGAGACCAGTGCACTAGGAAGCCGAGAAAGATATGGTCAACCTCCAACGTGTGGTACTTAGGGCAGGAAGTCAGTCTGAAAAACCAGGACACTGTGTAATACCAGTTACACGACGTTCTGAGATGGGCAAAATCATCGAGGCCGTGCAAAGATCAGTGGTGGCCAGGATTTCAGGAGGAGTGGGGAGAGACTTGAATAGATGAAGCACCGGGGCGTTTAGGGTTGTGAAACTCTTCTGTAGGACAGCTGTGTGCATGATAAATTATGTGTGTAATAAGTATAAATGTATGATGGATGAGAGATTCTGTGAATAGATGATATTCTGCATCTGTCAAAACTCATAGAACTTTACAACACAAAGAGTGAAGCGTAATGTATGCAAATTTGAAAAATCGTTTAGGACGTTATGGGATCCCAGGAAGAAACGGAGTGGGAGAAGATTATTGCCAATGTGTGCAACCACCTCACGGCTGTGGCTGGGGGAGGCGCTGGCCGAAGTGGCCTCGGACGTGAGCAGGCCTGTGAGTGTGAGAGGGACCACCCAGGACCCGAGTCCCAGCTGATGGAGTCACCCGGGGAGAATGGCTGGCGCTCTGAGCCTCCTATATGTGCAGTTCTGCTCTCGGGCAAGTTAGTAAGTGGATGGCAGATGGAGGGAGCCAGGTTTGTCACTGTCGGAGTGAGAATCCACAGATAAACAAGGAAAGAGGCTGGAAATATTCTGCTGGTGATGGAATGGAGTTGGGGAATCGATACAAAGTCACATTTAACTCAATATAAATACAGATGGTCACAGACAGAAATATTTGTAGCCATGTGTGTACATAGGTACATAGGTTGGTGCCCAAACATACATTTCCTTGCTCCGTCAGCTCTTGAAAGGCTTAAAGGGACAGCAGCCAGCCCCAGTGAGCACTCTTCGGGCCCAGATTTTGGTTTCTCACACTGTTTCCCAACCAAAGGACCAAGGCACCTTGGAGAGATGCCTGCTCCAAGTCGAGAGCAGGGGAAGTATGTGACTGCACTGCCCGTAGCAGAAAGCGAGGAAGTGCTAACAGACCAGACCAACTCCGAATCGCCAGGTCAAAAGTGCATTTATGCAAAAATGCACCCACAGAAGGGTATTGCAGAGGGACACGAACGCTAACGGAAATTGCCCTCAAAGTCCAGAGGGGGGATAATTTGACACTTGACAATGATCGACTTTTACTTCTCTGTGGCACCAGTATTTGCCCCCATCTATCAAATGAAGAAACTGAGACACAGAGAGGTTAAGTAACTTGTTCAAGGTCACACAGCTAACCGGGAGCAGAACTGGAATGCCAACCCAGGAGGATTGGCTCCAGATCTGGCTCTCTAACCCGGGGATGCCACTGGCTTGGCTGACTTGGGGCCAAACGGCAGGTGTCTGTCTCGATGGATCATGTGACGACGTCCTGCAGGACAGGCGGGACTGTTAAAGCAAGGCACGGGCGCATAGCGAGTTGTGTGAGCGTGCTCTCGCGCTCAGGAAGCAGAGACACGGTAAGGACCTCAGTCTTCCCGTCGCCCTTCCATCTTCTGTTAGTTGGTTTGATTTTCCTTCTAATATTAAGCGAGTGTGGGCAAGTTAAAGGGCATTGCCTCTTTAAGGCTGAGTATTTCTATAAAAATGAATAAAAGTCTTTACTTCGTAGGTTGCATTATTTAGTGAATTAGTGTATTTGCGAGTACTTTTTAAACTATCAAGAATTACAAAAATGATGGTGATGATGGCACTTGCATTGTTTTTATTGTTGAAATGGAGTGAGTAGACGGGGGAAAATCAGGGGCCCTGGAGGCAGGGGTGGGATGGTGCGATCAGCGCCCACCAGGGGCACCCACAGGGAACTGTCACCTGAGCCTTTCCTGGCAAGCTCCCGCTTCTCACTGCAGCCCCGGGAATGAGGTAGAGGGGAGAGGAGGGCAGTTCAGGAGACCTTGGGGCAGTGCACTGGATAGCTACTGCTGCGTAACAAACCATCAGGGTTTGGTGGTGTTTGCTCGTGGCTTCTGCAGGTCAGCCATTTGCACAGGCTCAGCAGGGACTGCTACTCTCTGCTTTGGGATATGGGGGCCCCAGCTGAGAAGATGTCAAGGGCTGGGGTGTTCTCAAGGCTGGGCTCAGCCAGGACAGGAGCTACAGGGGCAGGAGCTTCTTCGTGCAGCCTTCCCCAGTGTGGTGGCCAGGTCCCAAGGGGGAGCAGAGTAAGAGCAGATGTGGAGGTCGTCATGTACAAGATAACATTTCCGGGGTCATAAAGCGACCTCCTAGTAGCCTGTCTGTGGAGTATGGCCTCCTAGTAGCCTGTCTGCGGCCCCTGAGGGTGACCAGGTCCTCTGCCTGCTCCCAAACGTCCTCCTCCTCAACAACCCCAGAGGTCCTCCCCACCATCGACCCCAGAGTTCCTTGCAGAAGCTGAGCTGCTTTCAGGAAACTGGGGGCCAAGTCAAGAGCTGCCGTCTCCCTTCCCCCTGACCGCCACACCTGTCCTTCTCCCCTCCTTCCGGCTGCCTGGAGAACCATGGGCAGAATCTCAAGGCTTCATGAGGATACGTTGCCTTTCATTAGTGATGGCGCCTCTCAGACTGTTCTTTGGGGATGCCAAGTGCATCCCCAACATAAAGATGCTTTTCGTTGCATTTGATATTTATTTTATATGAGAGTATAGTTGATTTACAACCCGTTCCAGTATTCTTGCCTGGAGAATCCCATGGACAGAGGAGCCTGACGTGTTACAGTCTGTAGGGTCGCAAAGAGCTGGACTCGACTGACATGATGGGCACGCACAGCACATGATTGACTTACAGTGTTGTGCTGGCTTCAAGTACGCAGCAAAGTGGTTGAGTTATACACACACATAGACTCATTCTTTGTCAGAGTTTTCCCCCCATATAAGGGACTTCCGTGGTGATTCGGACAGTAAAGAATCCACCTGCAGTGCAGGAGACCCCAGTTCGACCCCTGGGTCTGGAAGATCCCCTGGAGGAGGGCATGGCAACCCACTCCAGTACTCTTGTCTGGAGAATCCCATGGACAGAGGGGCCTGGCGGGCTACAGTCCACAGGTCGCAAATACTGAGTAGGGTTCCCTGTGCGACACAGTGGATCCTTGTGGATTATGTATTCTATTTATAGCAATGTGTATCTGTTAAACCCAAACTCCTGGTTCATCCCTCCCATCTTTCCGCTTTGTTAACCGTTAGTTTGTTTTTGAAGTCTGTGAGTCAAAGAGGCTTTTTGTTTCACGGAACAGATACAGACAATGCTAACTTCATAGTGACATCAATTTCAACGATTGCTTTGAAAACCTCTGGCGCTGAAATGCCTTGTTTCTGAGCTATTGACATGAACGCCTAGAAGCTGACAACATGAGTTCGCAGAATCTGAACACTCCCGATCTTCCCGTGGGGACCAGTGTGGGGGACCCACCTCCCCTAAGGTTTCCAGGAAGCGAGAGAGCCGTGTCCAGGGTGGCCGTGGGCCCTGCTCTGCCCTGTCCCTCTGCAGAGAGGTGTCAGGAAGGCCAGTGCGGTTGAACCACTGCCCGGCAGAGGGGCCTGCTTGTCGGTGCTTCCTGGCCCCCGGGTGCCTTCTGCCCTGGGCCTGGTGGCTTCCAATCTTGCTCTCTTGCTCCCAGGAATGTCTCACTAGGTATTTTGT
Source organism: Bos indicus (assembly GCF_029378745.1). Lineage (NCBI taxonomy): Eukaryota > Metazoa > Chordata > Mammalia > Artiodactyla > Bovidae > Bos > Bos indicus. The sequence continues at coordinate 118,729,927 of NC_091764.1, read as the reverse complement.
GGTCAGAGGCCCTCAGGGTACAAGCCTCCCTGAGCTCTTCCTGCAAGATGGCAGGTACACAGAGAACAAAGTCCACTAAGACACCGGGATGCTGGGAAAGGTTGAAGCCAGGAGAAGGGGCGACAGAGGACGAGATGGTTGGATGGCATCACCGACTCATTGGACATGAATGTGAGAAAACTCCAGGAGATGGTGAAGGACAGGGAAGCCTGGCGTGCTGCAGTTTATGGGGTCGCAGAGTCGGACACGCCTGAGCCACTGAGCAAAAGCAACGCAAAGACCCTTTGGAGGGTCCCAGGAGCTCCCAGCCCCCGGGTCCCTTGAACTTGTGGTGCTGACGGCCTTAAATAGACATGGGGGCACCAAGGAGCCCATGGGGACCCTGGTCACACTCACGCTCCCCTCACAGGTCCAGGACCTCACAGGTCCAGGCCTCAGAGAGTGCTCTCCCCTACAGCACTCAGCTGTGTCAGCCTCGGGTCACCGAGCCCGGGCACCGCCTTCTGGGCCCCACCCGGCTGTCCTGTTACCCCCTGAAGTCAGGACGCTGACGGCAGCCTGGGACCCCGAGGTGGGTGGGCGGCCATCTCCTGCATCCACAGCCCTGCAGACACGAGGCGACCCTCTTGTTCTGTTCTGGTGGCTGCATCTGTGGATCACAGACCCAGCGTCCTGACCTCCTGTGGGGTCTGAACCCAAATCCTGTCTGTTCATCAGCAGTCGTGTTTTGGAGAAATTCCAGATGAGCTAATTCGTGCTTCGTCTCCTCACCCGTTTCCTCTGCTGGAGAAACAAGAGGCTTGAAAAGCATATTTAACCAAATGGGGTTTTTTTTTTTTTCTCCCTCTTGGAGCTGTTGACGCTCTAGTCCTGCTGCAGGCACAGAACTTCCTATTTATATGACAAATAGGCCTGCTTCCAGCCACGGAAAAAACTTGCTTATTGACTCTCTCATCGTGTGGAAACAAATCACGTCCGAGCTGTGCTCAGGGCAGCGGGGAAGCTTTGGGTGATGCCTAAGGCGCTCTGACACCAGAGGAGGGGCCTCCACCTGGGCCCACCCCCCACCCCCTGGGACCCCTCAGGGACCTCCACTTTGTGGCTTATGCAGGTCACCTGTGGGCCCAACGCTGGAGAGCAGAGGTCAAAGCCAGTGAGAGCTGCATGTCAGAGCCTTGTCCTGGGATGCCCTGGGTACCCACATGTGGGGAAGATACCTGATCTCACTGAGGTCAGTTTCTGACCAAGCAGGGCCCTGTGGGAATCCTGGGTGCAGAAGTCCTTCTGTGTCCTGTTTCTTGTTTGTAGGAAATCAGCTTCAGCCTCCAAGACATTCCCTGAGTTCCAAAGAGCAGATTCCCAACAGATACTAATCAGGAAGTGGGGTGGATACAGAGACAAGGGAGGAGCAGCTGAGAAGCAAGAGTTTGGGTCAGGTCCTGGCTCCCCATCAAGGGATCAATCAGTTCAGTTCAGTCACTCAGTCCTGTCTGACTCTGTGACCCCATGGACTGCAGCACGCCAGGCCTCCTTGTCCATCACCAACTCCCGGAGTTTACTCAAACTCATGTCCATTGAGTTTGTGATGCCATCCAACCACCTCATCCTCTGTCTCATCCCCTTCTCCTCCTGCCTTCAATCTTTCCCAACATCAGGGTCTTTTCAAATGAGTCATCTCTTCACAGCAGGTGGCCAAAGTATCAGAGCTTCAGCTTCAGCATCAGTCCTTCCAATGAATATTTAGGGTTGATTTCCTTTAGGATGCACTGGTTGGATCTCCTTGCAATCCAAGGGACTCTCAAGAGTCTTCTCCAACACCACATCCAACACCTTCAAGGGATACACACAACAATACCTTTGAGCTCTGCTGCAGAAGTAAAACCCCCAGGAAACGGAAGATGTTAGCATCCCTCATCCCAGAAATCGCAGTTTGGTGACCTGAAGATGCCCAGCAGGAGGCCAGGTGAGGCCAGATGAAGGGAAGGTGGGTCTGGACGCTCCTCAGCGAGCCCGCCCTGAACCCGTGCTACAGACCTGCTCACCAGACCCTCCCAGATCGAGACCTACGGTTTTTAGGGCACGAGCCCACTGTGGCCCCTTCGCTTGCAAATCAATGAAGCTATTCCTTTCTCTTTCACCCAGAACTCGTGTCTGAGATTCCATTTGGCGCCAGTGCAGAGAGCCCGTGTTTGGGGCACCATTTCCTCTGTGTAATGTGGGAAATTCTTTCTCATCCCGGAGCCAGGAGGAAGTGAGAGAGAACGAAACATGCGACTCCCGAGCAGGACGGTCACTCAGAAACGGTGGCAGGACAAGCTCAGATGCCCTCAGAAGGCTGGGTCAAGGGCATTCATTTTACTTCCCCCTGTTCCAGGAATGTCTGAGGCCTTTGAGGGACACGGGGAAGCTCTAGGGCAGGGGGTCTGTGGACAACGTCTCCCTGGAAGACGTGTCCTTGGGCGGCTCAGGCCCCGAAGGCCACCGCTGTTCATTTTTCCATTTGTGAAATGAGACTGGTGACCCTGCTCTCGGAGAAGTCTGGAGATGAGGGATAGGTCTGCAGAGGCTCCGGGCTTCCCAGGAGGCACAGTGGTAAAGAACCCACCTGCCAATGCAGGAGACACAGGGTCGATCCCTGGGTCAAGAAGATCCCCTGGAGGAGGGAATGGTTACCCACTCCAGTATTGCCTGGGATATCTCATGGACAGAAGAGCCCGGCTGGCTGCAGTCCATGGGGTCACAGAGTTGGACAGGACTTAGCAACTAAACAGCAACTGCAGAGCCTCTGGGCCAGGCAGCCCCGACCATGGTTACCCTGTCATACTCGTGGGGGGACCAGGATGCAAACAGTGGAAACCGCAGAGCTCAGCTCAGCCCGAACCCCACTGCCTTCCCAGCTCTCTGCCTGATCATCGCCACCCGGGTACCGGGACCACTCCGGGCAGTCCCAGGCATCCTGGTCTCGCCCACTGGGACCCTAGGCTATCAGCGAGGTTTCCAGGGGCTTCCAGCTCTGGGGAGACCAGTTGTGTCTAAGGAACTATTCCTTTCCAGGACCACACAGAGCAGGGAGCCAACACCAGGGTTCCCCGAGTTCGTGAGAAAAGATAACCTTTCCTGAGAGGGATAGCAGTTGGCTGATGGTGGGTGATGGGGAGCTGTCTGTCTCTGAGATAAACTGGTCCCCCTGCAGGCGACGGCCTGACCCTCCCACCCCCACACACCTGTGCTTCCACGTATCGGGGCGGGGCAAGCCGACCTGCAGTGTCCACCGCCCTCCTCCCGCTCAGCATCCCGGGGAGCCCTCTGGGGCCTTGAACTCCAAATCCCCCGGGGCCCCAGGAAGCCCCAAGCAGACAGGAGCCTGGGGTCAGGGGCTGTGAAGACCTTAATTTAAATGTAGATTTTGACTTTCTGCTCTTGCCTAGTTTGGAATACTAATTAGAGCAAGTGCTAGGATAATTTAAAACGCCGCACAATTGCAGATTTGACATTTTCTCTCTCCCCACCACCTGCCCCCCCTGCCTCCCGCCCTTTCTGTTTTGGGTTGAAAGGATTTTTTCTCCTTCTGTCCAGTTGAGAGGCTAAGGTAAAACTCAAACCGCTCCTTTCAAAAACTCTGAAATCCAACACCATAGGACTCTCCGGAAAGGTTCAGTGTCCTCAAGGTCTCTGTTCCCAGATTTCACAGAGCCTGGGTGAGCCCACCACCCTTCCTGGCAACTTGAAAGCGGGCAGCACTGGCGCTTGGAGGACCCCAGGATGCTCAGGAAACAGCTGCCAGTAGATACACGAGATGCAACGAGAGGTGTCTGTTTACTGAAGACAGAGTAAGGGAAAAGAGGATGTCAGCCAACAGCGGGGCCAGCACGGACCCTCCCCCGCCCGTCTCTCCCTCCTTAGTCCCACTCGAGAAGAAGACCCCTTTGCTTTCCTACCCCACGCCCTCCATGTCTCATGTAGCTAAGTGCTCCCCTGTCAGTGAGCTACTTTTAAGCCTGTACCTCTTCACTGATTTTGAAGGCATCTTGGCCACCACGTAGGCTGTGAAGTCAGGATTCCCTGAATTTTGCTCTAAAGACCGATCATCCACCTCCCTTTGTGAAGGAGCCATCGTCCCCGTGTGGCTTTGCGTCCTTTCCACCTCCCGTGTCAAGCAGGTGGCTCTGAGAGTGGCAGGTGCTCTCCCGTGAATGTTGCCTGTTCTCCGAGGTTCACGCTTTATCTATTGCCGGTCCGAGGTGAATGCAGGTTGGTATCTGGTAGACAAGCTCCCTCTTGCTGGTCTCTGTTTATGTACTTAAAATATTAGAGTGTTCTTTTTTATCCCCAATTAATGTAGGAATAATCTTATCACATTCTCAGGATAATCTCTATGGAGGTTTTTTTTATAAAATATGCAAATGAATGTAGAACTAATAATAGCCACTGTTTTCTTCTGATTCCATGGCTGTTTCGTCACGTCTCCTTTATTCCTTTCAATGCAGCTGTGTTCCTTCCTTCACCCAAGAACTGCCAACTTCCAATCACTATGTTCGTCTCTGCTCTTAGGAATATCTTGTTTTCTCTGGCCTTTATCTAACTTCATTAGGGGATTTGCCATAACAAGGGATCAAAAAGATGCCTCAGCGTTCATCGCAGCACTGTTTACAATAGATGGAACATGGAAGTAACCTAGCTGTCCATCAACAGACGAGTGGATAAGGAAGCTGTGGTGCATTCACACAGTGGGCTATTACTCAGTCATAAAAGGAGCACATTCGAGTCAGTTAACCTAGAGCGTATGGTACAGAGTGAAGTAAGTCAGAAAGAGGAAGACAGTATCACATCTTAACACATTTATATGGCACCTAGAAAGATGGTACAGACGATCCTGTGTGCAGGGGAGCAAAGGAGACACTGACATAAAGAACAGACTTGTGGGCACAGTGGGGCAAGGAGAGGGCGGCAGGATCTGGGAGAACAGCTCTGAAGCATGCACATTCCCACGGGCAAGACAGACCGCCAGTGGGAGTTCAGGATATGATGCGGGAACCCAAAGCTGGTGCTCTGTGGCAACCTGGAAGATGGGGTGGGCAGGGAGTGGGGGGGGGATTCAAGAGGGCGGGGACACACGGATGCCAGTGGCCGATTCATGTTAACGTGTGGCAAAAACCATCGCAGTATTGTAAAGCAATCATCCTCTACTTAAAAAAAGAGAAAAACTAAAAACAAAGAGGCCAAGCTGTGTTCAAATGGGAGCTGAGACCTGGGCTTTGTAGGGGAAGGGGGCTTCTGGGTTGGGTGCAGCCTTCTGGATCCTCCATCTCTGCTGCTTCTGATTCGGTCCACTTTGCCTCCCCAGGGGGTCAGCACCGGCTGCAGGAGGATGCACGGAGTGGGGTTTGCAGGTGAGTTCCCACAGATGTCCCCCTGGGACCATGTCCCAATCATGGACCCCGAAGCCCATGGGAAGGGCTTTGACTCAACCTGGGATGTGGGTCTGGGTGGCCCCTCTAGACACGTGATGGCTTCACAGTGGGGAGTGTGCCCTCGGAGAAGGCAATGGCAGCCCACTCCAGTACTCTCACCTGGAAAATCCCGTGGACGGAGGAGCCTGGTAGGCTACAGTCCGTGGGGTCGCTAACAGTCAGACACGACTGAGTGACTTCACTTTCACTTTTCACTTTCATGCATTGGAGAAGGAAATGGCAACCCACTCCAGTGTTCTTGCCTGGAGAATCCCAGGGACGGGGGAGCCTGGTGGGCTGCCGTCTTTGGGGTCGCACACAGTCGGACACGACTGAAGCGACTCAGCAGCAGCAGCAGCAGCAGCCACAGCATCTGAAAAAACGGAAACAAGGGCCATCAAGTAGAAGAGGTGAACCGTGGGGTGGGAGACGGAGGGCACCAGGAGTGCGCTGCTCCTGGGGGTCCTGACACCCCGGGGGTCAGCGGGCGGGGCTGGGCTTATGATGGGGGAGGGCACACAGGCCGCTCACTTCTCGCCTGGCTCCTGACCCTGCGCGGCTGCAGGGGTGGGGTGCAGGAGGGGCAGGAGGGGCAGGAGGGGCAGGCCCCCGGCGGGCTCTCCTGCTGGTGGAAATGAAGGACCCACGTGCAGACACAGACGCCCTCGCGTCAGCAGGAGGAGAGGAGCTGTGAGCCGTGAAAGCCAGGGTGCGTGGCCCCCCAGATGGCGATACCCTCTCACCACCCAGCCACTCGGAGTCAGAGCATCACCTCCTAACCAGAGGGACGTCTAGGGGCCCGGGATCCCAGTCAGGGGGCTTGACCCACCAGACGGGAGGTGAGTCAGGCTGGGAGTACCACACGCCCACCCCCCAACAGCCCCCGCTCCAGCACACAGTTTGCACCCTGCCTGCTCTGGAGGGTTTATACATTAATCCATTTAACCCTTGAGATAACCCTGAAGAGCAGGAACCATCACCTGCCCCCACTGTACAGATGAGAAAGCTGAGGCCAAGCACAGTCAAGCCACTTACCCAAGTCCACCCACCGGAGGAGTAGGCAGACCACTGTCTCCAACCCAGATGTCTACTTTTTAAAATGTCCTAAGAGACGTCTTAAAAAGTTCCAGAAAAACATCCATCTATTTCTGCTTTATTGACTATGCCAAAGCCTTTGACTGTGTGGATCACAACAAACTGGAAAATTCCACAAGAGGTGGGAATACCAGACCCCCTGACCTGCCTCTTGAGAAACCTGTATGCAGGTCAGGAAGCAACAGTTATAACTGGACATGGAACAACAGACTGGTTCCAAATAGGGAAAGGAATACGTCAAGGCTGTATACTGTCACCCTGCTTATTTAACTTCTATGCAGAGTACATCATGAGAGACGCTGGGCTGGATGAAGCACAAGCTGGAATCAAGATTGCTGGGAGAAATATCAGTTACCTCAGATATGCAGATGACACCACCACCCTTATGGCAGAAAGTGAAGAGGAACTAAAGAGCCTCTTGAAAGTGAAAGAGGAGAGTGAAAAAGTTGGCTTAAAGCTCAACATTCAGAAAACTAAGGTCACGGCATCCGGTCCCATCACTTCTTGGCAAATAGATGGAGATACAGTGGAAACAGTGGCTAACTTTATTTTTGGGGGGGCTCTGAAATCACTGTGGATGGTAACTGCAGCCATGAAATTAAAAGATGCTTACTCTTTGGAAGGAAGGCTATGACCAACCTAGACAGCATATTAAAAAACAGAGAAACTACTTTGCCAACAAAGGCCCGTTTAGTCAAGGCTATGGTTTTTCCAGTAGTCATGTATGGATGTAAGAATTGGACTATAAAGAAAGCTGAGTGCAGAAGAATGATGCTTTTGAATTGCTGTGTTGGAGAAGACTCTTGAGACTCCCATGGACTCCAAGGAGATCCAACCAGTCCATCCTAAAGGAGATCAGTCCTGGGTGTTCATTGGAAGGACTGATGTTGAAGCTGAAACTCCAATACTTTGGCCACCTGATGCAAAGGGCTGACTCATTGGAAAAGACCCTGATGCTGGGAAAGATTGAGGGCAGGAGGAGAAGGGGACGACAGAGGATGAGATGGTTGGATGGCATCACCAACTCAATGGACACGAGTGTGGGTAAACTCCGGGAGTTGGTGATGGACAGGGAGGCCTGGCGTGCTGCACTTTATGGGGTAGCAAAGAGTTGGACACGACAGAGCGACTGAACTGAACTGAAATGTCCTAAGAAATAGGTCCTTTACAGACATCTTGAGTCTTTTATTTTTCATGCTTCTAAGGAAATGATCTGCGTTTCTGGATGTTAGCGTATTCAAAAGTGTTCTGTGCAGGGCTCCTGTGTACAGGGGGCTTTGCTCCTCAAGGGTCCACAGCTGTGACTATGGCAGGGTTTTATCCCAAGGATCTTTCTGTCTTGTGGGAAGGACAGAGGCATGTCCAGGGCCTGGAGTGCAGCCTAGGAAAAAGTGTGACCTTGGCGCACGGCAGGAGTCCTCGGGGGACCTGCCTCAGCTTTGGGGACAGAGAAAGTGCCCTGGGAGATGGATCTCAGGGAATTGCGTCCCTGCAGAGGGGCCTGGCCGGCACAGGGGCGAAAGGGGCGCTGGGAGAACTCGGGAGGTGAAGCAGGGGGCAGTGAGGGCGGGGAGGGGGCAGGCACCCTTTCCAGGGGCCACGCTTTACCCCTGATGCTGAGGACGGCATGGCCTCTCTCCCACCCCCGGCCTTTTACACGAGGAGACCGAGCTTCACCTCGGAAGGCCGTGCTGGCCTCACCCAGGCGCTTGTCACAGACACTGTTTACTGTCTCTGTTTGCTTTTAGGATAAATTCTAAATCCAATGAGCCAGAGTGCCCCGTGCAATTCCTGCTTTTGAAACTTGGTTGGCATGTTTGTAGTGTCAGTGAAGAATGTTTTGTAGCGCCCATGAATTGTTGGAAATAATACAAACCCTATCTCTTTCTGGTATTATTTTCTTTATGATTGCATTATTCCAATTATTCTCAGCTACCTCAACTTTCTCCATTCTGTATCCTGAAGAGTGAGAGAGAGATTCAAGAAATTCAGCAGGTCTTTACTAAATGCTCGCTGTTTCTTCCATTTCCTTCAGATCTTTCCAGGAGTTGCAGACTCATTTTCATCTATTTCACCCGGCCTGTGTGGGATTACAATACAGCCACAGCGTAGAATTAAGATATTAACACGGTGCATTGACACCTTATTCCACTTAATTCTATTTAAATTGAAATACGCAGCATTAAAAATCAACATGGCCAAAGCCGTGTTTTTTTGCTTTCGTCCAATAACTCTTGGAGGATAACAAATGATGACATCCTGATGCTGCTGTGGGTCATGTGTGCGTGGGGTGACTCCTGACGCCAGATGCCCAGGTGCAGGGACTGTCCTGTCCAAGATGCCCTCGCCTCAGACGGCAGCTGCAATATTGGTGCCTAGGCCTCAATTCTGCAATCTGGGGAGGGGTTCTCCACGGACTTCCTTGGGTTTGATAGTTCTTAGAACTCACAGAAGTGCTAATACCTGTGCTTTTCGTTTTATTATATCATAAGGAGATCAAACCAGTCAGTCCTAAAGGAAATCAACTCTGAATATTCATCGGAAGAATTGATGCTGAAGCTCCAGTACTTTGGCCACCTGATGCAAAGAACCAACTCATTGGAAAAGCCCCTGATGCTAGGAAAGATTGAGGGCAGGAGAAGAAGGGGACAGCAAAGGATGAGATGGTTGGATGGCATCACTGACTCGATGGACACGCGTCTGAGCAAGCTCCGGGAGTTGGTGATGGACAGGGAGGCCTGGCGTGCGGCCGTCCATGGGGTCACGAGGAGTCGGACACAGCTGAGCAACTGAATAATAACAACATAGTTTTATTACAGCAAAGGGACACCAGTGAGAACCAGTCAAAGCAGGGATGCTCAGCAGTCTGGGAGGGTCCCATGAATGAAGCTTCTGTGGTTCCCAGAGTCACATTCCCCTCTAGCTACATCCTGGGTGACAGCACACGGAACTTCGCCAACCAGGGAAGCTCATCAGAGCCGCAGTGTCCGGAGTTTTGACGGGGATTTCATCATGCAGGTCAGGTTGACCGCATCACCAGCCGGTCATCAGTCTCCAGCCCATCCCTTCCCCGAGGTGGAGGATGGGGAGTGGCTGATACCTGTGGCTCAAAGCCCCAGCCCTCGTCCCTGTGTCGAGTGTCTCTGGTGAGGCCAGCCCTGTCCTACACCACCTCTGTCACACAGGCCACCTCTGGGCCCAGAGGCATCGACTCATGAAGGCCAGCTCAGATGTGGTCCACGGTCCCTCACGAGTAACACAGGTGCTCTCCCATTCTGGAAATCCCAAAGATTTAGAGATTCCCTCCAGGAAGAGGGGACAAAGTCCAGCTGCAATCTCTATCATACGGAATGTTGCCAATTTCTTCCTTCTGTTTGAGCCTGAGTTTGGAGGTTGGGTCTGTCTCTTATAAGAGAGGGGCTTAACAGTAAGGAATTTACCTGTAATGCAGGAGACCCAGGCTTGATCCCTGGGTCGGGAAGATTCCCTGGAGGAGAGCATGGCTACCCACTCCAGTATTCTTGCCTGGAGAATCCCAAGGACAGAGGAGCCTGGCAGTCTAGAGTCTATAGGGTCACAAAGAGCTGGACGTGACTGAAGCTATTGAGCACTTGGAGGAGGTGAAGCCTTTTGCATTCCTGCTGCCCCTGAGGTCTCCAGTTTCCACTCAGCATCTGTCTTGTGCTGCCTCGGGTGGGAGGGGCCGTGTGTGGTGTGGACGGTGGGTATGGAGTCTTTGTCCCCTTGCCGACCACAGGCGAGAGGCAGAATCTCCCTCCCAGATCCCCAGTGTTCTGAGTCTTCCTCTCTCTACTCTGCTCCTCTCATTTTGTTGTTATTCTGGAAATTTCCACCCTGAATATCATAGGCGGCTGCGGTCTGTGGTGGGAGAAGGGAGGATGGTGGGGAGTGTGTATTTCGGCTCTGTCACTAACCAGCAATGTGTGTGTGTGCACGCATGTGTGCATGTGTGGGAGGTGAGCCAGGGCATGTGTGCACGTGTGGGAGGTGAGCCAGGGCATGTGTGCATGTGTGGGAGGTGAGCCAGGGCGTGTGTGCACGTGTGGGAGGTGAGCCAGGGCATGTGTGTACACATGTGGGAGGTGAGCCAGGGCATGTGTGCACGTGTGTGCATGTGTGGGAGGTGAGCCAGGGCATGTGTGTACATGTGTGGGAGGTGAGCCAGGGCATGTGTGCACGTGTGTGCATGTGTGGGAGGTGAGCCAGGGCATGTGTGCACGTGTGTGCACGTGTGGGAGGTGAGCCAGGGTGTGTGTGCACGTGTGTGCATGTGTGGGAGGTGAGCCAGGGCGTGTGTGCACGTGTGGGAGGTGAGCCAGGGCATTTGTACACGTGTATGCACATGTGGGAGGTGAGCCAGGGCGTGTGTGCATGTGTGGGAGGTGAGCCAGGGCGTGTGTACACGTGTGTGCATGTGTGGGAGGTGTGCCAGGGCATGTGTGTACACGTGTGGGAGGTGAGCTAGGGCATGTGTGCACGTGTGTGCATGTGTGGGAGTTGAGCCAGGGCATGTGTGCACGTGTGTGCACATGTGGGAGGTGAGCCAGGGTGTGTGTACACGTGTGTGCATGTGTGGGAGGTGAGCCAGGGCGTGTGTGCACATGTGGGAGGTGAGCCAGGGCGTGTGTGCACGTGTGGGAGGTGAGCCAGGGCATGTGTGCATGTGTGCACATGTGGGATGTAGCCTCTCTGCCCCTGCAGGTCTTTGGCCTCCTTCCCGGATGACATCTTGGCGGTCCCTCCCTGAGAGCCCGCTGTGCGCTGGGTTTCACTGTGGCGTCTGGTCCCCCGGCCTGCGTCCTCTGCCACAGACTCACGAGGTTGGAAATTGCGCAGGGTGACTCGGGGGGAGGCCTGGCCTGCACCCTACTTGTCCAGAGCATCCCACGTCTCCAGGGCATCCCAGATGTACAGGGAAGCCCCACCAGTTCAGGGCGCCCCACCTGTCCAGGGTGTTCCACCTGTCCAGGGCGTCCCATCTGTCCAGAGTATCCCACCTGTCCAGGGCGTCCCATCTGTCCAGGGAATCCCCACCTGTCCAGGGCGCCCCACCTGTACAGAGTATCCCACCTGTCTAGGGTATCCCACCTGTCCAGAGTATCCCACCTGCCCAGAGTGTCCCACCTGTCCAGGGCGTTCCACCTGTCCAGGGTGTCCCAGCTGTCCAGGGTGCCCCACCTGTCCAGGGCAGCTCCCCCTAGCCTGTAAGAGGCAGCCTTCCCTGGCACACACAATTCAATGTTCCCCGAGGCTCCAGAGCTCCTGAGGTCTGAGCTGAAGGCTCTCCGGGGGCAGCCGGGAAGATTCCCCTCGTGTGCCCCCACTCCCACGCAGGCATCTCCCCTCTGCTCACCGCCGCCCCCTTCAGCCTTGGACATGCAGGGCTCTGATCACAGGTGCCCTCAGACACGGCCTGTAAATGTCCCCTGTTCTCAGCACAGCTGAGCCAGCCTGGAATTTTCCAAAACGACTTTGCTGAGATCTGAGGGAAAACAAGAAAAAACTGCACAGCGCAGGCTGTGCATAAATAGACCTGCTCCCAGCTCTGCGCGGCCGGGCTTCCGGGCCTCGGAGCCCCCGGGGCTGACTCCTGGGTGCCCACCTGGCACGGGCACCCCGCTTGCTCCCGGGGTTTGGGACAGGCACACACACCTACCCTCAGAAGGGGCAGGGTCTGCCGTCTTGGCCCTCTCTGTGAGCTGGGGGAGGCCTGGAGGCTCGTGCTCACTGTTTGGGGGATGGTGGGGGTCTGGGGGCTGACTGTCCCCTCCCCCTGCCTCAGGGACCACCTGCTACATCAAGAGCTGCCCTTTCCCTGGGGAGGGGCCTGCCAGGGCCCTGCAGTGCCAGCCGGGGTCGGGGGTGTGGGTCACTCCCTCCACCCCGGGCAGCCGGGCAGCAGGAGGAAGGGGTTCCCAGTGCAGGAGCCTGGGGCCCTGCCGTGTCCCCCTTTGCTCTGAGTCTTCCCAACACCCGCAGCTACCTCTGAGCAGGACGCCCGCCCCTTCCCAACTCCTCTGATGGAGACTAACGGGCCCAGCTTGGGTGGAGCCCCCCTCAGGGGTCACAGGGAGCCCAGCAGCCTCTGCTGGACCTGCAGCCCGCCCCCAGGCCGACCTGGGGGCTCTGAGCCCCCTGCTTGCTGCCCCCGAGGGGACGACGAGCCTGTCACAGGTGGACCAGCCTCACTGCCGGCGGCCTCATGCGAAGGCAGCGCCAGGGAGGAACAGGCCGCTCCCGAGAGGTCAGCCTGCCAGGGGTCAGGGTGGCTAGCCCTCGCCCCCACTGGGAGCTGCGTGGGGCTCCCGGCTCAGACAGCCCACTCCAAGGAGTCTAAGACAGCGAGCACTCGGCAGCCCCCCAGGGGTTTCCAGCCGAAGCCAGGTCCTCAAGAGCTGAGATGAGCAGAACAAGTCTTTTCTAAAAGAAGCCCCGTGAAGCAGCTCACCTTCGTCCATGCACCCGCCCACCCATCCATCTGTCCGTCTATCCGGTCTTATTTCTATCCTTACACAAACCCACCATGCGCAATCCTTCCCTCCCTTCCTTTCCCCTCTCCCCCCATCCATTCACCTTTCCCTCCGTCCACTCAGCCATCCACCACCCTTCCTTCTCCCTTCCACTCGCCCGCGTGGAAGCGGGCGCCATCTGCGCTTCCCTGCGTACACCCGTCCACTCATCCTCTCAGGACTCAAAGCTCCACCCGCACCCAGCACCTGGCCATGCCCCGCTCTCTCCACCTGCGTGTCCTTCCCTCCTCTACCCGCTCGCTTCTACTCCTCACCCATTCCTTGTCCTTCCTTCCCTCCACCGCCCGTATTTACCTTGATGACCTCTCTCTGCCGACCCTACTATGGACACTAAGGCTGACTGGCAGGAGGTGCCTGAGATTCCAGTATTAGATTGCTGTGACTCTTGCTAAAATTTCTTTCTTTTTTTCCTTAAAAAAAAAAAATCAGTTTATTAATGCTTTCAAGTTGATTATGTGCAAAATGATCCACATTGTCAGAAACCTATTAAATACTATTTTTTGAAAAAGAAAGACATTTCTCAGTTTAATTGCACTGTTTAGTATGGTTTTCAGTGCAAATTGCTAAAATTTCTGATCTTCTCTTAAAAGGAAATGCTTCCAACAGAGGATTTCAGGATGATTACATTTTAGAGGGTAAAACTGACACCCTGCACGGCCTCCTTAATGGTTACCCAGAGCTCCTGGTCTCCAGGGAGCCTCCAGGGACGCGGGGTGCAGGCGGACAGTGTCCAGCCTGCCCTTGGAAAGAGCGTGATTGATCTACAGCAGTCCTGCTCATTTCAGCTCTCCCGGCCACGGGTTGGTCTTTGCAGGGCGTAATGCCTTGTTCTGGCTGAGACGTGGGAGGAAGTGTGTGGGGGGTTCTTCCCTTCTGGAATAAAGACAGAGCAGCCTGAGAAGAAAGGCTTTGTCTGTCCTTCTCCCTGAAGGACGTCACGCCTGGAGGCACAGAGCCTCTTGCAAATACCTGCTGCCGACAAGACGCTGACGGGGGTGAGCTTGGGGGGCACTGTCACCCCGAGCCGCTGTGCCAGCCTGGACTGCCCACCGCAGGGTCTCAAACTGCCCTATTTGTTTAAGACAGTTGAACAGGCTTTCTGTTATTTGACCTGAACCACTTCCTAAAAGATACAGAGGACGGAAGGAGGGCCAGGGGGCACCTTTGCCACTGAAGTGCGGCATTTTGCTAACTTCTGCAGAAGAAGGCTAACAGTGGGGTGAGGGATTGGGGCCTTTGCCCCACGGGGGGGGGGGGGGCGTTGGTGAAACTGGGGGTGTTCAGCACCTAAAAGAAGCCATCACCGCACTGTGCAGACAGCGCAGGCCGCACTGTGCAGACAGCGCAGGCTTCAGAGCCAAACAGACTGAGTCGGCGTCAGCGGCTCCTCCCGGTGGGATCCTGGGCGACTTGATTGTTGTTATTGTTGTTCAGTCGCTTAGTCGTGCCCGACTCTTTGCCACTCCATGGACTGCAGCACACCAGACTTCCCTGTCCTTCACCATCTCCCGGAGCTTGCTCAAACTCATGTCCATCGAGGTGGTGATCCCACCCAAGCATCTCATCCTCTGTCATCCCCTTCTCCTCCTGTCTTCAATCTTTCCCAGCATCAGGGTCTTTCCTAATGAGTCGGTTCTTTGCATCAGGTGGCCCAAGTACTGGAGTTTCAGCTTCAGCACCCGTCCATCCAATGAACATTCAGGATTGATTTCCTTTAGGATTGACTGGTTTGATCTCCTTGCTGGGCGAGCTGATTATTTCTCCAAATCCAGCTTCTTCATCTCTAAATGGGAGTGACTGTGCTTTGACCCAAATAAAACACTTGACAAGCAGTGGGTGCCTCTGAGGAGGCAGTTTTCCTCTCCTAAGGCCACGGAGGTGGTGGGGGGCACCAGGGAGAGGATGGCCACTTTCAGACACACAGGACCCGTCCCCTTGGTGAGGACGTGGGAGCAAGTCTGTTCTGCGCGGCTGACTGTGGGGAAGAGATGCGGCTCTGACAGATGGCTGTGTCCAGACAGCAGGTTCTGATTAATATAAAAGAATGCTGTGACTTTCGGAACAGTTCAGATGTGCTGGGCTGCCAGCAGGCTCCCAGTCCACGGGCATCTTGGAGCAGAAAGAGGCTGTCCACTTGTCTGGACTCATCTGGAGGCTTCCTGGATGGGGGGTGGGAGGAGAAGTTTGGCTTTAGTGAAGGCCGAGGTCCACGCAGCCCCAGGAGGCCAGGATGCTGGGTGGAGGGAAGACAGCAGACGGTCCTAGATGCCCCCCGCTGCAGACCGTGGTCCACACCCCGGGACAGAGTCTGGAGAGGAAGTCCTCACTGCTTGAGGAGCCCAAGCCCCTGCTGAGATGTGCACTTGTCTTCCCTCTGGATTCCCCCCCAGCTCCACTTCCAACCTCCACGCTCCAGACAAAAGAAAACGAGGATCCCCAACGGCCCAGCAGACCAGGGACCCCTTAGGGTTCTCCACGGAACTCACCACAAGCACTTCCGCACAGGAAAGAAGCAATGTTTCCAGGGCTCTGTGCCACCCCATCAGGGCAGGGCCCACGGCCACCCCATCAGGGCGAGACCCACGGCCACCCCATTAGGACGAGACCCACGGCCACCCCATCAGGACGAGACCCACGGCCACCCCATCATGGCAGGACCCATGGCCACCCCATCAGGACGAGACCTAAGATCATCCCATCAGGACGAGACCCACAGCTACCCCATCAGGACAAGACCTAAGACCATCCCATCAGGACAGGACCCACAACCACCCCATCAGGACGAGATCTACAGCCACCCCATCAGGGCAGGACCCACAGCCACCCCCTCAGGACGAGACCTAAGATCATCCCATCAGGATGAGACACACAGCTACCCCATCAGGACAAGACCTAAGACCATCCCATCAGGACAGGACCCACAGCCACCCCATCAGGACGAGACCTAAGACCATCCCATCAGGACAGGACCCACAACCACCCCATCAGGACGAGACCTACGGCCACCCCATCAGAGCGGGACCCGTGGCCTCTTTGTCCTATGGGTGGATATACAGGGCAGGCAACAGCGTCTGCTTTGGCAAACGGATCCAGGCTCTGGTGAAGAAGCTCTCAAAGCCCAGAAATACAATCCCAGTTTCTGTTTTCATCCCCCAAAGCCTTATTATTTTAAGTAAACCATATAATTGGATTAAACCCATAGCAAATAGTCATCAGCACCTTTTGATTTCTAACAGGTTCATTTGGGCTTCACAGATGTTCAGGTGGTTAGCAACACTCTTCCCCTTCTGAGTGGCTCTGAGGCTCCTGGTGCAGAAGGCCCTTGAATAGGCCTGCGTGTGGGGCTTGTGGTCAGGACACCACTCAGGCTGTTGCAGGGTTTATTTTTCCTTTCTCATCAGAGGGAAGACAGACTGAAACCACAATCACAGAAAACTAACCAGTCTGATCACATGGACCACAGCCTCTTCTAACTCAATGAAACAACAAGTCATGTTGTGTAGGGCCACCCAAGATGGACGGGTCACGGTGGAGAGTTCTGACAAAATGTGGTCCACTGGAAAAGGGAATGGCAAACCACTTCAGTATTCTTGCCTTGAGAACCCCATGAACAGTATGAAAAGGCAAAAAGATAGGACACAGAAAGATGAACTCCTCAGGTCTGTAGGTGCCCAATAAGTTACTGGAAAAGAGTGGAGAAATAACTCCAGAAAGAATGAAGAGGCTTAGCCAAAATGAAAACATCACCCAGCTGTGGATGTGACTGGTGATGGAAGTAAAGTCCAATGCAGTAAAGAGCAATACTGCATAGGAACCTGGAATGTTAGGTCCATAAATCAAGGTAAATTGGAAGTGGTCAAACAGGAGACGGCAAGAGTATCAGTCGCTCAGTCGTGTCCGACTCTTTGCGACCCCATGAATCGCAGCACGCCAGGCCTCCCTGTCCATCACCAACTCCCAGAGTTCACTGAGACTCACATCCATCGAGTCAGTGATGCCATCCAGCCATCTTATCCTCTGTCGTCCCCTTCTCCTCCTGCCCCCAATCCCTCCCAGCATCAGAGTCTTTTCCAATGAGTCAACACTTCCATAAGGTGGCCAAAGTACTGGAGTTTCAGCTTTAGTATCATTCCTTCCAAAGAAATCCCAGGGCTGATCTCCTTTAGAATGAACTGGTTGGATCTCCTTTCAGTCCAAGGGACTCTTAAGAGTCTTCTCCAACACCACAGTTCAAAAGCATCAATTCTTCGGTGCTCAGCCTTCTTCACAGTCCAACTCTCACATCCATACATGACCACAGGGAAAACCATAGCCTTGACTAGATGAACCTTTGTTGGCAAAGTAATGTCTCTGCTTTTGAATATGCTATCTAGGTTGGTCATATCTTTGCTTCCAAGGAGTAAGCGTCTTTTAATTTCATGGCTGCAGTCACCATCTGCAGTGATTTTGGATCCCAGAAAAATAAAGTCTGACACTGTTTCCACTGTTTCCCCATCTATTTCCCATGAAGTGCTGGGACCGGATGCCATGATCTTAATTTTCTGAATGTTGAGCTTTAAGCCAACTCTTTCACTCTCCACTTTCACTTTCATCAAGAGGCTTTTGAGTTCCTCTTCACTTTCTGCCATAAGGGTGGTGTCATCTGCATATCTGAGGTTATTGATATTTCTCCCGGCAATCTTGATTCCAGCTTGTGTTTCTTCCAGTCCAGCATTTCTCATGATGTACTCTGCATATCAGTTAAATGAGCAGGGTGACAATATACAGCCTTGACGAACTCCTTTTCCTATTTGGAACCAGTCTGTTGTTCCATGTCCAGTTCTAACTGTTGCTTCCTGACCTGCATACAAATTTCTCAAGAGGCAGCTCAGGTGTTCTGGTATTCCCATCTCTTTCAGAATTTTCCACAGTTTATTGGGATCCACACAGTCAAAGGCTTTGGCATAGTCAATAAAGCAGAAATAGATCTTTTTCTGAAACTCTCTTGCTTTTTCCATGATCCAGTGGATGTTGGCAATTTGATCTCTGGTTCCTCTGCCTTTTCTAAAACCAGCTTGAACATCTGGAAGTTCATGGTTCACATATTGCTGAAGCCTGGCTTGGAGAATTTTGAGCATTACTTTACTAGTGTGTGAGATGAGTGCAATTGTGCGGTAGTTTGAGCATTCTTTGGCATTACCTGTCTTTGGGATTGGAATGAAAACTGACCTTTTCCAGTCCTGTGGCCACTGCTGAGTTTTCCAAATTTGCTGGCATATTGAGTGCAGCACTTTCACAGCATCATCTTTCAGGATTTGGAAGAGCTCAGCTGGAATTCCATCACCTCCACTAGCTTTGTTCGTAGTGATGCTTTCTAAGGCCCACTTGACTTCACATTCTAGGATGTCTGGCTCTAGGTCAGTGATCACACCATCGTGATCATCTTGGTCATGAAGATCTTTTTTGTACAGTTCTTCTGTGTATTCTTGCCATCTCTTCTTAATATCTTCTGCTTCTGTTAGGTCCATACCATTTCTGTCCTTTATCGAGCTCATCTTTGCATGAAATGTTCCTTTGGTATCTCTGATTTTCTTGAAGAGATCCCTAGTCTTTCCCATTCTGTTGTTTTCCTCTATTTCTTTGCATTGATCGCGGAAGAAGGCTTTCTTATCTCTTCTTGCTATTCTTTGGAACTCTGCATTCAGATGCTTATATCTTTCCTTTTCTCCTTTGCTTTTCGCTTCTCTTCTTTTCACAGCTATTTGTAAGGCCTCCCCAGACAGCCATTTTTCTTTTTTGCATTTCTTTTCCATGGGGATGGTCTTGCTCCCTGTCTCCTGTACAATGTCACGAACCTCTGTCCATAGTTCATCAGGCATTCTATCTATCAGATATAGGCCCTTAAATCTATTTCTCACTCTCACTGTATAATCATAAGGGATTTGATTTAGGCCATACCTGAATGGTCTAGTGGTTTTCCCTACTTTCTTCAATTTCAGTCTGAATTTGACAATAAGGAGTTCATGGTCTGAGCCACAGTCAGCTCCTGGTCTTGTTTTTGCTGACTGTATAGAGCTTCTCCATCTTTGGCTGCAAAGAATATAATCAATCTGATTTCGGTGTTGACCATCTGGTGATGTCCATGTATAGAGTCTTCTCTTGTGTTGTTGGAAGAGGGTGTTTGTTATGACCAGTGCATTTTCTTGGCAAAACTCTATCAGTCTTTGCCCTGCTTCATTCCATATTCCAAGGCCAAATTTGCCTGTTACTCCAGGTGTTTCTTGACTTCCTACTTTTGCATTCCAGTCCCCTATAATGAAAAGGACATCTTTTTTGGGTGTTAGTTCTAAAAGGTCTTGTAGGTCTTCATAGAACTGTTCAACTTCAGCTTCTTCAGCGTTACTGATTGGGGCATAGACTTGGATTACTGTGATATTGAATGGTTTGCCTTGGAAATGGACAGAGATGATTCTGTAGTTTTTGAGATTGCATCCAAGTCCTGCATTTCAGACTCTTTTGTTGACCATGATGGCTACTCCATTTCTTCTGAGGGATTCCTGCCCGCAGTAGTAGATATAATGGTCATCTGAGTTAAATTCACCCATTCCAGTCCATTTGAGTTCGCTGATTCCTAGAATGTCGACGTTCACTCTTGCCATCTCTTGTTTGACCACTTTCAATTTGCCTTGATTCATGGACCTGACATTCCAGGTTCCTATGCAATATTGCTCTTTACAGCATCGGACCTTGCTTCTATCACCAGTCACATCCACAGCTGGGTATTGTTTTTGCTTTGGCTCCATCCCTTCATTCTTTCTGGAGTTATTTCTCCACTGATCTCCAGTAGCATATTGGGCACCTACTGACCTGGGGAGTTTCTCTTTCAATATCCTATCATTTTGCTTTTTCATACTGTTCCTGGGGTTCTCAAGGCAAGAATAGTGAAGTGGTTTGCCATTCCCTTCTCCAGTGGACCACATTCTGTCAGACCTCTCCACCATGACCCGCCCATCTTGGGTTGCCCCACGGGCATGGCTTAGTTTTATTGACATCGACATTTTAGGAATCAGTAAACTAAAATGGACTGGAATGGGTGAATTTAACTCAGATGACCATTATATCTACTACTGCAGGCAGGAATCCCTTAGAAGAAACGGAGTAGCCCTAAGAGTCCAAATGCTGTACTTGGATGCAATCTCAAAAATTACAGAATGATCTGTTTGCGTTCAAGGCAAACCATTCATTTTCACAGTAATCCAATATGCCCCAACCACCAGTACTTAAGAAGCTGAAGTTGAACAGCTCTATGAAAACCTATGAGACCTTCTAGAACTAACACCAAAAAAAGATGTCCTTTTCATCTTAGGGGACTGGAATGCAAAAGTAGGAAGTCAAGAGGTCCCTGGAGTAACAGGCAAGTTTGGTCTTGGAGTACAGAATGAAGCATGGCAAAGTCTAATAGAGTTTTGCCAAGAGAACACACTGGTCATAACAAATACCCTCTTCCAACAACACAAGAGAAGACTCTACACATGGACATCACCAGATGGTCAACACCAAAATCATATTGATATATTATTTGCAGCCAAAGATGGAGAAGCTCTAGACAGTCAGCACACACACACACACACAAAGACCAGGAGCTGACTGTGACTCAGATCATAAATTCCTTATTGCAAAATTCAGACTTAAATTGAAAAAAAAATAGAGAAAACCACTAGACCATTCAGGTATGACCTAAATCAAATCCCTTATGACTATACAGTGGAAGTGAGAAATAGATTCAAGGGATGTTATCTGATAGACAGATGCCTGAAGAACTATGGATGGGGATTTGTAACATTGTACAGGAGGTGGTGATCAAAAACATCCCCAAGAAGAAGAAATGCCAAACAGCAAAATGGCTGTCTGAGGAGGCCTTACAAATAGCTAGGAAAGAAGACAAGTGAAAGGCAAAGGAGAAAAGGAAAGATATACCCATCTGAATGCCGAGTTCCAAAGAATAGCAAGGAGAGATAAGAAAACCTTCCTCCGTGATCAGTGCAAAGAAATAGAAGAAAACAATACAATGGGAAAGACTAGAGATCTCTTCAAGAAAATTAGAGACACCAAGGGAACATTTCATGCAAAGATGGGCTCAATAAAGGACAGAAATGGTATGGACCTAACAGAAGCAGAAGATATTACAATGAGGTGGCAAGAATGCACAGAAGAACTATGCAAAAAAGATCTTCATGACCCAGATAACCATGATGGTGTGATCACTCACCTAGAGCCAGATATCCTGGAATGTGAAGTCAAGTGGGCCTTAGGAAGCATCACTACGAACAAAGCTAGTGGAGGTGATGGAATTCCAGCTGAGCTATTTCAAATCCTGAAAGATGATGCTGCATTCAATATGCCAGCAAATTTGGAAAACTCAGCAGTGGCCACAGGACTGGAAAAGGTCAGTTTTTCATTCTAATTCCAAAGAAAGGCAATGCCAAAGAATGTTTAAATTACCACACAATTGTACTCATCTCATAGCTAGCAAAGTAATACTCAAAATTCTCCAAGCCAGGCTTCAACAGTACGTGAACTAAGAACTTCCAAATATTCAAGCAGGATTTAGAAAAGGCAGAAGAACCAGAGATCAAGTTGCCAACATCTGTTGAATCATAGGAAAAACAAGATAATTCCAGAAAAACATCTACTTCTGCTTTATTGACTATGCCAAAGCCTTTGACTGTGTGGATCACAATAAACTGTGTAAAGTTCTTAAAGAGATGGGAAAACCAGACCACCTGAGCTGCCTCCTGAGAAATCCGTATGCAATCAAGAAGCAACGGCTAGAGCCAGACATGGAACAATGGACTGGTTCCAAATTGGGAAAGGAATATATCAAGGCTGTATATTTTCACCCTGCATAATTAATTTATATGCAGAGCACATTATACAAAATTCCAGGCTGGATAAAGTACAAGCTGGAATCAAGATTTCCAGGAGAAATATCAATAACCTCAGATATGCAGATGACACCACTGTTATGGCAGAAAGTGAAGAGGAACTGAAGAGCCTCTTGATCAAAGTGAAAGAGGACAGTGAAAAAGTTGGCTTAACACTCAACATTCAGAAAGCTAAGATCATGGCATCTGGCCCCATCACTTAGTGTCAAATAGATGGGAAACAATGGAAATGGTGACAGACTTTATCTTTGGGGGCTCCAAAATCACTGCAGATGGTGACTGCAGCCATGAAATTAAAAGACGTTTTGCTCTTTGGAAGAAAAGCTATGACAAACCTAGACAGCATATTAAAAAGCAGAGACCTTACTTTGCCAACAAAGGTCCATCTAGTCAAAGCCATGGTTTTTCCAGTAGTCGTGTATGGATGTGAGACTTGGACTACAAAGAAAGCTGAGTGCTGAAGAATTGATGCTTTTGAAATGTGGTGTTGGAGAAGACTCTTGAGAGTCCCTTGGACTGCAAGGAGATCCAACCAGTCCATCCTAAAGGAAATCAGTCCTGAATGTTCATTGGAAGGACTGATGTTGAAGCTAAAATTCCAATAGTTTGGCCACCTGATGCAAAGAACTGACTCATTGGGAAAGACCCTGATGCTGGGAGGGATTGAAGGCGGGAGGAGAAGGGGACGGCAGAGGATGAGATGGCTGGATGGCATCACCAACTCAAAGGACATGAGTCTGAGCAAGCTCCGGGAGTTGGTGATGGACAGGGAGGCCTGGCGTGCTGCAGTCCATGGGGCTGCAAAGAGTTGGATATGACTGAGCGACTGAACTGAACTGAACTTATGTTGGGATCTGGGGGCAAATGGCTGACTCCCTGGGGAGGAACAGGCATTGAGGTCTGGCCAGCAACATGGGATGTCAGTCAGGTACTATCTGGTCTTGGACACCAGACTTGGGGAGATACAGGGCCCAAGTCACGGGACCTGCCCCGCTTTGAGTCGTTTAGGCCGGCGGGACCTTCACAAGCAAAGTCCTCTTATCTCAGACCACCCGCAGCATTTGCCCACGACTGAACAGCAACAACGTCTGCCCCTGCGGAGACTGAAGCCTGTGATGGGGCAGCTGCCGACCTTCCCCCACCCCCCCAGGGGAATTCAGGAGGAGCGTGAGGCACTCTGTGCTCCAGGAAACTGGGGGGACAGGTCTTTAGATAGTTAGATCGTTTCAGGAACTGATTTCATAATCCAATCCATGCATCTCCTCATATCTGTAAAAGCACTGAATCCCCTCATGACGTCAGCCCCCCCGTGACTAGCAGAAAACCTTTGGTAAAGTAACGGCTTGATTGCATTGACCTCCCCCTCCAGCAAATCTTATATATTGACCTTCCCTCACTACTGTCTCCCGAGCTGTGGTCATTTTGCGGCAAATAAAACTTAACTCGCAGCTCTCACACTGGGCATCTTTTTTAAGTTGACACAACCTATGCTCTGCGGGACCA
This sequence comes from Bos indicus, assembly GCF_029378745.1. NCBI lineage: Eukaryota > Metazoa > Chordata > Mammalia > Artiodactyla > Bovidae > Bos > Bos indicus. Next base: position 118,706,404 of record NC_091764.1, on the reverse strand, counting down.
GGGTTTTCAGGTGGGGGATCAGGGCCAAAGCCTTGGGTGGATGAACATCACCGGGCTCTCGCTCATCTTGTCTGTCTACAACTTTGAAACCCACCTGAGCTTGCATCCCGAAGGACCTAGTTCTAGCCCCGTTTCTGCCACTTGGAGCATGACTAATACGGTGACCGGCGAGGCTGCACAGACCTGAGTCTGCAGGAGGGTCTTCTCTGCACGCAGAGGCCTCTGGCTCTCAGTCCTTCCCTTCCCATCGCTTGGTTTGGCCCTCCCCTCATCTCAGTGGCTTGAAGCTTCCCAGGTGGCGCAATGGTAAAGGATCCACCTGACAATGCAGGAGACGCAAGAGATGTGAGTTCAATTCCTGGGTCAGGAAGTAGGAAATGGCAACCCACTCCAGTATTCCTGACTGGAAAATTCCATGGACAGAGGAGCCTGGTGGGCTACAGCCCATGGAGTTGCAAAGAGTCGGACACGATTGAGTGACTGAGCACACACAGACACTCAGACACCTCGGTGGCTTAGATCACGGCCCTCCCCCAGGCTCCGTCCCCGCCCCCAGGCTCCGTCCCCGCCCACAGGCTCTGTCCCCTCCCACAGGCCTTGGGCAGGGGGAGGGGGGTGTCCTCTTGGCAGCATCAGCTTTTCCAGGTTCCCTGCAGATCAGTGCTCCCCCGCCCCCATCACCTCTCCTCTCTCTCTGCCATTCTCTATCCCCCTTACTGCTGCTGCTGCTAAGTCGCTTCAGTCGTGTCCGACTCTGTGCGACCCCATAGACGGCAGCCCACCAGGCTCCCTCATCCCTGGGATTCTCCAGGCAAGAACACTGGAGTGAGTTGTCACTTCCTTCTCCAATCATGAAAGTGAAAAGTGAAAGTGAAGTCGCTCAGTCGTGTCCGACTCTTAGCGACCCCATGGACTGCAGCCCACCAGGCTCCTCCGCCCATGGGAGTTTCCAGGCGAGAGTACTGGAGTGGGGTGCCATCGCCTTCTCCGATCCCCTCTTGCTAATTCAGGTGTGACTTCCACACCTGAATGTACTGCAGAGAGGAGACTGTGCGTGCCGCCTTCTGCCTAACATTATATCGTGCTGTTTCCCAGTCTCTTTGTAGTCCTCATAATTAATATTTAATGGTACAAAAATATTCACAAGGAGACACACATGCAAAAAAATGAATCTAGACACTGACCTTACACCTTTCACAACAATTAACTCAAAGATAGATCATAGAGCCCAGTGTAAAATGCAAATTATTAAGTCCCCACATAATAACATGGGAAAAAATCTAAGTGACCTTGGCTTTAGTAATGGGTTTTTAGATATAACACCAAAAGCATGATTCATAAAAAAAAAAAAAAAAAGATGAGTTGGGCTTCATTAAAACTAAAAACTTTTGCTCTTCATAAGACACTGCTAAGAGAACAGAAAGACAAGCCACCAACTGGGAGGCAATATTTGCAAAGCACATATCTGATGAAGGACCCACAAGTCCAAAGTCTACAAAGAACTATTAAAACTCAATAATAAGCAAAGAATCCAATTAAAATGTGGGTAAAAGGTTTGAAGAGAAATCTCACAAGAGAAGGTATTCAGATGCAAATAAGCACATTGCTCTGGGGAACTGCAAATTAAAACAAGGAAATGCCATTGCACACCTATTGGAATGGGTAGAATCCGGAACTCATGGCGCTCAGGACTAGCACAAATGTGGAACTACAGGAGCTCAGACGTCGCCTGCGGGAATGCAAAGTGGCAGAGCCCCTTTGGAAAGCAGGCTGAAGGTTCTTGGAAAGCAAAACAAGCCCTTAGCATAGGAGCCAACGGTCTGGTTCTTCGGCATTTTCTCTCATACAGCAAATTTTGCAGTTGCTCAGTTGTGTCCGACTCTTTGCGACCCCATGAACTACATGCAGCATGCCAGGCCTCCCTGTCCATCACCGACTCCCGGAGTTTACTCAAACCCATGTCCATCGAGTCGGCGATGCCATCCAGCCATCTCATCCTCTGTCATCCCCTTCTCCTCCTGCCTTCCATCTTTCCCAGCATCAGGGTCTTTTCCAGTGAGTTGGCTCTTCGCCGAAGGATTGGAGCTTCAGCTTCGGCATCAGTCCTTCCAGTGAATATTCAGGGTTGGTTCCCTTTGGACTGCCTGTTTTGATCTTGCTGTTCAAGGGACTCTCAAGAGTCTTCTCCAGCACTTTTCTGAGTACACAAAAAACTGCAGGCTGGTGTCTTCAGCCGCCATGCCCATGATTGTCTAAATTTGGAAGCAGCCAAGGTGTCCCTCAGTAGATGAACAGATAAATAAATTGCAGTCCATCCAGACAATATTCAGCACTAAAGGAAATGAACTATCAAGTCATGAAAAGACATAGAAGAAACTTAGATGCATATTATTAAGTGAAGGAAGCCAATCTGAAAAGTCTACTACTGTGATTCCAACTGTATGACCTTCTGGGAAAGGCACCGTTATGGGGACGGTAAAAAGATAAGTGATTGTGGGGCGTGGTGAGTAGATGGGACATGGATTGGTGGGGCTGGGAAACTTCTCTGCATGACTGTAATGGTGGGTAAACATCATCATATATTTGTCCAGACTCACAGAATTTATAACGCAAAGAGTGACCCCTCATGTAACTGTGGATTTCAGATAACAGCATTGTATCAATATTGGTTCATCAACTATAAGAAATTCATCATACTGAGGCAATATGTTAATAATAAGGAAAATTGTGTGCATGCCTCTGTGTGTGTGTATGTGTGGGTGTGTAATATATAGGAACTCTCTGTTCAATTGTTCTGTAAACTTACAACTGCTCTCAGGAATGCAACGTATTTATTTTAAAGAGTATATACACAAAATAAGAAGCATAATCAACCTACTGCATTCAAGTTTACAGATTTACGACATTAATACGCGTTATTGGTTGTGAAAGAGGCTGCTGGCTTCCCCCAACGTTCGTTTTCTCTCTTCTCTCATAACAGCACTCCCACAGTTTAGCTGGGACTTCCCAGATGGCTCTAGTGGTAAAGAACCTCTCTGCCAATGAAGGAGACATAAGAGACACAGGCTCCATCCCTGGGTCAGGAAGATCCTCTGGAGGAGGGCATGGCCACCCACTCCAGTATTCTTGTCTGGAGAAGCCCATGGACAGAGGAGCCTGGAGGGCTACAGTCCAGGGGGTTGCACAGAGTTGGACAGAACTGAGTGACTTACACTCACTTTTCAAGTTCATATTTTAGCTGGGTACAAGACTGCTCAAAATAAAACCTCTTTCTCCAGCTTCTCTTATAGCTAGATGTGGCTGGGAGATAAGGTTTTGGCAAAGGAAGTGGCCAGGGTGTTGTATGCAACCCTTTAAAGGGAAGAGTACCTAATCTTTCCTTTCCTTTCCTTTCCTTCCGGCCAGCTGGTGGGAATGCAGACATGATGGCTGAAGCAGCTGCAGCCATTTTATACCACGATGTGAGCCAGGGAATGGACGCCATGTGTCCTGGAATAAGGAGTGGCTTGTGCCGTGGACCACCTGCACCACACCCTTCCTTACGTGAGACAGTAAGAAACCCCCATCTGTGTAGGACACTTCACCCTGCTGAGTGCCTTGCGGCTGGGCATGGACGCTCATGAGAGAGCAAGTGAGTATTTTTCACGTCAAGCTTCCCTTTGTCAGCTGCAGCCATTAAGAATGAGACTAGTCAGAAAAAAATGTAGTGTAAATTGAAGACACATTGACTGACATCACAAAAGAGCTGAAGTGAGCATGAAAAAGGCTATATATTGTCACCCTGCTTATTTAACTTATATGCAGAGTTCAGTTCGGTTCAATTCAGTCACTCCATTGTGTCCAACTCGTTGTGACCCCATGGACTGCAGCATGCCAGGCCTCCCTGTCCATCACCAACTCCCGGAGCTTACTCAAACTCATGCCCACTGAGTCAGTGATGCCATCCAACCATCTCATCCTCTGTCATCCCCTCTCCTCCTACCTTCAATCTTTCCCAGCATCAGGGTCTTTTCCAATGAGTCATCTCTTCACATCAGGTGGCCTCAGGTGGCCAAAGTATTGGAGTTTTAGCTTCAACATCAGTCCTTGCAATGAACACCCAGGACTGATTTCCTTTAGGATGGACTGGTTGGATCTCCTTGCAGTCCAAGGGACTCTTAAGAGTCTTCTCCAACACCACGGTTCAAAAGCATCAGTTCTTCAGCACTCAGCTTTCTTTATAGTCTCACTTTCACATCTATACATGACTACTGGAAAAACCATAGCTTTGACTAGATGGAACTTTGTTGGCAAAGTAATGTCTCTGCTCTTTAATATGGCAATCCACTCCAGCACTCTTGCCTGGAAAATCCCATGGATGGAGGAGCCTGATAGGCTACAGTCCATGGGGTCACAAAGAGTTGGACATGACGGAACAACTTCACTTTTCACTTTCAGGTTGGTCATAACTTTCCTTCCAAGGAGTGAGCGTCTTTTAATTTCATGGCTGCAGTCACCATCTGCAGTGGTTTTGGAGCCCAAGAAAATAAAGTCTGCCACTGTTTCCACTATTTCTCCATCTATTTGCCATGAAGTGATGGGACCGGATGCCATGATCTTAATTTTCTGAATGTTGAGCTTTAAGCCAACCTTTTCACTCTCCTCTTTTACTTTCATCAAGAGGCTCTTTAATTCTTCTTCACTTTCTGCCATAAGCGTGTTGTCATCTGCATATTTGAGGTTATTGATATTTCTCCCGGCAATCTTGATTCCAGCTTGTGCTTACTCCAGCCCAGCGTTTCTCATGATGTACTCTGCATATAAGTTAAATAAGCAGGGTGACAATATACAGCCTTGACATACTCCTTTTCCTATTTGGAACCAGTCTGTTGTTCCATGTCCATTTCTAACTGTTGCTTCCTGATCTGCGTACAGATTATGCAGAGTACATCATGAAAAACACTGGGCTGGATGAAGTGGAGACGTTGCTTTGCCAACAAAGGTCCGTCTAGTCAAGGCTATGATTTTTCCAGTAGTCATGTATGGATGTGAGAGACTATAAAGAAAGCTGAGTGCCAAAGAATTGATGCTTTTGAACTGTGGTGTTGGAGAACACTCTTGAGAGTCCCTTGGACTGCAAGGAGATCCAACCAGTCCATCCTAAAAGAAATCAGTCCTCAATATTCATTGGAAGGACTGATGCTGAAGCTGAAGCTGAAGGTCTAATACCTTGGCCACCTGATGCAAAGAGCTGACTCATTGGAAAAGACCCTGATGCTGGGAAAGATTGAAGGCAGGAGGAGAAGAGGATGACAGAGGATGAGATGGTTGGATGGCATCACTGACTCAATGAGTTTGAGTAAGCTCTGGGAGTTGGTGATGGACAGGGAGGCCTGGTGTGCTACGGTTCATGGAGTTGTCAAGAGTCGGACATGACTGAGCCTGAAAAATATTCTACAATGGAGAGGTTTGGGGTGGGGAGCAACCCTGCGGAGCAAGCCCATGTGTCCTGCCTGGGGGGCTGTGTGGTGACTGCAGGCTGGTGAGACGCGGGGATCAGCTGGGTCCCTGCAGTTATAGACACTCTCAGCACACACATTGCACACACTTGTGCATGGACATCACGCTTCACAAATTGACAGCGACACATACGAGTTTCAGAAACACAAATGAAGCTAGTAGGCCTTTCTTTCATGGGGAGCATTTTTCATGCTTCCTGAAAGAGCAGAGTTTCGTGGCACAGCGTTTATGAAATGTGGGCATAACCCAGTTTCCTGAATTCTCTTGCTGTTAATTATGACGTGATCCCCACCTTACTTCCACCCCCGGGGAACAGAGCTCACTTTGTCTGTTGGTTGGAATAATCTCAGTTCCATAGATGTTGAAGTACAGAGATGATTAGGTTAAAAGCTGGAACAGAGCTCAGTCTGGAAGGCCCATGGGGTCTCCTCCCTCCCCAGGGGTTGGAACACTTTCTGCCAAGGCGGTGATCAGGCCAGAAGGGCTCTGGGGCGTCTCCAGGCCCAGCCTTGGAGCTCCCCACCTTCCCCGCTGCGGGTGGTATGATCTGATCGGTGGGTCACAAGTGGCCCGGAGTCAGGTGGAAATCCGAACCCCCTGGTGATGCTGTCTTCCTGTACCCTCTCGCCCCGGGGTGGGTGACAGGCTCTCCTCTCCATTTCACGGCAGAGCCTGAGGGCTGCGTGGCTGTGGCTGCCTGAGGCCCCGTGGCTCCGTGGTGCCCGCCCCGCCTGGCTGGACCCTCTGCAGTCGGGTCCTCGGACTGTGTGCCTCCTGCTGCGGGGCTGGCACAGGCCTTGGATGACGCCTCGTGCACAGGAGGTTTTAAAGGCTCTGTGTGTGGGCAGCCGGGAGCAGGAGGCCGTCCCTGTGTGGCCTTCCGAGGAGTGATCTGCTTTACCGGCGGCTGCTTTACCCGCGGGGCTGAGGGTCCCCTCGGGGTCCAGGGAGCAGCTGGTGCAGGCAACACTGGAGGTCCTTGGGCCCAGGCCACTGTGAGCCTGCGTCTCTGCCCCATGGCTGCGGCTAACCTCCACGGGAACCAATGGACACCTGCAGACGCTCTCGTCCCGGGGCCTGTCCCCAGCGTCAGGAAGTGCCTTTCCATCCCTGCCGGCAGCAGGGCAGGGAAAGCTCTTCCATCACATGTCAGAGTGCCTGGGGTGGGGGGCGCTCCCGTTAGGGGAGAGTGCGTGGGGCCAGGCTGACCCTCTTTCTCCCCACCTTGGCCTGTCTCCTGCACGTCCCCCAAGCACACCTCACGTTCCCCATTGTGGGACTCAGGCCCGATGGTGCCCCCTCGGCACAGACCCTTCCAGGCTCTACACGTCCTGGTGATGCTTCACAGGTGCCCCGGACGTGGCTCAGGCTCACCTGTCCTGCCTGCAGGGAACGCAGTACCTCTCCAGGGATGCTAACCTCGGTGGTCCCTGAGCTGACTCAGAGCCCTAGGAAGCTGTCCCGGTCACCCTGTCCTCACTCCTAAAACCCTGGGAGGCAGCCTGGAGTGGGAGAGAGGAGGAGCGGGAGCTGGCTGGGCTCCAGGGGCTGTTTGCTGGTGGCATGGCCTTGGGGCTGATGGAACCTCTCTGACGTGCCCTTTCCTTCTGTGTAAGCAGGACCCGGGATGAGGGGAGGGTGGGGTTAGCAGTGGGAGTGATGCGGGCAGTGCCCAGGACGAGGCGAGGGTGGGGTTAGCAGTGGGAGCGATGCGGGCAGTGCCCTGCACACAGGAGGTGCTCAGCGAGTGTCTGCGGTCTCCCCTCCCTCCTTGGGCCTGTCTTATTCCCAGACCTTGAGCCGTATCTTCACGGCCTTGCGTGTCACGTAGGAAGCAGGAGGAGCAGACAGAGTCCGCTTAGGTTCCTTGATGAGCTTTCCCTGTGCCGTCATCTCCTTTGTATAAGGAAACAGCGGACCCGTTTTCTTCTCTCGGCCTTTCTTCTGTGTCTGTTGGTCTTTTTTAAACCCACCTGGGCCCCCTCGATCCTGGAGGATGGAGGATGGTTGCTCAGAGGCAGAGCTCGGACAACGGCATCACCCACGACAGGCACAAGCCGGCCGGGACGCCCCTACCCTGGCCCTCCCGACCCCGGTGTCTCCGCGCCCGCTCGCCAGGCTACCAGGGCCAGATGCTGTTGGTCCTGCCAGTCGCCTCGCGGAGGCGTGAGAGGCAGCGTGTGTACCGGTGTATTTTTAGTAAGTAGGGCTGATTCGTTCCAGTCTCAGTCTTAGGGAGCCGTAATGCCAGACTGTCTAAGAACACTGCCTGAGATGTGATCTCCGTGAACAGAGGAGGTAACTTAGCCCATGAGCGACTTACTCTGCCCTGGTGACTGGTCTCTCGAGTGTTTATTAGACAAGAAGTCAGGCCCTTAGGCTCTGAGAGCAGGGAGTCTGAGAGCTGGGGTGATGGGGGCAAAATGTCTGGGCTTGATTCCTGGGCTTGACTCTTAAGCTGTGTGACCTTGGGAAAGTGATGAAACCTCTCTGAGCCCCAGTCTCCTCATTTGGAGCCAGGGGATGATTTGGGAGCCACTTTGCAGCCTGGAATGAGTTGCTATTTGTGCTCCGCCTAAAACAGCCACACACACACGAGCTTCTGTGGTGTTTGCACATAAATGTCAGCAGCTCGCGAAGCATCAGCTGTGTGGATAGAGAACGTCAAGTCCGTGCACGACTCTGTTAGCCACTTGCAGGAAACCTGGTTCCCATGGACAGGGCCAGGATGGACGGGGAGGGGTAAAGTTGTGACTTTTTGCAGCTACGGAGGACAGACACGCTCCGCAGACACAGTCCTGGGCAGGCTTGGTGCAGCGATTTCCTTTTTTTTCCCCCAATATTTTTTTCGATGTGGACTGTTTTTAAAGTCTTTGTTGAGTTTGTTACAATATTGCTTCTGCTTTACGTTTTCACTTTTTTGGCCCCATGGCATGTGGTTGTGGGATCTTAGTTCCTTGACTAGGGATCGACCCTGTGTCCCCTGCATTGGACGGTGAAGCCTTAACAACTGAACCTCCAGGGAAGTCCCCACGATTTCCTCTTGAAGATGAAGGACTTCCCTTAGGAGATAAGTTCTTACCGATGCCACATCACTGATGTGAAAACCTTGAACGCATGTTCTTTCTGGGGCCCCAGGCTTTAGTGTGGGGCACAGGAAACCTGCTTGTTAAAGGCACACAGAGCTCTGGAATGCCCGCTATTGGTTCAGAAGGGTGTGTGTTTGCCGTCACAGCAAAGATGGAGCTGGAGATGCAGCCACGCCCAGGAGAACCCCTCGGGCGCCGTCTCATCTCCCAGGAGCAGAGTCTGCGTGCAGATGCCAGGGCGAGGAGGTGGCAATGCGTGGAGCAGACAGCGCGGCTACCCTGTGAGGGGCGGAGACGTGGGGAGAGGCGGGTCAGCCCCCAGGGTAACCGGAGGACCTGGGGTGTGATGGAAACTGCCCCCATCGAGGGTCAAGGGTGGGCCAGGCTTTCACACCCCATGCCCACCAGCCGTGTCACAGGGCTGGCCCCAGGGTGGATGGGAATTGAGGCTGACCATTTGCTGGCATTTTCCCCTGCCAAGCACTGGGAGAGGGGCTCTGCCATCTGAGGGCAATCCCCTCCTCAAAGATGCAGGTGCCAGCTGGTGGGAGTTGGCTGGCAGCATGGGTACCGAGGGGACCCCAGGGAGACCCGCTGTCTGTGGACTCAGGGCACGCCCCCTCGCAGGGCATGATCACACCTGCTCCAAGACCCACCTGGGGAACCAGAGGCTGACAGAAGGGGCCTTTGGGGCCAGCCTCAGAAGGGCACAGCGCAGAGATGTTTGTAGTTCCCAGAGTTTAGTTTCATCAGCGCCTTGGCTTTTATTCATCAGAAGCACGATCCCGAAGACCCTCATCTGATCTGACTCTGCCATCGTAGAGCTGTATCTTGGAGCTTCCAGACCACAGGCTCTGCTTCCGAAACACTGTCCACCGCAGAGAGTCAACCCAGGGCCCAGTGTGAAGCGTGGGGCAAGTCGGCTTCATCCCCGGGACTTGGGGGGCTGCATCACAAAGGGGGCCGTCTGATTCGGTCCAGATCTGGAGTCCCAGCCTCACAGGAGTGTCGCCTCCTGTCGCCTCTCCCCTCCCGTCTCTCCTTGGGCCCCTGTGGAACATGCTACTTCGGCTGATTGCCCCAGCCACACAGCATTGCCACTGCCTGACGGGCTCCTCCGGGTTCATCTCTGGGTTCTCAGTCCCCAGAGTGACCCCAGAATACAGCAGGTGCTCTCTAGATGCTTAGTGAGCAAATGCCACAAGTATCCTAGAAACCCAGAGCTCTTACGTGTTTCTTCAGTGACTGCCTGCCTCCCATGGCCCCCCTACTCTCTGCTCCTTGAAGACAGAGCAGGGTCAGGGACGTGTAAACAGACGGCAGGACCTCCCTGCAATGAAACACTGCTCTGCGTTGAAAAGCACAAACCACTGATTCACACAACAAATGGATGAACCTCACACACATTTTTCCAAGGATAAGATACCAGAACTGAAAGGTTACACGCTGTATGGTTACACTCTTAAGCTATTCTAGAAAAGCAAAGCCAACTTGGGGAAAAACAGATCGCTGATGGCGGGAGGTTGGCTGGTGCAGGAGTGGGCGGGCTCTTCACTCCCCCTTCTGCTGCCACAAGCCTTCCCACTTGGAGCTCTCAGGATCGGGTCTTGGAAGGTTCTAGGATCTGAGCGCGCATGCCCTCTCCCAGTGCCTCTCAGTTAAACCCCATCTTCCGCACTTCTGACTTGCCTCACCCGGCCTTTCCGACGATCCAAGAACTGCGAGGAGTATTCACAATTTCCTGGAGCGGTTCCTTGCTTCCTGCTGCCGTGCAGGACCTGTTCGTGGGGCTACGTTCGTGGGGCCCCTGCCTGATGAGACTGCTGATCCAGGACACAGGGGTGGGCAGGGCCTTCAGGACACCTGGTCTGTGGTAATCCTCACCTCCAGATCCCCGCTCAGCTGCACTGGGCTCCTTCTGGTTCTGGGGCTTCCACCGCCTTCCAGTCTCCCCTGCTTCACTCCGGTGAAGACCTTCACCCTGTATCACCCATCCCTTCTGGCCAGGGGTTGAAGGTGAGCACAAGAGCCGTGCTGGAAACAGCGATTTCCTCCCAGTAAGTGTTGGGGAGTTTCACAGGATCCTGGCCCTTCCAGTAGCATTTTGCGTCTCCTAAGCTCTGGCGTGATATGGATCATGTGAAAGATGGTCTCAGAGGACATTTCGCTCACTCCATCAGGTGATGTGTGGACCTAACCCAGGCGGGTCAGGTGAGTTTCTTTGTGCTCTGAAGGGTGTGGCTGGGCAGGACGTTCTGCCTTAGATGAATCTGGGTGGAAAGGAGCCGATCACAGGCTGCAGAAGCTGTTGTTCACTGGTGGCCCCGGCAGGGACCCTCTCTGAGTGTTCCCAAGTTCCATCCTCATCCCCGAGACTAAGCTTTGCTCCCCCTTCCTGTTAAATCCCAAACTCTGATTTTCAGAAGGAGAACTTGGCCTTGGGCATAATCCTGTTGGCAGGCTTGCTATTTTTACAAGGTTCACCCTATTCTTAGTTACTTTTAAAAATAAAATTGTCAACAGCTTTTCCTTCCCCGGTAACATTTCCGCCACTACCAAAGATCTTAATGAACTGTGCGTTCAGTTACAGGAAGCAGGGGACCGGGTGAGTGGGTGGGCCCAGCAAGACGTGGCGAGAAAGCTGCTGAGGAGAGACGAGAGCATTTATGGGAGATGCTGTCAGCACGGAGAAGTCTGTGCCTCAGGAAAGCATCTGAACGCAGCCGGCTTGTTGTCAGCCCTGACGGTTTTGGGGGAAACGATTCCAAAAGAGAACAGAACTATTTCTGGGGAGAAAAACACCTATTCTTACCCCAGTCCCATAGCGGCAACTCTCAAGCTGAGCGTGAGGGGATAAAGGTATCTCGAGTCTTCAGTGGGTCTGGATGAGCCAGGGAAGACCAGCAGGCGCTGATGCACAGAGCTGTCCTGGGAACAGGGCTGGTCTCTCCGTCCGGCGGTATCATCCCGCAGTTAGGAGGGCAGCTCCTGACAGTTTCCTTCAATCGTTATGGGGACTTCTTGACCAAGCTGGTTGTCTTTTCTCAGTCTCACATTTTCCTCACCTGACATAAAAGCAATGACCCTGCTACATCTCTGACTCCTTCCTTCCTTCCTGTTGCCGACTGAAGTCCCTGAAAAGAGACCCCGGGATGGAGTCTGGCACGTGGGTGTCTGTGCAGTGCCCTTGGGGACCGCGTTGGGGAGGGAAGGCGTCTGGATTGAGGGAAGGGAGAGGGGAGCGGGGTGCAGGCGCCGAGGTCACCCAGGCTGACCCCAAGGGCTACTGATGAAGGCTATGGGGGAGGGGTCTGCTCCCAGAAGCTGGCCACACGTCCTTCCTTGACGAGGGCCTGGCAGCACGTCCTGGGGTCTGCTATGCCTATTCACCCTCTACTGGCTTTTCTTCCGGAGCTCCTGGAGCAGCAATGCTGGAGAGAGGTGCTCACCTGGGAGCGCATCCCACTGCAGCTCACCGTCAGGGCTCCATCACGAGGCTCGGTCACTTGTGTTAATGAACACTTGAGGATGGCAGGGGAGTCTGGGGTCCTGCCCTGGAAGACAGGCACAGCCAGCCCCCTGGCGGGATGGGTCAGGGGCAGGGCTGGGGCCGCCCCCCTGCCCACCCCCACCTCGCCCCTCTCCATGGTCTCCAGGCTGCTGAGAACTTGGCCCCAGGTCAAGGAGGTGTGAAACGGAGCATCTCCAGCCACATCAATAAGCAAGGATTCACAGCCGTCAGGGAGTCCGGCCTCCAAAGGTGAAATTCTGAGCTCAAGAAAAACAGTGCCTGCTATCTGGCAGCAATCCGCCGCTGCCTATCCGGCGTGCTACAGTCCATGGGGTCGCAAAGAGTCGGACAGAACTGAGCGACTGAGCGACTGAGCTGAACTGAACTGATCTAGCCCCAGATAGCTGGGGTGCGGATGAAAGGAAAGGTTTCAGTAAGCCCAGATCTTGTATCTTCACCTGCATAAGTGTTAGTCACTCAGTCCTAGGTGACTCTTTGTGACTCCACGGACACCGCCAGGCTCTTCTGTCCAGGCTAGAATGCTGGAGGGGGTGGCCGTTTCCTTCTCCAGTCCCACGCACTAAAAAGTGCTAAATTCCTTAACTTGAGCTACCTGATTTTCCCTGTGCTGTGCTTGAGTTGCTCAGTCATGTCCAATTCTCTGACCCCATGGACTGTGACCCATCAGGCTCCTCTGTCCGTGGGGATTCTCCAGGCAAGAATACCGGAGTGGGTTGCCATACTCTTCTCTAGGGGATCTTCCCAACCTAGGGATCAAATCTGTGTCTCCTGCATCGCAGGCAGATTGTTTACCATCTGAGCCGCCAGGAAAGCCTTGGGTTTCCCTCATCAACAATAATCTTTTGATTTTCCGACTACCTGCCCCTGATTACAAGCATCTATATAACCTGACTCTTCCTCCCTTCCCCTCCAGGGCTTCTCTGATGGTTCAGATGGTAAAGAATCTGCCTCACTGAGGGAAGCCCTACCTCCATGGGGAGCAAACCAAGGGGAGTTGGACCCCAGAAGGAAATCCACAGCCTGGGGCTGGTTAAAGGAGGTGATGGGACAGAGCTGTGACCGGTTGCCTCGGAGGCAGCCAGGATGTTCTGGAGACGTCTTTACTCGGTGATGGTGACTTCCTGGGGAAGAAGGGGGCCTGCCTTCAAGGGTCTGGAGGGAGAGGCAGCCTGGGCCACAGGGCCAAGTATGGGTCGAGCGGAAGGCCACTCTGCCCGGCCCCGCCAGTGCTGCCCGGTGGCCCCATGGTGGGCGCTGATCAGTTCAGTTCAGTCGCTCAGCCCTGTCCGACTCTTTGCGACCCCATGAACCACAGCACGCCAGGCCTCCCTGTCCATCACCAACTCCCAGAGTTTTCTCAAACTCATGTCCATCGACTCAGTGATGCCATCCAACCATCTCATCCTCTGTCGTCCCCTTCTCCTTCCGCCTTCAATCTTTCCCAGCATCTGGGTCTTTTCCAGTGAGTCAGCTCTTCACATCAGGTGGCCAAAGTACTGGAGTTTCAGCTTCAGCATCAGTCCTTCCAACGTTGGACGAAGTTCTGCATCAGGCTTGGCCCCCTTCAGCTGTCTCCTCTGGGCCGTGGGTGCCTCTGTCGTGCCTGTGAGTGGACCCCTTTCCCCTGGAAGCCTCGCTGATTCCGTCTCCTGACCACTTGGCAGGGTGTGGCCCAGGGCCGGGAAAGTCACCCCTCTGGACTTTGTTTTCACCGTGTGTGCCCTGAGCCAGGCGTCAGGGACTCAGGCACCCACTGGCCATTTCCTTCCACCTCCCAGGGCTGGGGGAGTGGGACAGATGGACCCCTAAGGCCTGCAGCCCCGCCCCTCAGGGCCACGAGTGAGGAGACAAGCAGAGTATGCGGTGAGGGCCACATCTGCCTGGACTGGGCTCCGGCTTCCTGGATGTGGAAGGCCTTTGAGGGTATCAGGTGGGGAGACCAGCGGGGGGACACCCGGAACCTTGAAGGCACCTGTGTGCAGAGGGCACCCGTTCGTGCCTCTCAGATGCGTCCCAGCCCTGCGCAGGGCCCTGGACACTGAGCTGTCACTGTCCTAGACCCCCAAGGCCTGGCTGTCCAGACTCTCCCAGAATGGCCAGACCCCTGGCACAGCCGCCTCCAGGAAGGTGCCGCCGGCCCCGGGGGCCATGGAGACAACGTCAGAAGGAGGGCACCCCCCACCCGGAGGGCAGGGTCCGGTCGCAGGGGGGCGCAGGATGCGGTCTCCACAGGGGCTCCCAGAGGTGGACTCAGCCTGGCCTGACCCTGGCCACGGAAGCAGCGGCTGGGCTCCTCTGTCCCCCTCAAGGCGCTGGTCGCTGGGTGGGTCCTCCAGCTGCCCTGAGAGCCCATGTGGCCAGCGGCAGGCCAGGTTTCCTGCCAAGTGGCCCAGAACCCTGCAGGCATGTCTTCCCCTCCACCCTCCCAGCCCGCATCCCTCCTCTGCTCTCCTTGCTCTGGGCTCCACTGCCCGCCATACAGGGAGCTCCCCGCCCGGGGCTGCTGGCTCAGGAGCCTGGGGCGGGGCCGGGGGTGGACCCGGCCGGGCTTGGGGTCAGAGGGGCAGAGCCGAGGGCTCCCTGAGTGCCACCAGCAACCAGTCTCCCGGGAGAAGGGCCCCAGGTGTGAGGCTCTGTGAGGGGGCGCAGCTCCACACTCCAATACCTCCGACTGTCTGGAGCGTCTCTACCTGCGTGTCTTGTAAGCACGTGGGGCTCCAGTCCAGACTGGACTCCTTAACCTCAGCCCCAGCCAGTCACGTCCTTTGCTGCCCAGTTCCTGGGCGTGCATCACCCCATGGACGGCCAAGAGAGACCTCTGGGGTCACCGCTGACCTCCCTTCTCCCTGCCCCTCCGTCCACACTGCCGAGACCACCTGCACCCCCTCTCAGAGCCCCGGGGCCTGTTCAGATGTCTCCGCTTCCTCCTCTGCTGCCGTCAGGACATGGTTGTCCCTGCAAGAAGCGCAGCAGTGGCCTGTGTGCAGTCGTGGCTCTAACACTGCCTCCCACGGGGCTTCTGAGCCACGTGTCTGCTCCAGTTCTGGCCGACCCCTCAGTTCCTGGGATGCAGCTGCTGCCCCGAGGGTTCTTCCTTGTTGCTCGGGACCTGACCCAACGAGGCCGAATCTCCAGGGAGTGCCCTAGCACTGGTCCACGCTGCCCGCCTCGCGCATCTGCAGGCTTGCGCACTGTCTCCCGGGTCCGCGGTGTGGGTGGGCGGGGCAGCGCAGGTGCTCCTCCGCTGGACAGACGCGGAAGCAGAAGGGCCTCCGAAGTGTGCGAGCCGCGAAGCGGCAGCCGGTGATGGAGGCGACGAGGCTCTGAGCCAACGGAGTCAGGATGTGTGTGCGTGCCGGGAGACACCTCATCCATCACACGCGTCACCTGTCATCCCTGGGAGGCCTGGGTGTCACCAGGAAGGCTGGGGGCGGGAAGGCGGCTAAAAGGGGAAACGGGGTGACTGCAGGAGGGCTGGGGAGGGGGTGCATTCGGAGGAGAAAAGTCATCCGAAGGCAGAGGGTTCAGCTAAGGTAGGGGCGCAGGCGTGCACCCTGCGTGCGGTGGGCGGGGCGTGAACCAGGACACCCCAGGTTCTCCTCAAACGCTTCTGGGATTTACCTGGTGTCTGTTATCAAGCCTGTCCCTTCCACGACTGGGAATCGAAGCGCTGGGCCAAGGAGATGCTTCCCGGAGCTCACTGCACTCTTGAGTGAGCCGCGCAGTGAGGCCCCAGACCTGCCCCGAGTTGAGAAGCAGCGGAGGAGAATGAGCAGGGACTTCAGACGTGGTGGTGATTCTCCGGATGCTTAGTAACGTGGGCAAAGGGACTGTGATCCCTTCGGGCTTTTGAACTCTCACTTAGAAGGAGGTTTGATCTTTAGAACTTAATTCCTCCCCATCTCTACGTTTTTGGCATTTTCTGATGGAGTTTCTGTGTCTCTATTTCACATTTTACTGTGGAAATATCTTTAATTCCACTGCAGAACCTCTGGTGGGTTGCATTGGATGGCATCGTGGTAAACAGTTGGGGAGGGTGTATCTGCTACCTACTTCCGGATAACGAACAATCTCGTAGTCTAAAGCTTAAAGCAAAATGCCTGCATCACAGCACATGTTCCATGAGCTGAGAACCCAGGTGTTCTTGAATGGATCTGCAGGCTCAGGACTCTGGTGAAGTTCCTCAAGCTATTGACCATGACTGTGGTCTCACAGGAAGGCTGCCCTGGGCTAGGGTCTGCTTCCCGGCTCTGTCCCCGAGGACGTAAGCTGGGGAGACAGGAGGCTGTGGGGAGGGGGCCTGCTTGAGCCAGAGTTGGGATCTGCAGCATCCAGCGCTGCCAAGTCTGAGGACATGTCCAGGGGCGTGTGGAGGGTGTGGGAGGAGAAGGACGTGGTGGGGGCAAGCCGGGCACGGGGCTGGGCAGCTGCAGGTGGGCCCGAGGTTGCACGATCGAGGGTGGGTTTTGTTCAGAGGGGGCTATCCACGTGGCTGAAGAGTCTTCCAAACATGGCAGGGGAGGGTGGGCAGCTCCAGGAGACCCAGATGGCTGTGTAGATGGCTATTTCTAAGGTTGGCTTTTGATTCAGTAGACAATGGCCTTGCCTGAGGCAACTGTGAAAAACAGAGACTTTTGCTCACCGGGGCTGAGAGGAGAGAAGACGGGCTGGGGGTCAGGGTCCTCCCTGCACCGTTATTGCAGGTATAGATGGACAGTGGCGGGTTCTTCACCGCACACTCCCTGAGCAGTACTTCATTTGGAGTTAAGTCGTCTCCATTTAAATCAAAGTCCAAATAGGAAAACTGACCTTTTGAGCATGGATGTTAGTGGCCATTATCTGCTCTGCAAATGGTTTCACAGCTTAGGTTCCAAAATAGAGACTGTTTTACAGCATGTACTGTTTTGGTTCTTCTGAGATTCAAATGCACAAACGCTCCAGGCCTTGGGCACCCCTTCCTGAGCACCTCTGCCCTTGGAGGAGCCGGAGGCAGAGTCCATTTAAGGACCCCCTGCAACCCCTGCTGGGACTGGTCACTCGTTGTGATGGATACCTACAACCCCTGTCAGCTTGCACTTCTACCCAAGGAGAAACCTGTTTCCGAAGTCCTGGCAGATTCAGTGACGGTGCCAAATCAGATCTCTTTTCAAAGGCAGCGCTCCGTTCTGCTAAGCCTGACCATGATCACCCTGCAGAGGCAGGGCAAAAAGGTTTTTGCAAAATTACATAATGGCAGCTAAATACGAAATCCTGAATAGGAAGCCCAGCCATTTCATCTCTAGGAAGAAAAGAGATGAATTGCAGCGAGGAAGAAATAGACAAGATTCCCAAAAGGGAGCTAAAGAGCTCGCTGAGCGTGCAGGAGAGGAGCTGGCAGTTAACTCTCCCCGCAGAGCGTCGGGGGCGGGGGGAGCCCTGAGCCGGGCTGTCTAAGGAGAGGCCACAGCAAGACAACACTGGGCCCTGGGCAGACGCCCTGCTTTCCTTCCAACGGGCCTCTCTTCAACACCAGCCCCCTCCCGAGGGCCTCGCTCCCCTCCAGAGCCCGACACTGTGGGTCCGAGAAGGTGCTGTGTCCTCCTGGGGCCACTGTAGTGAAAGGCCACAAACCAGGTGCTTGGAAGAACAGATATGCACTGCCACAGGCTCCTGGGGGCAGAAACCAAGCTATCAGCAGGGCTGCACGCCCACTGGGGGCTCCGGAGGAAGCCTTCCTTGTCTATTCTGGGGGCCCCTGGCATTCCTGGGCTCTGGTGGGCCACCACCGACCCCCAGCCTCCTCTGTGTGTGGGTGTCTCTTCTATATGTCCCATCTACACACCCATTTGATTTAAGGTCCCCCATCTACGACCATCTCACTTTGAGATTATTAACCCAATCACATTGCAAATATCCATTTTCCAAACCAGGCCATGTTCACGGTTTCCAGAGATTAGTAGTACATGACATACCTCCTGCGGGATCTCTGTCCAACCTACGACAGAGACTGAATGTTATGAAGTGTGCTCCCCTAACTCCCTGTGTTGAAATCCCAAGCTTCTGTACCTCAGAATATAACTATATTTGGAGATAAGGCCTTTAAGAAGGCGATCAGGTTAAAGTGAGGCCAGTGGCGTGGGTTGTTGCTCTAAGATCGGTCATGACCTCTGGAGGAAGGGGAGAGACACCAGACTGGGATGAGAGAGAAAAGGCCACGTGAGGACACGGAGAGAAAGCCTGAGGAGAGAGGCCTCAGGAGCACCCGATCCTGCCCGCCCCTTGACCTTAGACGTCCTGCTCCAGGACCCTGAGACCATAAGCTAACGCTACACCAGGCCCCGTGGAGAGCTGCAGTCCGTGGGGCTGCAGAGTCGGGTGAGGCGCAGCAACTGGACAGCCTGGCGTTCTGTGGGGTTGCCCCAGCAAGTGAATACACTGAGTTAGCGCTTCCAAGGGGTCCGTTATATGCCAGCCATTCTACTCCCTGCATTGAAAATCCCCAGGCCCGGGGATCGGACACCACCTCCAGTGGGTGGGCTCCAAACTGCCCATGTGATTCTGGGCAAGTTGCTTCATTGATTTGTGTCAATGATCTCATCTGTGTAAAGGAGACAGTAGCACCCACCCTACAGCCTTATTAGGAAGAGTGGACACAAAAACCTCCCTAATGCCCGACACCCGGTACAAACTCAGCCACAAGTAACTGCTGTTACAGGTGCTTCCAGAGCGTGCTTACAGCCACTCCTCGTGATTCTGGGAGGCAGCCCTTGCCTAGGCGAGGAGGTGGTGGCCTGCTCATGTGAGGTCACTTCTTCAAGGTCGTGTGCTCTAGAAGCATCTCCATCTGGTCCCTAGAATCTGACTTTTAAATTTAGTTTTTTCCCCCTGATGTTGGCTTCAGTGACCCAGTGCCCACCACTGCTTTTGCTTCTTCTGCATGAGGGCAAGAGTATGTGGATGTGGAATAGAGTGAACATGAAGTTTCTTTATGGAGTGAGTTTTGAGTATTTTGGAAAAGAGATGGATTTTTTTTTCAAGGAAGAGGACGGTAGTTTTGCTTATTGCTAAGAACAAATGATGTCCTCTTAAAGGGTTTCCATCTCCTCATGTGGAGAGATGTTTCACAGATGAAACATGGGGACTATTTTATCCTGAGTTTCGAGTGAAACATGAATGTGAAAGGCTCTTTGTGACCCCATGGCCTATGCAGTCCATGGGATTCTCCAGGCCTGAATACTGGAGTGGGTAGCCATTTCCTTCTCCAGGGGATCTTCCCAACCCAGGGATCGAACCCAGGTCTCCTGCACTGCAGGCAGATTCTTTACCAGCTGAGTCACCAGGGAAGCCCATTTCAACTGACTGGCAGCAAAAAATAACCACTGATTTGACGGAAAAGAATACTATTTTCATAGGGAGGTTCAGATGAGCCAATTACTAGTAAGAAAGACAATTTCTAAATTAAAATTTTCCTTGTCATTGAAGATAGGGCATTAGAATACAGAAACAGGCATTTGAATTCCATATGAATCAAGAACCCACTTTTTATTCCTTGTTTAATGCTACAAATGACAAGAAATATCAGATGAAATACTAATTGGCATTGTATAAACTTACACTTGAAACTAATTTCAGAACTACACAAAATTGATTTGTATAAAGTTAAATCATTTTAGAAAAATTTCTCTGTAAGAATGGCCAACTGTAGATGTTCTAAAATTTCTCAGTTCAGTTCAGTTCAGTTGCTCAGTCACGTCCGACTTTTTGTGACCCCATGAATCGCAGCACGCCAGGCCTCCCGGTCCATCACCAACTCTTGGAGTTCACCCAAACTCATGTGCATTGAGTCGGTGATGCCATCCAGCCATCTCATCCTCTGTCGTCCCCTTCTCCTCCTGCCCCCGATCCCTCCCAGCATCAGAGTCTTTTCCAATGAGTCAACTCTTCGCATGAGGTGGCCAAAGTACTGGAGTTTCAGCTTTAGCATTAGTCCTTCCAATGAACACCCAGGACTGATCTCCTTTGGGATGGACTGGTTGGATTTCCTGAAGCTAATTTATCAGAGATTTATCTCAATGTTGTCATAGCCTATAAATACTTGTAACAGCTCCAGTAACTGTTACAGTAACAGAGAGATCCTTCACAAAAGTAAAAATTATCAAAAATTATTTGTAATCTTCCACTTGCCAAGAACAGTTGACATCATTCTCAATTACAGTGGTGAAAAATGAAGTTGCTGAAAGAATTGGTTTTGGTAACCTAATAAATACATTTGCAGTCAGAAAAGTAATTTTATGATTAATCAAGACATTATATTAATAAAGTGTCGTTATTTATTACCCTACATAAACTTATGAATCCAGAATTCTATTTTACAATTTGTAAGTTTTTCTTGTTAATTGTGTATCATTTTACACCTTGAAAAGTGAAAGTGTTGGTCACTCAGTGTCTGGCTCTTTGTGACCCCATGGACTGTACTTGCCAGGATCCTCTGTCCATGGGATTCTCCAGGCAAGAATACTAGAGTCGGTTGCCATTTTCTTCTCCAGGGGGATCTTCCAGACCCAGGAATTGAACCTGGATCTCCTGCATTGCAGGCAGATTCTTTACTATCTGAGCCACAAGAAGTTACTTAGAGGTAATAAGATATTTTAAAGAAAAAAGCTTTATATTTTAAGATTGTTATTAGCACTTGTCTGCTACCTTTTGAAGGAGAGACACCAAATTTTCCATTTTTCACTGGCCTGGCAGATTACGTAGCTGACCTTGATCATAAGGTCACCCTGGAGATGAGATTCTCCTCCATCACTGCCTATCCCTCTGCACATCTCCCTCCCTGACCCCTGCACCCCCCGTCTGACCCTGGAGCCCCCTGTCTTCCCCAGCCAATGCTGCCCACAGAGCTTCCCCACCTGCTCGGCCTCCCTAGACCCCGTGCTGGAGGTCTCCGTGGGCAGTGGGCCGAGATGCTGCAGAGGGCCTCGCGACTTGCCCAGGGTCTCCGTGGGGCTTGGCCTGGTTCTGCCGGCAACCCCCCGCCCCCCCCCCCCCCCCCCCGTCTTCAGATCCGGGTCCCGTCTCCGGGGAGTTACGTGGCCCTGAGCAGGGTGGGGTGTGGTCCCTGTGCAGCTGCCAATCCCAGCGGGAGCGACAGAGGCTCTGCGCCGTCTCAACTGCCCTCTGACCTGGGCAATCTGCTGTCATCGTTCACAGTCACTGAAGGGCTATTGCCATCAGCTGATCTTCACAGTTGCTCAGTGATTCAACGCGAATTCAAGTATGAACAGGCTTGGGAGCTGATTTCACAGAAGAGGGGTTTCCTCAAGGCCTCACCCCAGGTGGCAAGAATCTCAAAGACCATCTCAGCAAAGAAGGAAAAAAGCCGGAACTCGGAGGAGCCCATCTAAGAGTCTGTTCAGCTTCAACGACTGCAAAGAGCTGTGTGTGTCTGCAGTGCTGATGAATGCTGTCTATTTCTTCTCCTTATGTAAGTGCTGAAAGGATGGGGCAGAATCTGCTGAGTATATCAAAGACCCATTTTTAATTCATGGTGGGCTGGAGAAATAAAACTTACTTTTGGAGGAAGAAATCTACAAGGAGTTTTTGGAAGCCAACCAGCTTAATAAACACAGGCTCTAAGTAAATAGCATAAAGAATTTATGAAAATCGCTCTCTGCATTTATGCACAGCCGGTCGCTTGGGGTCCAGTGTATCACCGCTTCCCGTTCTTTCCAGGACGTGCAATCTGTTTCTCACGGGTGTGGCCCGAAGTGGCCCAGCTGTGAGAAGCCATTGTGAGGGATGGTGTTTGTTTAGGAGGGAGTGTGCGCCCTCGCCCTGTCTGAACCCCCGTGGGAGGAGCAGGGAGGAGCTGCTGATGACTCAGCCTAGGGCTTTAGAACCAGTTCTGGGTGGCAGCAGGTTTGCGGGGCTCCAGGCACGTGGGAACCGTGGGCCTGCTTGGGACTCAGCAATTCTCCCACGGCTGGATTCACCCTCTGCCGCCCCACTGCCCTCAGCTGGTTCACAGTCTCGCCTGCTGCTGAGATGCTGGTGTCCCCACTGGACAACTGCACCGCCCCCCCCAGATCCGCCAGGTTTCAGGAGCAGGAGCTCTGTGTTCTGGGGTATCAGGGATAGACCCAGGCACTGCTAGGCTGCCCCCGCCCTGCTAGACCCATGTAGGGACAGGGTACCAGAGCAGTTGGGGTCCCTCTGGTCACCCTCGGGGCCCATGGTCACCCGTGGTCACTTGTGGTCTGGGTGGTCTCCCTCGTCCTGCCTGGAAGTGGTGGGGTGCTGGGTGGAGGTGGAGACATTGGAGGGGCCTTAGGAGGACTTGAGGGGGTGCTCCGTACAAAGAAAAGGGTCTTCCCCCTGCTGGGCTGGCCAGTGCTGCGCCCTGGACTTCCTCAGGGGCTGGAGAGAACTCGCAGGGCAGGACGGCCGGAGCCCCAGGACGTCACCTGTGTGTCTTTATAAAAGATTACTGTCTTGTCGCAAAACACACAGACGCTACAGCTCACCATCTCACCAATGCCAAGTGCCCAGCTCAGCGGCCTCAAGCACGTCCACAGTCGGGCTCCCAGCCCCGCCACCCATCTTCAGGGCACTCTCACCAGCCCTGATGGAAACTGTCCCCATGAAATGCTGACACCCCATCTCTCTGTGCAGCAGCAGGGCTGAAGGGGCCGAGCAGGCCTGGGGTCCGGCCCTGGATGCCGGGCAGTGGAGGCAGGCGGGGCCTCTGGGAGGCTTCCCTGTCCCCCACCCTGGTCCCCAGCTGCCAGCGCCATGGATGGTGCTGGGAACCAAAAAGGAAAATAAATAACGAGCCTGTGTTCATTTCAAGCCCCATTACAAGCACATTAAGAACGAATCGATACTGGCCTTGTCACTTGGAGAGGAGAGAGCTGGGCCCAGGAGTCAGCTCATTTTGGCGCTTCCGTGTCCAATAAACATGGTGAACAAGACCCCGGGGCCAGGGCTCACCCCTCCACTTCCTGTGCCTCTGGGTGCCCGCTGCCAACTGCGCTTCCTCCAGCCTCCCCCAGACCCTGGGCCTTGGGCGCAGGCCAGTGGCGCCCCGAGGGGCAAGGCCACGTCCTGGACCGTCCACCGCGACCCTCACACAAAGGGCGTGTGCCTCCATCCACAGGTGGGGGGAGGGCACGGGGCCTGCGTCTCGCCCGCCAGCCCCCAAGGCTGGCTCTGGAGGGTGCCCCAGGGAGGGCGGCCGCGGGGGGCCCCAGGGGCAGGTGCACCTGCCCTCCCGGGGCCAGGGCAGGGCTCCCCCCAGGCCTCAGGCGCTGGAGCTGGGGCCTGGCCGTGGGCTCCCCTCTGTGGACTCCTGTGGGCCACACACCCGCACCCCTGACAGGTGGGCGGGCTGGCTCTGCCCCAGGGGATTTGTGGTCCCGCAGCAGCCCCCACAGTCCTGGGGGAAGAGGCAGGCGAGGCCCCATCTCAGCTGCAGCCACTGAGCAGACTGCTGGCTGGCCAGGCCTGGGGGCAGGAGAGGGGCCAACGCTCCCAGATGACGGGGTGACAGCAGCCAAGTGGGAACACCCCACAGTGACCCCAGAGGGCCCCAGTGAGACCCAGTCCAGCGGGGCCAGGGGGAGAGAAGCCCCTGGTGTCGGGGTGGGAGGGCACACACGGGCCTCCCGGTGCCCTGGAGCTCCCCTCCCTGGGGGGCCACAGGCGCAGGGCACAGAGGGCAGCAGAGCAGCTGCGGGGGCCAGAGAACCCGCCCGGCTGGGGTGACTGTGGCGGGGGCGGGGCACCCACCTGGACCCCGGGGGCCCAGCTAACCCTGAGCTCTGGCTGGAACCCCGAGGGGCAGGCGCGCTCAGACCCAGGCCTCCAGCAGGAAGGGTGGACACACCAGGGGCCGGGCTGGGCCAGGAGGCTGCGGCTGGAGCTGTGGGCAGGACTGGAAGGCCACACTCTGGGCAGCCAGGGCCAGTCCCGGGGGAGGACACAGGGCCCTTCCTGTGGGCAGGAGGCTTGGGTCTGGAGGTGGCTGGGGCCCCGGGCTGAGGGCCTGTCAGCACCCAGGGAGCTGGGCTGGCCGGCTTTCCTCTGCGTCCGTGGGTATGTCTGTATGTGTGTGACCAGCCACACCTCATCGGCCTGTCTGAGTTGGACTCCACCCCAGAGACTTTTTTCCACCGTAACGATGGGGCTGGTCTTACCAGCTGTCCCCACGCCAGGCTGGATTCAGCTGGCTTGTGCTCTGGTCACCGCCTCCAGGACTGTGGAGTGACCGTCACCTGGGCTCTTACTCTGAGGTGGGCAGTGCCCTCAGAATAACCTCAAAAAGCCAATACTATCGACCCCCACCATTTTATAGATCAAAAGACCCAACGCAAGAGACCCCGTAAGGTGGTATGCCTGGAGCGTACAGACCCGAATCCAGGGTTGCTCAGAGCCTGGGGGTGGCCTGGGGGCACCGTCTCACATCCCTGATGGGAGGCCCCGGGGCCATGGCAAACCAAGTGGTCACGGCAGGAGGGCTTTCATGTGGAAGCGGCCCAGGCAGGGGGCACCCGCAAAGCCAAGGTTGGGGCGCGATCTGCGCGGGGCACAGGGGCCCATCCAGGGGAGCGGAGAAAGCTTGGAGGACAGCTGGGGTGGCAGCCCAGCTCCGCCTCCTTCAGTGGCTGACTCGAGCCCAGCCCCAGGCCCAGGACCAGAGTGAGGCCTGGGCTGCTGGATGGAGGAGGTGGGCACAGAGCCGGGGGCTCTGAGCTGGACGCCTGCCCTGGGAAGGGGCTGGCTTAGGTGACCTTCCGGCCCCTTCCAGCCTGGAATGTTCTAGGATGACACAGAGCTTCTTGGAGAGGGCCGAGGGGCCCTGGGCAGGCAGCCGTGTCCAGCAGCCTGGGGACCAGACCAGTAAGCGATGGACATGGCGGAACACAGAGTAGGGGGTCCTGGGTCTGGACACAGAAGGGCCGTGGCATCCAGCACCTCCCGCCCCGGCCATCCGCCTGTTATCACCCCTCCGCCTGGCAGGGCTCCAGGCTTGGACCCCCAGCGGCGGCCCCACAAGCGAACCACAACCGCTCAGCGACATGAAGGCGGGGAGACACCTGGTTAAACCAAAGGGAGAAAGAAAAAAATCAATTTTCCAATACTGCCTCTTGAAGTGGTCTCTTGAAGCTGATTCAAAAATAATATTGTCTGACATTCCGAGGGGCAGTTCACATTTCCTGAGCACGTCTCCTTATCGCTCTCAAGCCCCAGGACAATCTCGCTACGAAGTAGCCGCACTTGACGGAGGAAGAAATGAAAACACGAGAGGTTAAGGAGCTCGTCGGGCACAGCCAGCCCTCCAGGCTGAGGAGGGCCAGGGCTCAGGCTGGGCTCGGCGTGGCTCCGGTCCCCACCTGGCGGACACCCCCGCCCCCTGCCCCTGCCCCCACTGGGGGACACACACGGTCTGCTGGACGACGGTTCTGCACCCACCACGGATGCTGCTGGCAGAGTGCTCGGCCAGGCTGGGGACGCCTTCCCCTCTGGGGACGGCGGGCTTTGCTCCATTCAGCCCTTCACCTGGCTGGATGAGGCCCACCCACATCGGAGGCAGGGGGTGATGGGGTGAGAGAAGAGGCTTCTGCTTCATGAAAATCCAAACGAAATGTTAATCTTCTCTGAAAAAACATCCTCCCAGAAACATCCAGCAATGTCTGACCAAACATCTGGGCCCTGGGACAGCGCTGGGGGGAGGCACAGAGGTTTCTCCCAGATGCCCCCACCCCCCGGACTTGTGCCGAGCCAGCTTGCTCGTTGGGTCCTCACACGAGGCTGGGCTGGGTGGGGGGCCATCCCCTCTACTTGCCATCCATGGCGCCTTGTCGCTCCATGCTGTGTGCTGTGACCCCCCCCCAAGGGGAGCCAGGGTCATGGCTGCTGCCCCCACTACAGCCGCCCACCCCCTCAGTCCATCCAGCCACTCCCAGCTTCTCCCACACTGAGATCGCTGTTCCTTCTCCCACCCGTCACTGGACAAGGTCTGGCATGGAGTGGAGAGGCCACAGCACCTCCCAAAGCCCTTCTGAGTGGCCTTGAGCCAGGAGCACCCGTGTGCCCCTGTGCCTGCAGCAGGATAAGGTCGTGGGTGAATGGCTGGCCCCCACTGGCCACGTCCACTCTCATGAGATGGAGAGCTTTTGCCTTGCTGTCCTGAGTCCTCCTGGTCCTGCCTGACTGGTCACAGAAGCCCACTTTGGAGCATCAGTGATGAAAGTTGGGTCCAGGCTTCTAGCCCAGGGGGCCGGTCTGCTGAGCTGGACGCCTACCCCTCCCAAAGCCCAGTTCTCTAAGACCGAGCGAGGCCAGTTCACGGCCTCCTGTTATGTCTGAAGTGGGGGTGGGGACACAGGCCTGCCAAGGCCATCCCGGGACCACCTCTGGGTCCCCCAAGCAGCCCGTCCCCAATGCCGGGGACCACCTGCCTCCCTCCCCTTCCGGGGCCCCCAGGATGCTTCACTGGAGAAGCTCCGGCTCAGCCACGTGGACCAGGAGTACAGACAGCGCAGACGCTGCCAGAACACAGGGCTCCAGAGCTTGGCAAAGGCGGCAGAAGGTGGTGGTACCCGAGGCTGCACCAGACTGGTTCCAGCAGCCCCACTCCCGGCCCGTCTGTTCCTGCCAATTAGTCAATGAACTACAAGCTGCGGAAAGCCGGGCGCCGCCGGCCGCCGGCACCAGGGGTAGATGTACCGGAGAAGAGAACATGTTCTGAGCGGCCCGGCGGGCATCGCGTCCGCTCAGATAAGCGGACCCTGCGGGTGCACGTGCGCACGCTTCCCGCGCCGAGCGTCACGCTGGCGGCTCCGCGGAGGGCCATGGGCAGCTGGAAGGCCAGTGGGGCTCTGTGTCCACGCTGCTGGCTGCGCTGGGTAACCCTGCGGGCGCTGCTGGGGAAGCCCTCCGCCCCCGACCCCTGGCCCGCCGCCCCCACAACTTCTCCAGCCAGACTCCAGGGAAGGACGGTGGACTCAGCAAAGGGCTTGGGGTGGAGCAAGGAAGTGCTGGTGGGGAGGGCGGGGGTGGGGTGGGGGGTGGGGGGGGGGGCGGGGGCGGGGGCGAGGCGGGGCGGGCATGGGGGCGTGGGGAGAGGAGGTGTGGACACACCGCGTGGAGCAAGTGGGCGGAGGCGTCCCCTCTGTGCGGCTGGCTCTCAGCTCTCCTCCCAGTGAGCCAGCTCCAGGCGCTCCGCTGGCTTTGTAGAGCGACCTGGGCCCGGTGCCGCAGGTTCTGCTCTGCTTCCGGCTTTCGCTCAGCTGAGTCGTAAGATTAGCACCCTGCGAGACTGGAACCCTGGCGCACTGCTGGCAGGATTACAGGATGCTGCAGCCACTCTGGAAAAGGGTGCAGTGTTTCCCCCCAAAATGTAAACATAGAATTACCATACCCGATCTGCAGTCTCATTTCTGCGGAGACACCCTGAAGCACTGAGAGCAGAAAGGCGAGCTGATCTTTGTGCACGGATGTTCAGTATTCATAGTCGCGGAAGATGACAAACCACCCAGTGTCCACTGATGGATGGTCGGACAAAGTGCGGTCCACCCCTACAAGCACATATTCTTCAGCTTCAAAAGGAAGGAAATCCTGACACCTGCTGCAGCGCGGGTGGGCCTTGAGGACATGCTCAGCGACACAAAGGAAAATGCAAATATTGCATGACTGCACTCGGACGGGGCCCCTGGAGGAGTCAGGTTCCCGGAAGCAGAAAGTAGATGGTGGGCCATGGGCTGCTGGAGGGGATGGGAGGGTGCTTGATGGGGACGGAGGCCCGTTGTGGGGAGATGAGAAAGTTCTGGAGATGATGGTGGGGTGGTTGCACAGAGTGAATGTACTCAATGCCGGTGAACTATGCACTTTAAAATGGCTAAAACGGAAGTTTTTATGGGGTTTCCCAGGTGGTGTAGTGGTAAAGAACTCGCCTGTCAAACTAGGAGACAGAAGAGACGCGGGTTGGATCCCTGGGTCAGGAAGATCCTCTGGAGGAGGGCATAGCAGCCCACTCCAGTGTTCTTGCCTGGGAAATCCCATGGACTGAGGAGCCTGGCAGGCTACACAGACCACAGCGTTGTAAAAAGTGGGACACGGATGAAGTCACTTAGCACAGCCCACACACACACACACACACACACACACATCTTACTACAACAAAAAGGTGTTAAAACAACAACAAATTATCCCTGGATGCCCAGCCCCAAGTTCAGCCTGGGTCACTTCTTTCGGTCGCTTCATTCCTCAGAGCTGGTGCCGGTCTGGAGCTGACCCCGAAGAAGACTTTCTATCTCTTTCAGTCCACGTAATCTGCTCAGGTCTGGAACACCTGATGTATTAGAGAAACGACCCAGCAATACCGCTCAACAGCATGTGTGTGCTGAGTTACTTCAGTCATGTCTGACTCTGCAATCCTATGGGCTGTAGCCCACTGGGCTCCTCTGTCCATGGGATTCTCCAGGCAAGAATACTGGAGTGGGTTGCCGTTTCCTCCTCCAGGGGATCTTCCTAACCCGGGGTCGGAACTCATGTCTCCTGCATTGGCAGGTGGGTTCTTTGCCTCTGACGCCGCCCGGGAAGCCCCAGACAGCACATCTCTGCCTAAAATGGTGCATCTGAGAGATTGTTTACATGTAATCCTCACTGTCTAAAATTATGTTCTCATCTCCAATCAGGGACAAAAAATTGTATATTTTTCCCCTTAAATAATTTTCTTAACCATCACACATTTCCTGTCTTTTCTCATGTGAGCCCAGTGTTTTTGCCTGTGAACAGATGGCTTGGAGAATTTCATGAATGCCTTCTCCCCCTTTTTGACACATGTTCTTCTGTTTTTGGAAGCCCCCAGTGAAAATGGCCAACTGAAATAAGGACACAATTTGTGTTGTTGCCGACAGAGGTCTGAGCCAGAAAGCCAAATATCTGTAAACGAAGAGACACTTTTCCCCACCCGATAAAATTTAAAGTAAGAAAGACAGGGATTAATTGGGCAGAAGCACTGTGAAGTGTAGCATGAACATCGGAAGCTTTGGGAAGTTTTCAGAGTTAAAAATGACGAGCGAGGACCAACGTGAAAGATGAGCCTGGGTGCATAACCAAGGCTGCAGAGCCAGCGCAGGAGGGCAGAGCCTAAGTAATCAGCCTCCTGAATGGAGGCCAGAGACCCTGAGGATGGAGCCGAGGAGCTCAGAGGCTGCTGAAAGCTGGGTCCCTGGAGAGAAAAGCCCCAGCGTCTCCCAAGGTCTCGCGTCAAGCCCAGAAATGGTGCACGGAGATAAACAACACGTCCTTAATGATGCTAAAAAACCCACAATAATAACCTGCCTTCAGATGGGCCATCAATTGTGTCCAGATGGTGGTTGGAACCCACAAATATTTCACGCCTCCATCTGCTCCCTTCACAGCTTCTGCTTCGACGGGTACCAGGAAGGTGGGTTTGCTTCCAGATTTTGTCATTAGCCTCACGTCGAGTTGCTTGGTTTGATTCACGGGCCATTACCAGGCATCCGGCTGTGGATGGTGGCGGTTCCTGGCAGGGACGGCTGGAGGGGCCCCTTGGGCCAAGCTGTCTGTTCTGTCCCACTCAGACTGCACTCCCTTGCACCCGCTTCGAGAGAGTCCTGCCTGTCTTACGCCCTTTGCCTCCCTCCGGACACAACAGAGGGACGGACTCCACTTGCCAGAGTCTGAGAGCTCAGAGCTTCACCCTGGCTGCTGGAGGACCTGATTTTTTCTTGCCTTACCTGCAGAGAAAGTGGGCCTCGTCATTCATTCAGTCGCTCACCCATCCGTGTGCTCACCAGCTCATTCACTGCCCGTCAGTAGCCCCTGAGCCCCCAGCTGACTCAGAACCCAAAGCTACTGATGAAGCCGAGAGCTCTGCAGGGTCCTCCTCACACTGAGCCTACAAACTGCCGCGTCGTGTTTGTCTAATAACCTCATTAAAGACACCCGGCACCTGCTGCATCCAAGACCCCATGTCAGGGACCGTGAGGACGTCAGGCGGACGAGCTGCCGAGGGTATCCATCCCAAGGGGGTGCAGGCTTGGAGAAGGGCTCACGGAGACTGTGCACCATGCCTCACAGAGTGGGCAGGAAGTTCCAGGCTCACCACTGCATTCAGAGCCTGGGCCCCAGGGGAGGCGAGGGACGTGCTCAAGATCTCTCGGCTTGGAGCAGTGGGGCCAGGGTGTGGACTCAGGGACTCTGCACGTCCAAGGCTCCTGAGATTCATCCCCACCCTGCCCCAGCCTGCACAGGCAGCTGGGGGCAGAATCGCCCCTGCAGAGGCAGAACCTGCAGGAGCAGGAGCCGGGTGGAGGGGTCTCTGGGTGGGCGGGCGCGTGCAGGTGATGGTGGGGGCAGGGTGGTGGGGGCGGAGGTCACTGTTCTGCAGGCAATACTCTTCTGTCACGGCCCCCACCCCACACATACACTGACTTTCCGGAGACTTTGGGACCGCCGAGCCCCAAGAGCAAAGCCGTCAGTGTCCAGGCCCCCAGCCGCTCCCACACAGAGCTCTGGCCCCTCTGTGTGCTTGTTTCTCTTTCTTCTCTGGGTAATCATCGGGGGCTGCGGGACACTGTTGGGGAGGGGAGCTGGCATGCTCTCACGTCACCCTGTCAACAGCTTCCTGGCCCCATCAGGAGGCGGGGTGGGGGCTCTGAGACGTCCCAGTGCAGTTGCTGAGCCGGCCCTCCTCACCACCCACGCTGAGGGCCAGCTCAGCTCCCTCCTACCTGCTCCAAGCCGCCTGTCCATCAAGTCCACCTGCGCTTCCCTGTAGCTGCCACTGGAGGGAAAAGTCTGGAAGACGCGTTAATGAGCCTGGTTCTCCAGCCCTGGCCCCGAGGGAGCACCCCTGCCCTGAACACCCTGCATTCTGGCCCTTGGCTGACCTGGGACGGTCCCTCTGGGGGTTTGGGAGGAAAGCGGCCTGGATTTCTCCTGGCTGATCT
This sequence comes from Bos indicus, assembly GCF_029378745.1. Lineage (NCBI taxonomy): Eukaryota > Metazoa > Chordata > Mammalia > Artiodactyla > Bovidae > Bos > Bos indicus. The sequence continues at coordinate 118,675,325 of NC_091764.1, read as the reverse complement.
ATGAGTTCTGGGATTCTGGCACAATATGCTAATGTTTTATTTAAATCGGGAGGAGCTGATTTGCATGTGGCAGTGTTTCCATATTCCACGGAGATCTCCTGTGCCTTCCAGTCTCTCTTCCCCTCTTTGCTCCTCTCCAATTTCAAGGCTGCAGCTCCTTCTGCAGAATTTATTAGCTGCCTTTGGGGATGATAAAGAAATCAGTTTATTACACCGTCTTATCTAAGACAAACTTAACCTTGGCGGGCATGGGGGCAGACAAGGTGGGCCTGCCCCCGTCTCACAGGACTGCTGGCCCCCTCCAGGAAGGCAGCTCCCAGGCCCCTCCCGGGGACCCTGGGGTGGAGCAGGGGAATGTGCAGAACAACCACCTGGCTGGCTGGAAGGGGCGGGGCTGCGGGCCCTGGGCCTGTGAAATCACCCCTTTATCATCCACAGAGGTCCTCCCAAATGTCAGAGTGGGGATTCTAGCTCTAAATGGCTCACGGTTAAAGGGTTTAACCCGGGTGGAGCCTCAAGGGCTTTCAGATTCCTCATTGGCATCCTGAATCAGTAAGGGGGTCCGAGGGAGACCTCGAAGAATACCAGGCAGCCTGCCTAGGGCGGGGCTACACCAGGATCCGAGGTCACTGGAGGCCGGATGCCGATTTCTGCTCAGTCACTCAGCTCCACACTCAGCACCCAGTGTTACTCAAGAGCTGGTTTCCGGTTTGGCAGGAGCATGTGGGCCATTGCAGCCTGGGGCTGGTGCTCTGGGCTGACCTGGGGGAGGTGGAGGTGCCCACGTCCTTGAAGTGGTTCTGTTCCCAGCCTTGTCTGGAGGCCAGTCGGGGAGGTACCTGGGCAGCAGAGACGAGGCAGCTGAAGACCAGCACGGCACACTGTCCCTCGGGAAGAACTTGCCCGCAGCCTGCGGACTGTGGTCTGTGATGGTCTGGACTCCCACTTCAGCACCTGCAGATCCCACTTAGGCCAGAGCTGAAGCTGTGGGCAGCCAGCAATGAGTGGTGCTGGGCTCTGTGGAGCCCAGAGCCTGGCCTCTGCCCAGTGCTGGCCACGCCCAGGGTGTCCCAGGGGTCTTTGCTCTGCAGCCCCCTGGTGAGCTGGGACCCCCCATGTCTGCATCCCAGCGCCAAGGCCTTCCTGGTCAGTTCTCACCAGCACTGGCCCCCCACTCCCAGCCCTTGTACTCTCAAGCCTGCATCGCCTTTCCAGGGGCCCCCACCTCACCCAGCGCTGGAAGCAGCACTTGAGAGAAGACCCTGGGGATGCTCCAGTGTTTGTCAGGTGTCTGCTACTTTCAGGCACTGGGTCGGACCAGTACACCTTCCTGGCTGAGTCTGCACCTGAATGGGAGAGGACCCAGAGGACCTTATCACAGTGCAGGGGGTAGGGGCGTGGGAAAGACCAGTGGGGGGAGCCGCACCCCCGTGAGGACAGAGCGATGAGACAGACGGGGTTTTGTGCTGTACGTGGTGGTGGGGAAGGATTCTCTGATAGAATGGGTTGTGGAAGTAGCTCTACTTTAACGCTGGGTTTGTAAGGTGACGGTGGTGCCTGGGGGAGAGGAGTCGGGGAGGAAGGCAGTGTGGGCCCCCGTGCTCTGGAGCAGAGAGTGACCTAGACCTGGGGACGTCCCCAGGCACAGGAGGCTGTGCAGAGCCCCCGGGGTGACACTGCCGTGAAGAGCCCTGGACCAGCCCAGAAAACCAGGATGAACCAGTTCTTCCCAAAAGATGAACTGGCTTTAGATGAACTGGTCTATGACCCACGCGCCCATCCCCACCCAAGAACCGTAGGCTAGAGAGGGAACTGGAGGAAAGACAGACTGTGTCTCTTAAGGTGGGCAGGGAAGAACCCAGTTCCTACCTGAGCAAGAGGAAGAAGGAGAAGGCATGGGAAACAAGCAAATTCACGGAACAGACTCCAGTCTGCAGCTCAGCTAACCCCACGAACCAGACAATTCTCCCGAGGTCTCCTGCTCTGTGAAGACCTTATTACGAGAGATATTTAATGGTAATTAAAAAAACATAACCAAGAGCTAAAAGACCAAATGGGGAAGCAAATGTGAAGGATGGAAGGAAGAAGGCAGAGCTGAGGAAAAAAACACAGAGGCACAACCACGAGCAGCAGAGAGCCGACAGTAAATTAGAAGTGACAGGAACAGAATGAACTTGGCTTCGCTGGAATTACTGACATTAGGGAAAGTGTGAGATAATCACAGCAACAGGGAAGAAAAATACAGAGAGGACAATTAAGCAGTCGATAACACGAGTGGAGGACAAGTGAGTAATTGTTGCCCCTGTAACAGAGACCCACTGATGGGAAGGGGGTTGTTTAAAGAGAATAAAAGGGAGGGGAAAAAAAAGAAACTTCCCCGGAATGAATAAACAGAAGATCTTATCAGAAAATCTGATACAGAAGCAGCTCAAGATGTATCTTGGTTAAGTTATTGGCCCTTAGAGATAATGAAATAATCCTTTGGATGTGTAAGCTGAAAAAAACACACCCAGGCTGACATCAAACTTCTCTTCGACAATAGACTCGGGTGTGGTGGCGGAAGCATTTCAGACTCAGAATTCATGGAGGCAAATCTGGGGTCTCTGTGCTTCTCAGGGCTTACCTATTCTCACTATGGGCTCAAATCAGAGAACAGCATCTGCAGCATTTTAAAGGGAAAACATTTTGACCTAAGAGTTTTGTCATTTAAGTACAGAGCTCTATATTTAACTTTTGTCATTTAATTATAAATGTAAGAGTCATACATTCTCACGTATGAAAGATCACCAATGAACACTTCTTGAAACAATGCATAAATACACAATCTGGGCAAATTAAGGGATAAAAACCAGAGACAACAAATTCAACTTTAAATATCAACTCAGGAGAACAAAAGTCACTTATATTCCTGGGGGAAAAATGCATTGACTAAAAATTTTATACCCAGCTAAATCACCTTTAAGTATTCAGTCAACTTTCAGACCTTCTCCAGCCTGAAGGAGCTTAGGAGATAGGCTTTATGAGTTTTTCTCAAAACTGAAACAGACCCAAAAAATACTTCTTTAGAGAATCAAAATAAATTACTAGGCTGTGGAGGCACAGGATTCTAGGGCCAAGCAATGAGCATTGAATCCTTTAAAAATCAGGACAAAATGAAAAATATCATGTGAGGTATGGTATCAGAACAAAATGTGCCTTTATAAGCCTTGACAATGTAAAATGCGAAACTAACGGAGTTGGGAAACATCTGGAAACCCGGAGATGAGGTGGGCTGGGCAGAGACCCTCATCTTCCTCTGAGAGGGATCACAAAAGAAAACGAAAACATGTTGCAGAAAAAACAATACCAACCTAAAGTTTTCATGTCATCATTTTCCTTTATCCCAGGAAAAATCTAGAAAAATGGTGCTGGAGGTCAAGAAACACACACTATATTTGCAAAATCTATGATGTCACTCTGCATAGAAACATGAAGATTGGTTTTGCTGCCCAGGGCCACTCATCTGGGCAGGGGGCTGGAGCCTGGACCACACAGCACCTTCAGCCCATCAGTCTGGGTCTGCCCACACATGGTAACTGCCCTCTGAGCCATTATCCATCCTATTCAGAGTGTTTTGGACCTGGGATGAAGGACGGCTGTAGCTGAGTGCATTAGCCATCTTCAGCTCAGCAAGCTAGAAGAAGAGGGGGGACTTCGGTCCAGCCAGGTCCCCTGCCCTCCACCTGCTTGTCCACACCTGGGATACACAGCACGTAGGCCTCCAGGTGAGTGACAGAGGGACGGAGAGTCAGTCAGGGGCGTGGATGAAGAGGACAGGCAGGCCCCCTTAACTGCAGGGCGTGTCACGTACCATCATCTCCCTGCCTAGACTGCCAGCTCCCTGAGGCCAGGAGCTCCACCCTCTTCCGACAGCTTCACACCCCACCTCCTGCCCACGGCCAAGTGCAGAGCAAGTGCTCAGGCCTGGTCCTGGCAGGAATGGATGGATTTAATTTGGTTATGCCTGCCAGGTACAGAGCACCGCCCCTCCTCCAATTCCCCTCTCCAACATGCAAGCCTGCCGGGTCCTGAGCGCCTGTCGGAAAACTCAGTCCCTCACAATTAAACTGCTTTCATTTCCCTTTATGAACCGAAGCCTGTTTAAATGACCTGAATTTCCATGCGTTTCAGAGGCAGTTTGTTGGGGGGCTCTTTTCCCTCACATTTTCCTCCGTCCCCCCCTCCTGGTTAAAGAAAACATCAGGAAAATGACCGTGTAAGTGCTATTTGCCACTCAGAGCAGCTCAGGTTGCTTTGCAGATTGGGGGGCGGGGGGAGACGGGAGCTTCCAGAGCGTTTGCTTCCAATAAAACTGCTGAAGCAAGGTCAAACATCTCCACGAGGAGATAAAATGTTAATAAATGGCGGCCGTTGTCCCACATTTCTGAATTTATGCAGTACATCTATATGGCATCGTTCTCTCCTTGGTTAAATCCAGTGAGTAATTTCTGACTGTATTCATTGCCGGAGGATATATTTCTTTAGAGTTAAATATCACTAGCTGTGCATTTTGATATGAGAAATGCAGTCTGCAATTTATAACCAACAAGATCGTCAGTGAATCTCAGGCTGTGCCGAGAAGCGGGGCACAGCGAGTGTACGCAGGCTCCGGCGTGTTTATTTTAGAATTCATTTGCAAGGAAACATCATTTCAAATTCCGCTGTCAGATTCTCACTCGGGAGGGCGTTTTCTACCCGCGGACGTCCAGGCTCTTCCGATGCGGGGCCTGGGGCTTCAGACGGGCCCCTGCTTCCTTGCAGTCGCTCACCTGCTGTGGGTTTTGATTGGCGGAGACCAGCATCCTGACCAGGTGAGGCGTGATGATGACGCAAAGCCCCTAAAGTGGACAGGTGAGGGGAGGCAGTGGCGAGCTGGGGGCAGGGCGGCCCTGAAGCTGGGCCCTGTACTCAAGAGGGAACTAAGCGCTTCTTCAGGCCTCTCGGGAGGATCTGAGTCTCTGGAGGAAAGAGGTGATGCCTCGGGCTATGCTGAGTGCTGCGGGGGGCCGAAGACCCGGTTCCAGAGGGGCACAGGGAGCCAGAGTGGCAAGAACTGGTCCTCTGAGCGGAGGAAGCCCCCTCTCTCCCTCCTCTTTCCCCTCCCGCTCCCTTCCCTCCAGGCCACATCCGGGGTGGGGCACACAGCAGTCCTTGCTGACCGGCCACAGACTTGGGGAACCCGACGTACAACTTCGTACGTAGCAACCTCGCTCCATCCCTCCTTTGTTCCTTTGCTGTGAGTGTTTTCACCAGCTGGACTGCTCCGTAGAGGTCTAAGCTGGCCCATGAACTGTGAACCTGCCCTCCTGCAAGGCAGGAGCACGCAGGGGAGCCGGGAAGCAAGTGGACAGTGCAGCTGCCTGGGGCCACCCGGCTGGCCTGGAAGTGCTGCAGCGCTGGAGTCTCCACGCCAACACTGATGCCCACAGGAGCCTGGGCAGGTGTCCTAACCTCTTTGAGACCCAGAACCACCCCCCAGGCACACTGTGGCGATGATACCCCCAACCCAGGAGGCTTGCTGCGGGCGTCGAGCCAATTGTCTGGCACCCAGCAGGGGCTGAGTGGTGGCCCTGGGAAGCTGTCTGGGCGCTGGGGACCCCTGGCAGTGACCCAGTCTGTGTGTCTGTCCCCGATCATCGGGGACACGCCCCGCTGCTGCCCCTGGTAGGTCTGGGCTGCCCGCCAGAGGGGTCAGGATGCCCTCAATGCCCACGCTGTGGTGCGGGTGTGGTAGCTCCACTCATTCTGCACTCCTGGTGTGACCTCCCTGTTACTACTTTAACACCTGTGAGGGGCAGGTCTCAGCTACAGGGACACCAGGCTGGGTAGTCACAGTCGACTGTGAGTCCCTCTGGGGGCAGCATCCTTGTGGCCGGGGGAAAGGTCAGCGGGCTGCTCGCCTTCTCGGTATGGTACGAGGTACCGTCTGGCTCCAAGCTCACCCCAACGCTCACTGTTTGAAAATGACCCAATTCTGAAGCCTCCTAACACATTTTATGGGTTTTCCTCTCTTGTTAATTTATGGAAAAATAGCTCTTAGCCATTTATCCACAAAAGGGCGGCCTGAGTCACGGCCGTAAAAACCCACTAGCAGGACAGCTTCTCCCCTGTCCGTAAATGACTGTCTATTAAACGCAGACACTCCGGCAAGAGGGCCTTTCCTTATTAAAATGCGCCAGGGAGGTCCCCTCCTTTCCGAAGGAGCCAGAAACGTCCCAGAACCTGTGGGCAGAGACCACGCGGAGCTGGTCACGGCTCCCCGGTCTGGCTCCCTGTGGGCTTGGCATGCAGGGCCCCCAGCAGGGATGGTGCTGCCACAGCTCACCTGTGTGGACACCGCCTCCATGCGTCCCCATCCACCCGAGCGACGGCTCCTGCCTGGAGCTGGGAGACACAGGAGGACAGGGAGGCACCCCCCAACACTTGCTGAGCCATGGAAGATGCTCTCTGTGGCTCTCTGCCACCTCACGTCCCTTCCATAAAGTGGGGGTGAAACGGGCAGCCAGTACAGGCTCTACTTTGCTACTGTCTGGAGCAGGGGTTCGGGGACCTTGCTAGGTAAACCACAAGGTCAAAATGGATCTGGTTCCTGGTTCCCTTCCCCCTGCCCCCGCCCCTCCCCTTTTCCTGCTCAACACCTGCATCATGAGCCTGAGTGATAATTCAGGGTCGGCTTGGAGACAGTGCAGATAGAAACCCCTGGGAGTATGGCATGTAGACGGGACACTGGCTTGAGAACCCCTCGGAGAAGGCAGAGGGGGCTGCTGTCCTCAGTGGGGGATGCAGCTGAGACCTGAATGCTGACTGTCTTCCCGGAGACCTTCCCAAGGTCACCTAGAGAGCAGATGGCAGAGCTGAGCTGGGGCTGCTGGCCCTAAGGCCCCCTGGGCAGAGGGATGGAGACAGGATGAGGAACGTGGTGTGGACAGGGAGGGAGCTGGCTCCCCAGGTACAGTCTCTCTCTCCCGAGACGCTCTGTCCAGTCTCTCTGCGGGACCCTTGGCTAGAGGGATGGGCGGCCGCCTGGACTGGGGTGAGGGATCGCCCTTGAAAGTGCTAGTCACTCAGTCGTGTCCAACTCTTTGCGACCCTGTGTAGCCCTCCAGTCTCCTCTGCCCGTGGGATTCTCCAGGCAAGAATACTGGAGTGGGCTGCCACTTCCTCCTCCAGAGATCCCCCTTAGGGTGGCCAGATCGGGGTTCCGAGATATTCCCAAGGTCAGAGTGTGCTTACTGTGTCTGGGCCTTGTGGTTTTGGGGGACACAAAGCCCACGAGGTCACTCCTGTGAACTCCTCTTCTCATGATGGAGCCCAGAGCCCAGCGTGGCCAGGACACCTGTCCACAGTGACCCAGCTGCGGGGCAGGGCAGGGGTCCACCCTGACACCCCTCTCATCTCCTTCACTGGCCCTCTTCCTTTTACCTGAGCCAAACAGACTGAGCATCAGTGCCCAGGGAGAAGGAGCCAGACACCCCCCCTGCCCAACAGGGTCTCAGCTTCCCCAGCTGTCCGTGATCACGGAGCACCCTGTCTGGGAAGGACTGGTTACACCGTACGCGATCAGCCTGATTCCCCAGTGTTATTGAGAACCACGTCCTCTCTGCAGGTCCGCCCAAGGCTGGCAGCGCCGGTGGGATGACAGTGCTGAATGGCTAAGGTCATCCCTGCGGGTCTCGGGAAGGGCGGCCAGGAAAGAAATCCTGCCAAGTGATGCAGAGAACCCTGACCCCAGGTGCCTCGGATCCTGCGGCAGCTGGAACCCAACTTCCCGGGTGGACAGAGGGCCCGTGTGAGGCCTGCATGGCCCACGGCTTCTCCAGGCCCTTCTTCAGCCATGAGGGGCCCTGCTTGTGGGCGAGGGGACAGAGGGGTCTGTGAACTGGTCCCACCTGGACCCAAGTCCCAGCCTGTCCAGCCCTTTCCCCTCAAAGGGCATGGAGATGGATTGAGGTGATGAAGCTGGGCGATTTTACAAAGATGACATTCTGCTTTAATTTTTGGTTTCTCACCAAAATGTCTTCCTGTCAAAATAACTGTATCAAGAGACACCCAGAAATTCCAGGAATACCACGCTGGGGTCAGGAGCAGCAGGTAGACAGAAAACCCGCAGGAGCTTCCCCAGCTCCCCTCAGGCATGGGCCGGGAGGAAGATGCCTCGTCCACCCTGTGTCCTCCAGGGCTGACCATCGCTGAACCTCGGAAACCTGGATTGCGGCCTCAGATGTCCTCTCCTCCCTGCCGTCCAATGTGAGGGGTCCCTCAGTGTTTCTGCGAGGTTACAGAATGTGGAGAGGAAGATGAGAACCTCAGGTGACCCCCCAAAGAGATTGTTTGCCCTGCACCTGGGGAGACACAAGAACCCCACGGAGCAGCGATGAGCACCATGTCTGGGGAGGGCAAACGTTTTAGGTTTAAACAAACGCGGAAACAGAAACTCAGGGACACGAGGAGCTGGCCCGAGGCCCGCTGTCAGCCCCAGGCTGCTGAGCTGGGCGAGCGGAACGTTCTGGAGCCTTGCGGGGGGCCCTGTGAGGCCTAGGGGCTGGGTCCCACCTGCCAGCCGCTCCGGGATGAAGAGACTCAAGGTGGGTTTGTCTGAAGGGGACGAGGCTCACCCTCCCTCCGCTCCCCGCTCTCCTCCCCAGCGCCTGGCCCTGAGGCGCTCCATCACTTCTTAGCGGTGTTTCACCATCTAATAGCAAAAGTATTTCACGCACATTGTAGAGAAGCAAAAAGTTAAAGAAAATGGTACTAATCCAGTCACTTCAGAAAACCCACCGCCTCTCAGGTGTGTTTCCTTCTAGACTTTTCCATCGTACCTAAGAGTGCGATGATGGAGGGGCTGCTCCTGGGCCAGGCTGGCTCCGAGCACTTTCCGAGCAGCCCCCCTGCTCACCGGCAGCCCCCGGGGCAGGTGCTGCCGTTCTGCACGTGGGTGAGCGCAGCTGAGGCTGTCACGTGCAGCCAGGGCGGCGGAGGAGGGCTGAGGGGGCCTCCAGCCTTGCACTGCTGATCACGGAGCCCGGGTCCGACCTAGGCGCACGGGGCTGCAAACCCCACGTCCCTGCTGCTGGAGAGGGGTGCCTCCACTCACCCACCCATTCATCTTTCGTTAGTCCACTCGCCCGTACCTTGTCGACACCACTTTGTCCAGGGGCTGGACTCGGCATGGAGTGAACACCAGTGCATGAGATGAGCACTGCTGCCCACCCTCACAGAGCCTCCTGCCTGTGTGTGCGTGGGTATATGGTGTGTATACAGGGTGTGTGTGTGAGTGTATATGGTGTGTAGATGATGTGTGTGTGGGGTATATAGTGTGAATACCGTATGTGTATGGTGTGTTTGTGGTGTGTGCAGTGTGTGAGTGTGTACATGGTGTGCATATGTGACCGCAGACAGTAAGCTAGTAAGTGCATACACAAGATGAACCCTGAGTCCGGTGGGAGCACAGAAGTGAGGCTCTGTGGGGAGCACCCGGGAGGCATTTGGTCCAGGAAGACGCCTCCCTGGAGTCATTTAAGAGAAGGACTCGTCATTCCAGGAAACACGGTCAAAGGGCATAGACACTTTCACGGCTGGTGGCTCCACCCAGGACTGGGTGCTGGGACCGGGGTCTTCCTCCCTGGTCCCCAGTGCTGCTGGGCGGGGTGCCTGGGTGCAGGTGGATGGGAGAGTGATGTCCACAGCAGACCCCCCAGGCTCTGCTGAGCACAGAGGCCCACGAGCCCAGCGCACCACCGGGCACTTCTGGGAGCCTCTGGTGAAGGCAGAAGAGAGGCGCCCAGCAGGGGTGCAGAGACTCCAGCAACCCTGAGCCAGGCACGGCCTCGGCTGGATGTCCAGGGCCAGGCCTGCCTCCTGCCACTCAGGTGGCTTGGTCAAGGGCCCTGGCGGTCTGCGGGAGGCCCCCTGAGCTGGGGTGCAGCGGGCTCAGGCTAATCATCTCCCTCAAGCCCCGACCCCACTGCCACCTCCTGAGGGTCAGGCCCTCCGACCACAAATGCTGGCATTTTCCTTGGTGTGTTCCTCTCTCTCCCTGCTCCTCGATGTCCAGTTAACCAGCCCAGCTTGCTAATTTCCTGCTTGTATCTAAACCCCTCAGTTCTTCTTCCCCAGACTACCCCCATTGATCAGGGCCACCACGGTGTCTGCCCGGCCCTGTGTCTGTGGGGAACCCCTGGCCACGCTGGTCACGGCTTGCCTTTCTCCTGTGGCCTCTTCTTTGTGGCCGGCGCAGGCACCACAGACCAGGCAGAGTGAACAATGCAGGCTGCTTCTCACAGGCCTGAGGGCCAAGGTGCCCCTCCTCCCTGCAGCCTCTCTGGCTGGCTATCGCCTCCCGAGCAGGGTGCTCTGTCCTGCCCCGGGGCCTGGCACCAGCTGTTTCCCCGGCAGCATCTTCTGCACCTCCACCATCCAACCCGCAGGGCTCGTGGGGCTCTGTGCCTGACCTCCTGTGATGCTAGTCACTCAGTCCCGGCCGGCTCTCTGTGACCCCGTGGATGGCAGCCCGCCAGGCTCCTCTGTCCTGGGATTCTCCAGGCAGGAGCACTGGAGGGGGTTGCCATTCCCTTCTCCAGGGATCTTCCTGACCCAGGGATTGAACCCATGACTCTTACGTCTCCTGAACTGGCAGGCAGGTTCTTTACCACTAGCCCGACCTGGGAAACCTGACCTCCTCAATTCCCCCTAAATTAAATACAGTCAACGCAGCTCACATCGACTCCCTAGACTTGGTGTGTAATATGTATAAAGAGAAGACAAACCTTCCTCAACCAGGCTGTCTGCCAGGAGCTCCATCCCAATCATCTGGACTCAGGACAGACGTGTGGCTTAGCATCGCCCGACGAGGATGGGAGGAGACGGTCCCCGTGTCAGCACAAAGCAGGAAAGCTTTTATTATGCATCACCTCACTACAAAAAAGGAGAGCCGTATTCCTTCATTGCCTGTTTACTAAGTAAGTCACCCATCAGACGTTTAAGGAGCACCCGCTAAGCACAGAACCCTTTGCTATGTGCTGGAAACTCGACACTGCCTGAAGACAGGCCTTGGGGCTTCCCTTCTGGAGATGGTGGGCTGGGCAGCGCTGTGCTGCAACCTCCTTGACACACAAAGAAGCTTTTATTTATTTATCATTGCAAAACAGCTTTCTAGAATAGAAACCACAGCCCATGCAGAGCTGCAAAGGTCAACAAGATACTGAGGCGTTTCAAGACAGAAGCAGAGCTCATACCTGGACCAAGTCCCCCTTGGTCATGCCATATAGCTCTTTTTACTCGTTGCTGGATTCCATCCTCTCGTCCTTTGTCGGTGACATTGGCGCCTATGCTCATGAGAGACACTGGTCTGTAGTTTTTCTTTTTAAATAATGACTTCAACTGGAGTTGGTGTTAAGGAATTGCCAATCTCACAGAATGAGACAGAGGAAGTGTTTCCGGCTTCTGGTGTCTGGAAGGGATGTAAAGAATTGGTGTCGTTTCCTTTTTAAATGTTCAGTAGGATTTGCTCGTGAGCCGCCTGAACCTGGTGCTTTTTTTTTTTTGGAACGTTATCAATTACTTGATTCAGTTTCCTCAGTAAGTATGAGCCACTTGTGATGTTTGAAGGAATTGGTTCATTTCATTTAAGTTATCAAATTTGGGGTATAGAGTGGTTCATAGGATTCCTTCATCTTCCTTATAATGTCTGTGAGGTCAGACATGATGGCTCCTCTTCATTTCTGACATCAGTAATTTATGTCTTCTTTATTTTCTTGATTTAGACTAGCTTGTTGTTCAGTCGCTCAGTCGTGTCTGACTCTTTGCGACCCCATGGACTGCAGCACGCCAGGCCTCCCTGTCCATCACCATCTCCCAGAGCTTGCTCAAACTCATGTCCATCGAGTCGGTGATGCCATCCAACCATCTCATCCTCTGTCGTCCCCTTCTCCTCCTGCCCTCAATCTTTCCCAGCATCAGGGTCATTTCCAATGAGTCAGCTCTTTACATCAGGTGCCCCAAGTACTGGAGTTTCAGCTCCAGCATCAGTCTTTGCAGTGAATATTCAGGATTGATTTCCTCTAGGATTGACTGGTTTGATCTCCTTGCTGGCCAAGGGACTCTCAAGAGTCTTCTCCAGCACCACAGTTTGAAAGCATCAGTCCTTCAGTGCTCAACCTTAGTTTTGACTCCACGGACCTTTGTCGGCAAAGTGATGTCTCTGCTTTTTAATACCTGTCTAGGTTTCTCATAGCTTTTCTTCCAGCTAGAGGTTTTCAATTTTATTAATCTTTTTCAGGAAGCTAGTTTTGCATTCATTGGTTTTTCTTTGCCTTCCAGTTTTCAGCTTCCATTGATTTCTGCTCTAATTTTCATTTATTTTTCTGCTTGCTTTAGGGTTCAATTGATCTTCATTTCTTCTAGTTTTCTAAGTTTGAAGCATAGATTACTAGATCTAGGTTTTTCTTTGTTTTTAATGTGATCATTAAAGCTATAAATTTCCCTTTAAGCACTGTTTTCACTGCATTTCACAAATTTTGATGTTTTGTTTTTATTAAATAAACTTAAAAAACCTTAGAACAGTTTTAGGGTTGCAGGAATATTGCAAAGACACAGAGGGTTCCCCTGCATCCCGCTTCCTTTATGTTTGCATCTCACGCTGAGGTGGTGCGTTCATACCACAAATAAAGCGATATCGATGGAGTGTTGTTATCTAAAGTCCATACTGTTTCCACGTTTTCTTAGTTGTTAAGCAATGTCCTTGCTCTGCTCTTGGAACAGAGAAGTTGGTTGTCAGGTCCTCCTCGACTCCTCCGGGTGTGGCAGTTACTCACACTGCCCTTGCTTCCCATGATCGGGACAGTTCTGAGGAGCACCGTCAGGCTTTTACGGAACGGCCTTTGATTGGTTATATTTTCGTTTTCATCTAGTTCACTTTAGCTTCTCTCGAGATTTACATTTTTGTCTCATGTGTTATTTAGACACTGTGTTGTTTAACATGAAAATAATATGGGATTTCCAGCTGCGTTTCTGCTACTTATTTCTGATGTAATTTTATTGTGGTCTGAGGACCTACTCAGTCTCATTTCTGTTTTTCAAAGTGTATCAGGTTGTGTGTTGTGGCCCAGAACGTGGTCTGTTTTGGCGAATGTTTGATGAAAACCCGGGAAGAAATTTGTGTGGGGCTCTTGTTGTGTAAAATAGTCTATAAACGTCCATCAGATCAAAGCCGATGGATAGACTGCTCAGTTCAGCTACATTCTCACACTGACTGGGTCTGCCTGTTACTAGCAGAAAAGTGTCGAAGTCTCCAGCTGCCATAGCGCATTCATCCAGTTCTCCCTGAAGCTCTACCGGTTTTTGCCTCGTGTAGCGTGATGCTCTACTCTTAGGTACACATTTAGGATTGTTGTGTGTCTGTGGAAATTGAACCTTTTATCCGTATATCATCCCCCTTCTTACCCCTGATAATTTTCCTTGCTTTGACGTTACTTCTGTCTGAAAATGCATGCTTGTTTCAGCTTTCTTTTGATTAGTATTGACATATCTTTACTCAACACTTGACTTTCTTCTGGTTAAGGCAATGTTTTTCTGTATTATTATTATTATTTTATTTTTTACAGTATCCCTGTTGGTTACCTATCTTAGATATAGAAGTGTGCACATGTCAACCCAGTCCTTCACTGCTGACCTCTCTGTGCCTTTATATTTAAAATGACTTTCTCATAAACAACGTATAGCTGGATCTTTTTTTTCAAACCCACTATGACTCTGTTTAAATTGGGGCGTTTGGACGGTTCCAATTCAAAGTGATTACTGATGTTGTTAGACTCCTCTCTGCCGTGTTTGTAACCATTTTCTACCTGTTGCATTTGTTTTTGTTTCCTTTTTCACTCTACTTTTTCTGTCTTTTCAGGTTTTACTGAGCATTTTATATGACTAAACTTTATGTCCTCTCTTAGCATATCAGTAGTCCTCTTTTTAGTAGCTGTCCTAGATTTCTCGATATAGGGTTAAACATTTGACGTCTACCTGCATTAATACGACCTGCTTCACACACAATGTGGTTATGTTGCTAATTCCTCCTTTCCGTCACTTATGATACTGCTCTCATTTATATTAATTATCTATATGCTGTATTATCCAATGGGCTTCCCTGGGGGCCCAGCGGTGAAGAATCTGCCTGCAGATGCAGGAGACGTAGGTTCAGTTCCTGGATTAGGGAAGACCCCCTGGAGGAGGAAATGGCAACCCACTCCAGTATTCTTGCCTGGAGAATTCCATGGACAGAGAAGCCCGCCGGGCTACCGTCCATGGGGTCTCAAAAGAGTCCAAGCAACATGACTTAGTGCCCAAGCAACAATATATTACCCAACACATCGTTATATCAAGCAAATTGTCTTTTAGATATATGAAGAATAAAACATAAAAGACCTCTGCCTTCACTTCTTCTTTCTCTGACACTCTTCTTTATGTAAATTAAGTTTGTGACCTATGTCACATTCCTTCTTGCAGGGCAGGTTGGCTGGCTATGAATTCCTGCCTGTTTTTATCTGAGAAAGAAGAGTAATTTCCTTAAGAACAATAACAACCACCACAGTAATAACTGGTTTGTATTTTTATGACAATTTATGGTTTATAGGAGTCTTTGCCTGACCTCCTTTCCCCCAGGGAGCTAATTGTTTTATCCCTGCCCCCCACCATCTCCTGTATTTTCTGTTTTGCATCCGCCGAGACTCTCCGTAATTGCTGACTTATTCTGCTGTCTCTTCTACCAGACAGTGAGTCATTAAAGGCAGAGACTGTGTCTGTTTAATTGTTTCATCTTCATAAACCTGACACAGTTTCTCAGTATATGTATTTTTAATTAATAGACAATTTTTAGAGCAGTTTCAGAGCTACAGAAAAATGGAACAGATAGCACACAGAGTTCTCATTTACCTCCATCCCCACACGCTTCTCACTCTTACTAACGTCTCGCGTGAGAGTGGTGCGTTCGTTATACCTAATGAACCAGTATTAATATACTATTATTAAATAAAGCTCATAGTTTATTTTATCGTTCACTCTTTACGTTGTGAATCTCTCTGGGTTTTAACAAATGCACAATATCCTGCCCCCACTATTGCAGTATCATTCAGAGTAAGACTGTTTCACCATCCTCCAAATCCCCTCTGCTTCACCTGTTCCTCACGCCCCTGCCCTTACAACTTCCCATCACTAAACTTTTACTGTTTCCATGGTTTTCTCAGAATGCCATACAACTGGAATTATACAAGAGGTAGCCTTTTCAGAGTGGCTTCTTTTACTTAAAAGTGCACATTTAGGGTTCGTCGATGTCTTCTCATGGCTTGATAGCTTATTTGTTTCTCATTGCAGAATAGCAGTTTAATATATGACTATATTACAATTTGTTTATCCATTCACCCATTGAAGGAGTTCTTAGTTGCTTCTGGGTTTTGGCGATTGGCAGTTGTGAATAAAGCCACTGTAAACAGTTGTGTGAGGATTTTTGTTGCTGTAGACATGTTTTTAACTATTTTGGGTAAATATCAAAGAGCATTATTACTGATCATATGGTAAGATTATGCTTATCTTTTTCAGAAACCGCCAGGTGTCTTCCAGAGTCGCTGCACCTTTCGCATTCCAACCAGCAATGAATGGCAGTTTCTATTGTCCCATCCTTGTTAGCACTTAATGTTGTTGATGGTCTGCATTTTGGTCATTTTAATAGGTATGTAGTGGGGGTATCACATTGTTTCAATCTGAATTTCTCTAATGACAAGTGATGCTAAAAATCTTATTTACAAGCTTGTTTTGCCATCTGTATATCCTTTAAGGTGATATTTATGTTCAAACATTTAGTTCATTTTTTAAAACTTGGGTTTTCTTATTGTTGAGTTTTAATCATTTCAGGAAACGGAGTGAAACAATTCCTTTGTCTGTTTTACATCCAAAGATACAAGTCTTTTTATCAGATACGCGTTTCGAAACAACTGTCTCCCAGCGTGAGGTCTGTCTTTTCATTCTTTTCATGGTATTTTTGCAAAGTTGAACTTTTTCAGTTTCCGTGTAATCCAACGTGCCAATTCTTTCATGGGCCATGCGTCTATCTCAAGAGTCGCCCACAAACCCGAGGTCAAGTAGAGTCGCCCACAAACCCGAGGTCAAGTAGGGCTCCTTCTGTGCTATCATCCAGGAGTTTACAGTTTTGGTTTTCACCAGGGCCTAGGATGCATTTTGAATTAGTTCCTTTGTTAATGAATTCATCTAGTTTTTCGCACACGAATGTCCAATTGGTCAACACTATTTGTTAAAAAGACAATCTGCCATTGAACTGTCTTTGTTCATTTTCAGAGATCAGTCGCCCGCGTTTGTGCTGGTCTGTTTCTGGGGTCTCTTTTGTGTTCTGTTGGTCTCTTTATCTATTCTTCCATTAAAATCATGCCCTCCTGATTATTGCAGCTTCATAGCCTGTCTTCAGTCAGCTGGTATCAGTCATTCAACTTTGTTCTTTTTCGGCGTGGTGTTGACTATTCTGGGTCTTTGCTTTCTGATATAAAAATTAAAACCAGTTTGTATCACCAAATAACACTATAAAATTTTGATTGGGGTTATATAGGTCAAGTTAAAAAGAATTGACATCTTAACCCTGCCCATGAAGATGAAATATGGCTCCACTTACGTTTATGTTCTTTGATTTCTTTTATCAGTTTTGTTGTTCTCCTCACATCATACAAATCCTGTATAAAGTTTGTTAGTTTTACATGTGGTATTTCATTTTATGGTGATAATGTAAATGATACTGTAATTTAATTTTAAAATCAACTGTCCCTGGCTCTTATATAGGAAAGCAATTGACTTTTGCATAATAACTTTGTACTGTGTAACCTTTCTTTATTGCTTTATTGTAGATTAATTCCAAAATATGTGCCTGTTTCTTTAAAATTTTCTCCATAGGCCATCGTTTCCTCTATAAGCAAGGGCCATTTATTTCTTCTTTCCCAGTCTGTAAACCTTTTATTTCTTTCTCTTGTCTTATTGCATTAGCCAGGGCTCTGAGTATAATGTTGAGTAAAAGTGGTGAGAAACCGGATTTGATGACTAATAATAGTCATGGAGTCGTTCATAACGTTCCTTTATCAACGTTTTGCATCTGTGGGATCTTCAGTGGTTATTCTTCTTTCATTTCAGGTGTCAGGATTTGTGTCTATCTTTATTTCTTGCTTGGCCTGATTAGAGTTCTTTGATTTCAGGTGTCAGGATTTGTGTCTATCTTTATTTCTTGCTTGGCCTGACTAGAGGCTTATCACTTTTATTCATCTTTTCCAAGAACCAGCTTTTAGTTTCGCTGATTTTCTCTAGTTCCTCTTTTCAATTTTATTGATTTCTGCTCAAATTTTTATTTCTTTTCTTTTAAAAAAAATTTCTTTTCTTATGCTTATGTTAGATTAGATTCTCTCTTCTTTTAAGAGTTTCCTAAGGCAGTAGCTTAGAAGATTGATTTTCCATCTTTTTAAAATTTTCTAATGTATGCATTCAATACCATAAATTTTCCTCTAAGCGTTTAGAAATATTATAAATTTTTTTCATCAGACTTGCTTGATCGATTTACTATTTAGTAGTGTCTTGTTTACTCCAAATACTTTGAGATTTTCCAGCTAGCGTTCGGTTAATGATTTCAAGCTTGATTTTATTGTGGTGTGTGAGAATGCTTCCTATGATTTATATTCCTTTAAATTTGGTAAGGTGTGTTTTATGGTCCAGAATGTCTGTCTTGGTTAATGTCCCGTGTGTGCTTGAGGAGAATATGTATTCTGCTGTTGTTGGGTGAAGTATTCTATAAACGTCAATTAGGTCCAGTTGATAGATGATGCTGTTCAGATCAACTATGTCCTTTCTGATTTTGTACCTGTGAGGCCTATCAATTATAATAGAGGGGTGTTGAAGTCTCTAACTCTAGCGGAGCTGTCTATTTCTCCTTGTAGTTCTATCAGTTTTTGCCTCGGTTTTGACATATTTTGACGCGGTTGTTGCATATTTGACATATACACATTAATATGCAAGTGTTTGTGGAGAATTGAATCCTTTTATTATTTTATAAACCTCTCTTTTTTTCCTGACACTTTTTCCTTTTCTGAAGTCTGTTTTGTCTAAAATTAATATAGCTACCTAAACTTTCTTTTGATTAGTATTATCCTGGTGTATCTTTATCCATTCCTTGACTTTTATCTGTCTTTATATTTAAAATGGATTTCTTGTATATAGGATGTAGTTGAATATTTTTCTAAAATCCGCTCTGATAGTATCTGCCTTTTAATTGTTTATTCACATTTACAGTGATTATTGATCTGGTTGGATTAATATCTACCATGTTTAAAATTTTCTGTTCATCACATTTGTCAGCTATTTCCAGTTTATTAAATTTTCTCCTCTTCTTCTGCCTTCTCTGGTTTCAAGTGAGTATTTGATTATTCCATTTTCTGTCCTCTGTTAGCATATCAATTACATTACTTTAAAAAAAAACTAGTGGTTTTCCTAGAGTTTGCAAAATACATTTATAGCTAACCTAAGGCCACCTTTAGGCTACGTTATGTTAACATTTCAGGAGTCATGTAGGTTTCTTCTAACAGAGGGTTCTGAATTCTTCCTGTTTTTCATGACACTTCTGTCATTCACTTCATTTATTCATGTGCTATAATCATTCAATGAGTGTGTGTGTGTTGCTCAGTCATGTCCAACCTTTTGTGACCCCGTGGATTGTAGCCCGACAGGCTCCTCTGCTCATGGAATTCTCCAGACAAGAATACTGGAGTGGGTAGTCATTCCCTTCTCCAGGGCATCTTTGCAATTCAGGGATTGAACCTGCCTCTCCTGCGTTGCAGGCAGATTCCTTGGTGGCTGAGTCACCAGAGAAGCCCAGTCACTCAATACATCGTTGCTATTATGACTTTGGACAGTTATTTCTTAAACCAATTAAGAGTAAGAAAATAAAATATTTTTCTTTACCTTCATTCTTTCTCTGATACTCTTCATTCATGTGGGTCTGAGTTTCTCACTTACGTAACTCTTTTCTTTGGAAAATGTCTTTTGTGCTTCTTGAAGGGCAGATCTTCTGTTGAAAAATTCCCTCTTTTTTTTTTAAGGTTGTCTAAGGAAGTATTTCTCCTTCACATTTGAAAGCTAATTGTGCTGAATGCCAAAATCTAGGCTGGTGGGTTCTACTTTCAACACCTTAAATATTTGACTTTAATCTCTTCTTTCCATGCATGGCTCCTGATGAGAAACTTGATGTTAAGTCTTATCCTTGTTCCTCAAAAGGGTAAGTTTTCCCCTCTCGTTTCTTTCAAGATTGTGTCTTTAGTGTCCTGCAATTTGAGTTTAATATGCTTACGTGTAGATTTTTGGTATTTATCCTACTTGGTGCACTCAAAGCTTCCTTGATCTGTGGTTTGATGTCTGTCATTAATTTCGGAAAATGCTTAGCCATCTTTACTTCAAATATTTTATGTTCTCTACCTTCTCTCTTTCTTGTCTTTCTGCTATTCCCATTATACATATCCAACTCCTGTAATTATTTCACATTTCTTGGACGTGCTGTTCCCTATTTTCCTATACATTTTTTCTATTGCTAGTTGTTTTCAAGTTTTTATTGACACATTTTTCAAGAACATCTATTTTTTCTTTGGCCGAGCCTGCTCTATTGTGATAGCCCACCAAACACATTTCTTTCTTTCAGTTAAAATATGTCTGATTCATATCACTTCTCTAGATTCTTTTGCAGACTCTCCATCCCTTCCATTAAATTGGCCCATCTGTTCTCGAATGTTGTCTCCTTTTTCCATTAGAACCTTTAACATATTAATCACAGATATTTAAAATTCCCAGTCTCGTAATCCCAACATATGGGTTGCGTCTAAGTCTAGTTTTTATGCTTAACTTCGTTTCTTCAGACTACGTTTTTCCTTGGCTTTTAGCAAGATTTTCTTTTCTTTTCTTTTTTCTTGAAAGCTGGAAATGATGTATCTGGTAATAGCCACTGAGGACGTTAGGCCTTAGTTTGTGCGGCTCTGCCTAGGAGCTGGGCTGTGTGCAGCGCCTTCTGACTCACCAGATCTTCCTGTTTCCCTTTTTGTTTGTTGTTTTCTCTCCTGTTGTCTTGGGTTTACCCGAGAACTCCTTGTTAAACAGAGTCTGTATTTTGCAGCCCTCCTTATTGTGAAAGAAAGTGAGTGTTAGTCGCTCAGCCGTGTCCAACCCTTTGCAACCCCATGGACTGTAGCCCACCAGGCTCCTTATCCTTGGGATTCTCCAGGCAAGAAGACCAGAGTGCATTGCCATTTCCTTCTCCAGGGGATCTTCCCAACCCAGGGATCGAACCTGGGTCTCCCACGTTGCAAGCAGGTTGTTTACCCTTTGAGCCACCAGGGAAGCCCCATCTGCTACATATGGGAGCCCTGTTGGTGGTAAGGCCTCAGGTAGGGGAAGTGTTCTATGGTCTTATGAGTACGTTTCAGGTTTTATTATTGGGCCTGAGTTCTTGCACTTTGACCCTCAGAAGTGTTTTTAGTCCTTTTTTATTTTCACTTGAGTGAGACAAGAGGGCTGGAGGTCAGAATAAGGCTCTGACGAAGCTGTTTCCCTCGGGGACAGGGTTTGTTACAGCCACAGAACCTACCGGGTATATTCACTTACTTTCCCCCTGTTCCTCCCTGATGCAGAGTATTTCTTTGATCTTCAGATCTTCACTCTGAGACCCAGCTGGAGTTCCTAGAGGTAAAGTCTACAAAAGACCAGTTCCCCCCAGCAAGTCCACACTCCGCCTCCAGAGATTCATCAATCACTGTCTAAGTGTCCTGCCAGTTCCTAGCTCAGCTGGCTTCTGCTCCCAAGCAAGCTGATCTCAGCTCTGATTCTTTGCATCTGTCTCTCCAGTTTGCCCCGGGACCTCAATCCTCTGACGGAGCTAAGTTGTTGATTTTCAGCTTGCTCTTTTTTTTTTAAGTTGTGAAGACAGGAGGGATGACCTCCAAGTTCTTTTCATGCTGAAGATGAAGCTGGAAGTCTCTCTGCGTGTTTACAAAGGCACCACGTGTGATCACACCGGCCCGGCAGGTGCTTCCCTACGGTGCCCTGGAGGGAAGAGAGAGATGCTCATGACCGGTCCCGGGTTCCTTGCTGGCGAAATGCCCTCCTCCCTCCTTCCTTCCTGGCCTGGCAGAGGAATGGGGACAGAATGCCATGAACACTGCAGCAAATGGTATGGCTCACAGGCGGATCACAGTACCGCTGCTGGTAATAAATCTTCCTCTGGGCGTGATTCTATCCCACTGAGGTTCCTCAGCTAAGCGTCAGCCCTGATTAAAAGGCTGCGGGATCTGTCTGGACTGTGTCCGCACGTGACCCAAGTGTGATGGGGAGTGGAAGGGGTCAGAACCCCTCCCGAAGGTCAGCCAGACCCATTCAGCAGGAAGATCACACACAGGCTAGAGGGAAGGAAGCCAGCGTGGCTGAATGCTGTGACTTCTGAGTGGCCAGCCTGATGTCGGGGCTACCCTTTGGAAGGGTCTTCCTTGGGGACCACCCCGCCCCAGCCCCTCTCCTCCTCCCTGCTCTCAGGGAGGAGTCACAGCCCCGACTGGTAGCATCCCTCTGTACGGGATGCCTGCCCTCCACTGCACCCCAGCCAGGGCGATCTCTCAGGGGAAAGAAGGGCTGCTGCTGCTCATCCCACTGAAAGCTGCAAGGGCAGCCCACGTTCCTGAACTGCATCCCGGCTCCTCCCCAGGGCTGAGGCCTCGCCCATTTTGCCTGTCCTGTGTTCTGACCACACAGCCTTCCTGCCTCTGCTCAAACCCTCCAAGCTCTCTGCCCTGACCTTTCCCTGGCCCGGCTCTCTGCCCTGCAGGGCCCCTCACCCCAGCCTCTGGGTTCCCGGCCCTGGTCTGTGCTGCTCTCTGCTCCCACGTCCCTCCCCAGAGTTGCCCTCCTGGCCCACCCTACGCCGGCGCCCCTGTCCTTGTGGACTCGGATGCTCCCCAGCCTTCCCCCTGCCCAGCGTTGTGCAGAAGGAAGCATTCCCACTTCTTACACATCCCAAGTCACAGAGCAGCCAGGCCAGCGAGGGCCCTCGGGTCAGTGCTCGAGCCACATCTGTGCCTGTATGAGCGCTTTCTTTATTTTCTTTCTCTTTTCCTTCAGCAAATAAGGGTCTGTCTCGCTTGCCTCTGTGTTCTCAGCACCTAAAGCGTCTCTGACCCACTGCGGACCTTCGGAACCGATTCACTGACCAAAAGAAGGAAGTTGAGTGATGCTGCTGTCCTTTAACAAGGGCCAGGACCCCACAGGTCGGGCTGGATCTGGGGACCACAGCATCCACACTCCCCGGGGGCTACCATCCGCCCCTCTGGAGGGCATGGTGGATGCTGTCTCTAGACCCCCACGTGGAGGAAGCAGGAGAAAAAGGCTAGATTCTGGGAGAGGGCGCAAGATTGGGGGAGAATGTGAAGCCGATCAAAACCCCTTTTACAGTTGCGGCTGTAAAACTTTATAGAGATTTCTCAACACACGACATGAATAATAACCACGCTTTCTTTTCAGTAATTGCCAAGCCCACAGCACCCGTGAGGCCCTTTGCAGGCAAGATAATCGCCGGGCGCCGGCCGTGGGCAGGAGGCCCCCGCAGAAGGTGCTTGGTGCCCAGGCAGGCCTGGGAATCGGGCGGCCGCTTTCAGAGGGAGCCAGCTGGCATCTGCCCGCCGCCCCCCTCGGTAGGGCTCAGGCTGCGGGCCGGCTCCACAGCAACCTCCAGTGGCCGGGATGGGACTGCTCTGGCCTGTTCCAGAACCTTCTCTTCCCCAGACCGAGCGGGGGTGGATCCGAGATGACCTTACATCCCTTGGGGGCTCAGTTCTCCCACCGTTGATGGACAGGGGGTATGGTTCTCCCCTTCCAGCTCTGGGTCTTCCTCTCTCAGCTGTTACGGGGGAAGAGGACCAAGCAGCTCACTCAGGGAACTCAGTCCACACCCGGAGCCGGAGCCTGGGGCGGGTGAGGCACGCTGACCAGGAAGCTGGGGTCCCGGCCTGGGTGGTCCAGGGGTCAGGGGCTAGGAGCAGAGCCAGGAGACGAGAACCCCTGTCTCCCTGCTCCGTCCCGTCGCCTCCCCTGCGCGGCCCCTCCCCATTCCTTACAATAAGGCCGCTTCCTTAGAACATCTCCAGATCGGCTCACTACACGGAAAGCAAGTTAAAGCGTCTTTCCCCCGCATGCTATTTCCGTTTCCAGATTTGGTGATGGCACAGGTTGTCTCCCCACTGCCGCGCTCCGTGGCAGCCGATCACGATCACGCTGGTGGTAACGTGTGCTGCGACACTCCGGCGTGGGCTCCGGGGTTTTGATGCCCGGACCGCTGGCGGGCAGCACGTCTGCGCCTGCGCGGCCCCTCCCACCCGCGGGCTGGGCACAGCTCACCTGGCAGCTGGCAAGCCAGCGTTGGGGAGGAGATGGACTGTTCAGGTTCCTGGGCGTCCCGCCCATGGCCAGCGAGGCTTCCACACGGATGGGCAGGGTGGGTGTCCTTCCCGATCAGCCTGAAGCTCAGCTGATGAGTATGTGTGTGTGTGTGTGTGTATGTGTGGGGTTTGTGCATGCATGCATGTGAGAATATATGCGTGTGCCTGTGTGTAAGTAGATGTGTGTAAAGATAATTGAATGTGTACGGGTGGGTGTATATTTGCATGTGCACATGAAGGTGAGTGTATTTATCTGTATGTGTGCAGGTATGCATGTGTGCATGTTTGTGTACACGTACACATATGTGAGCCTGTGCACCACACACGTTTGTGTGCACGTGCCTAGACTCGAGTGTGCATGATTGCACATGTGAACTCTGTGTGCATCTGTACATATGTTTATATACACATACATTTGTGTGTATAAGCACGTGTCTGTGTGTTCACACATGTACATGTGTGGGTGTACACACCTGCTGCACACATGTTTGTGTGTGTGTGTATGAGAGTACATATGCATGTATTTGTGTGCATGTACATATATGAGTGTTTGCACATATAGTGCGTTTGTGTTTGTCTACATGTATGTGAGCGTTTGTACACATGCATGTGTTTGCGTGCATGCACATATGCGAGTGTTTGCACATGTCGTGCATTTGTGTATGTGTGCATGTGTGTGAGTGGGTGTGTACATGCGTGTGACTGTGTGTGTGCACATCTCAGAACAAAGGAAGGGCTGCCTCACCTGGGAGGCACATCCCTACAGTTACCTTGCAGGTGAGCCCCCACCGAGCACCTTCCCTAACGAAGCCTCACCCTGGCACTGTCCCCAGGGCCTCTCTGCTGGCACTGTCCCCACCCGGTGCCAGCCTTCCCTGCCCAGGATGGGTCCTTGGAGTGGCCCGCCTGCCTTCTGAGCTGGCTCCTGCAGCCATGCTCTCTCCTCTCCTCTCTGCTGCCCTAGATCTCTGGGGCCTGGAGCGCCTGGCACCCCCCTCCTGGAGCCCGGACCTCCTTGGGTCACCGTTGCAGAGACACTGGCTGGCAGCGGTCATCTCACCATCCCAGCTGGGCTGTGAGCTCCCTGGTGACAGAGGTGGCATCATGCTTCTTGCCCTGCTCCCCTCCCCACTTCATCTGTAGGGAAAACCCTTCGGAAACAGAGACTCACCTCCTGGCTGCAGACTCGGGCAAAGCTGGATGCAGGGCCTTTCTCTAGGTGCTGCCCCATTTGTGCTCCATGTGGCTCCAAATGGAGCAGATCTTTTGGTCAGAGGAGAGTCACCCATGCCTCCTCACCGCCACCCCCCACCAGCGAGGGAGCAGCCGCACGCACTCCCCATCTGGCCTTCCAGGATTCGAGTCCTGCCTTCCTGGATGGGACCCCAAGTGGGACCCCAGCTACCCAGGCCAAGCCTCAGACCTGAATCCACAGGGAGGCCCAGCCCAGACCCAGAAATATCCTGGGGAACCAAGACCCAGCTCTGGAGCATGTCTGTGGTGGGCTCATTTCACTGCCTGGGGTATTTTCAAGGCCACTCCATACAGCCTGTGTGGGTCCTTCCTCCCTTCATGTGGCTCAGTATGCTTCCATCATCTGGATCCACCACATTCCCCGACACCTGGATGGACACGTGGACTGTTTCATCTTCTGGCGGCAGTGAACCTGTGTGTGCAGTTCAGTTCAGTTCAGTTCAGTCACTCAGTCATGTTCGACTCTGCAAACCCATGGACTGCAGCACACCCTGCCCCTCACCAACTCCCGGAGCTTACTCAAACTCATATCTATGGTATCAGTGATGCCATCCAACCATCTCATCCTCTGCCGTCCCCTTCTCCTCCTGCCTTCAATCTTTTCCAACATCAGGGTCTTTTCCAATAAGTCTGCTCTTCGTATCAGGTGGCCAAAGTATTTGAGTTTCAGCTTCAGCATCAGGCCTTCCAATGAATATTCAGGACTGATTTCCTTTAGGATGGACTGGTTGAATCTTCTTGCAGACCAAGGGACTCTCAAGAGTCTTCTCCAACACCGCAGTTCAAAAACATCAATTCTTCAGCGCTCAGCTCTCTTTTATACCCCAACTCTCACATCCATACATGACTACTGGAAAAACCATAGCTTTGACTAGACGGACCTTTGTTGGCAAAGTGATGTCTCTGCTTTTTAATATGCTGTGTAGGTTGGTCATAACTTTCCTTCCAAGGAGCAAACGTCTTTTAATTCCATGGCTGCAGTCACCATCTGCAGTGATTTTGGAGCCCAAGAAAATAACGTTTCTCACTATTTCATTGTTTCCCCATCTATTTTCCATGAAGTGATGGGACCAGATGCCATGATCCTAGTGTTCTGAATGTTGAGTTTTAAGGCAACTTTTTCCCTCTCCACTTTTCATCAAGAGGCTCTTTAGTTCTTTTTCACCTTCTGCCATCAGGGTGGTGTCATCTGCATATCTGAGGTTATTGATATTTCTCCCGGAAATCTTGATTCCAGCTTGTGCTTCATCCAGCCCGGCATTTCTCATGATGTACTTACTCTGCATAGAAGTTAAATAAGCAGGGTGACAACATACAGCCTTGATGTACTCCTTCCCGATTTGGAACCAGTCTGCTGTTCCATGTCCAGTTCTAACTGTTGCTTCCTGACCTGCATACAGATTTCTAAGGAGGCAGGTCAGGTGGTCTGGTATTCCCATCTCTTGAAGAATTTTCCGCATTTTGTTGTGATCCACACAAAGGCTTTGGTGTAGCCAATGAAGCAGAAGGAGATGTTTTTCTGGAACTCTTGCTTTTTCGATGCAGGTGTGTGTTTTGCTATCCATACAAGTCACAAGAAACACGTGTCCGGGGGCCTCGGGAACAACGCCAACCTCTGAGACCCACTCACTCTGTCCCCATCAGCTTCAAAACTGCTAACCCTGGCACTGCATCTGCCGTTTCCCGCCCACAGTGTCTCCAAAGAGCCCACACCAGCGAGCTCCCCAGGGAGGCATCGGGGTGATGCTCGGTCTCTGTGATGTCCCACCCGCAGGTGAAGCAGATGAATTTCCCGCCCGACCTCCCTTCTCCTTTCTGTGTTCTGGCCGCAGGCTTGCAGGGGAACGCGGTTAAGGCAGGCTCATGGCAGAGCACCGCTCATTCCAGGGCATCGCACAGGAGGCTGGGGCAGGCCCTCCATCATCGCCGTGACAGATGGAGAGGACCTAATTTCCTTCCCTGTGTTCTAACAAAGCGCCAGGCTCCATGACATCTCTCTTATTTGTCAAGGGGAAGAACAATGGGGCCGCGAGTCGCCCATCTCGTGTGGGATCCGGTCCACTTTGTCAGCTTCTGCACCAGCCTTGTTTTTGTTACCCACACACACGCGCCAATAAAATATTCATGCGGTGTCACCTCCCTGGCTCGCAGCAGACTCCGGCGGTGCTGCACGGAGCAGAAAGGGGGGCCTGCCAGATATATAAACACCGCATGGGCACGACATAAATAAGACACCACCGAGACACAGGCAACCAAGACCAGAATTCAGTCTTCATGCTGCTTAAAGGCGCAAGCCACGAAGAGCATCGCCTTTCATCGCCGCAGGCGGGGGCCTGTTCTAGACATTACGGTTTGCAATTACCATGATGTTTGGAGTCCCATGGTGTGTCCCCAGCCCGCTCAAGCACTGGGGTCATGGGAAAGGCAGGCTGCAGTCAGCTGTGTTACTGAACAAGACGTCGATCGGCTGCAGGAGGCTGGAGGAGGGGCCGGTCCTCCTTGTTTCAGGTCCGTGCTGTGTGCCTGGGACCCCGACCTCCAGCGCCAGGCACACCGAGCTGCTTCCTCCTCCACAGAGGCCTAGAGTGGCTACAAGGCCGCTGGCTGGCAGCTCGGGGGGCTCTCTCCCTGGGGCCCTCTCCCTGGCTCCTCCCTCTCTGTACCCTCCACGCTGGCCACCCACCCCCCAACAACCAGACAAAGTCCAGGGCTAGCCCAAGTCAGGACGGAGCACCTGCACTGAGGCTTCTGTGCCTCCAACAACCAGACAAAGTCCAGGGCTAGCCCAAGTCAGGACGGAGCATCTGCACCGAGGCTTCTGTGCCTCCAACAACCAGACAAAGTCCAGGGCTAGCCCAAGTCAGGACGGAGCACCTGCACTGAGGCTTCTGTGCCTCCATCCTTCTCTTGCGGGTGGGCCTCACAAACCCATCTCTGCTCCCATCGCCTCTGAGCCTGGACGCCTCCCCAGCAAGCTTTGCAAGCAGGACTTTTTAACTAAACAAAGCTGGCATGTGAGAGCTGTCCACTTGGTGCTCGTGGCTCAGAGTATATCCTCTACACAGGCGCCTTGGAGAGCAGAGCACCACATGGTCATTCACCCGGGAGCTCCTGAGCACTTGGCTCTGGGACGGCACCGAGCCTGCCATCCCAGGCACCTAACAACAAATTATATACCATGCCAGTCACAGAGGGGCTTGTGGACCAATGGGAGGGGATTCACTGTGTCTGGGACATAATGGAAAAGGTGAAAACGTGAAGGAAAGAGGCATAAACTCCAAAGAAAGGAGAAAGAAAGCAGCTGTGTTGGGGATATTTCAACTGGGTTTTGAGGGATGAATAGGAGTTTGTCAGGTAAAGGCCAAAGCATCTTCAAAGGCTCAGAGGCACAGAGCAGGACAGGAAGTTCAGTGCTGTGAGGTGGTGGCTGGGAGGCTGCAGGCAGATATGTCTGGAGGGGAGCTACATGAGAGATAAGGTTTGAGAGATGGACAGAGCATGGATAACTAAGGGGTTTTCAAATGATGGAAATCAGTTAACTTGTCTAAATAGGATGTGACATGGTCATGTTAATGTTTAGAAAAGTCAATTTGGTTGAGAACTCGGGCTTCTCCAGGGCAATGCACTAACAGTGGATCACTGGTGACCTCGGAGAGGCGTCTCCCTGATCAGTTTTCTCGGGTCCTGTCGAAGACTCATCACCTCTGGGAACACGTAAATCCATGATGGCCGTTTGCCCAACACGCTCCTCCAGGCTCCACGTTGGGCCGAGGGTCTGGACTGCGTGGAGACCCTGCAGGCAGCCCCACCCCATAACGAATCCCTCAGCCCCCTGAGCTATGATCAGAGAGCAGTGGCTCTGGGTGACTCCTACCTGGCTGAGGGTGCCCAGGGGTGACCGCTGATGCCCTTTCCCCCTCCTTGCATCCTCCTTTCTAGCTGTCCTGCCTTGTGTCTGGATTTCTTCAGGGGCACGTAAGAGAAAAGTGACTTGTGCCAGGTTAAACCAGACCTTCAGGTCTCAAGGTGAACGATCCGGGTGCTCAAAGCCGCTCCTTCTCTCTGCCCACCTCTCTCCCTTCTCCTCGTCTTTGCACACGCCCGTGCTTCTCCCAGGAGAGAGCTGGGCTCCTCCAAGCTGGACGGCAGGGCAGAAAGCACAGCTGAGCTTTCACTTCACCCTCTTGCAGCCAGAGCGGACAGACACCCACTCTGAGGTCCAGTTTGCAGAAACCCTAGAGAAGATCTCAGGTTTGTCTGATCTGCATCATGGGCCCCCCAACTGGGCTCGGGGTTTCGAGACTGAGGTGCTGGAAGGTCCTGTCTGGACAGTTGACAGAGAACAGAGTCAGAATCTCTGAGGGCGTTTGTGTGTATACATGTCTGTGTGTAAGTGCACACGCTTGTGTGTATGTGCACACACACATATGCATGTACATGCATGTGTAGACCTGGGCCTGCGTATATGTGTGCGTGTGTCTCTGTGTGTATATGTGTATACGTGTGCCTGTGTCTTACATGTGTATGCCTGTTTATATGTATGTATGCTTGTGTGTATGTATGTATGTGTTTGTATGTGTATGTGTGTGTCTATGTCTCTGTGTGTATTTATGCACGTGTGTGTGCCTGTGTTTGTATGTGTGTATGTGTCTCTGTGTGTATATATCTGTATGCATGTATATGTGTATATGTGTATGTATATGTGCTGTGTGTGTGTGTGTGTGCAGGGGACAAAGACCTGGCCATCCTCACGGGGAACCAGGCACCCAAATGTCTGTACCTCATGTTAATTTCACTCGTCCACCTTCGAGTGTGATTGCTGCTGCTGCTGCTGCTAAGTCGCTTCAGTCGTGTCCAACTCTGTGCGACCCCATAGATGGCAGCCCACCAGGCTCCCCTGTCCCTGGGATTCTCCAGGCAAGAACACTGGAGTGGGTTGTCATTTCTTTCTCCAATGCATGAAAGTGAAAAGTGAAAGTGAAGTCATTTAGTCATGTTCGACTCTTAGCGACCCCATGGACTACAGCCTACCAGGCTCTTCCATTCCTGGAATCTTCCAGGCAAGAGTACTGGAGTGGGGTGACATTGCCTTCTTCGTCGAGTGTGATTACATGCAGTTAAAACAGGGCACTGGGACCTTTGGCAAAAAGTTGGACTCCAGGCAGCAGGTCAGGAGAGCTGGTCCTGCCAGACCATGGATCAGAGCCTGGATTCTTACTTGAGAAGCACACAGACTCCTGGGGCCCTGGAGTGCCTTGCACCTCTGGGGTCTTACAGGAAGTTCACATACTTCCTCCAGCACACTCTGGTCATAATGGTCTTGTCATAAAGTTAATGAGAACAGGGAGAGGACGAAAAGACCTTTGATTTATTTTATTTTATTTTATTTCCAGTTTGTAAAATCATGCCCTTTGAAAGCACATAGCCTCCGGGCTTGAGCACAAAATTTAAAAACATTCAATTAAAAAACTCTCAGTGGGCTTTCCTGGGGCTGGGTGAGCAGAGCTGCTCCGGAGGCAGCCCCATGGGGCCGAGAGAAACCAGGGCTGGTGAGGCTGCGGGCCTGCCCGTCTGCAGGGGGGCCGTGGGGCTGGAGGCACAAGCACTCAGGTGCCAGAGCTGTGATGCTCAGCTGGGCAAGGCGGCTGGCTGCCTTGGGTCAGAGCTGATTGGAGGCATGTAGACAGTCAGGCTCCACAGTCGGAGGTTTGTAAGCAGATGCGCAGATGAGGTTTGCTGCGAGTCGTGTGAAGTCTGGGCACGCCTCCTCCTCCAGGAAGGCCTCCTGGAGTTTTCCTCTGTCTTGTCCACTCACCTGGCACTGGGCTGGGTCAGGAACAGCACCCAGGTGGCCACGGTTTCAGTCCCGATGAGCAGGTCTTCCCGGAGACGAAGCTCTGCTGCTCTGCAGAGGAGTTCTTGCTTCTTGATCTTCATCTGAGTTCTCTTTGACAGCTGGTCCCCTTCGTTCTGGTGACATCCTTGCTGTGGTTGAAATAGGACCCCACCCCAAATTCAAACATCCAGTCCTGAACTCCAGAACCTCCAAATGTAGCCTTATTATGGTACAGGGTCCTTGTGGATGTCAGTGGAGGTGAGGTCAACAGGCTGGACCCCAAACCAGTGTGACCAGTGTCCTTCTGAAAAGAGGAAATTCAGGCGTGGAGACAAGCACCCGGGGAAAAGGCCATGGGCAGAGGCTACGACACCAGTGGAGATTTGAGAGGTGCTTCTACCGGCCAAGGACCGCCAGAGATGGCCAGCCACCCACCCGAAGCTTGGGCTGGGGCCCAGAGCTGGCTCTCCTCCTGGCCTCAGAAGGACCAGTCCTGACAGCACCTTGGTCTCAGGCCTCCAGTGCAGTGAGAGTCAATTCGGGTGGTTGAAGCCATCCAGTCTAGTGCTTTTAGGCTAGACCCAGGAAACTAACGCAGCCCTGTCGTCATCAAAAGAGCAGACTACTCCCATGCACCAGGAGATTTCCAGCAGAAAAGAAATTAATCACTTTCTGCAGAGAACACAGAGGCTCACAGGTGCCGAGAACCCCAGGCTCCTCTGTCCTTCACTATCTCCTGGAATTTGCTTGGATTCATTTTCCTTGAGTTGGTGATGCTATCTAACCATCTTATCCTCTGTCTCCCTCTTCTCCTTTTGCCTTCAGTCTTTTCCAGAAACAGGGTCTTTTCCAATGAGTTGGATCTTCGAATCAGGTGGCCAGAGAATTGGAGCTTCAGCATCAGTCCTTCCAGTGAGTATTCAGGGTTGATTTCCTTTAGAATTGACTGGTTTGATCCCTTGCAGTCAAAGGGGCTCTCAAGAGTCTTCTCCAACACCACAGTTCAAAAGCATCCATTCATCGGCACTCAGCCTTCTTTATGGTCCAACTCTCACATCCATACATGACTACTGGAAAAACCATAGCTTTGACTAGATGACCTTTGTTGGCAAAGTGATGTCTCCGCTTTTTAATATGCTGTCTAGTCCTTCAAAGTTCCTGGTTCCAGAAAGTTGACTCCACAGTCCTTCTCATGGACACCAGGATGACATTCCCACCTGGACGTGACTCTGTCCTGCTGCAAACCCTTTGGAAGCTCTCAGGACAATCTGGTGGCATGCCAGCTCCTGAGCCTGGAATTCATACTCTCCAGGATCCAGCTCCTGCTTTCTCCTCCACCTCCTTCTGTGTTCCACGTCTGGCCCTGTTGGAGTTCAAGAAAGCCTTCTCCTAAACTCACGACAAATCCTGCAGGAGAGAGGAAGTTGGTGGTCAGCCCGGCAGCTTTATTTTGGCTACAGCAGCTGGAGGGTGTGCTTGGGTTTTAGTCAGAACCGAGATCCCTATTCCTTTGCCCTTGACTTGATTCACCCTCTCAGAGCCGTAGGCCTGATGCTGATGCCATCACAAGGAAAGAGAAGAGAGAGAGGACCCAGGTCTGTAACACCTGAGCCTCACCCAAAGGTGGGGGGCGCTGGTAAAGTTGCTCCAGCAGCTCCTGGACACATAAGGATGAGAAAGAAGGTCCCCTGATGTTGACTCAGCGTTTATTTTCCTGGTCCTTTGGCCTAATTGTGGTCAACCTGGGAGTGCGTGTCCTTTCATCTGGGGAGACCCACAGTCTCCTCAGGGGTTTTGCTCATGTTCTCAGGGGTCTCTCCCCTAACATCTTGCTCTGTCCAGAACTCTCTCAAGGTCCCTGGAAGGACGTGTGACTTCTGCCTCCAGAAGGCTTGGATGGACCAGAATCCCATTTCGATTGAAGTGTGTCTCTTCCTCTGAGGTTTACAGCCTGTTCTGTTTGTCTTCATCCTATTGATAAGTTATAAGCTTTAATTCATCAGTGTAAGTTAGCAGCAGTTATGCAGTGGCCCAGACTTCCCTAGTGGCTCAGCGGTAAAGAATTCGCCTGCCATGCAGGAGATGTGAGTTCTATCCCTGGGTCGAGAAGTTCCCCTTGAGAAGGAAATGGCAACCCACTCCAGTATTCTTGCCTGGAAAATCCCATGGACTGGGAAGCCTGGTGGGCTATAGTCCATGGGGTCACAAAAAAGTGGGATAAGACTTAGTGACCAAACAGCAGTGGCTCAAATGTCATAAATAATAAAGCGTCAATGACGTTAAAATGTGCCCAAGTAGAACACTATCTCCCACCGCTCAAGACTGAGGAGAAAATTTAAGCACAAATATTAAATAGCCTTTTAACGTTAAGCCCAGACTTTGCATGTTCAAATACACACAGGAAATGAATGACTGAACCCTTTCACCTAGTTCTCATCTTGCTGAGAGCGCTCTCATGCCGTGTTCCAGCAGTTTGCCTTCCTTATCCGCCAAGCCTGCCCCGACTCTCCCTGCAAACACGGGCTCCCCAGGACCGTTTGATCAGAGATAATCCCAGCCAGATGACACCACCCTTATGGAAGAAAGTGAAGAGGAACTAAAGTGTCTCTTGATGAAGGCGAAAGAGGTGAGTGAAAAAGCTCAACATTCAAAAAACTAAGATCACGGCATCCAGTCTCATCACTTTGTGGCAAACAGATGGGGGAAAATGGAAACAGTGACAGACTTTATTTTCTTGGGCTCCAAAATCACTGTGGACGGTGACTGCAGCCATGAAAAGAAGCTTGCTCCTTGGAAGAAAAGCTATGGAAAACCTAGACAGCATATTAAAAAGCAGAGACATTATTTTGCAAGCAAAGGTCCGTATAGTCAAAGCTACAGTTTTTCCAGGAGTCATGTAAGGATGTGAGAGTTGGACCATAAAGAGGGCTGAGTGCAGAGGAACTGATGCTTTCGAATTGTGATGTTGGAGAAGATTCTTGAGAGTTCCTTTGACACCAAGGAGATCCAACCAGTCCATCCTAAAGGAAAGCAACCCTGAATATTCATTGGAAGGACTGATGCTGAAGCTGAAGCTCCAACACTTTGGCTGCCTGATGTGAAGAGCCGAGTCATTAGAAAGGACCCTGAGGCTGGGAAAGACTGAAGGCAGAAGGAGAAGGGGAGACAGAGGATGAGATGTTTGGATGGCATCACCGACTTCATGGACATGAGTTTGAGCGAGCTCCAGGAGTTGGTGACGGACAGGGAGGCCTGGCGTGCTGCGGTTCATGGGGTCGCCAAGAGTCAGACACGACTGAGAGATTGAACAACAACCCCAGCCACCAGTCTCAAGCCTTTATTTTCAAGCATGCAGTGCTAGCCCTGCAGTCACAGAGTTGATAAACCTCTACGCAGGTCACCAGTCTCTAGGGAAGTTTTCCCAGGAAAGTGGTGATCTTAGAACCGGGTGTTTGGGACAGCTGAGGGCCGGGCTACTGTGGCTAAGTGGTCAGTGTCACATGAGAGCTGGCGGTAGACGGGACACAGAGAGAGACCAGCCCTCAGCCTGGTCAGATGCCACCCGGTGGGTCCTGTTATCTGGGGCCCATGGCCCTGGAAGAGTCTTCCCGCAGGAAGGCGATGTGGACTAAAAAAACAAAAATGCACGACCTGTAAGTGGGAAATTATTATCCTGCAGAATTTCTGAGGACGTAAGATTGGGACACAGCCTCTCAGATCACTCTGAGGATCTGCTGTGAACAAGTGAGGGAGGGGCTGGGGTATATAGGGGGATTTTACAGAAAAAAACAGGTAGTTGAAAGTCAAAAGATTACTGCTGGGGACTGCCCTGGTGGTCCAGCGGTTAAGACTCTGTGTCCTCAAAGCAGAGGGCACAGGTTCAATTCCTGGTCAGGGAAGTTAGATCTCACATGCCGCAATGCACAGCCTTAAAAAGGTTACTGTTAATTAAAAAACACAGACATCACAAGATAAGGAATTTAGTGCTTTTCTACATATGGGAAGATGTGAGAGGCTGGGCTCCTTGAAGTCACTCCTTTGACAGGGCCAGCATCATTCACTTTCCTATCGGAGCAGAGGGCAACGGAAGCCCCCTCAGGGCTCCCCGTCGAGGCCTCCGTAGCGGCTGGGTGGCTGTAGTGTCTTTTGTTTACTGATATGACAGGCGACATTTTTCACGCATATGGGATTCTCCAGGCAGGTACACTGGAGTGGGTAACCTTTCCTTTCCCCAGGAGGTCTTCCTGACCCAGGGATCGAACCTCGGTCTCCTGCCTTGCAGGTGGTTTCTGAGATACCAGGATTCCTTACACTCTGAGCCACCAGGGAAGCCCAGTTATGACCGTGAGTCACTAGCTCTTAGGGGAGGGAAGGGAACTCATTCGGGTAAAACCCCGCATCGTGCCCTCCTGAGTCACCACTTGCATCCTGAGTTGTCTCTTCTTGTCCCAGTCGGTTAAAACACACACTTGACATTCCTGTTGAGCCCATATCCCAGGCACCTGCTCTCCCCACTCTTCCTAGGAACAGGCTTGGCTGCTGGGACCCACACGGCCTTGGCAGCTGCCTCTTGCTTGGGAATTGCCAGGGCCTCTGACACTGTCCACCCCACACGGGTCTCCACCTGTGAGTCCCCATCATCAGGTTTCTGAGGGGACCCGGCCTCAGATGCCACTGAAGCCAAGGCACCCTGGAGCCTGCAGACTGATGCGGGGCCACGAGCTCTTCTGGAGGCTGTCTGTCCTCCGATTTGAGCAGCCGGGGCCTCGAGCAAACGAGCCTCTCAGATGACAGCAGAACCCTTTCTGGCTGTCACATCTTGCTGCTGCGCTGAGAGATGCTTCCACTGGCCCTGCCCGGGTCCTGGAGTCCCGAGCCACCATACGTCTAACCTGCAGGCAGCGTTCCTTTGTCCTTCTCTTGCAGGAGCCACAGTGGGGGGTCAGGAACCTTTCTTGCTCTGCACTTGCTTTTGATCTGGGGGCTCAGAATTCGTTCTCTTTGCCTCCTCAAGATTCTACTGTTTGGTTCTCCAATGACAGATGTGCATTCAGGAGCCGCGAGTCTGGGCTGAGCATCCAGGGTTTCTATAAGCCTTGCTCTCCTTCCCCTGGCTGGGCTGGGAGCCACGTGTACCCCAAGACTGGTCTTTGCCCCTTTGGGAGGGGGCTTCTGGGGTTCTGCCTACCTCCATGCTCCCTGAGCCTGTGTACCTGGATCAGGCCACACCTGCAGCCCATGAATGGAGCAGCTGTGTCACCTGAATGCCCTCCATCCCCCTTCCCTCTGCCGGTGTGAGGTAACATGTTGCTTGTCACAGTTGTCCCCACATCTGAAAGTGGTTCTCCCGAGCCCTGATTGAGAGGCTTAGTTTCATGGCTGTTATTCTCTGGATGGTGCGTCTGTGTGTTGGGGCGGGTGTCATTCCTCAGGTCTGCCCTCCAAGCTTCCTCCTCTTATTCTCTGATTTCTTGCATCAGAGAAAGCATTTCAGTCCTGCTTGCACCAAAATGCTCCCTCTTTTCTGTTTCATCTCTGTGAGACATGAATGTGATGTCTCTGCTGCATACCGTCAGGTTTTCCTTTTAGGTGGGGTCCCTCTCTTCCTTTAGAACCTGACACTCACTCCACTCTGACTGCAAAATTTCCTCTGCTCACCTGGACACCCTGGCAGTCCCTTGATTTGCTCCTGAGCCTCTTCCTGGTTCCAAGGCATCTGATCTGTAAGTCTAAGGCTTCCTGTTGGGGAGTTTGGGCCAGTGGTAAGTTACATCCCTAACACAACAGCCCCCTGGCCCACAGTTCCTCTTAATCCTACTCATGGATACACCCGCCAGGCTTTCAGAATCACAATCCAGAGCCTCCCTGACACAGGGCTCTGTGGGTGTGCTGAGAAGCCATCCAGCCTCTCTTTGGCTGCAGATGTTTTCCAAAACAAGATGAAGAGGGGTGGGATTTGGGTCCCTTCACTCCTGGGTCCCTTGGGTCCCTTCACTCCTGTCCTTCAGCCTGGACTCCAGTCTCACTTATGCCTTTGAACTGTGGTGTTGGAGCAGACTCTTGAGAATCCCTTGGACTGCAAGGAGACCCAACCAGTCCATCCTAAAGGAAATCATTCCTGAATATTCATTGGAAGAACTGCTGCTGAAGCTGAAGCTCCAATACTTTGGCCACCTGATGTGAAGAACTGCCTCATTGGAAAAGGCCCTGATGCTGGGAAATATTGAGAGCAGGAGAAGAAGGGGATGACAGAGGATTGGAGATGGTTGGATGGCATCACTGGCACAATGGACATGGTTTTGAGTAAACTCTGGGAGTTGATGATGGACAGGGAGGCCTGGCGTGCTGCAGTCCATGGGGTCGCAAAGAGTCAGACATGACTGGGCGACTGAGCTGACCGACCCCAACACCGCATGGCCACCAGTGTGTCCACCATTGTGTCTCCAGGTCTAGAAGGGCAGGTCCATCTAAGATGCGTCTCTGAGGACCTCACTCTGCCTTTCTCACTCATCTAATCTAACGCAGAAGATCCAGCCACACAGGCTGTGGAGATGCCGTGTCTGTGCAGGTGAGGGTGAGCCCTCGAGGCTGGGAGATGGGGGTACACCAGGGCCAGTGTGGTGGAGAGGCCCCAGTCAGTGTCCAGTCCCCCCCCTCCTCCCCAGCACACTAGCCTCATGGCTGACCCCTAGCTCCTTTGGTTTCTCAATGCCAGTCTAGTTATCAAGGGTCATGACCAAGGTTTCCTGGAAAATGTCCAGAGTGTATGGGTGTGGGGGGTATACAAAACTGAGCATCTTTCTACTGATAAAACCTAAGCCAATTAAGGGATACTCCAGGGGTGCTTTTTCTAGAGTCTTATGAGTGTGGGGAGAGTCTGCCATGGTGAGCAGAGCACAGGCAGAGAGGACAGAGGCCTGTTACTGGGAGGATCCAGAGAGCGAGCGGGCTGGCCCCAGGGAGCACAGCTTTGCACCCGGACTCTGCCCTTGGGAGCACGTTTGATGGGGTGTCCAGACGCCTCCACCCCACCCACTGGACAGGTCCTCATCCCGGCAGAGAGGGCTGGGAGGCAGGCTCCGGAGGGATGCTGGTGGAAGCTTCCTGTGGAAATGGAAAGGTTCCCTACAAGCAGATTCCACCCTGGGGTCCAAGGTGTGTCCAAAGCTCTGAGTCACCCTTCTTCCCACCAGGATCCCCTGGTTCCAGAAGGGGGCACAGTCATCACTCCCTTGGACGCCTTCTTGTTTTATCTCCTCCATCCCTCACATCATCTCTGGTCAACAATCCCTCCTGCCAGGGCCTTCTTCCAATGAAGAGCCAGGGAGAGAAGACGTCTGCTTCATTTGGTTAATGTGCCTGGCTGAGACAATGGTTTGGGTCCAGTTTTGAGAAGCTGTGGAGAATTAGGGCAGTTCTATCCAGGGCTCCCTTATGAAGAGGTGGAGGTAGGTAGGCAGCCTGGTGGGAGGCTGGGAGGGGCTCTTTGCCGAATCTGCTCCCCTTCAGCATCAGGTTAAGAGAAAACCAAAGGGTGTGTTCTGCCTTCCCAGTGGGGTACCAGATGCCAAAGTATTTTCAACAGGGAGTCTGTGTTGTGTCTGAGATACCAATGGGATGGCCATCCATTCTTTAAGTAAAATTAATTGAAGGAATAACAAAAACAGCAAGATCCACAAAGATGATGATGGTGGTGATGACAATGATGGGATGATGATACTGATGATCGTGGTGGTGATGATGGTGATGGTGATGGGGGTGATGGTAGTGGTGGTGATTGTGGTGGTGATGATGGTGGTGATTATTGGTGATGGTGATGGTGGCAGTGTTGACGGTGTTGATAGTGATGATCGTGATGGTGGTGGTGATGGTGTTGATTGTGGTGATGGTGGTGATGGTGTTGATGGTGATTGTGCTGGTGATTATGGTGATGGTGGTGGTGGTGGTGGTGGTGATGGTGGTGGTGGTGATCGTGGTGATTGTGGTGGTGATGATTGTGGTGATTGTGGTGATGGTGGTGGTGATGGCGGTGATGATGGCGGTGATGATGGTGGTGATGGTGGTGGTGGTGATGTTTTGATGGTGGTTGTGGTGATGTTTTGATGGTGATGGTGGTGATGTTTTGATGGTGGTGATGGTGATGGTGTTGATGGTGGTGATGATGGTGGTGATGGTGGTGATGGTGGTGATGGTGGTGGTGATTGTGGTGATCG
This sequence comes from Bos indicus, assembly GCF_029378745.1. NCBI lineage: Eukaryota > Metazoa > Chordata > Mammalia > Artiodactyla > Bovidae > Bos > Bos indicus. The sequence continues at coordinate 118,636,491 of NC_091764.1, read as the reverse complement.
TGGTGGTGATGGTGGTGATGGTGGTGGTGATGGTGATGGTGGTGATGGTTGTGGTGATGGTGGTGATGGTGATGATGGTGGTGGTGATGATGGTGGTGGTGGTGGTGATGATGGTGTTGATGGCGGTGATGATGGTGGTGATGGTGGTGGTGATGGTGATGGTGGTGATGGTTGTGGTGATGGTGGTGATTGTGGTGGTGATGATGGTGGTGATGGTGGTGGTGGTGGTGGTGGTGAAGTTGGTGGTGGTGGTGATGGTGATGATGGTGGTGGTGGTGATGGTGGTGGTGATTGTGGTGATCGTGGTGATGGTGGTGGTGATGGTGATGGTGGTGATGGTTGTGGTGATGGTGGTGATTGTGGTGGTGATGATGGTGGTGATGGTGGTGGTGGTGGTGATGATGGTGTTGGTGGTGGTGATGATGGTGGTGATGGTGGTGGTGATGGTGATGGTGGTGATGGTTGTGGTGATGGTGGTGATGGTGATGATGGTGGTGGTGATGATGGTGGTGGTGGTGGTGATGATGGTGTTGATGGCGGTGATGATGGTGGTGATGGTGGTGGTGATGGTGATGGTGGTGATGGTTGTGGTGATGGTGGTGATTGTGGTGGTGATGATGGTGGTGATGGTGGTGGTGGTGGTGATGATGGTGTTGGTGGTGGTGATGATGGTGTTGATGGTGGTGATGATAGTGTTGATGGTGGTGATCGTGGTGATGGTGGTGATCGTGGTGGTGATGATGGTGGTGATGGTGGTGGTGGTGGTGATGACTGCATTGCATGCCCACCACACACCAGGCGCTAGGCTCACTCAACTCCGTCGTCCTGAAGAGTCAGGACTCACACAGACAGGGGCACCAGGCAGTGGTCAGGGATAAGCAGCAGCAGGGCTAGCACTGGAGTCTTGTCCACGCAGCCCTAATGCAGGACTCTTCACATCGCACCCCCAAGGATGAGGATTTTTGAGACAGGCTGTCAGGACTCCTCCCCAGTTTGCATCCAGGAGTTCCCTGCTTGCCTTTTTGTGAATCACTTATGAATAACCAGCGGGGTGCCTTGCTAGAAACTCTCTGCCACTCTGGGCTCTTCCCAGGGCTGTAGGTGCTGCCTCCCAAGGTGCTACAAACAAACAATTATCGCAGCCTTAGCACATATTGCACTCAAAATTGCTTGTCAGACTTGGGAATTTCACTTCTCTCCTTTGCAAGATCATTTCCGTATGCACTGCAATTGGGTTCTGCTCTGGTTTGTAGCATCACTGAGATGTAATAAGGTTAGCAATGATTGCTGAAAACACTTGTCATTGAGACTTTTGAAAGAAGCACTGCATTTAGGGGAAATAAAAAGGTTGAAATGCGTATCATAGATTTGCAGTCAGAGCTGGCCGACAGCTGAGTGTTGAGCTGCAGGCCTGGAGGGCAGACATTCTCCATGTCCAGGCTCTCCAGGACCCATCACTTGGGGAGAGTGCTCAGCTTCTTCTTGGGGACAGGTCTTGAGTTAATCAGGGAGCCTGACCTGGAGATGCAGGGCTGAGTGGAAGGTGTGAGCTGGAAGAAAGGATGTTGGCTTTTAGGACACAAATCTCACCTCTCTTGCTGGCTAAATATGTGGTTTTGGACCCTGGCTTCATCTCATAAAATAGGGAAATGGAACACAACCCCTGGGTTATGCAAAGCATTTGAAGAGATGGGGATCTAAGAGATTTGGCTGTTCTGAGATGAGGATCCCCTTGTTGAGGTGAGCTCAGACCCTCTCCAGGTCAGGACCTCCCCAGAGCCTTGGTCCTCACTCAGATCATGCTCAGGTTAACCCCACACCTGGCCCCCCAAAGAGGGGTTAGTGAGGCTCTGGCAACCCAATGTCTCTGAAAGATGCTAGGGGACTGATGCAAGAAGAGAAAAATCACCATTTCCCCCTTAAGATTCATTTACTCATTAATAGCTACATTTTATATTCAGAAAACCTAAGCTTGCATCTTGGCTCATTACTTTCTTATTGGTTTGAACTCTATGAAATTGTTATTTGTATAGGTCCCAAAATAGATGAATATTGGCAGTTTCAGACAGTTCATGTTCATAGCCCTCTGGTTTTAGCCAAATCAGCCAGCTTTTCAGTGGTCCAATGTCTGTTCAGCAGACATTCCTGAGTACCACAGCAGATGGTCGTGCAAACCAGCCCCAAGGGTGGGCTCCGTGCCTGCTTTGTGATGGGTGCACACTTGTTGAATCTGAGCCCTTGTGATCACAGGTGAGGCCATGTGCTGAGTGGACCAGAGTGGAAGGAGTTTCCTTCTGTGGGAAAGAATAGTTAAAAAATTGTTGACAAGCCGACATCACCCTTTTGACTGAAAATTGAAGAAAAGAAAAAAGGCAAAGAACGTGGTTTTCCAGCTTGGCAGATGGTTTTCCTTCTCTCACGGGACAGCGCATCTGAACAGGTGTGAGACCACGGCCTGCAGCGGAGAAGAGGCTGGCTCTTACTGGTCCCTGGGTCCGGATGGAGCAGGGTGAAACTGCTTCTGTTTTGAAAGACAAAGACAGATACCTCATGGGGGTGGGTTTTCCCCTGGCTGGACCCCACCTGCAGGTAAGGAAATCTCCTTGCATCCGTGACCCCTGCCAGAGCAGACCTGTGTGGATGCTTGCCTCAGGTTCCCCTAGCATGGGTGGTCGGATCGTGGGCTCCTGTTGAACTGGACATCAGTGAAATCTCCTGGGCCACCAGCACCAGAGCTTCTGAAAAGAGATAAGGCCCCACATCACATGGGAGGTAAGCTTTAGTAGTTGTTTCCAGACTTACGCTTAATACTTTGCATCCATTGCAGTTTAGGGTCAGCTTTTCCAACCTGGCCCTTTGTTCCAGCTGTTTGAGGTCAAGTTTGATCTCCTCCGTCACCTGACCATGCACCTTCACCCTTTCCCTGGCATGTTGGATCAGAATGCAACATGTAAGCCATGGACTCTTCATCCATTTAATTCTCTGTTCATGTAAAAGTATTTAGTAAGCACAATCTCAGACATTATTAAGAACTTTCCACCGCAGATTTGGGCTCTGTTTACCTGTCTGTGCCTTTGCGTTATTGGGTTGAATTCGCCTAGTTGCCCACTTTCTGCATCTGTACAGAGGAAATGTTGGTGGTTCTGGTGGTTGATATTACCCGTCCCAGAGTAGGAACATTCCAGGATTTAATGAAGAATCAAGTGTCACTTTATTTCCCCCCGTTTTATGACAATACTCAAACATGCTTCAGTGTTCCATAAACGTAAAGGTCTGTTATTATTAAAAACACTTTAATTATAGCAACAATTGCCTGTTTATTACACTGTGATTGCATAGAAGCCACCATCACACCTCCCCCTGGTGTGTCTCAGAATCCGCTATCTGACTGCATGACTGTTGGGTTCTATTTGAATTCAGCTTTCCAAGGAAGCCAGTCTTCCTGAGTCTCATTTTCCCTCTGGATGAAGACTGACTGTTTCACAAACGGTCAGGGGACCAGGCACCTGTGAGCATCCTCGGATGAGGGGATGCATTCGAGCTGTGGCCTGGACCACTTCTGTCTGCAGATGTGACTTCCATACCTCCCCTATGAAGCACAAGGGCTTCCTGCCACTATTGGCTGACGCTGCCCACTAGGAAATCTGCCTCTCCAGCGTCTGAACAGAAAATGACGTGACGTCCAACACAGAGGCGCTCCCTTAGGATGAAATAATGCCAAAGCTGGGTTTCTGAGCCCGGCTCTAAAGGATGCAGCACCATCTGCACCTGCCCTCAGCGCTGAGTCTGGCTTGACCGTCACGTGTTGTCATGTCTGAGGAAGCCGAAGTTGGCGGGGCCGGACACGCACACCCCACCGGAGGGCGCACAGCACACGGGACCTACTGTTTTCCACCTGCAGGAAGGCGGGAGGGCTGTTCCCAGAAAGAGGGGGCAGAGCCAGGAGCAGGGGCTGGAGCACAGTGGAGCCCATGCCCGTGAGAGGGCATCCAGGTGTCTGAGCCAGACTGCAGGGGAAGGTGCTGAGGATTCCACACTGGCACAGAGTGGGTGCTGGACCTTCCCCGTCCATCACCGAGTGTGGGGTCTTCACCTGAAGGTAGCACCTGTCATTCCAGAAACTCCAAGGTTCCTTTAACTTCTCAGCTCTCTTGACCCACCCGCAGGAGAACACCCCTCCTCAGCCTCCCGGGTGGGAATCCGGAGTGTTGTCAGCTGCCCAGTGGCTGACTGACCTGGCCAGGGCGTCTTCCTGCAACTCCAAGCAGAGTGGCCCCCGGTCTGGAGCAGGGCCCGTGGGACCAGCGGCTCGGACCAAGCCGCAGCTCTCCGGCGGGTCCCCGTTCTGTCTTTCCTGTGCCCTCCACCACAGCCTCTCTCTCACCATCCTTGGTTGTGAGCACAGATGCCGCACGCTCCTGGCGGCCTGTCCTGGACTCTGCTGGCCCCTCCTCCCAGCTTCACGGCCCTGCAGCCCTGGTCCCAACCCTTCTGAGTGGCCGTGATCACACTTCCTGGCCCGTAACCCCCTCAAACTGCCTGCAGAAATGAGGGACAGAAACGAGGCTGCATCTTTACTGAACCAATCATTCCATCTCTCTCCTGCCGTTGGAAGGGCAAAGGGCAGGCTGCCAGAAAGCCTGGACTGAGTCCTGGCTGGAACCTCAGCAAGACCCAGCATCTGTGGACGCGAGAGTCCTCCTCTGTCAACCGTGATGACTAGCAACACCTTCGATGTCAACTGGCGCAGCTGTGGGCGTCAACGAGCCAGCGTGTGAAAGCTCCTTGCATGAAGAGCTGACAGCATCTGATTTTCCATCCCCACTTGAGACCGTAAGCTGCTGCCTCCCGTGTGAGATGTCTCGTCCTGGCCCTGCGGGCCTGGCGTCCAGCCCAGGCCCGCAGGCCCCGCCTCCACGTGGAGTGCGTTTCTGTCACTGGCAATGCTGTCGGTGTGCCCTGAGGGTGGAGCTGCCCCTCACACAGGCCTGCGGGGTGTCCCCACAGCCCCCAGGGAGCAGCACTGCCTGGGCCAGCCTAGTATGGACGGAGAGAGTGCAGGCCCTCAGGCCACATGCAGGGGTGGAATCCAGCGAGCCCACGTGAGCCATGGGGCTCTGAGGTCACTGCACCTCAATGCCCCTCAGCAGGAAACAGACAAACCTGGAGGAGGGTTGCCAGTGCCGCCTGGTGGGATTCTGGATGCGTCCGTGTAGACCCTGCACATTCTAGGCATCATTGTGTGAGAACGTCCATCCCCACCTGGGGAATCCGCTTCCTGGATAGGATATCCACCTGCATTCACCCAGGATGGGCAGGCCAGGTGCTCTGGGCTGTCACCCCGACACGCTCTCCCAGGCCCAGGCAGGAATGGTCCCACCCTCCACCTGCCCTCCCAGAACCCTGGGTGTGTCTGCGCTCACCCCCGACGTGCTTGCCTGGAATGTCAGAACCAGAGCCGGAGCTGTGTTTATGGGGCGCTGCTATCGACACAGGTGACTCACGGGACCCTAAGTCAGCGGCTTCAGCCTGAGCCTGAGCCTGCGTTGTAAGTGGGAACCGAAGCCTGGGGGTGCGGGCTGAAGTGGCACAGCCAGGGGCTGACGGGAATGGCCCTGGACTCAGGGACTGCGTGAGTTCAGACCCAACAGTCTCAGCTTCCGGACCCACCCAAGCACGGTGTGTCCCAGAACAGCCACCCACCGGTGGCCCTCATCAGCTCCAGGACCCCTCGCTCCACAACCAAACACCCCAGAACCCACCTCTGCCCACAGTAAGCCAACGTTAGCCTCAGGGACCCCTGGTACTCTGCAGCCAGTGACCCTGTGACCTAGTCATACTCATCAGTAGCCAGGCGCCTCTGCACAAGGCAGGGCTTGGTGACCAACTGGACCAGGGGTCAGCTGCATCTACCGGGGGTCCCACAGTAGTCAGCTCACCGTGACAGAAGGACCCACACAGCCCACCTAGAGAGCACCTCCAAGGCCCTCTAATGACCATAGGCGAGTGTGTCTCCTATGTAAAGCCACTTCTCTGAGACTGAGAGATATAACCAGCTGACCAAATACATAGAAATGAATATGATGAACTAGGCAAAATGCGACAACAGAGGAACAAATGAAGGAACCAGATAAAACTCGAGAAGGAGAACTGAGTGGAGACAAGCAATCTCCCCAATCGAGTGTTCAAGGTAATGATCATAAAGATGCTTACAGAGCTCAAAGAACAGAGAATGCAGCAAGAAGGTTAATAAAGAGTTACAATATATAAAGAAGAATCCAACAGAGCTGAAGAATCCAACATAAAATAAATGAAATAAAAAATACCCTAGAGGGAGTCAGCAGTAGGTCAGATGACACAGAGAAACGAGTTGGTGACCTGAGAGACAGACTTGTGGAGATAACTCAAGAAGAACAGAAAAAGAAATTTAAAAAATGAGGACAGTTTAAGCAACTTCTGAAATGACATCAAATTGCACAGACATTCACAAAACAGGAGTCCCGGAAGGAGAAGAGAGAGAGATGGGGCAGAGAACACATGTAAAGATGTCAGGGTGAAAACTCCCCTAACCTGGGAAAGGAAACAGACATCCAGGTCTAGGAAGGGCAGAGCCTGAACCAGAAGAGCCCAAAGAGGCCAATATCAGGACACAGTATAATTAAAATGGCAAAAATCAAAGACAAAGAAGAAATATGAAAACCAAGCAGTCACATACAGGGCTATTCCCATAAAGCCATGGACTGACTTCTCAGCAGAAACTCTGCAAGCCATCAGGGAGTGGCACACTCTATCTGAAGTGATGAAAGGAGAATCCTTACCACCAAGAACACTCTATCCAGCAAGGCTCACGTTCATATTTGAAGGAGAAATCAAAAGTTTTGCAGAGGAGCAAAGGCTAAGAGTTGAGCTCCAGTTTTACAGGAAATGTTAAAAGAACTTCTCTTAGAAAAAAAGAAGAGGCCACAGTTAGAGAAATGAAATGTACTAAAGGAAAAAAACTCTCATTGGTAAAGGTAAGTATTACAGTAAAGGCAGCAGATGAGTCACTTACGAAACTAGTAGAAAGGCTAAAAGAGAAAGTAGTTAACTTGGCTACATCAGCAACAAGTAGTTAGGGATACAGAAAATAGAAAACTGTAAAACAGGATGTCAGCAAGAGCACAGGTGAGCAGGGGTTTAATCTGGAGGGTTGTTAAAATGCCTACTTTTCAATAATGTTTCTTTAATGACCCACTGAATTCATAATGATTAACGATAATGATAACAGTAATATTAACACCTACCATCTAAGAGGTACTTTAACCATATTCCAAGCACATAGGTGAAGAGAACATATTCAATATTCACAATAATCTTATAAGATAGATATCTATAACCGTTTCCGAGATGAACTAAACTAAGAATGGCAGCAATTTGCCCAAGACCACGTTGGTAGTACGGGGTACAGCTAGGAGTTAAACTCAGGCCCTTTAATCGTCTTTTCAATACATTCCGTCACCTGCCATGCAAAATAATTTCATTCTCAGCCTGAACCTGGCATTTCTAGGAAAAATAAATGCTCTGCAAAGAAAGTTGTTCATTCTAAGGCCAAAATATTTATTTAAATCATTTTGTTTATGTGAAGCTATCTTTCCTTAGCTCCAGATAGATAATCACAGTTGTAGAAGTTCAAAATGCATTTGAACTTAAGAGATCAGCAACTTAAAATAATCAAGGACTTTGGCCAGCACGCCGCGCCCCCCAGGATGGCCTCAGTCAGCGTCCCTGGCCCTGCGGCAGGCCACCACTGCCCTAGGCCTCGCCGGAGCCTCCCGGACACTCCCGTGAAGTCTGGCTCAGCCTCCTGTGGGGTCACTGCTCCTCTCTCCAGGTCCTGGTGTGCACAGGGTTTTGTTCGTGCCCTCCAAGAGTCCCTGCTTCCCCAGCCCTGTGAAAGTTCTGTAATCAAATCCCACCGGCCTTCAGAGTCAGACTCGCTGGGGATGCTCAGTCCCTTGGCCGGAACCCCCAGGTTGGAAAGTCTGTTGAGGGGCCTAGAACTTTTGCAGTGGTACGAGAACGTCTTTGGTATAATTGTTCTCGAGATAAGGGAAATGAAAGCAAAAATAAACAAGTGGTGTTCTATCAAACTAACAGCTTTTGCTCAGCTAGGGAAGCTATCAACAGAATAGAAGGGCTGCTGACTGGGAGAGTATCTTCTCAAATGAAACCTCCATCAAGGAGTTAATATCTAAAACGAACAAGGAACTCAAACAACATCAAAAACGCCAACCCAATTAGACAGTGGGCAGAGGGTCTGAATAGACATTTCTCCAAAGAAGACACACAGATGGCCAACGGGCACATATGATGCTCAACACTGCTAATCGTCAGAGAAATGCAAATCAAAAGCACAGTGAGATCTCACCTCACACCCATCAGCACGACTATCGTCCAAAGGACTGTAAATAGCAAGTGTGGTGAGGACTGGAGAGAAGGGAGGCCTTGTGTCCTGCAAACTGACGCAGACACTATGGAAAACATATGGGGATATCTCAAAGAATTAAAAACAGAGCTACCAAGTGGACCCAGCAATTCCACTTCTGGTTATTTATCCAAAGAAAATAGAAGCACTAAGCTGGAAAGATGCATGCACCTCTAGCTGCGTTGCAGCGTTATCTACAACAGCCGGGACGTGGAAGCGCTGTGAGTGCCCGGGCATAGGTGAACAGATAAGGAAGGTGTGGTGTATGTGTGTATATATACAGCACAGTGTTACTCAGCCTTAAGCCCTGCCATTTGTGACAACATGGACAGTCCTAGAGGGTATCACGCTAAGTGAAATAAGTCAGACAAACACAAATACTGGAGGATTTCACTGATATGTGGAACCTAAAACCCACACCAACCAAGGAAATGGAACAGAAACGGAGCCAGATACAGAGGAAAAGCAGACAGGTGGTTGCCCGTGGGAAGGGGTAAGGGAGGAGAGAAAGAGTTGAGGGACATCGTGAAGCACAAGCTTTCAGTCACAAAACAAATGAGTCACAGACATGAAATGTACAGTGTGGGGAACATAGCCAATAATTATGTAAAATCTTTTTATGGTGACAGATGACAGCTAGACTTACGGTGATACTTTTGAAATGTATAGAAATATGAAATCACTATGTTGGGTCCCAGGAATTCACATAGTGTTGTGGGTCAATTACACCTTATAAAGAGGCAAACTCATAGCAGAAAAGGAACCGGGTTTGTGGCTCCTATAGGCACAGAGCGGGGCTAAGGGACTTCAGACGAGGGTGGTCAAAAGGTACAGACCTCTAGTTTTAAGATGAGCGTTCGGCTGTGATGAACAGCATGACAAATGTAACGGACACTGCTGTACGTTAGCTGGGAAGGTTGGTAGAGAGTAAATCCTTCGAGTTCTCTTGGCAAGGAAGAACATTTTCTTCTCGTTCTTTAATGTTGTATCTACACGGGATGATGGGTGTTCACTCAACCTATTGTGGCAATTATTTCACAATATACTTAAGTCAAATCATTGTACTGTTTACTGTTAAGTTTATACGGTGCTGTGTGTCAATAATGTTTTTTTCTTATTTTTAATTAAAATGTAGTTGATTTACAGTACTGTTAGTTTCCGTTGTACAGCAGAGTGATTTAGTTATCTATATCCAAATGATATTTCCATAGAACTGAAAAGCAGACAGCTGGTCCCACAGTGGAGAGTGGACTTTGTGGGCACAGATCTTAGCTGGGGCTGCTGATGGGCAGATCCTTGTGAGTCATGGCGCCTGGTTCCTGGAGGCAGTGTCTCAAGAAACCAAGGCACAAGCTGCATGGCATTGCTGGAACAGAGTGGAATCCCCAAAATATCACTTTTTCTGATTCCAGTGGTCTGGTCCCAGCCTCCCATGGAGGCTAGCCCAGTTTCAAGGAGACGGGCTCAGTCTCCCTTGCTGATTGACCAGCAGCATGTCAGCAGGGGAGGAACCAAGGCCAGCCAGCTCTGGAGACCACCTACGGTGCCTGGTGGTGACAAGGATGCTGCTGAGGCAGGTGAGGGGCCGCTGTTCTCAGTGCATCGCTTGTGTTGACTTACTTCATCCTCAGAACACCACCCTTAAGACCAAGCAGATGGTCCCTTACTCACTGATGACTCACCGTGAAATCTGAAATCACACTGTGCTAAATCCTCACTTGAGGATGGCCTCACCCTCCTTCGGGTTGCCTTCACGTCTCTGCATCACTGGGTAGGCTGGTATTCCCCAGGATCCCGGCAGATGCAAGGATATGGGCTTTGTAAGCATCTCTACAAACTGGCTAGAGGCTTGGATCAGCCGCTCAGTTGTGTCCAACTCTTTCCAACCCCGTGGACTGTAGCCCACAGGGCTCCTCTGCCCATGAAATTTCCCAGGCAAGAATACTGAAGTAGGGTGCCATTTCCTACTCCAGGGAATCTTCCCGACCCGGGATCGAACCTGCATCTCCTGTGTCTCTTGCACTGGCAGGCAGAATCTTCACCACCAGCGCCACCTGGGACGTCCAAGCCTGCAGGCGCTTGGGGGTCAACAGTGGTACCATCTCCTGTCGCAGACGCACAGTAGGTTCACAGCCACCGAGCAACCTGGACGGGAGGCGCCCCACCTCTCTCTGCAGCCAGCCTACTGCCAGAGCAGGTGCAAAGGGATGCTGCTTGGAATTAAACATAGAGTTAGCAAGATGTTACTCCTGCCTTAATGACAAAGGCAGACAACTCAACCGAGTGGTAATTAGCGCTGACTGTTCTACCACTTGGTAATAATATCTTAGACTTATAAAAATAACAGAAATGGGGGAGTCGCCCTCGTGAATTAAACATGCTCTGGCGTGCTCCCTGGAAGCTGGTGAGAAACACACTCCAGCGTTTCGGTGGCCGGTGCAGAAACGCACAATGTCGGGGTGACACCGTGGGACTCCGTTGGGAGGTTTTCCTGCCACAGAACTGGCGGTCACGTGGGGGGTGCGTGCTGGCACCATTCCCTTATGGCAGATGGTCAATAGCTGCCCATGAACACACGCCCAGTGCGCTCACCCTGATGAAGCTTTCTGGAGGTTCATGAACGCACTTTACCAAATCATTTCGAGATGCCTGTTTGGATCCTGCATACTTTGTGCAACCCCAAATGGTTGTTTTTCAGGAAACATGCAAATGGGCCGTGTTTGCTCTCCGCTGGAGTCGTCTGGGTAAGTTGGGAAAGGTGCCAAGGGACAGGCTCCTGGGAACAGGATCCGCTCGACAGCAAGCCAGCATCAGCCTGGGCACCGACACTGCCTCTTCCTCTGCGCCTCCATCCTCGCCTTTGACCTTGGCAAGGACTTGTCTTCTCTGAGTCCCTGCATCTGACTCTTTGAAACAGGATCATGCCATCTGCCTTGAAGGGTTGTTGGAGAGATGAGAGTAGCCTGATGCTTTCAATATTTGAAAACGGTAAAAATCATTAAAACAGGAGCCAAATTGTCAATCCAAGACTCTGAACATTTCTGAGACAAGAACACACAGGAGCAGACTCCGGCTCTTTGCTTTTCCCCGCATTTCCAAGGGAAAGACAGAAAATGTGACAAGTGACGTGGAGTGAGATGAGGGAAGGCTTTGTGAAATTCAAGCAAGCAAAGACCGCCCTGTGGGAATGTTTATGAGTCCTGGGCTCATTCCAGTCCTGAATCTGAAAGTTATCAAAGCGGTAACAACTCTTGTCACCATTTAACAACATCGTCTGTGCATCTAGCGACATGCATGAAGTCCTTCCGATGACCCCGAAGACAAGGCACTGCAGGACCAGCATCCCGCTGTACCCGCGCTCGGAAACTCAAGCCCAGACCAGCCTCGCGGGGGTCATCGTCAGCAGACCTCCACTCAAGGCTTTAGGACCCCGGGCTGCGCTCCCCCTGCTCGAGTTCCACTCAACACCAGAGCTGAGGCACCGCCATTTCCTCGCCCAACAGACAGGAGCTCTTACCACATCTGCAAGCACCGGCAGGCGTCCGCTCAGCTGCCATCCTGTGGTCCGCTCAGCACTGTTTGGACGGTCAAGTTCATGATCATAACAGCCTGGACCAAAAGATCCATATTGTTCTATGAGGATCATTCCGAAACCCCACGTTGAGGCCATTTCCACTCAACGTCCTGATCAGCAGGGGGACTGGGCAGCAGCTTGGAGCCCCTTGAACTTGGCCACCACGAGGCTTGGCTTAGAGGAACAACCTGTCCACTTGTGTGGAGACAGAGAGGGGAGCAGGCCAGGACACAGATTATATGATCCCAACTTCATGGGATTTCCATGAAGCTAAGCTCTTGTTCCCGAGAAGGCAATGGCACCCCACTTCAGTACTCTTGCCTGGAACCTCCCATGGACGGAGGAGTCTGGTAGGCTGCAAGTCCATGGGGTCACTGAGAGTCAGACACAACTGAGCAACTTCACTTTCACTTTTCACTTTCATGCATTGGAGAAGGAAATGGCAACCCACTCCAGTGTTCTTGCTTGGAGAATCCCATGGATGGAGGAGCCTGGTAGGCTGCAGTCCATGGGGTCGCTAAGAGTCAGACACGGCTGAGCGACTTCCCTTTCACTTTTCACTTTCATGCACTGGAGAAGGAAATGGCAACCCACTCCAGTGTTCTTGCCTGGAGAATCCCAGAGACGGGGGAGCCTGGTGGGCTGCCGTCTATGAGGTTGCACAGAGGCAGACACGACTGAAGCGACTTAGCAGCAGCAGCAGCAGCAAGCTCTTATTCACCAATCGTTCAATGCCCTGCACTATGGAGGGAAGTTGTTGTTGGAAGTAGCAGGGTTTCCCCCCACCCCCCCCCACTTCCTTTAACAAAGGTAACCTAACAATTTATTGCTGGACCTTGTTGCAGTTAGCTTTATTATTTTTTTTTACATAACAAAGCACCTCAAAACTCAACATCTTAAGACAAGAATCATGTATATACTCCTAGGTCTGAGGTGTCACCATCTGGATTGGATTTAGCAGGCAGGGAGCGTCCCCAGTGGCTCACTGGTAAAGAGTCCGCCTGCAGTGCAGGAGACGGAGGTTCCCTCCCTGGGTTGGGAAGCTCCCCTGGAGAAGAAAATGGAAACCCACCCCAGTATTCTTGCCTGGGAAATCCCATGGACGGAGGAGCCTGGCGGGCTACAGTCCATGGGGTTGCAGAGCCGGACACAACGTAGCCACTGAGGAACAGCAGCAGCGGCCAGGTCTTCTGGCCCTGGCTGGTGGACGACGTGTCTGTGGTCAGCTGGCGGCCAGCAGCCTCGTCACGGGGCTGTGGGCCCGAGACCTGGATGCCTGGGCCGCATGCCTCTGTCCCCCCGGCAGGCCAGCTGGGGCTTTCTCACGTGGTAGCCGCAGGTTTCCAGTGTGCGTGGCTTCAGAAGACCAAGGTCAGGATCTGCACGTCCCTTCTTGTCCCAAGGCCAACTCACATTTCAGGGCCAAGAGGAAGGGAAAAAGTCGCAGCCTCTGGGAACTTTACTGCAAACTGACCCAGAAAATGAGTTATGCAAGCGGAGCTCAGCGTCTCTGCTTCAAAACAAAAACAAAAGCACCGATTTTGCCCTTAGAGGCGTCTTGGCGCACGAGTGTACGAAACACCCAATGCTAAGGCTAAATCGAGCATTATCTGACACTGCGGAGCGCGTCTGGTGTGGCCCAAGCTCGCTGTCTCAGTTTTCTCCCACCTTCCAGAACATTATCAGATTTTATTCGTTTCTTGCACTATGAATTCAAACACAGCTTCAACACCAACTTAATCCAATCTCTATATTTAAATCTGAAAGCTCCTGCCAGCTGAATTGCATGTTTTTACAGAATTAAGCTTAAAACCGGAGAGCGGTGGTGGGGGGTGGGTGGGGGAGAATGTTTCCATGGAAACGGCACACAACACCCCTCACAGGAGTCAGATTTGCACAGCGTTGGCTTTGGAGACAGTGGATGTAAATGTTTCGGGGAGAACCCTGACGAAGACGGGCAGCACCCGTCCGGTTACTCCGAGATTTTAGGGAGCAACAGGCTGCAGGGTCCCTGTGTGCTGTAGGGGAGAGAAGCTGGTTGCTGAGCGCCCTGGGTGATTATTCTCTGGGTCAGCTCTGTAGATGAACAGCGGGTTCTGAAAGGCAGTCCTTGGAGGCCTGGAGGAGCTGGGGCTAAGCTGTCTCTTCCCTGAGAAACGGGAGACTCACAGAGGGGGCTGGTGGACCCACGCCCGGCAGAAATGCAGACTCAGCCCAGGCCGGAGTGTTCGGGACATCTGTCTTGCCTCTCACTGGCCCCAGGACCCCAGTCCACCCAGGAGACACTTTGAAAGTTGCCGACTCAGCACCACAGACTTGTTCCGTTACAGCAACACCTTCTCCAAGAGGCATCTCACCACTGGCTCAGATTCCAGCATCTGTTTTCTCAGAAGCTCCCACAGTCCTTGGTTCACTCACTCGGGAACTGTCCCCCTGGCCTGTCAGAGGGGCTGAGGGGCTGAGGGGCTGAGGGAAGTAGAGGCAGGTGTGAACTTTCCCTTGCCCTCGGGGTCCCTGGGCCCGGCCCCCTGGGGACTGAGTCCCCTGGCCTCCCCTCCCTGCGGATTTGCCACTGCTGTGTCCTGTCCCTCTGCGGCTCTCCCCCAGTTCCTCGGGGACGCCTTCTCCTACACGTGGTCCTCAGGCCTGTCCCTGGACCCTACCCTCGGGAAATGTGGCCTGGGCGTTTCCTGCAGGAGTTGGGGCCTCTCTGTCAGCGGCAGTGAGCATCTATCCCCAGGGCCAGAGTGAAGGGCGTCTCTGTCAGCGGCAGTGAGCACCTATCCCAGGGTCCAGAAGCTGTCACGTGAGCCGTGTGTCGGCCGACTGTCAGGGCGACCTCACTCCGGAGCCCACACTCCCTGACTCCACGTTCAGCATCTCCCAGCTTCTAAGTCAATGTCTGTTGTGTTTCAGCCCCTTAGGGAAAGTCCTAGAATTTGGATGAAACGTCTGCTTGTCCTCCTGCCTCCAATTTCTGCAGGGGTCTGGCAACGCCTTGGCTCACCTGCGAGTACATTCGTGGTCCTCTGGTGGGCAGTCCATCGGGAAGGGCAAAGCCGTGCCAGGCAGAGGCTCTGCCTGGGCACGGTGAAGCGGGAGCTGGCAAGAGAAGCTGGGTGGCACACACAGCTGCTGTGCAAAGCGCGGTGTCACTCGGCGCCCCCTTGAACATCTGTCTCCGGGTTTCCCCAATCCGCTGCTGTTGGAAAGCAGAGTGGAGAAACCCGGGAGAAAATGGGCTTCTGTTTACCCAGGCAGGTGAGGGGCCAGGGTCAAAGACAGACCTGATGTCCGCCCCACCCCCCAGCCTCTGTGGAGACGTCATGGGTCCTCGCGCCCAGGGTGGAGAAATAGAGAAGGTTTGCCGCCTGTGAGAAAAGTCAGCAGATCCGGGGGTTAAGTTGGTGGTAAAGCTTCTTTGTAAATTCAGTTTGTTTGTTGAAGAGGCTTTGCCTTCAGCAAAGCGACTGCTGCGGAGTGGGTGATGAGGAGGTCGGTGTGGGATGCACCTCGGAGTGGAGTGGAGCGTGCATTCCCAGCGCCCCCCGCCCCACCCTGTCCCCACGGCCCAGGCGAGCACCAGGCTGGCTGGCCCCACGGCGTGGTGTCCGCCACCAGGAAGGCAGCGGGCGCCCACCCGTGAGGTCGCCAGGGTCCTCCTTGGTCTCCGTGGGTGACTGGGGTGGGGGTGTGTCTGCCCTTGACCTTCGTGGGTGTCCTGCGGCCTCTGAAACAGCCTGTCACCTGCACAGGACAAGCCCCTGCGGTTCCAGACCAGCCTCTGCCGGAGATGCTGAGCCCTCCCAGGGCTCACAGGTGACGGCAGTTTCAAGAGCTCACAGCACAGTGGGTGTGTAAATGGGGCTACTCCGGGGCAGGGCTCTGAAGTCACACCACCTCTGGCTGAGAGCACCGGCCGTGATCCCCCGGGGAGACGAGCTCACAGAAGGGAGACTACAGCCCTCGGGTTAGAGGCCTGCTGGTCCCAGGAGACGGCAAGGCTGGACGCGAACAGATGGTGCAGTGAGGGGTCCAGACGGAGTCAGGATCCGGTGATGACAGAGGGCAGCTCCCTCCCTCCCTCTTCCCTACTCCCTTTTCCCTCTCCTCTCCTCCCCCCTCCCTCCTCCCATGTCTGTCTAGCGGTCCTCCTGCTGCTGAGATGCTGGAGCCACTTCAGGAAGGACCCACACCCCTGCTCTCACAAGGTCAACAGGCAGGTGGGATGGAGGGAGGGAGGGAGGAGTTTGCTGAATGTGGTGTGGGGTCTGGACGTGGTGTGGGGTCTGGCGGGGCTATGGGGCCCTGGATGCTGGTGTGAGGCTCTGGACGCGGTGTGGGGCTCTAGACAGACAGGGTGTGGGCCCTGGACGCGGTGTGGGCTCTGGACCCGGCGTGGGGCTCTGGACGCTGGTGTGGGGCTCTGGACGCTGGTGTGGGGTCTGGACACAGTGTGGGCTCTGGATGCTGGTGTGGAGCTCTGGATGTGGTGTGGGCCCTAGACGCGGTGTGGGGTCTGGATGTGGTGTGGGGCTCTGGACAGGGTGTGGGGTCTGGACGCGGTGTGGCCGCCCTGCTCCCTGCTCCTGGATCCGAGACGAGGTATGAGAGGCAGAAGGGAGTTGAGGCCCTCCCAGGACTCGGGCCTGAGAATGGAAGAACCTTTTCCCGGTATCAGGGGCCGGGCGGGTAGGGGAAGTGGGTTCCAGGGAGAAACCCAGAGCGTGGGGTCCCAGGTGTCCCAGCTCAGTGCTCATTGAACGTCCACGTCCGAGGGGGCCTGGTTGGCTGTGAGCTTGAAGCCGGAAGGAGGAGGGGAAGGACGGGGGAGGGCGAGGGCCTGGAGAAGCAGAGGCGTCTCTGCAAACAGACGGCCCGTAGACCCCGCGAGCGGGCGAGGCGGCCCAGGCGCGACGGCGGAAGGGGGCGGCGAGCGCTGAGCGGACGCGCAGATTTCCGGCTGAAGCCGAAAGCGGAAGCAGAGGGCTGAGGAGGAAGCCGCGGAGGAGCCGGAAGAGCAGGCTGAGGCGGAGCCAGGGCTGGAGGGGCGCCTGCTGAGAGGCGGTGATGGAGGCCGGGCCCCGCGGATTGCGGCTCAGCCATGCCAAAGGCAGGCGGGGGTCCCTCTCCGGTAGTGGGGCCGACGTAGCGCCTTTGCACTGCTGGAGGGGCAAGCTGTGCCCTGTGAGCACTTAACAAGGTTATCTCACAAAATGAAGGAGAACGCACTTGGCCAAGGGGGAGGGGAGCCGGGCCATGTCCTGCAGAGCGGGGAGCCCCGTGGTGTGGGGATCCTGTCCCTGGAGCCCCCCGAGAGCAGCAGGTGGAAGGGGTGGAGGCGGGGCTTGGGCCGAGGCTGGAGAGCCGGGCAGGGGTGGGGGCTGCAGCTGCTGGGAAGCGGGGATCAGCCCTCCAAGGAGACGGGGGGTCCCCTCATCCCACAGACCCTCACAGGGTCAGGACCTCCCCCAGAGGAGCCCAGCGGGGGCCCTGCCTGCCCTGCAGGTGGTAGGGACCGCGTGGGGGACTCACAGCCAGCTCTCTGTGACCCCAGACCCCTGCCACCAGCTGTTGTTAAAGTTTGCATTTAGAGCAATGAGCCAATTTCCCCAGCCTGTGTGCATCCGTGATGGGAGGACCAGTGGACAAAGGGTGGTTTTACACACTCTTGAAAGCCCCTGGCCCAACAGGTGTGCTGACCGGTCCAGGCAGCCCTGTGCAGCCTGGGAGGATCCAGGGACACCCCCAGCCCTTCCTGCCCGCCCTGCAGAAGCGCAGAGCCTCTCACGTCCCCTCGGGGGCCCTGAGTGTGAGTCACATTGAGGGGGGCATTGAGCAGGGTCCCTTCCAGCCTTGGGACCCTAGCTGAGGGTGAGCGAGAGAGTCGGCTGAATTGAGAATTTTTGCTTTAGGCATTTTCTCTCTTTGAAAACTATTCTAAGAGCAAGACTGTGCAAAGTGACTCCAAAATACAACTCCAGGGAAGAATTTGCAAACTGCAGACTGAAATCCATTTGCTTAAGTTAGAAGCAAGCTTTTGAGTCACACTCCTTTAGGTAGTTTTATTCTATGTGATACATTTTTTGAATATAAGCATGATTCCTGGAAAAGTTTATGCTGCTGAAAGGCAAAACCTCGTGGAACTTGGTGGTCTCTCTGTCCTACAGGAAGACTTAGGCCTGGTCCTGACGGCCAGCCCCCACCTGCCAAAGTCACAGGGACCCTCCTTCCTGGGGATGGGACGTTGTGGCTAGGTGCCCCTTCCTGTGTCGTGTGGGAAGCAGTGAAGTGACTGTCCTGGGACTCTGTTACCTGTGCTGGGAGCTTCCTGGGTGCTCCCATCACCCCCACCAGCTGTGCGGCCACGAGTCATCAGCTCCCTCCTCCCACCCAGGAGGAGACGGGTTCAGAGAAGGCCATCCACGAAGGCCGTGGCCCTGAGCCAGCGTCAGCCTGTGACGTCTGTCCACAACCGACTCTTCCATTCCTTATTCGGTTGTTGTTCAGTCGCTCAGTCGTGTCGTACTCTTTGTGACCCCATGGACTGCAGCACACCGGGCTTCCCTGTCCATCACCATCTCCCAGAGTTTGCCCAAACTCATGTCCATTGAGTTGATGATGGCATCCAACCACCTCATCCTCTGTAAAGAAAGGGAAAATGTGCACTCACTTTGGTTTTGGTCTTCCTCCTGATTATTCTGATATTTTTACTTGCATGTGAAGGGCATGTAAAAATTCCATCCAGCTTCACATAGGTCCCACAAGTGTCTCCCAGGAGGGGCTGAGGGGCAGAAGCCAAGCTGGGAGGGAGCCCACAGAATCTGTGTCAACCTGACCCTTTTCCATAGCGTCTTGGCCCCTGGGAGTGGTGCGGGGTCGACTTCCTGACCTCCCAGCCTCCCCAAGACCCGCCTTCAGGGATGCTCCCTCCAGGGCAGGGAGAGTGTTCCAGTGGGAAGAGCCCGCCCAACCAGGGTGGAGGGGGGGAGATGAGCTCTGGTTTTCAGGTTCTCTCTCTTTAAATGACTTGTTTTGAAATAATTTAAAACTTAGAAAAATTGAAAATTCAGTTTCAAAAAAAAGGCCCTTTTATGCAGTTTCCCTGATACGCAATATCACATATTATCACTTTATCTCTGTCACTCGGTCTTCATTATTATTACTGTTGCTGTTGCTGTGTGAACTTTTGAGGGTGAGTCACATTTCCACTTAATAATTCGGTGTGGATTTCCAAAAAATTAGGATATGCTCTTAAATAATCACAGTATGGGTGTCACATTGAAAAATGGATCAGTGGTTAAGTAATCTAATGTGTAGCCTGCATTCCAATTTCACATCTTGTCCCAACAGTGTGTTCTGTAGCATTTCTTTCTGGTTCTGAATCCAGCTGAGGTCCCACAATGCATTTAGCTGTCGCATCTCTTTAGTCTCCTTTCATTCAGAACATTTGTCAACTGAAAAAAAAATGGACGATGTAAGAGTTGTGAGTTAAGTTCTATTTGGGGCAAAATGAGGACTCTAGCCTAGGAGTGTGTGTGTGTGTTAGTCGCTCGGTCATGTCTGACTCTTTGCGACCCCGTGGACTATAGCCTGCCAGGCTCCTCTGTCGATGGAATTTCTCCAGGCAAGAATATTGGAGTGGGTTGCCATGCTCTCCTCCAGGGGCATGATTCAGAGATTGAGCCTGGGTCTCCTGCATTGCAGGTGGATCCTTTACCATCTGAGCCACCCAGGGAAGTCCCTAGCCCACGAAATAGCACCTCAGATAGCTCTGAAGGGCTGCTCCAAAGAGGCAGGGAGGAAGCTCAGTACACATGTGACTTGTGAAAGAGGAGCACTCAATATGCAATCAAACATTTTCTACGAAAGGTCACTGCTGGCCATGAGGAACAGGCCTCAGCTTGAAGGATCTTAGTGTTTTTCTAGATATGAATAAATACAAGAATCGGGGTCATAAAATCTAAAATTATCCAACGATCCTGTTCTGCCTATTTTCCCCAGAGCACAGAGCACGCCATTCCTGAGCTCCACCCTGAGCTCCCTTCGGAGGGTGTTGAAGGTTGCCAGCTGCAGCAGCTCGTGATTTGGTCTTTGTAGAGGTACATGGCAAGTGCCCGTTTGTGGCTGGCACATTCCTCAGCTTTGTCTTTTCCCTAAAAGGAGCTGAGGCTCCCTGGAGAAAGCAGACTCAGGAGCTGAGGCTGGAAGGTGCCTACTGGGCTGTACACATCTTGTGCCAGAAGCTACAGATGCGTTCACAGGCATGACAGGGGTGGGAGAAACAATAGATGTGCCTGCTCGGAGGAGCATCCACTGGCCAAATCGGGGACAATCTGGACACCAAGACAGTGGAAGAGTCATGGATTAATGCCCATTAAATAAAGCAAGACCAGTGAGTCCATCCTTACTCTAGATAAGTTAATGTGTGTGTGTTCTCAAGTGGAAGTCATGTCCAACTCTATGCGGCCCGGTGGACTGTAGCCCTCCAGGCGCCTCTGTCCATGGGATTCTCTCAGCAAGAATACTGGAGTGGGTTACCCTTTTCCTCTCCAGGGGATCTTCCTGACCCAAGGATTAAACCTACGTCTCTTATGTCTCCTGCACTGTCAGGTGGATGCT
Organism: Bos indicus; assembly: GCF_029378745.1. Classification (NCBI taxonomy): domain Eukaryota; kingdom Metazoa; phylum Chordata; class Mammalia; order Artiodactyla; family Bovidae; genus Bos; species Bos indicus. The sequence goes on along the minus strand of NC_091764.1, from coordinate 118,615,831 downwards.
TCGCTACTAGTACTACCTAGGTAGCCCTAGGTATATAAATACATACAAGCAGTCCACAGTAAATTAATAGTTGACTAGATAGAGGAGAACAGGGATTTCCTGAGTGAAATGTCCACTAGTAAACACCCAGGAAGGAGGAAACTAGAAAATGTCACTTGTAATCATTTTAGGGTTCCCAGATGCTAGTGGTAAAGAACCTACCTGCCAATGCAGGGGATGTAAGGAAACACAGGTTCTACCCCTGGGTTGGGAAGATCCCCTGGAGGAGGGCATGGCAACCCACTCTAGTATTCTTGCCTGGAGAATCCCATGGACAGAGACCCCTGGTGGGCTACAGTCTGTGGGGTTTTAAAGAGAGAGGACTGAAGTGCCTTGGCGTGCATGTATGCAATCATCTTAATAACAATTTGTTTAGCAAACTCTCGGTGGTTCTGATGTCTGGGAGACAGGATGATGTGTGTTGAGGAACAGAGTATTTGTATCATCTCAGAATTAATAATCTCCCTATAGAGTAATTGCTAATTTCAAAATAAAAACTAGTAACTGTACAGTGGAGAAACCAGGTCACACTTTAACCAAGTGTTCAAAATTAGTTTTGAGATTAGGGGCAAACACACAAATGAGTCCTTTGTGGCTGTCTAGAAAGACCAACATCACTTCTGTAGTGTTTCAGCCAAGATGTGTAAACCAGACCTAATCATTGGGAGATACAAGACAAGCCAAAATTCAGGGACATTTTACAAAGTAACTGATGTGCACTCTTAAAAAATAGGTGTAAAATCACCTCTGAGTCATCCAGTTCAAAAAGCAACATGTCCACAGAAGCAACATGAATGTCCATCAACAGAAGAATGGATAAAGAAGACATGCAATGGAATACTTTGCTGTTCAATGGCTAAGACGTGTCCGACTCTGAAACCCCATGGACTGCAGCACGCCAGGCTCCTCTGTCCTCCACTGTCTCCCAGAGTTTGCTCAAATTCATGTCCGTTGAGCCAGTGATGCTATCTAACCACCCCATCCTCTGGTGCCCCTTTCTCCTTTTGCCTTTAATCTTTCCCAGCATCAGGGTTTTTTCCAGTGAGTCTGCTCTTTGCATCAGGTGGCCAAAGTATTGGAGCTTCAGCTTCAGCATCAGTCCTTCCAATGAATATTCAGAATTGACTTCCTTTAGGATGGACTTGTTTTATCTCCCTGCTGTCCAAGGAACTCTCAAGAATCTTCTCCAGCACCACAATCCAAAAGCATCAATTCATTGGTGCTCAGCCTTCTTTATTATAGTCCAGCTCTCACATCCGTACATGACTACTGGAAAAACCATGGTTTAGTGGCTAAGTTGTGTCTCACTCTTGCGACCCCATGAACTGTAGCCTGCCAGGCTCCTCTGTCTGTGGGATTCTCCAGGCAAGAATACTGGAGTGAGTTGCCATTTCTTTCTCCAGGGGATTTCCCAACCCAGGGGAAAACCGTAGTTTTGACTATATGGACCTTAGTTGGCAAAGTGATGCCTCTGCTTTTGAACATGCTGTCTGGGTTTGTCATAACTTTTCTCCAAGGAGAAAGTGTCTTTGAATTTCCTGACTATCAGCAGTGATTTTGGAGCCCAAGAAGATAAAATCTGCCACTGCTTCTACTTTTTCCTCTTCTATTTGCCGTAAGTGGTGGGACCAGATAGTTTTAAGCCAGATTTTTCACTTTCCTCTTTCACCTTCTTTAAGAGGCCCTTTACTTCCTCTTTGCTTTCTGCCATTAGAGTGGTATCATCTACATATCTGAGGTTGTTGATATTTCTCCCTTAATTCCGAATACCAGGACACCTGACCTGCCTCCTGAGAAATCTGTATGCATGTCAAGAAGCAAGTTAGAACTGACATGGAACAACAGACTGGTTCTAAATTGGGAAAGAAGTACGTCAAGGCTGTATATTGTCACCCTGTTATTTAACTTACATGCAGAGTACATCATGAGAAATGCTGGGCTGGATGAAGCACGAGCTGGAATCAAGATTGCCGGGAGAAATATCAATAACCTCAGATATCCAGATGACACCACCCTTACAGAAAGTGAAGATGAACTAAAGAGCCTCTTGATGAAAGTGAAAGAGGAGAGTGAAAAAGTTGGCTTAAAACTCAACATTTAGAAAACTAAGATGGCATCCGGTCCCATCACTTCATGGCAAATAGATGGGGAAACAGTAGAAACGTGGCTGACTTTATTTTTCTGGGTTCCAAAATCACTGCAGATAGTGACAGCAGCCATGAAATTAAAAGACACTTGCTCCTTGGAAGAAAAGTTATGAGCAACCTAGAGAGCATATTAAAAAGCAGAGACCAACAAAGGTCCATCTAGTCAAAGCTATGGTTTTTCCAATAGTCATGTATGGATGTGAGAGTTGGACTATAAAGAAAGCTGAGCACTGAAGAATTGATGCTTTTGAACTGTGGTGTTGGAGAAGACTCTTGAGAGTCCCTTGGGCTGCAAAGAGATCCAACCAGTCAATCCTAAAGGAAATCAGTCCTGAGTATTCATTGGAAGGACTGATGCTGAAGCTGAAACTCCAATTCTTTGGCTGCCTGATGCGAAGAACCAACTCATTGAAAAAGACCCTGATGCAGGGAAAGGTTGAAGGCTGGAGTAGAAGGGGATGACAGAGGATGAGATGGTTGGATGGCATCACCGATGCAACGGACATGCGTTTGAGTAGGCTCTGGGGGTTGGTGATGGATAGGGAGGCCTGGCATGCTGCAGTCCATGGGGTCGCAAAGAATCAGACATGACTGAGTGACTGAACTGAACTGAACTGTGCTTCATCCAGCCCAGTATTTCACATGATATACTCTGTGTATAAGTTAAATAAGCAGGGCAACAATACACAGCCTTGACCTACTCCTTTCCCAATTTTGAACCAATCTGTTGTCCCATGTCTGGTTCTAACTGTTGCTTTTTGACCAGCATTCAGGTTTCTCAGGAGACGGGTAAGGTGGTCTGATACTCCCATCTCTTTAAGAATTTTCCATGGTTTGTTGTGATCCACACAGTCAAAGACTTTAGTGTATTCAGTGAAACAGAAGTAGATGTTTTTCAGAATTCCTTTGCTTTCTTCATGATCCTACAAATGCGGTCAATTTGATCTCTGATTCATCTGCCTTTTCTAAATCCAGCTTGACCATCTGGAACTTCTTAGTTCACATACTGCTAAAGCCTAGCTTGAAGGATTTTGAGCATTACCTCACTAGCATGTGAGATGAGTGCAATTGTACGGTAGTTTGAGCTTTCTTTGACATTGCTCTTCTTTGGGATTGGGATGAAAACTGACCTTTTCCAGTCCTGTGACCACTCCTACGTTTTCCAAATTTGCTGACATACTGAGTGTGGCACTTTAACAGCTTCATCTTTTAGGATTTGAAATAGCTCAGCTGGAATCCCATCACCTCTACTAGCTTTGTTTGTAGTAATGCTTTCTGAGGTTCACTTGACCTCACACTCCAAGATGTTTGGCTCTAGGTAAGTGACCACACCATCGTGGTTATCCAGGTCACTAAGATCTTTATCATATAGTTCTTCTACTCAACCGTAAAAGGGAATTAAATAGTGCCATTTGCAGCAACATGGATGGGCCTACAGGTTATCATAGTCAATGAAGTAAGCCAGACAAAGAAAGACAAGTATTACATGATGTCACCTATGTGTGAAGTCTAAACCGTGGCTCAGATGGACGCATCTATGAAACGGACTCACAGACATAGAAAACAAAGGCGTGGTCCCCAAGGGGAAGGCGGGGAAGGGTAAATTAGAGTTTGGGGTTAACATGTATTCACAAGTGCGTGTAACATGGGCTTCTCGGGTGGCGCTGGTGGTAAAGAACCCGCCTGCCAGTGCACGTAGGTGTAAGAGACGTGGGCTTCATCTCTCGGTCGGGAGGGTCCCCTGGAGAAGGGCATGGCAACCCACTCCAGTGTTCCTGCCTGCAGAATCCCATGGACAGAGGAGCCTGGTGGGCTACAGTCCATAGAGTCACAAAGAGTTGGACACATTCTACATACGTAAAATCAACCTGCAACAAGGACCTACTGTTTAGCACAGGGAGCTATTTTCAATATGCTATAATAAACTGTAATAGAATATGTGTATATGTATAACCGAGCCACTTTGCTGTTCACCAGAAACCAACACAACTTAAAACCAACTATATTTCCATAAAGAACCAGACAAAGTAGTGTGTCAGCTCATATAGTGTAAGATAGGTGCTTCATGCACTCTCCAGAGAGCACTCATTTGTCTTTTTTCAAGAATATTCTACAATTGGATTAACCAAATTCCACATCTTTCTTTGGACAATGTCATATATAATCATCACAAGCTCAGTTGTGTCCCGCTCTGCAACCCCATGGACTGTAGCCCACCAGGCTCCTCTATCCATGGGTTTCTCCAGGCAAGAACACTGGAGTGGGTTGCCATTTCCTTCTCCAGGGAATCTTCCCAATCCAAGGATCGAACCAGGTCTCCTGCATTGGCAGGTGGATTCTTTACCACTAAGCCATCAGGGGCACCATGGACAATGCCTTGGACACTCAAAACAAACCCAAACTCCAAACTCACTCCAGGTTCCTCTGTGTCTATGTGTTAGAGCTCCCTGCGGCAGCAAGAGCTGGAGAATGGATTTCCAGGGACGGATCAGCTGGGGTGAGTTAAACTGCCTCAGTGACAAGTAATGGTGGAATCTGAGGACTGCTCACTTCCTGATTCTGCATGGTTTGGCAGGAACTCTTCCCCATACCGTCTGCCAGGGTATACTCCTCTGTCCAGGAGGACAGAGGCTCCGCTTTCTCGAGTCTGACTCGTGTGGAGCTCAGCCTCTTCTCCTGCCCCCATGTGGGTGGTGAGGAGAATTTAGAGAGCAGACCATCCATAGCAAGTGCACCTGTCACCTCCAGGCACAGCCCGTGGGTCCCATTCGGACCCCTGTGGCACTTCACTGTGGGGGTAGAGGGCACAGTCTGTCCTGGGTCTGGGCAGGGAAGGAAGCTTGGACACGGGTGAGCAGAGTCAGGCCTGCCCCAGGGCTAAGGAAAGGAGGGGAGGACACTCCACAGAGCCGGGGGCCCCCAGGACCTTCTCCTCTGGGGACCCCCGAGGTCAAGGCACAGGTCAGCAGCATGGACACCTCATAGAAAGTAAACGCCTTCTGCAGAATTAGCCAGAGACACTAGTGACCGAGAGACAGGAGGCACGGCTTCCGTCCTTCACGAGAAGGACTTCGACTGGAACGTGCATTGCGAGTGTCTGTCCTGGGTCCTCTGTTGCCCTCAAGCCCACCCTCCCCACGCTTCCCGGTTGCTATCTTAAAAAAAAAATACCTTTCTCAGAGTGGATTGGACCCATAGTAGATACACGATACATACGTGTTAAATTGCAATATTTAAGCTTTGCCACTCACAGCGGGAGACTTAACGACGTTTTAGAGGAAAACCGTAGGTGATATTTCATTGTGTTTACCTGTGATTGCAGTTTAGAAAAAGTGAACACACTGTCGGGGGAGTTATTTTCATTTTTTAATAGGAAAAAATTATCTTCTTATCATTCACCTGAACCATCATTCTAAACTCCTGAGGAAGCTGCAGGCCTCATATCTCATGCAGGGAAGTCATGGCCCCAGCTAAGCATTGGGGATGGGTCTTGTTTACTATGGCTTCCCTCATAGCTCAGTTGGTAAAGAATCTGTCTGCAATAAAGGAGACTCAGGTTCAATCCCTGGGTCAGGAAGATCCCCTGGAGAAGGAAATGGCAATCCACTCCAGTATTCTTGGCACAAGGACAGAGGAGCCTGGCGAGCCACAGTCCGTGGAGTCTCAAGAGTCAGTCACGACTTAGTGACTAAACCATCACCCCCACCACCTGGTTGGCTTAGAATTGTTGAGCATTTTGATAAACCACAGTCACGCTTGGGAATCATTCAGCCACAAACAACGGGAGAATGTAAGAGGCACTTGGGACCTTGGTATGCAGCCGTCTTCCCTCCTGCCTCTGGTGGGTCAAGGTCACTGCTGAGGTTCTGTGAAAACGGAAGTGCCTAGTTAGCAGGAGGGGATGGTGGGGACAGGCAGAGATTCCCAGGCTCCAGCTCTGAGTCGGTGAACGTGCTTCCTCCTGATTAAGTGTGGGAACAACCAGTTCTCACCAGGGACCTGGGGACTCCACAGATTGTGGGGTCTGACCACGTGGGGTCCTGGATCCGAGGTGCCCAGTGAGGGGCCAGCACAGAGGGGCCTGGGACAGTGAGGTGTCCTGCCAACTGAGGTTGCCCTCCCCAAATTGCCAATGGCCACGTCGCTCGTGGGCAGAGATACCAGAGGTGGGGATGTGGTCCCCCTCCTCATGGCCGCTTCTGCATTTGAGAAGATTTAGATTAAGGCCAAGTAGACAGGAGCACAGGGAGACGCCCGAGGAGCTGTCCAGTAAGAGACGGCGGTCCGGGCCAGGCTGCGTGGAGGGTGGACAGAGGCAGGGACGCCGAGCCTCGGTTCATTCACTAAGTAAATACTCACTCAGCGCCTGCCGTGGGCGCCCCCCTCGTCCTGTTCTCTGATACCCACGTGAAGGGAAATTAAGCAGAAAGACAGAGCCTTGAGGATGCGTGGGGTGGGAGTGGTGGGTCTCCGCAAGTGACATTCAGGAGGTGGTCCAGGCAGAGGGCGGGGAGGTGGTGGGCATGGTGGCCTGCACAGGGACCACAGCCAGGAGGAGGCCCAGGAACAGGGGGCGGGTGCCTGTCCCTGCCGCAGGTGTGGATGCTGTCTGGCCTGGGGCTCCAGGCGGCAGCGAGCTGGAGGGGGCGACCTGAGCAGGCAGCCTTCTGGCGAGACCAGAGCCCACCCAAGCCCTCCTGCAGGACGTCCCCCTGAAACGGGAGCCGGGCAGGCACGGCGAGGCCACCATGTCCCCTGATGGGCACGAGGCAGCCTCCCCAGAGACCAGCAGAGACGAGGTCCCTCCGTGACGTGGTGACGACAAAAAGGAGACCACACCCAGGTGAAATCTGAGCGCAGACACGAGGCCACTGGCGGAGCGTGGACGTGACACCCCTCCTCCCAGCTGGGCTGTGTCCCAGGGGACCTCTACCAACCCCACTTCACCTGTACCAGGCAGCCCTCCCCCTCATCCCGGACGACACGTGTTAAGAGACTCGGTCACAGGCCCAGATCTGCCCTGTGACCCAGTGGTGCTGCCCCTGGCCGAACAGGAGAAATGGAAACGTGTCCACACACAGACGTCCACGAGTTCATAGCACTGTTATCATTCATAACAGCCCCAAAGGTGGAAAGGACCCAAACCCCATCAGCTGGATAAAGAAAATGTGGTCCATGCATGCACTAGAATATTATTCAGATAGAAACGAGCAAAGCACCGATGCAGCTACGGCAGCGAGGGACGTTTCTAACGTGCTGCTCGGTGAGGGAAGCCAGTCCCCGAAAACCGGCTAACGTGAGCGTCTGGCCGTACGTAGGAAACGTCCAGAACGGGCGAAAGACAGCGACACAAAGCGCATGCGTGGTTGCCAGGGGCTGGAGCGGGGTTCAGAAGGACTGCCCATGCTGGGGCTCCCTTTAAGCAGGTAATGAAAGCTTGCGATTAGATGGGGTGATGTTTGCACAATCTTACGAAGATACTAGAAAATCAAGAAGTGTATTTTTAAAAGCGCCATTTTTATAGTATGGGATTTACATCCCCTTTAAAAACAAAGGCACTGAGCATAGAATTAGCCTCCTTCCAGAAAGAGTCCTGCCCAGAGCACAGAAGGAACACAACCTTGACCCCTCCCCCAGGGTCCCCACGAAGCCCAAGCCCCGTCGGGTCACGTGGACACCCTCTGAGGCCCCACGGCGCCACGCTTCCTCCCACAACCAGCGAGGGACTGCCTGCTCCGCTGGGTTGGGGGGCTGTGGCCAGGGAGGGGGCAGCATAGACAACTGAACATTCGTCTTGAGCACATCCTCATCCGCGAGGGCTGGGATGACCCTGAAGGAACCGGGTCACCTCCGAGGGTACAGACTCAGAGCACCACCTCTGCTCCGAACCCCCAGTCTGCCAAGATGGTGCAGCTGGCTCGCTGAAAACGCCTACCAGGCTGGGCGGTCAGAGCACGCCACCACTCCCGCCAGGCCTCCGCCTTCCCCTGGCCCTGCGGGGGGAGTGGGTTCTGCAGGCCTCTCCCCTCACCTGGCTCCTACCTGTGCCACACAAAGGCCGCTGGCTCTCCCGCGCCCAGGCTGGAGTGGGTGCAGTGACGTCGACGTGTCTGAGCCGCCCTCTCTGAGTGGCAGATGGCCCTGCCTGGTGACGGTAGGTCTGCCTGATGTGCTTGGCTACGGGCAGGTGTCCTTCTGCACAGACCCCAGAGGAGCCAGCTCCTGGCTGTCCTGGCCTCCCCTGCCCTTGGACAGTGACAGGAGACGCAGTTGTGATGGAGACGCAGTCAGGCCGGGTATCCTGGCACTGGTGAGAGATAATGTCAGTCTCAGCTTCCTAGCTGGAGCAGTGGTCAAGAATCCACCTGCCAAAGCAGGGGATGTAAGAGATGTGGGTTCAATCCCTGGGTCAGGAAGTTCCCCTGGAGAGGGGAGTGGCCACCCACTCCAGTATTCTCTGGTAAATCCCATGGACAGAGCAGCCTGGGGGCTACAGTCCATGGGGTTGCAAATAGGTGGACACGACTGAGTGCTGGCTTAAAACTCAACATTCAGAAAACTAACATCATGGCATCCAGTCCCATCACTTCATGGCAAATAGATGGGGAAACATTTTGAGCTCCAAAATAACTGCAGATGGTGACAGCAGCCATGAAATTAAAAGACACCTGCTCCTTGGAAGAAACGCTATGACCAAGCTAGACAGCATATTAAAAAGCAGAGACATTACCAACAAAGGTCCGTCTAGTCAAAGCTATGGTTTTTCCAATAGCCATGTATGGATGTGGGAGTTGGACTTTAAAGAAAGCCAAGCACTGAAGAATTGATGCTTTTGAACTGTAGTGTTGAAGAACACTCTTGAGAATCCTTTGGACTGCAAAGAAATCCAATCAGTCCATCCTAAAGGAAATCTACCCTGAATATTCATTGGAAGTACTGATGCTGAAGCTGAAACTCCAATCCTTTGGCCACCTGATGCAAAGAGCTAAATCGTTTGAAAAGACCCTGATGCTGGGAAAGACTGAAGGCGGGAGGAGAAGGGGACTACAGAGGATGAGATGGCGGGATGGCATCACTGACTCCATGGACATGAATTTGAGCAAGTTTCAGGAGTTGGTGATGGACAGGGAGGCCTGGCGTGCTGCAGTCCATGGGGTCGCAAAGAGTCAGACACGACTGAGCGACTGCACTGAACTGAACTGAGTGTGCACGCCCGCACGCAGCCTGTGATGGGTGGGTGCTGGAGGTGGGAAGTGCGCACCTTGCGAAGATGCTGGTGTTTTTAGATTCTTCCTGCTGCATAACAAAGCCCGTCCTGAGTGACACGGTTGCCTTGGAGTCTTCTACCAACTCAGTCCTGCCCTAAACAGGAAAGCTGCCAGACAAGGTCTGGGGTTCGGGAGGGCCACGTGGGCTCCTAGCGCCTCATCCAGGTGAGGGTCAGGAGAGCGGTGGTGGTGGTGAGGAGAGCAGGCTGGAGAGCCGGTGGGCCTGTGTCTGATAGGTCAGGAATGATTGCTCCCCCTGGGGTGAAGGGGCGGCATTGGGGGAGCCAAGGGGTGGTCCCCTGGCTCTTGGGTGGGTAGCTCGATGGGGAGGCTTCACGGTCAGAGTGAGTGGTCAAGGCCGGCGCCAGGAGGGGTCACTTCTGTGCGTGTGGACTGTGAGCCCTGGCACAGGCTGGTGCAAACAGTGAGCTGTGAATGGAATAAAGAATAAAACGCTCATGCTCCTGCCTCGCTCTGAAGGTCGGGGGCGAGAAACAGCCTGGAGGAGATGTCCGTGCAGACACAGTGCAGACCCGGCTTCTGTGACCCTGGGGTCCAGCCAGGCTGGTCTGCGTCTGCAAGGCAGGCCCTCGAGAAGGGCAGGCTGGACCCCTCGGCACAGGTGGGGTTTCCTCCCCGTCCGGGAATCCTCTGCTCTGCTACTAAGACATTTCCACTGACTGGGTCAGGCCCCCGTGCTCCCCCGTTATCTGGGGCGACTGTGCCAGCAAACATGCATTTTAGCCACATCGGTGGAGCCCTTGCTCTCTGTGTGGCTCCACCTCCCAGGCCAAGTCTGGAAATCCAGGAGGAAGATGGCACTCACCACGTTTTCAGCTCCAGGGTCATGGCCAAACCCCAGCTCTCTGACCCTATACAGTTATGTACGTAAGCAAAGCAGTTGACCTGCACCTACGTTTATGATGGGAGAATAAGGCAGAGATCTGCTGAACTTTTGATTAATTCAAAAATGGTTCCTGCTATACAGTGTGAGATGAGGATCACTAGCTTTTTTAAAAAATTGCTTCCCTTTTGGGGTCTCCACTTCAATCGGGTCCTGAAAGCTTACAGGTACGCAGACACAGCTTCTCCACGGCAGAGTGGCATCCCAGCCCTGGTAGGAGACCGAAATGGACCACCGATGCGCCAGCTTCCTCTGACCGAGGCCCCCTCCATGAGCGTCAGATCAAGGGCCCAGTGAGACACGGCACCTCCACGGCCAGATGGGCCTGCAGGGCCCGCAGGGCGGCTGGCCTGCTCAACGGCCCCGGAGTTCAGATGCCCCCACTTCTTGGCAGCTGTCCGTAGATTCCTTCTCCCAGAACACTCCCGTCTCCGGAGAGGGGAAGGTTTCGACCAGCGGGCCGTAACAGACACACCGCTGGGTGCTGGCCTCCCTGCCGAGGTGTGTCTGTGGTTCCCCGGGTGACGGTCCGGGGCTGAATCTGATTTTGTATCCCCTTGAGGTTCGCGCCCGGCTTCTCCTCCCAGAGTCAGGCCTTTGCTGACTCAGAGGGGTCACTAAGGGACCACTGTGCTAAAATTAGAGACTTGGCCACAATCAGTTGCGGGTGTTTGCTCAGCCACTAAAAAACGTATCACAGCTCGCCCCTTCCTGCCCAGCAGGCATGGGGCACAGAGCCTGAGGGTAACAAGGACCCAGTCTCAAGGAGCCTGGACTCCTCTCAGCCTGCGTGGGGCTGGGAGCGGCCGTCCGCACGCCTCTGCTAGATCACCTGTCGGGAGGTGGGGAGCCCTGCCCCCCCAGTGCCTGTGACCGGCCATCAGTCTACACTGATGTCATCAGCCTACACTCGGGACACTGCCGAGATGCTTGGTCTTCAGCCCCCATCTCATCGTCTTTCAGCTGAAGAAGCTGAAAAGCTAATGTCGACACTTGGAGTGGAAGGAATGGGGGTCGTTGTTCCGTTTCGCTGCTGACCTGGGAGGGCCGGTGATGGAAGGGTCGGGGAGGCCTCACTGTCAGACTCGGCCTTCCTGAGTGCCGCCCAGCCTCCAGGGCACGGGGAAGCCTGGGGTTGGCTGGTGGTGCGTGTTCCCGCCTGCTCGTCCAGCCTGCCTGCTGGCACCATGTTAGCCCGTGGGGTGGGCGCTGTCCCCTCTGCCCACACTGCAGCTTGGAGCCCACAGTCACCACCCCGCACGATCTCCCTGCAGACGGAACGGAGCGCACTGCCCCTCCACACGCACCCTCTGAAAACTGCTTAACCGAGACACCTGGGAAGAGGGTGCCTGGGTTTTCAGCCCGGGGCCCTCAGGGTGGCTGCCCAGGGCAGACCACAGCCTGGAACGCTCAGAGCAGAGCACGGTGCCCACTGTCCAGGACCACAGAAGCGGAGGATCCGCCTCTAATCGAGGTCTCGATTACTGATGGTTGTCCCAGAAACGAGGCCCCGCTCCCCTGGCACGCGCTCCACAATGAATGGACAGCCCGCATGTTCAGGCGCAGGCCCCGCAGGGCTGCTGCGGTGATTAGATGAGGATCGGCTGTAATCGGCCTTGTCACTCCTGCTTCTCGAGAATGATTTTAAAGCCTTGTTTCTCAGTCCGTGAGCTCTTTTCCCCTCATCCCTCTGCCCACAGTGAACCCGTCCACTGCCTGAAAGCTTTCCTTTGCCAGCGGTGCGGGGACCCCAGGCCACGTCTCCCGGTGGAGAAGACGGGGAACTTCCCAGCCCAGAGCTCTGGAGGTGCAGGGAGCACAGCCCGGAAGCCTGGCTCCCAAATCTTCATCTAGATTACAGTTGTGTGTACACACATCTCTGGGTGTCACTGAACTCTAAACACTGACTAAGGGCTGCTAAAATATTCCGGTCAAGGAACTGATGTGCTTGGCTGATGCAATTCAACGAGGCCATCTGCAATTTCATACCAAGGCTGAGAGATTAGAGGGGCAAAGACCAGCAGGGGGGCTGCCCCCAGAGGGGGGGCAGCAGAGGGGGATGCATGTATTTCCCTAGAGTATCCGGCAGCTGCAGGGGGCTTGGACGGCCCTGGTGGGGTCCTCGCACTCTGAGTTAAGCCCCAAGAACTGCCCGTACGCTGGGTGCCGCCTCCCAGATGACCAGGGCGTGCTGAGCTCCTCCGGACCGAGGTGTGAGCACAGACTCTGTGCCCCTTCTGCTGACCAGCTGTCCCTGCTGCGAGAGGAGCCCTGTTCCTGACAGAGGAGACCTCATCCTGCACAGGAGGTCCACTCAGCTCCCAGAGACATCAGGACTCTACAGCTGTGATGGCATCCCAGGAGGAAAGCAAGCAACCGGAAGCGGGGCAGAGATCCCACGTGGGGACGGAGGCCACCAGGATGCTCCTGCTTGCGGCCCCTCACCTTCTGAGCCCTGGAGGCCAGGCTGCGGGGCTGTGCCTTCCCACACAGACACCAGCAACCGGAAGGCCCCCTGGGACCCCTCTGGGGAGGAATAGAAGCGTGGAGAAGGGAGGCGAGGAGGGCACTTAGCACCCCCAGGGGCTGAGAGACTGACGGTGTGTCAAGGCTGTGGAAGGGGCTGCAAGCCAGGGCCTTGGAGACAAGCCTCCCGTGCCTGCAGCCCCTCCGCCCACACACTCCACCCCCAGGCAGTGCGCCCAGCTTAGCGGCAGAGCCCAGGGGTCCCCAAACCTGGCTGTGCCTCCAAATCCCTGGGGACACTTTGTAAAAACCCGGGTTCCTTGGTCCCACTATGAATTGAACTTCCCAGAATTCATGTATCAAAGGCTTACCTCCCAGCACCCCAGAATGTGACCTTATTTGGAAACAGGTCACTGCAGACATAATACGTTAAGATGAGGTCATCCGGCAGAGGGTGGGCCCTTTGTCCAACTAGACTGATGTCTTTCTAAAAAGGGAGTGTTTGGACACAGGGAGACACAAAAGGAAGTCCACGTGGGCACACAGGCAGAAGACAGCCGTCTGCAAGCTCCAGGGAGGCGCTCAGAAGGAATCAGCTCTGCCGGCGCCTTCAGCTTGGACTCCTGGCCTCCAGAACGGTGAGAGAATAAACTCTGTAGTTTAATTCCCCACGTCTGTGGCAGTTTGTTAAGGCAGGCTTAGCAAATCAGGATCAGATAGCAGGAGTCCTGGACTCGTCTATTCAACAGCCATGGATCGATTCTTACAGGAATTTTGGCAAGTCCCACAGACAGGATGGGGCTTTGCCGGTGTCTCAGTGATACAGAATCTGCCTGCAATGCAGGAGATGCAGGTTTGATCCCTGGGTTGGGAAAATTCCCTGGAGGAGGTCATGGCAACCCACTCCAGTGCTCTTGCCTGGAGAATCCCATGGACAGAGGAGCCTGGCGGGCTACGTCCATGGGGTCACAAGAATCGGACACGACTGAGTGACTGAGCCCACAGCATGCACAGGGACAGGACGCAGGGCTCTTGGAACTTGGCTGTGGGTGTGGATGACCTGGGGATGCTGGTCACACGCAGGTGGGGCCCAGCAGGTCTGGGGACTGAGACTCTTCATTTACAAGCTCTCACACGTCACTGATGCCACTGGTCCACGCGTCTCACTTTGGACAGCAAGGAGCAGGTGTTTAAAGGTGGCTGGTCCCTCCAGGCGCCTGGTCCCACAGGGTGCGGCCCGTCCAGGGTGCGGCCCATCCATGTTTGTGGCCCATCCAAGTATGCGTGTGCTCAGTAGTTCAGTCATGTCCGACTCTGTGACCTCATGGGCTGTACCCCACCAGGCGCTTCTGTCTGTTGAACTTTCCAGGCAAGAATACTGGAGTGGGTTGCCATTTCCTCCTCCAGGGGCTCTTACTCACCCAGGACTGAATTTGTGTCTCTTGCATCTCCTGCACTGGCAGGTGGGTTCTTTGGCAGGTGCCACCTGGGAAGCCTCCATCCAAGTGGGTGGGACTCCCCCACTCACACGTGCTAAAGCTGAGTGGGTCCTCCGGGGGTGCCTGCCCACGGCCCTCACTCTGTAGACTCGGAATGAGGCGCAGAAAGTCAGGGGCTGTCTACACGCGCACCTCCAGCTCCTAGTGGCCTGGGACCTGCAAACTTTTCTCTCCATTCCTGGCCCTGCGTCCTCAGGCGTGCCCTGTGTTTCGGACCTTGGCTAAACGGTGTGTGGATTAAGAAGAGGAAGCACTGTTCTCTCCTCAAGAGTTCACCAGCCAATTGGAAGCCTCAAAGCTGGTTAAAGAGAAGGGGCTGATAGAGGCAATTAAGCCCTCAACTGACCTCAGTTATCGTGACGCTTATTCATTGACCCAGCCTTTCCGGGGCTGGCCCAGACCCCCCGGCCTCCCCCATCAGCGGACTTCTCGTGTAGCAGAACTGAGTTGCCTTGCTCCCATCCCCTTCGGGGCTGCCTCTGGCTTCCTCCGGAGGGAGCTGTCACACTTTCTGTGGCCCCCCAGGGCTGGCACAGGACTGGCTAGTTTCCCCACTTCCAGGAACTCGCATATCTTCTCAGGGGGCCTTGGCACCATCCCCTTTAATTATCTTGTTTAAAATTAATTTTTATGGAAGTATAGTTGCATTACGCTGCTGGGCAGTCTCTGCTGTATAGCAAAGGAATCAGCCTTAAGTATACATATAGCCCCTCTTCTTTTGTATTCTCTTCCCATTTAGGTTACCCGAGAGCCTTGAGCAAAGTCCCCGGTGGTGTACAGTAGGTTCCCATTCGTCATCCACTTTATGTAAGGTGGGTGTGTATGTCAATCCAATCTCCAGTTCATCCCACCCACCTTTCCCCGTTGGTGTCCACACGTTTGCTCTCTACATCTGTGTCTCTAGTTTCTGGTTTGCAAATAAGATCGTCTATACCATTTTTCTCAGAGAAGGCAATGGCACCCCACTCCAGTGTTCTTGCCTGGAGAATCCCAGGGACGGGGGAGCCTGGTGGGCTGCAGTCCATGGGGTCACTAAGAGTCGGACACGACTGAGCAACTTCACTTTCACTTTTCACTTTCACGCATTGGAGAAGGAAATGGCAACCCACTCCAGTGTTCTTGCCTGGAGAATCCCAGGGACGGGGGAGCCTGGTGGGCTGCCGGCTATGGGGTCGCACAGAGTCGGACACAACTGGAGCGAATTAGCAGCAGCATACCATTTTTCTAGAGTCCACACATACGCCTGAATAAACATATTTGCTTTCTCCTTCTGACTTACCTTACTCTGTAAGACACCCTCGAGGTTCATCCATGTCTCCACGAATGGCCCATTTAATTCTAGACAGACACAGTAGAGAGTCGTGGTCAAGGTCAGGGCTCTGCAGCAAACCTGTAGCCTCTACGTTCAAGCTGGAGCCTCAGTTTTCTTATCTGAAAGTATAAGCATCAGCGCTGCTTCCCTCCTGGGGCTCAAAGAGGGAAGAAAGGTCAGAACCAAAGTGAAAGCCGCTCAGTCGTGTCCGACTCTTTGCGACCCCGTGGACCATCCAGTCCGTGGAACTCTCCAGGGCAGAATGCTAGAGCAGGGAGCCTTTCCCTTCTCCAGGGGATCTTTCCAACACTGAACCGAGGTCTCCTGCATTGCAGGCAGATTCTGTACCAACTGAGCCAGCAGGGAAGCCCACACAGGGAAGGCGACCACAAGTAGTAGCTCTGGTCGAGTATCTGTTTCACTTGTTGTGAGTCTGTTTTTATTACAAAATGCTACATCCATCGCATTTAAAAATCCATGTGTGTACACCCACAGTATATCTGGTAAAATTAGAATAAAATCAACACCAATGTTTCTAGTAGTCATATAGGGATATGAGAGTTGGACCATAAAGAAAGCTGAGTGCTGAAGAATTGATGCTTTTGAACTGAGGTGTTGGAGAAGAGACTCTTGAGAGTCCGTTAGACTGCAAGGAGATCAAACCAGTCCATCCTAAAGGAGATCAGTCCTGGGTGTTCATTGGAAGGACTGATGCTGAAGTGGCTTCAATACTTTGGCCACCTGATGTGAAGAGCTGACTCATTTGAAAAGACCCTGATGCTAGGAATTATTGAAGGCAGGAGGAGAAGGGGACAACAGAGGATGAGATGGTTGGATGGCATCACCGACTCGATGAACATGAGTTTGAGTAAGCTCCAGGAGTTGGTGATGGACAGGGAAACCCGGCGTGCTGCAGACCATGGGGTCAAAAAGAGTCAGACACGACTAGGGACTGAACTGAGCTGAAACACCAAGGCACCTGCCATGCAGGTAGAGACACTGAGCACCACCAGGGAGCCTCCTCAGGACATCTGTCAAAGGCAATCCCCACTGTGGAGCTCCCATATACAAGGTCTACTTTTTCCAATGGCATTTCTCTCTATTTGGGGATATCCCTAAAATATATTGTGAAGTTTTCAATTTGGGGACTTCGTTTGCATGGTATCGTTTCTCGCTATCGTCTCATCCCATCCTCTGTATTTGAGAGGTTTCTGTTTCTTTCACTGAAGGAAGCATCCTGGCTGATCACACTGCTCTCTGGTTCCTCCTTGCTGGACTGTAGCCCCTCCTGTCACTGGACACAGTGGAACTATGAACAGTCATGCTCACGCTTTCCCTGCCCCACACCCGGCATTTACACACAAACGATCCTCTGCGGACTGTGCCCGGAAGTGGAATTACCGATCTCAGGAAAGGCACAAGTGCAGCACACTTTTGGATCACGAGCTCTGTGTTCCAGTATCATTATCCCGGTTCACAAGACCTGCCATCGGCGGGGGGATACTCTCATTCTCACCAACACTCGGTAGCGGCTGCCTTTTTCATTTTAATCTTGTCTGCTTCTTAAATTTCAACCACTCTGGTGGGTGAAACCAATCTGAATGCAATTTTGATTTGCGTTCTTTTATTAGTGATGAGTTTGACCATCATTTAAAACATTTATTAACTGTCAATGTCTTCTATTTTGTGAAAAATGTTTTGATATATTGTCTTCCCTTTCCACTGGTTGACATGCCTTTTTCTTAAAGGTTTATAAGAGACTGTAATTCTGGATATACTAATTCGTCCTCGATTAAATGCATTATAAATATCTTATTGCATTGTGTGTGGCTATTTCCTTACTTTTTAATGATGCCATTTCATAAACAAAGGCTTCTGCTTCTAAGATGCTTTATGGTTAGTGCTTTTGTGTCTTGTTTAAGCAACCCGAGGATTCCTATAATGCCATCTTTTAAGATATTTATAGCCATGCTTCTTGCTTTTAATTCTTTAAACAATCTATAATTGATGCTTTTAACATGGTAATGTAGGATGCAAATTTTTTTGTCCGTGTGGATAAGTAGCGGCCCCGAATCACACATCGAATGGCTCTTCTCTTCCTGCTGGTCTGCAGCGCCGTCCTGCACGTTATCCCTTCTTTGGATTTCGTATTCCGTTCCATAAGTCTCTCTTTCCTGTCCTTGCACCGACACCCTGCTCCGATCGTGAACGTGGATTTATGACTCACGGAGTAGGCTTCAGGAGCATGTTGGCTCGCCGTGGCCCTTTGCTCCTCCATATAAATGTTAGAATTATCTTGTCAGGTTCTACAGAGACCAGCACTGGAATTTTCCCTGAATCTCTGACTCGGTGTAGGCAGGTTTGACATCTTTGAATATTGAATCTTCCTCACCATAAATATGAAATATATTTCAGTGTGTTTATGCTTTTCAGTAAAGATGTGCAATTTTCCTCGTGTGAGCTTTGGCACGTGTTTCAGTAATTGCTGCCTGTGTACCTTGCGTTGTCGTTGCTGAAAAATCTGTAAAAGTGACATTTCAAATATTGATGAATTATAACACAGTAAGTGTGCTTTTGTATTTATTGATCTTACAGCTAGTGCTTTACTAAATGCATACTAATTTTAATCACTTTTTTGGAGAATATTTCAAGGAGTCTGTCTATTTAATATATACAATAATAAATATTAATACCTCCAAATAATGATAAGATTTCCCTTTCCATTTTCTGATTTTTTTTTACTTTATTTTATGAAGCTGTCTAGAACAGCTCACAAATAATGATACAAAAATTATTGCTTCTTATTCATGATGTTATTCTTTTAAAAGTTTTAACTGGAGTATATTTGATTTATAACATTGTATTAGTTGATGCTGTACATCAGAGTGAATCGCATACACATATACCCATTCTTTTTTAGATTCTTTTCCCGTATAGATCATTAGAGAGTATTGAGTAGGGTTCCCTGTGCTGTACAGTAGGTCCTTATTAGTTATCTATTTTATACATGGTGGCTGGAGAAGGAAATGGCAACCTGCTCCAGTGTTCTTGCCTGGGAAATCCCACGGACAGGGGAGCCTGGCGGGCTACAGGCTGGGGGTTGCAGAGTCGGACACGACGGAACTGACTGAGCGAACACAGTAGTGGGTATATGTCCATCCCAACCTCCCCATTATCCCTCCCACTTGCTCATGCTTTAAATGTTTCCGCATTTGTTAGGATGCAGGAGCCATCCTGGAAGCCGTGGTCCTGCGTCCTGTGCCAAGGATCTGCCTGTTACCACTCGGCTGAGAGCCTGCCCCTGCTCCCTCGCTGGAATGCCAGGGCCAGCCGTCTGTGAATCCAACCTCCCAGACTCCCTTGCCAGCCAGCATCTCATTAGGCTCTGCTCTTGGGAAGGTCTGATGGGAGATGGAAGCAGAAGGAGGCGAGAGGAGGCTTTCGTCCTGTTTCCAGCCCCTGTCAGCGAGGCAGCTGGAGCAGAAATCCAGACCCTACAGCTTGACAGCCATCTCCCTGGGTGACCCCAGCCCCGGCTCCTCCAGGACCCCTGAGATGAGCCATGCCTAGTTAGCCGTTCCCTGAGCACCAGCTGTGTAACTCCCACATGACAGCCAAGCCCCAGCCAAACGGTGTCTGTGTGTGTGTGTGCAGGGGGATGACCTTCTGAGCCACTACGTTCAGGCCTGGCTGTGATGTCAGTTCTCAATATTATTATATTTGAGTTGGCCCAGCCCGCTGGTTTTAACGGTTCCTAGAATGTATGGCCTTGTGGGTACCTCATTAAACAAGTACAGAAAGTGAAAGTGAAGCTGCTCAGTCGTGTCCGACTCTTTGCAACCCCGTGGACTGTAACCTACCAGGCTCCTCAGTCCATGAGATTTTCCAGGCGAGAGCACTGGAGTGGGTTGCCATCCCCCTCTCCACCGGATGTTTTTGACGTAGGGATCGAATCCGGGTCTCCCGCATTGTAGGCAGACGCTTTACTGTCTGAGCTACCAGGGAAGCTATACAAGCCTTCAGCAAATCAACAACCCCTGCGTTAAATCCCCTAATTTAATATCTCTAGCAAAGTTTCGATATTCTCACTGAAGTGGAAGTGAAAGTGTTAGTCGTTCAGTTGTGTCTGACTCTTTGTGACCCCGTGGACTATAGCCCTCTAGGCTACTCTGTCTGTCGGATTCTCTGGGCAAGAATACTGGAGTCGGTTGCCCTTCCCTTCTCATGGGGATCTTCCAGACCCAGGGATTGAACCTGGGTCTCCTGCATTGCAGGCAGATTCTTTGCCAGCTGAGCCACCAGGGAAGTCCGTAGACCTTAATTTATCAAATCACCTCTATTCCATAAGAAAGTGTTGTTTGGTTTTAGTTTCCATCAGGATTGGTGTCAAATTTCATTCCTTCATTAATATGAATCAATTTCAATAACACCATGCTCTCCTCCTTAACTGTGTTAATGTCCTCTTTGAGTATCCAGATCATGCTAATCTGGCAGAATGTGTATTCCTAATCTCTGGCAGATCTAGGCTTGGAGGCATCTTTTCATTGGAAGGTTGTCAGTGTCCCCCTCTTAAAGGAACGAGGTTTTTGTTTTGATAAATCATTCTGAAACTGCTATTCATGTATTTGCCTAGTTGCAGTGTGTGTGCTCCGCGCTGTGGTGGCTTCTCTTTCTGTGGAGCATGGGCTCTAGAGTGCATGGTAGCTGTGGCTCACGGGCTTAGTAGTATGCGGCTCACGGGCTTAGTAGTATGCGCGTCTTCCTGGACCCAGGATTGAACCTGTGTCCCCTGAACTGGCAGGCAGATTCTTAATCACTAGACCATCAGGGAAGTTCTGATAAGCTATTTTTTATTTATCAAGTTAATTGCATTAATGTATCAGAGATCTGAAATGAGAGATTGAGCAGTGAAATCTATTTTAAGAGACCTGGGTGTAAGTGGATGAGAGAATTAGACGAAAATGCCGGGGGGAGTCCCCGTGAAATTAGTGCCCGGCAGGGCCGTGTGTTCCTCCAGGCCCGTTCACTTCTGCGTTATGCTCACCTCACCTCAACCCCACCTGAAAGGTCCTTTTAGTCCTTTTAGTAGACCGACTGTTATTGTTCTATATCTAAAAGCATATACATATTATTGCCAAATCTCACAAGTTCTGCGTCATCCTCTGTTCAGTTACCCACGTTTCATGTGTGGTCAGCATCTATTCCTGCACCTTGCCCCTCTTTCGCCCTTCAGTACTGTTTTTGCCAAAATTTCTTCTTACATCTCATTTTTTATTCTGGGGTCATTTTCTTTCTGAAGTACATCTTTTAGAAGATTTTTTTTGCTGAGGATTTGTTGATGTTTTCCTTTTGAGAATTTTTTTACCCCCCTCTTGTATTTTTACTGTACAGACTGCTGCACTAACCATGACTTTTCCTTAGCATCTTTAATGCGCTACCACACAGCTTTACTATGGTTGCTATTAGGGTCTGCTGTCAACGCAACGGTTCATCTCTCCGAGGGGAACTGCCTTTTCTCTGTAGAGGTCTGTAAGAACTTTGTGCTTCAGGCAGTTCCGTGACAATGAATCCAGGTGTAACTTCCTTTCCACATGTCCTTCTGGTTGCGTGTTTTGCTTTTTATATCTGTGGATTCATGCCTTTCCTCAGTCCTGAAAAAATAACCAGCCATTAACATTCATTTTCTTTCTTCCTGCCCCAGCCTCTTTCGCTGGAATTCTGGTTGCATGCACATGAGACTTTCTTGTCTTTTTCCCTGTATTTCTTCACTTCAGTCATACATTTCATCTCATCTTTCTGTCTGCCACATTCTGGTAATGTTATCTGATTTGTCTTCCAGTTCTTGGATTTATTTCTTAGCTGTCTCATCTGCTTTGGAACTCAGCTATTGTGCTGCTCATTTTAGCCATTGTGTTTTAATTTCCAGAAGCCTTATTACTTCTTTATGAAGTCTGATCATTTTTGTGGTCTACCACTTCTTACTCATTTTCTTATGTCATATTTCAATTTTTAAAATTTCCATATAGAATTATTTCACACTCTTCTAACAGTTAAATGTCAAATCTCTCTTTTTATGCTGCCTCTTAATTTTGGTGGTTTCTTCTTTGGGTTTGGGGGTGCGTTTTATTTTATATTATTTTTAGTTAAATTTTGTTTCACCTTTGTGCTTGGCTGAATTTAACCTGTGGTCATTCTGAGAGATCTGAATTGAGGATTTACTTATCCAGAAAAAAGTTGTTCTGTTACTACCAGGTACCAGAAGGAAGTCTCTATAATTCTTTAGCCAGAGTCTGTGACAGTGGGGGCAAAGTTGAACTTCAGAGTGCTGTGAGAACAGGGGGGTAACCACAGGTAATCGATGGAGACAATTGTCATTGGAAAGTTGAGCTTCAGGGTGCTGTGAGAGCAGGGGTGTAACCACACGTAATCGATGGAGACAATTGTTATTGGCACTGTTTTTTCCCACCTGGGACTGTAGCAGAGAAGACAGAGTCCACGGCACTTCCCTTGGTTTTCAGGTAGGTCCCACCCCACCTTTTTCAGGAGACATAGACCCCCAAGAATCCGACTTCATGGAGAAATCTCAGCTTAGCTCCAACACTAAACAGGGACCACATCCTATTCCTGACACCCCAAGCTGACATTGACCCCCAGCTTCTAGCTTCTTGATCAGTATCAGCTGTCCCTCCAGAGCAGCCCCACCGTTGTGGCTGCACCGTGTTCTTCTACCAACTTTTATGGTTTTGATATGTTCTGATTTATTTCTTCTTCATAGGTAATTTCAGTGTTTCGAGCCAAACCTTTTTTTTTTTTTTAGGTATATATACTGTAATTTACCCAGAGTCTGGGAGATTTTTGTGTCTGAGGGCAACTCAGAAGACCCATTCCATCAAGCTACTCTGAACATGGCTTTATATTTCAGACACAACGGAGTCAACGTGGATGGTGAGGAGCCCTGTGGTCAAGAGTGGGATGAGACTTCTTCAAGATGTCATTTGGTAAAGATGGGGACCTCGGCCTGATGGTGGACATCTTTGGGAACCTGTCACAGGGGCTGAACAAGGGCAGGGCCAGCGTCTTGTGCACATTTTCCCCAGAGTTTGCTGGGAGGATACGTGGTGATGTCACTAACTGCGCTGTCCCCTCCACAAAGCTCACCTACGGTCTCTGTCCCTCTCGGCTGAACCAGGGCCTCCGCCGTGGCCCACTGCAGGCGGTCCTTTCCAAAGCTGCAGGAATTGAGCATCCCTCACACGGTCGCAGGGCAGTGACTGCAGGCATCGTGGTCCCCAGTGTCCAGCCCCGGACCTGGGGTTGAGGGAAGGACAGTGAGAGCACCCGGAGTTCTAACTCTCACACTCGCGTTTACACAGTGCAAGGCGGCTGCTGCACCGAGGGAATAATAGACACAGTGTAGTCTGTTGAAACCTCAAAGTTGGTTCCCAGACAGTGGCAGTTCTTGTGCTTTGCTGAACACACAGACTTCAGGCTGGTGGCAGGGACTGCTCACCACTCAGGTGCATGCCCCTTGCTCACAAAAGCCTTGTGTTTCAGCCCCTGGGGATGGCCAGGACCTTCTTCCCGAGAGCTGGTACCTCTCTGGACTTTGGTCCAAGGTAAGCTGTATCCTCACCTATTCACCAGGGCGAGTTCTCAGAATAAATTGGAATCTGGCTGCCTGGTCCTTCAGGGAGATTTGAACTCTGATGTTGGGTTACATGCATCAAATATACCCTCAGTTAGGAAAAAAAAGAAAGCATGATCTGTTGTGACTTTTGAAATGTCTTTAGTGCAGGTTGTATTAATATGGGATTTAAAGAAGATGGGTGGATATTGAGGAGCAAACCTGAAGTAATAATTGCCTCAATTTATTTCTCAGGAACCAAAATTAGAGACAAATGTGTCCCCTGTCTCCTTTCTGGAAGCACAGCCTCCTCAAAGCAGCTATGCTTAATTCAGATACAAAGCCCTTATCCCTCCCGGGTCCACCTGCAGCCCCGCCGCTTTCATCATTTCTCCCTGGAATTCATTCGGATCACAGTCGTTTTCAAGGTTTGTTTGTGTAATTCTAATAAACACTTGCAGGGCACCAGGGAGGGGAGGCGTGGCGTTGTGGGCTCAGGTACAGGAAGGCACGGGGCCGGGCATCCAAGATCCAGGTCAGGGGAGTGGGGCACAGCAGGGGCTGCTGACGTCATGCTCAGGCACGTGGTTGGTGAATTTTGGGCACTATGGGAATACAGAAGAAGGACAGTTGAGGCTGTCTAGATGGATCGCACAGAGGAAATACGACCAAAACTGGAGGCTGAGTGGAGGATGATCAAGAGTGAGGGAGGCGAACCCAGAAGGAAAACGCCAAGGGGAGGAGTGTCAGGGGAGGGTCGCCGAGGGGAGGAGTGTCCGGGAAGGGTCACCGAGGGGAGGAGTGTCAGGGAAGGGTCGCCAAGGGGAGGAGTGTCCGGGAAGGGTCGCCGGCAAGGCATGAACACAGAACAAAGGGTTGATCCTTCCAACCAGAGTGCGTGGAGACCAAGAGAGACGCCCTAAGTCCCTGGCTGGGGCCACAGGCGTGAGTCAGCGTGGACCAGGCCGGCTGGGGCCGCGGGCGTGAGTCAGCGTGGACCAGGCCAGCTGGGCACCTGGCCCCCGTGTGCAGAGGCGCCCACGCCATCTGGCCTGACGCACACGCACAGCTCGCTGTCGGTATTGCGTTTGGTCCCTGGCCGTTCGTGCAGGTCGGGCCAGGTCTGGGCATCCCGAGGGAGGGCCACGGCCCTGCTCCGGGCTCAGCTCCCCTGTGTCTGCCCGCAAGCGGGAGCAGGCCTCCCACGCCCTGCCCTGGGCCTCTCCCGCGTGGAGGAGGACAAAAGCGAGCCCTCGCACTCCACTCCTCACCCTCTTTTGTGTCTGGTGCCCATTGCTCTTCGCTCTGTGCCAGTTCTCATGAGGTTTCAATAAAAATGCCTGAGCATCCATTTGCTCACAGTCCTTCTGATGCAGAGACTCATCTACTACCTGGAGGGACAGCGAGTGTGTGGGTCGGGGGGACGTGGTCAGGA
The DNA here is from genome assembly GCF_029378745.1 of Bos indicus. Lineage (NCBI taxonomy): Eukaryota > Metazoa > Chordata > Mammalia > Artiodactyla > Bovidae > Bos > Bos indicus. The sequence goes on along the minus strand of NC_091764.1, from coordinate 118,591,137 downwards.
TGAAGGAGGTGATCTGGCAGAAGGAGCTTGGGTGACGTGGTCAGGATGAAGGAGGTGATCTGGCAGAAGGAGCTTGGGTGACGTGGTCAGGATGAAGGAGGTGATCTGGCAGAAGGAGCTTGGGTGCTGAGACCCCTGGAATCCAGTCCCACGTGCCGTCTGGAGCGGGCAGCGCTCTGATGCCTTCCGAGATCCTTCTGCTCACTGTCCAATTTATCCCTCACTCTGCAGTGAGGACAGCGTTGCTGGGCCATCACGGGGGCTTAGTGGGGATGCCAGGTGGGATGGAGTGATAAAGCACTCCCGTAAATCAATCTCTTGAAGTTTTAAGATTGCTTTTTCCACTTAATCCCAAGAAATTTCAAGTCAAAGCTCCCTTTAAAGTGAGCTACAGCCGGAGCCAGGTACTTCGGGTCCGGGGCGTTGGTTTCTTGTCAAGTTTTACTTATAGAGAAGATGGTGGCCCAGAAGGAGCTAATAATAATAAACCACAGTTTCCTTTATTATAAATTCCACAGGGACAGTCAATTCTCATGGAAGCCTTTCACCAACTCTTGCCGGTCTTGTATAAGGAGCCAACTAGAACTGCAGCAGATGAATGAGAGTAGGTCGGGGAGGAAAGCTGGCTGATATTTCCGTTTGCATTGTGAGTAATACATAAGATAAAAGCGCGGCGACTAAGACCGCCGGCCAGTGACCGGAGGGCCTCGTTTGTAAAGCTGGAGGGTCGTGCTCAGGTACGGGAGGGATCTTTCTTCGTCTTCCTTGCGATGCTCTGCACAGCAGCTACGATCACACACAGTTTTTCTCACTCCTCTGAACCCTGGGCGTTCTCTCCATCGTTCTTCTAAACAGACCACAAAATGGCAAGCCGCCTGGATCCGTGGCATTTGTCAATTTCCATGGTGTGAATATTCACACCACAGCAGATTTCAAAACACAAACCTGACTCCATTCTTATGACTGCCAGTAAGTAAGGACGGGGGGGAAGGGATAGTCAGGGAGTTCGGTACGGACATGTGCACACGGCTATATTTAAGAGGGATTACCAACAAGGATCTACCGTACAGCATAGAGAACTCTGCTCACTTTTACGTGACAGTCCGGATGGAAGGGGAATTTAGGGCAGGATGGATACGTGTGTGTGTATGCCTGAGTCCTTTGCTGCCCACCTGAAACTGTCACAACATTGTTAGTTGGCTAGACTCCAATACAAAATAAAAAGTAAAAGAAGAAAAACGTGATTTCCTGGAACGGGAAGGGGGGCAGTGTTTGGAAGTGATGCTGCGTCCATATGGTTACACTGCGATCCACCGCGCAGGAAAAACAGATGTAAACAAGAGTTCAGGAGTGAAAATCCCACTGAGATGCAGCGAAGCTGTTAGGAGGTGCTGGGTATACTGAGTAAGCTATTAGGCGGAGCTGTTAAGTATGCACTGTCCTTATCTGATGTACCTGACAGTAAGTTTGCACATAGGCATGCTAAGTTGCTTCAGTCGTGTCCGACTCTGCCACCAGATGGACTGTGGCCCGCCAGGCCCCTCTGTCCGTGGTTCTCCAGGCAAGAACACCAGAGCAGGGTGCTATGTCCTCCTCCAGGGGATCTTTCCGACCCAGGGATCGAACTCAAGTCTCCTGCGACTCCAGCATTGAAGGCAGATTCTTTACCGCTGAGCCACCGGGGAAGCAATGCCTATTGTCTTAGCTTCCTGCTGCTGCTAAGTCGCTCCAGTCGTGTCTGACTCTGTGCGACCCCATAGATGGCAGCCCACCAGGCTCCCCCGTCCCTGGGATTCTCCAGGCAAGAACACTGGAGTGGGTTGCCATTTCCTTCTCCAATGCATGAAAGTGAAAAGTGAAAGTGAAGTCGCTCAGTCGTGTCCCACTCTAGCGACCCCATGGACTGCAGCCCGCCAGGCTCCTCCGTCCATGGGATTTTCCAGGCAAAAGCACTGGAGTGGGGTGCCATCGCCTTCTCCCTTAGCTTCCTAGGGCTGCCTTAACAAATGACAAGAGGCAGGGTGGCTTAAAGCAGCAGACTTTGATTGGCTCACAGTGTCGGTGGGGCCCCGCCCCGCCCCCGTCCTCCCCGCCATGGCGGGAATCCTGCCTGCCCCTCCGGCTTATGGGGCTCCATCTCTGCCTCCATCTGCATGTGGTCTCCTCCCCTGAGCATCTGAATTTCAAGTCTCTTTCTGCCTTTATCTTATGAGCCCACCACCCGCCCAAATCTAGCATGACCTCTCTCAGGAGCCTTAACTTAATACATCTCCAAGACCCTTGTTCTAAACAAGCAAACTCGTGTGTACAGGCTCCGAGGGAACCCGCTGCACCTACGTCTAAGCAACCAGCTCATAACACGCCTGAAAAATTAACAACCTTCTCTCGTAAGCCAGTGTGAGCCAGCCCCGGATCACCCCTGGGAAGGTGTCCGTTTCCATCACACTTCCAGTGAAATAAAGCAAAGCCCATTTGTCCTCTTACTCCATCACGTGTTAATAGTTACCAGACCCCCACCAGGTCCCCACCAGGCAGGGGAGCCGGCTGGAGGCCCGAGTGCCTGCTCCCCAGTGGCCCCGACAGATCTGGCTGGAGCAGGTGGTGGCGTTGTCCTCCAGGGAGGAGGTGGACAGCGTGAGTGGGCTGGAGGGACCTCCCCAGCTGTGGCAGTTGGGTCAGAGCCCAGAACAGGCAGGGGCCCTGGTGGGAGGCTCAGTGCCCCTGACCACTGCGTCTCTGGAGCATCGCTGCTCACTTACCTTGAAGATGGCCAAGCTGGTGACAGTTCCAAAGGGTAACACAGGGCGGGAGGGCAGTTGAGCCACGTCCCCCAGACCTCCCTGCAGCCGGCCTGCAGGGCGGATGTCGCTGAACCGGCACCATCCTAGCTGCAGCTGGCAGCCTGGCTCCCTGGACGCCCACTGCGCTGATGGTGGTGGGCTCCATGCCTGAGTCATCGCTGGTGAGAAACTGGGGGGAAAGCAGGGAAATTGTCCAACCCGGCGACATTTTCCTTGACGGGGGAATCAGTGACTACAGGGTTTCTGCCAGCGTCTGAAAAGGAAGCAGGTGGGAGCTGGAGGGGAGACGGGCCTGCGTGGTGGGCGAACGGGTCCCACTGCAGGACAGGCCGGGACCTGCCCGAGGGCTTGTCCTGAACCTCGCCTTCCTCTCCCCCCAGGTTCTGCTGCACTCGCTCCTTCCAGGGAGCGCCAGAGGACTGGAAGGGGAAAGGTACGAGAATGACCCCCGCCAAGGTCAGGGTGATCGGATTTGCTGGGCACCAGCACTGAGAGGATGAGGTCAGGCAGAGCCAGCCCGGGGCCGGGTCAGAAGCGTCAAAGCCTAGTCCCTGGCTGGGGGCTCCAGGAAAGCCGTGTTCCCTGTGTCACTCACCCTGACAGGTGGCCCGGCCCTCCCCGTGGCCCCGACAGGAGCCGGTAGGAGAGCGGAAACCCAGGTGTCCTGCGCAGCCTCCACTGCACCAGGCGAGCTGGTGTCTGCTGGATGTGGGCATCACATGGGGGTTTCAGAGTCAGGACAGGGGTGCCACGGAAGTCACCCCCCAGGGCGCGGACGCAGGACGCCCCTCGAGGGGCCATCAGCAGCCCCCTCCCCACATCGGAGGGGTGACAGTACCTCCCGTCCACAAGGCTGCTGTTGAAGATGAAATATGTCAAAGCACGTCCAAGCAAGCACCACTTGCTTCAAATGCCAGCACATGGAGCCAAGGTCTCTCATTTCCAATGTTTCTGTTCTCTCCACCAAGAAAAATACAGTTTATGATAAAGAAAAAAAGAGACTGTTTGATCCTAAAACCCCAAGACTACTTTGCCCTGAGCCCACTGCTCCCCACACCTTGCCCCCTCCCATCCACGATGGGGGTGGCCCAGCTAAGCTCTGGTCGAGTCCAACACTTGCAGCTAATGAAACAGCAATTCCTCAACACAAACATGCATTTCCTTCTCACAGCTGCTCTTGGTTGGAGAACCATTAAGACCTGTTGTCTCTCATCGCTTGATGGGCTGAATCACCCTTGACGTTCTTGCCCAGTTCCCAGGTAAGTGGTTATCATCGACCAAACAACGTCAGGTCGTTTTCCAATGCACTACCTTGACGTTCTGAGTTTGTCTGATTGCTGTGTGTGCGGTGTTTCTGAGGGAACTGACTGCTTTTCACTGCATTCAGTGCCTCCCTAAAAGCCATCATCTGAGAAGCACTCCTCAAGGACCTGCGATGTGCAAGCTGGGGTGTGAAGGGTGCCTGGGGACTGCGCCCCACCCGCTCGTCCTCGCAGAGGGCGTGTGCCACACGGGGGAAGCATGCCCATGATTGCCACTTCGCCCTGGAATTGCAGCCCAGTCAGGTGGGCTTTGGGCTGAACTGAGGACCAGGCTTTTCAAACATCTCTCTCTCTACGCTCCTGAGAGCTGTCTTGCTGGGGTTGCATAGTGAGAGACAGATTGGACGAGGCCAACGGGTCCGTTTGCAGAGGGATTTCTGTTCTCTGCCCCTGAGTGTGGACCGTGTGTCTTGGGAGATGGAGCCTTGTCGTTTTGAGGAAAGGTGTAGAATTGCCCTTGCCCTCAATGGTTCGGTTGGAAGTCTGGAGGCAGGGGGATGTCCACAGTGACCCATCAAAGGCACGTCTCACCTGAGAGGCAGGCACACGTCAGCGGCTCTGGGCTTCGCTGTTAGCGGCTCTTATCTCGGGCTGACAGCACTGCCTGAGGAACTGGCCTGGATCTAAGGCCAGTCCTGGCCTGAGTCATACGTCTCCTGCTAGAGTCCAGGGATCGGTCTTCACCAGGCACAGAGTTTTCCTGCGGTGTCTGTCCCCACCTGAGATGCTTGTCAACAAGGCAAAGTGTCAATACATAGATGATAAATGTAAAGCGAGTCCAGAGCCTGCACTCCGAAATCTAACAAAGTTTTAATCTCACGTCTGTCTTAAGAGCTGCGAGGTATTTTGGCCATGATTTATCTTTTGATTTTCTTAAAGAAATTGCTCTCAAATGTGTTCGTGCTTCAGAGGAGCCACAGACACAAAAAAATGCAATCTTTATTATAACACATCATTTTATTTCCTGCTGCATGAGAAAGATTCAAGGCAGAAATTGTGATTGTCCGGTTATTTTTACATTCAAATAAATGGCAAATCAGCCTGTCAGGACGGCATGTCCTGTCTTAAGCATTTAGCTCATTCTTACAGGAATCAGGGAGCCAGATGTCTTGGGAGCATTTGGACACAACGCCTCTCACGTGGCCCCAGGACAACAGCTGGTAGTTTTCCATCCTGCCTTCTTCCTGGACCAGGTCAGCATCGGGACCAGGAAGCTGGCGGCCAAGGCTTGATGTGAAGGCGGTGAGTCAGGGATGCTGAGACGGGACCCAACCAGAGAGCTGCCCTCAGCACTCCCCGCACCCTCTACTTCTAGGTCAATCTTCTGCCCGTGACGGAAGCAGACGCTCAAGGTCAGGGAGGCCTGGGAGCTCCCAGGATGGGCCTGGGGGAGGCAGCAGTCGGGGTGCCCTGAGGATCTTGGAACCTTGCTGTGTCTTGAAGATGCTGAGAAATGGCTTAGTACGAGGAGGGTGGGAGAGGGCAGGGGGCACCCTGAGGAAGGGGTCCTGGGGGAGTAAAGACGTGGAGGTCTGCACAGAAGGAAAGCTGGCACCAGAGTCAGATGGCACTGGGAAGCAGATGGAGGCCGTGCCGTGGTAACGAGAGCGTCTACCCTGGGCCTGTCCTGGCCATGGTTCGAGCCCCTCTGTCCAAGTCACTGATCCCGGCACCATGACGTAGGGAGGCCGCCGCCCTGATTACTGAGGCCCAGGGCCACCCTGCGGTATGCCAGACTCAGTCCAGGCACCAGCAGAGCCGGGGTTGGAGCTGAGTGCTTCCTACCCTCCAGAATGTAGGGAACTTCTGGGGAGGCAGCTGGGATAGGAATGGGACGTTTCACAACTCTTGGCCCAGCTCCCCCAAGTCTGTCTTCCCCTGTGGCCCCATGTCACTGGTGGGACCACCGACCTCAGCCTGGAAGCCACTCTGGGGTCTTCTCCCCCACACCGGCCCCTCCTTCCCAGCCCAGTGACCACCAGGCTCTGCTTCGTGCCTCTGAGCCCTTCCAGCCACCGCCTGATCCTGGCTCTGTTGCTTCAGTCTGCATTCCCGTGAAAGCCCTGGTGCTGGCTCCATCCTGGGGGCTACTGTGAGTGTGACACAAATCAGTCTGCGCGTGGAGCCTGGCACAGGGCACCCTCTCACGCAGCGTCCCGTGCCAGGGTGGACTTCCATGTGTCCCCTCTGCCTGTTCATCTCCTTCTGTCCCTCCACGAGCTTGTGTTCCCAGCCCCTCTTGTGATCAGTGGGCCGTGCGATTGAGTGCCGGCCCCTCCCTGACACTCTACGATCTGCGCTCCTTCCTTTTTTGCCATTTTGGCAGCCAGTTGAAGAGAACGCAATGGAGAACACTGAGACCCTAGGATACTGGTTCTCGAGAAAATAGGGGGGCTGCACCCACGGGTGTCTGCATGGAGACCTTCCAGCCATCCCCGCTGGCCCAGTATGGACCGAGGCAGGATGGACCAGCTGTATTATGAGACAGCATCAGTAGTAGCATCATTATCATCACTCTTTTTACATTTTCAGTTCAGTTCAGTTCAGTTCAGTCGCTCAGTCGTGTCCGACTCTTTGCGACCCCATGAATCGCACCACGCCAGGCCTCCCTGTCCATCACCATCTCCCGGAGTTCACTCAAACTCACATCCATCGAGTCCATGATGTAAGCATTTATTTCTTTCATTAGAAAAAAAAACAATACATTAAAATGAAATACATATATATTTGCAAGAAGTTTGGATTTTGCATTGAGGTGCTCAAGGATAATGGAAAAAAGATAATTGAGAAAAAAGAGCAATGATCTTACTTTTCTATAAACAGTAATTCCAGTTATGTTAGAATTAATGATCAATATGAAACTCTTCAATAGCAGCTTTGCCAAAAACCAACTGACAGAATGCATGTGGGTCTGTGCCTGCTCTCCGTTCTGTTTTTCCATCTATGGGTCTCTGCGTGAACCTGAATCGCATTGTCCTGATGACTGTAGCTTTATACTAAATTTTGAAGTAAGATAGTATAAAAATCCTCCAAATGTGTTATTTTTTTTTTAATTTCACCAGCTACATAGACCTTTATATTTCTACATGCAGTCTGGCTTCAGCCTGTCAATTTCTGTTTAAAATATTGATTGTAATTACTTTATTTTTTATTTGGCTGCACAGCACAGCCTGTGGGATCTTTGTTCCCTGGCCGGGGATTGAACTCAGGATGTCAGCAATGAAAGCCCGGAATCACTGGTCCTCCAGGGAATTCCCAGCTGGGATTACTTTATATTTATAGATCAACAAGAGGAAATTTCCATTTTAACAATGTTTGCTGATTTTTCTAGATATGGTATCACTAGGGATTTTAATTTGACTTAGTTTTCATCAGATAAACTGCAGGATTTGATTCGATTGAAATTTTTGTGACGAGTTTATGGGTCTGCATCAGGTCTATGTTGGTGAACGTGTTCTGCACACTTGAGAGGGGAGTGTGCTTTGCTGTTGCTGGGTGCAGACCCTACAAACGTCACGCGGGTTTGGGGTGATCGTCCTGCTCAGGCCTTCTCTGTCTTCACCGTCTGTTCGGTTTTACTCTATCAGTTGCTGAGACGAGGTGTTAGTCTCGGAGCTGTCTTTTTCGCTCTTGCATTCTGTCCATTTTTTCCTCACTTATTTTGAAGATCTGGCATTAGAGGCATGCACATCAGATTTTGGTTTCCGTTATTCAAAGTCTTAATGAATGTTTCCTGTTTCCAGGATGAAACAAGCCTCTCCACTCCTATAACATCCCCTCTTCTGAAGTCTGCCCTGCCTGATATGAATGTCGTGGCACAGAGATCTCTTGCTTATGGCTTGCGTGTCAGGCCTTCTGCCGTCCTCCTTCAGCCTGTCTGTGTCTTTTCACTTGGCGCGTCCCTCTTGTAGGCCGCCTGCGTGTCTTGCCCGTTTATCTGGTCTGGCAGACTGTGATTGGTTCTTTGGTCCGTTTACATTTAATGTAGCTGTAAACGTGTTTGGCTGTGTGCTCCGTCTTGCTATTGCTCTCTGTCTCCCCCTGCTCTCTGCTTCTTGTTCCCTTCTTTCCTGTTTCCTTTGGTTTAGTCAAATATACATTTATTTCTGTATTCTATTCTATGCCCTCAATTGGCTTTCTGTCATACCTGTTTTTTTCTCTCTTACTGCTTGCTCTAGAGATTGCAATACTCATTTTTAATTTATCATAATTTATTTGAATTAACGGAGAAGGCAATGGCACCCCACTCCAGTACTCTTGCCTGGAGAATCCCAGGGACGGGGCAGCCTGGTGGGCTGCCGTCTATGGGGTCACATAGAGTCGGACACGACTGAAGCGACTCAGCAGCAGCAGCATCTGAATTAAAGTATGCAAGAGCCTTCTGTCCAGCCTTCCTGCCTATTGTGTTCTTATTTTTGTATATATTATTTGCATATATGGTATAAACATCAAAATAGATCATTGTATGTCCCTTGGACTACAAAGATCAAACCAGTCAATCCTAAAGGAAATCAGTCCTGAATATTCATTGGAAAGACTGATGCTGAGGCTGAAGCTCCAACCCTTTGGCCACCTGATGTGAAGAGCTGACTCACTGGAAAAGACCCTGATGCTGGGAAAGATTGAAGGCAGGAGGAGAAGGGGACGACAGAGGATGAGATGGTTGTATGGCATCACCGACTCAGTGGACATAAGTTGAATAGGCTCCCGGAGTTGGTGATGGACAGGGGAGCCTGGCGTGTTGCAGTCCATGGAGTCACAAAGAGTCAAACAGGACTGAGCGGCTGAACTGAACTGTTGTTAAAATGGTTGTCTTTATAATTATCTAGATACTTATCTTTACAGTTGGTCTAAAGTTTATAACAGATTTATAGATGGGAGGATTACTCCAGCATCATGTCCTTCATCATGACCAGAAGTCATATAATCTGCTCCAGTGTGAGTTGCCTTACAGAGTCGATACACTTTTCTGTGAGTCACTGAATTTCCCCAGTAGTCACATTTCTGCTTCTGAAGGGCACCTACACCAGCTTGAACAATGTAGTCACAGCCTTTTTTTTAAACAACTTTGTTGAGATACGACAAAAAGATCACTCCTTTAAAATCTACAGTTCAGTGGGTTTTAGTAAATTTTCAGAGTATGTAACCATCACCACTACCTCCTTTAGAGCATTCTCATCACCTCCAAAGGGAACTCTGTGCCCATTGGCCATTGCTCTGCCTTCTCGCCCAACCCCAACCCGTGGCAACCACCGTGTCTACTCTCTGTGCGCGTCTGCGTCTTCTGGACATTTTGTATAATTAGAGTTGTATGCTATGCGACCTTTGGTGACTGTCTTCCTTACTTAGCGTACTGTGCTCAGGATCCATCCGTGTGGGACTCATAACGAGCATCACTCCTTCACTCCTTTTCATGGCCGAGTGCTAGGCCACTGCATGGACTTCAGCTGATCCAGGGAGCATCAGCAAACCCATATGATCACCTGCTCTGTTAGCTCTTCCAACCCAGCTTTTAGGTGTAATAAAGTGGCCACTTCTGTTCCAGCCATCTGAATGCTAAACCTCTCCCTAACTTGAATCACAACGAGGGTGAGGATAATACAGTGTGTTTGATAAGACTCGTCTCTGTGACATGAAGGAAAGATGGCGTCATGATAGCATCAATCACATCTGAAAGATGGGCTCTTGGGCTCACGTTACAATCTCCACAGTAATTTTATATATGGTGGAAATACTTTTTACTGAAATTACTTTAGTGGGCTTGACTCTGAAAAGGAAAGATTACAGGCACATTAAGAAACACCCCATTTAATTGTGTTGATACAATTTTAAAATTCAGCTCATGGATTTATAGCTCCCTGAAGGGTGAGAAAGGTAAAGGAATCATGAGCCTAGACATGGAAAATTTATTCTGCAGAATAATGCTGGTTTCCTTCCACTGGAAAATCAAAGCTAAGGTCACATTGATGTGCTTGGAGCCGGGGTGGCAAGTGTCGATTATCAAAGTGTGTCACAAAACTGAGATAATTTGGTGCCGATCCGCACAACCTAGAAAGGAAAAGATATTGATTTGTAGAACAGTCAATATTTTCTCCCTATAAAGGAAGAGGAATTGAGACAATTGTAAATAAATTCTCACACCTCTCAAAGAAGCCACTGGAAGACGGGTCATCTGAGTTTGATGTGTTAGTCGGGGGAGGGGGAGCGGAGCGTGGCAGCTGTGTCTCTGCTGGACACAGCAGAGGATTTGGACCTGGCTATGGACATCACTGTGTTGGGACCAGGTCCCCCTGCAGGTGAGCCAGGTGGAGGTCTGAACTTGTCCCTTGGCCAAGAGCAAATGGGTGCAAAAACCTCAAAAGGGCAGAGGCGAGACTGGCCTGGGTGGGCCTGATCCTGCCCGCTCTGACCACGAGCACTCAGCACCTGTGGACAACATCCTACGGAGAGGCTACGACCTGAGTCCTCACGTGTGATGGACCGAAGTCCTCATGTTCCCGAGGACATTCTATCTCTGGGCCAAGAATGCAAGAACTGGAGTGCGGGCCGCTAGTGCCCTTCTCTCATTAAACCTCCCAACACAGCAAATTAACAGGTCTCTTTTCTCTCTTTTTTGTTCCACAGCGGAATTCACTTTGTTCTTATTGCTAGATTTAATTTTTTAGGGGAAAGACTTTATTGATGCCCTAACACTGAAGATGTATAAGTGTAGTTTCCAAAATTTTATCCTGAGGGTTTCTTTTTTCATTTTAATTTATTTTTCTGTATGGTGTGGAGGGAGAGCTCAGCTTTATTTCCTTCTATTTGGATGATAAACCATCATTTTTATACCGATTTAAAGGATTTTCCTGGTTTCATATTAAATTCCTCAAAATACTGTGTTCTATTTCTGAATATCCTTCTAGCCCACTCGCTTCTCTCTGTGCCTATTTTTAGGCCATTTCGGAATTTTGGTAATAACAATGGCTGTGTAGCACGCATCTGGTATGTGGAGGACTTTCTCATTATTTTTTTGTCATTTGTCTCTTAGCTAACTTTGAATGTTTATTGTGCCGTGTGATCTTTGTAATTACTGTATTTTAATTTTTTTTTAAAGAGAGTTTGAAATACATTCACATTCATTCTTGTTACCGTTCTTTCTCCACCGTTTATGGGTTCTCACCAGGTTCCAGGCCTGCTTCAGACACTGGGGTTCAGGTAGAGAGGGGACAGATGGCCCTGGTAGTGCTCACGTCACGGCTGGAAAGAAAAATGACCAGGGAGATGAGTAGAAGGTGCATCGTGTTAAAATTCCGAGAGCAGTAAAGCAGGGGCGAGGGGGTGAGGTCATCCTTTGTTCTCAGCCCTACAGATGTCCTAAACTCCAGAAAAGAGGGGCCTCATCAAGAGCCACAGAGCACACTCTGCCCCCTGGTTTGACAACCACAAATTAGAGTGAGCAGGTGTGTTATTCACCAGGGCTGCTGAAACAAAACACCACGAACGGGCAGCTTAGAACAACAAAATGTCTTATCCCATGGTTCCAGGGGCTAGAAATCCAAACTCCAGGTGTCGGGAGGACCCCATGCCCTCCAAAACCCTAGGGGGTAGGGTCCTTTCTGCCTCCTTCCAGCCTCCACGCTGCCAACAATTGTGGGTACGTTTCAGCTCATAGACGCATCCCTGCTGTTCTCCATCCTCACCTTCTTCCCTGTCTGTGTCCAAATTCCCTTTTCTCAGGACACAGTCCTAGGGCATTAGGGTTCACCCTCATGATCCCAGTGTAGCTTGGTTTCCCTTGTAAAGGCTCGGTTGCCAAGTGAGGCACCTTCAGCAGTGCCTGGGGTCAGGGCTTCAAGCATACCTTTTGGGGACACAAAATTTGATCCCTAACAGCAGGGTTTTGTTGGGTATGCAGAATTCATCTGCTTTTCAAATATAGAATCTGTGTCAAATGTGTCAAATGACAAGAAGGTCCCTGCTCACCTGCCGGAGGTCTGTGCATCCCAGGGTGCCTTGTTCCGTCTCAAGGTCAGTGCCGTGGTCTGCAGAGGCCAAGCCTGCAAACTCCAGGCGCCTCCCACCATGTCCCCATAAGGACACCGCAGGCCCGCTGTCCATATTCAGGAAAGTTATTTTCCCTTTCTACCTTCTTTGGATTTATCATGTTCTTTCTCTCATTTTTCAGGAGGACACAGCAGTCGTTAATTTTAACGTTTTTCCTTTGTCGAACTTGTTCACGTGAAGGTATAAATCTCCTCCCAAGTCCTGCTGTAGCAGCACCACGCAGGTTGTGATAAGTAGGACTTTCATTACTCTTTTAGCTTCGAGTATGTTCTCCTTTCCACTCACATATTTCCCTTCACCCACAAATCATTTGGCAATGCATTTTTATCGAACTGCCGTCAGCGACGATGATCTGCCTGATACTGATCTTCTCGTAGCATTGAGACTTCGCAGGGATGGGGACATGGATGAGGTTTGTGAGTTCCATGGCTCCTGGAGGAGAGGGCGTGTCACTGGGCTGTGGAAGCTGTGGCTCAGTCCTGTTTTCCAACAGCATCTTTATTATGATGCCCTTCCAGGCTTCTGTGTCAGGGGCTTTGCAGACTCTTCTGGAAAGGGCAGACAGTGGTATTTCCAGCTCCCTGTCCCTGTCATCCAATTACCCCTTTCCTTCATTGTAGCTTGAAAGCAGTCATGGGCAACACAATCTAAATGAGGATATTGTGTGCCAATAAAACTTTATTAACCACAACAGACTTGTTCTGTGTCCTTAAGGATGTGTCTGCTTGATCTGTTACCTGGTTAGCGGTGCATTCAAATCAACCATGGTGGGTTGTGCATGTTTCAAAATTTCCTGTAACTCCACGTGAATCTGCTGTGTCCGTTTCAAGGCTATATTATTAAGTGCATAGTGATTCGGGTTTACTGTCTTATTCTCCTGAATCAGTCCTTCAATCATTGTCAGGCAGCCCTCTTTATTCACAATGATACTTTTAGCCCTAAGGTTTGTTTTATGTAGTATCAAAACACTTACTCTAGTTATCCTGGGCTTTGTTCCTAATTTTTATTTGTGGTCTGGTGTGGATTGTTTCTGTTCCCACACTGTCAATTGTTCATTGTCCCAAGAACCTTTCAGACACTTGGGAACAGACTGTGTGGGCCCTGGCTTTGCTTTTTCCGCTAGGACTTTATATTAGGAGAGGCTTCCCTCATAGCTCCATTGGTAAAGAATCCCTTGCAGTGCAGGAGACCCTGGTTTGATTCCTGGGTCGGGAAGATCCGCTGGAGAAGGGATAGGCTACTCACTCAGGTATTCTTGGGCTTTCCTTGTGGCTTAGCTGGTAAAGACTCCGCCTGCAGTGCGGAAGACCTGGGTTTGATCCCTGGGTTGGGAAGATCCTCTGGAGAAAGGAAAGGCTCAACTCCAGTATTCTGGTCTGGAGAATTCCATGGGGTCGCAAGGAGTCAGACACGATGGAGCGACTTTGACTTATGTGGGGAGCTAACCCTTCTGCATGAATATAAGTGGCTGACATATTGGGGTTCATTCCTGGTTGCCATGGTTTTCTTTAGTTTCTTAATTTTATCTCTCTTTTCCATGTGTTGGTTTTATTGAGTTGCCTCGTTTCCTTCCTTTTTGTTTGTGATTTAAACGTTATACATTTTATTTTATTTTTAATTGATGGTTATCCTTAACACTTCACCACTTCTGGGCTTAGTAAAGTCAAAGTTGAGCAGCGTCCCTTCCCTCCTCCAAAAGTACAGGGGTGTTAGACGGCCTTGACGGTGACCCAGTGCCCATCTCTCACCATCGGTGCTAATTATCTTTGTCACACCTGGTGTGTTTGTGTGTTTCCATTTTGTTTTAGAAGGTCCCTGAGCTGAGGCCACCATGCACCAAAGCCTTTTAACCTGGTTTCCAGTAGGTGGTTAGAGCTCCTCTTAGGAATGGGTGTTAACGCCTCCCTCATGTCTGTGGTCACAGAGGCCAGCACTCAGCCTCAGTCAGATTCAGTTCAGTTCAGTCACTTAGTCATGTCTGAATCCTTGTGACCCCATGGACTGCAGCACCCCAGGCCTGCCTGTCCATCACCAACTCCCGGAGCTTGCTCAAACTCATGGCCATGAATGGAGAAGGGAATGGAAAACCACTTCAGTATTCTTGCCTTGAGAACCCCATGAAGGGTATGACAAAGCACTCAGCCTCCATGCCTGTAAATGGAGCTTAGAGTGGAGGAGGGCGGAACTCGAGGCGAGGGGCGTTGGGTCTAGAAGCCCCCTCCCCTCCATGCCTGCTGCCTGCCCCATCTCATGCGCATCCTCAGGGTGCTTTATTTTTTATTCCTGGCTACTTGCCCTGGAAATATTACAAAACATCTTCATGTTTTCCTTCTTAGTGGATTAGCCTCAAAAATATAATCCTGTTCCTAGGGAACATCTTTTTTCCTCTGCGTTGCAGACACTGTAGATTCCTACGCGGGATGTTTCGCTGTCCTCTGTTCCATCTCGGAAACTGCTGTCTGCTCGCAGGGCTGGTGCGTGACTCGACTCCCGGGACGACGCCCGGGGCTGGCACACGTGGCCTGGTGATGCTGCGCTGCTCTGCTGTGTCCAGTCTGCCTCCCATCTTCCTCCCACGTGCAGCCGCTCCCACACCAGTGGAACCACCGAGGAACTTTAGTAAACGCCTCTCCATCCCCCCCACATGATGGCCCCGAGTCCCCATCCACCAACTCCAATTCCCTTCCCTTTTTGGGGTTGACCCTGCTCCCCTTGCTCCCACGGCTGAGTGTCCCATGACAGCCAGACCTCCCCTCCCTGGCGAGACGGCCAAGGTGGTTGTCCAAGTCCCCTGGGTGGAGCAGGATGAGCCATCTGCCGGGACGAGGCCACACCGCTGTTCCAGTGCATGTCCCCTGCTTCAGGTGGTTCGCCCTCTCAAGCCGCCACTGACTCATCTTTGCAAGGGGACAGATCGAGCCAGACCAGAGGGGTTTTGCTTTTACAGGAAAGTTACAGGCTCCAGTAGAAGCAAGCAGCAGGAGCTTCCAAGTGAGTGCAGTCCTCTCCTCTGCTTCCTTCTGGGAGTGAAGCCTGGCAGATGAGGGTGGGTCCAGCCGCACCCCAGTGTTGGCAGAGCCCCACCATCCCCATGCCAGAGCCCCACTGCCCACAGGCCCGCGGCCTGATGACACAGCTCCACGAGCCATCCCTCTCTCCCAGGAAGCTTGTGGGAAGTGGCCCATCTCCCCAGCTTGCCTTCTGAAGTCCCGGCGAGCTGACACAGGCTGCGGATGGGCTCCTCTTCCTCTGTCAACATTTGTGGAGATCTTTCTGATTTTCGAGTTTGCCTGTGGGTACTCACAGATGGACACCCTTGGGAGACGACAGGCAGAGGGGAGGCCTGTTTGCTCTCAGGCCGGGCAACCTCTCCACTCCGCTGCTGTAATTAGATGTGAAAGAAAACGATGATGTGACATTTTCCATTTGAGCCTCATCAGAAAGATGGCGAGCCAAGCACTTTGATGTCAGGGATGAAACGCAGGGTGGAAATGCAAATTTCAGGAAGGTGTGTGATTCGTAGTGGGGGATGCATCTCCCCCCACGTCTTGGCCCTGTGGGTCTCAGAAGGATGTCTGCAGGGAGGGGAGCTGTGGACCACGCTGCCTCCTCCACAGGGGAGCCCTGGGCTCCCCGCTCGGCTTGCATCTCCCTTCCTGGTGGGGCATCACTTGTCCCAGCCTGGGGATCCCTGGTACCCTCCTGGATGCTCACCTCACGCCCTTACAACAATCGCCCTGCTTTTTGCTCAACTCCGTGGTCATCAAAGTGCCCTTCCAGCGTCGGCTCCATCAGGAGACAAGGAAGGATGTTTGCCCGCCTCCCTCCTCGTTGAGGGTTTGTGGCACCTTCAGAAACTGACCCAATCAGCCCCCTGCCTGCCCTGTACCCATGCCATCTGCCAGTCACACTCCACGTTTCCCCCAGGGGCAGACTGAGCAGGTAGACGGCTGCGGCCAATGGGACTGTCTCAGTTGGGACTTGCAGACCCCGAAGGGTGATTCCGTCTGGACCTGCCTGTCCTCGGTCCTCTGCTCCGACATAAGAGCATCCTGGGCTGAGGGCTACCCTGGAGGATGAGGGGCTCGGGGTCAGAGTCCCCCGAAAGGCCAGGCCAGGCTTGGGTGACTCATCCTGGTGAGAAATTGTCAGGGTGTGCTGTTCTCCGGGGAGTGTGGTTTATTGTTCCCCAGGCAGGTCTCAGAATGGGCGTGGGTTTGTCTGGTCCCTGTCCTTTCTACTGTGTTCTGGGAATGCAACCTGATTTAAATGTCAGTCATATACAGAGAGGAAAGAGACCGAGGGGGATCAGTGGCATCTATCAAGCTCTGGCTTTCTCAGAGTCTGCCTCATGTTTCCTTTTTGTTCGGGGACATGTTCAAATTCAAGAGGCAGGAGACCGAGCTGGGGGAGGGCCAGTGCTGAAGCTCCCGGCTGGGCACGAAGGTCGCAGTGCCGTCAGGGGTGAGGGCACATGTGTCATCAGGAAACAACCTTGGAGAGTCTTGGGCAGCGTCGCCCACAGCTGCACACGCGCCAGCGACCCGGTGTTCTCGTGCCCCGTGCACACTCACGGGAAAGGCATACGTGCACTCACGCCTCCACCGTGAAGCGTGGACCCGCGTGTCTTAGCAGTGCTCTTGACAATTATAAAACCAGGAAACCACACACTCTCATCCTCCGCAGACATGATGGGGTCGTACAACGGTGTGCAGCAGAGCCATGAGAACTCAACCGCATCTGTGTGTGAAGTCACTTCAGTCGCATCCGACTCTGTGACCCCATGGACTGTAGCCCTGAGTGAAATCAGCCAGACTAACAGATCTGTCCTGCAGCCTCACACGGTGTGACACCCAGACCCCAGGCTGTGCCGAGTTGTGAGTCATTACCAGGGGTGGCCTTGTTGGGGGGGTTGCCTGATGGGACAGAGGGCCGCTTCTCAGATGCCATCTGTTTTCTGGTTTTTTGATCTGGCTGTGGTTGACATGGGTGACCTGCGTATGAAAATTTCTAGAGGGGGTCCCTGATGCTCTGCTCTCTCGTGTCTATGCTGTACAGCAACTTGACGTTAAAAAAAAAGGCCAAGTTTGGAATCAGAAAGCTGAGGTTCTAAAGCGGCCGCCACCTTCTTTCCTGGCAAGACCAAGGAAGTCGGTTTCATGGGAATCCCTGGACCAGCAGCCCACATGGTGTGTGGGGGAGTCCGGGGGGCAGAGAACAGAGCCGCTCCCGGGAGGTGTGTGGCGCCTGCAGACGACCGCGGGCTGTGTTCATTTGCGTTACGATTATTATTCATCTTTGTTATGTACAAGAGTCACATCTGGAAAGGCCACCATCCACGTAGGCTTGAGGTGCGGAAACAAATCGGTAATTTAGCACAAGCTCCCAAGTGTTCAGAGACCCTTGCATCATGCAAGACGTAAGAAGGGATTGATGTGGGGCATCGGCCACTCCTGGGAGGAGCCCAGAGTCCCCGCGGCCTTCGGGGGGTGCGGGGACCACAGGCACTTCTGTTGTGACCCCAAGGCCGCTGGGCTGGCTCCTGGGGTCCTAACCTCGGCCGCGAACGGGGCAGGCCCGAGAAGAACTGCGACAACGCAGTTTCTAAGTCACAGGCTGTCTCTCTCCAATAGTTGCTTCATCTAAGAAGAGGCTGGACTTAGGCCTGGAGGGAGGCATGTTCACAGCCGAGTTCACAGCGCCGCTGTGCGTGGGGCCTGGGCGGTGGTCCTGCCATCGTCACCGTGTCCAGGGGGCCTGGGCGGCAGTCCTGCCAGCGAAGCCAAGTGGGAGCGGGAGCTTTGGGAGGACAGCGTCCGTTACCGTCCACATGCTGTAAAGGGCCGGGGAGGCCGGGCACATCAATTAGCCGTAAAGACCAAACCCAGTGCTCAACTTTTAATTTCATCTCGTATTTATCCGGCTTTATGGCAGAGCACGGTGCTTTTTCACGAGTATGTTTATTTCTGCCATAGCATTAAGCCTGCCTGGATGAAATGTGGACGCTGGAGCCAGGACGCGGGCAGTGACGACGGAAGGCTGAGGCTGGAGGCGGCGGGGCCAGGGCCGCTGGGCCCCGCAGGATGGAGCCCAGGGCACCCCAACAGATGAGCACTTTCTGGGAAACCAGCTCGCTGACCCCCGCTGGGAGGAAGCAGGTGATTGCTGAGCGTGCTCCTGGTGTGGCCCACTTTGTGTATAATTTCACTTGATTTATTTTTTCTTTAATTTTTTTTTTTTAATTAGAGTATAGTTGATTTACAATGTTGGCAAATCGATTATACACATACACACATCCACTCCTTGTTAGATTGTTCTCCCCTACAAGCAGTCACAGAGTACTGAGTAAATGGACTAAGGATTTCAATTCACATATCAGGCCGTCAGAGAGTATTGAGTACATGGACTAAGGATTTCCATTCACACATATACATTACCATCTACATGTGAGTGAAAGTTGCTCAGTCGCGTCCAACTCTTTGTGACACCATAGACTATACAGTCCATGGAATTCTCCAGGCCAGAATACTGGAGTGGGAAGCCTTTCCCTTTTCCAGGGGATCTTCCTGACCCAGGAATCAAACCAGGGTCTCATGTATTGCAGGCAGATTCTTCGCCAGCTGAGCCACAAGGGAAGCCCAAGAATACTGGAGTGGGTAGCCTATCCCTTCTCCAGCGGATCTTCCCAACCCAGGAAACGAACTGGCGCCTCCTGCGTTGCAGGCGAATTCTTTACCAACTGAGCTACCGGAGAAACTGACTTATATATAAGAAATAACTAATAAGGACCTATTGTATAGCACAGGGAACTTAATTGATTTTTGAACAGCAACATTATGAGTGCAAAGGTGTGGATTTCAGGGTTTTCGGCTTTAGTGCTTTTTCCTTTGGTAAGAAAAGAGTTAATTAAAGAAAAAAAAAAAAAACAGAGTCTCAAATCCAGGAGAATATCCCTTAAACACAATCTTGTCAAAAATTAGGACCAGAGCTGTTCTTGATTCTAGAGGCACGGTCAGAGCTGCTGCTCGGCTTCTATGTGCTGTGACATCATCTAAGGTCTTTAAGGCATCAGGTTGGCCAGAAAGCTCATTCTGGTTTTTGTAACATCTTATGGGAAAAAATGAGTTTTTTGGCCAAGCCAGCGCAAGGGGCCCCTCCCAGCCCTGCTGCCCTGCTGCCCCTCAGCTGAGGTCAGTGTCTTCCTCCTTCGCACCCCAGCAGTTCAGCATCACTTTCTCGATCTTTGACCCACCTGGAGGTCTGTGGAGGCTCATTCCTGGAACCCCACCACCCTATCCCCCGACTACCCACCTCCCCCTTCTCCGGATTCAGTCTGTGGGGTCACCACGCCCCTGTGCTCACAGGTGGGGATTTTGAAACCCTGAGGCTGCTTTCTGGTCTGCTGCCTCGTCCCGCACACCCTCCCTGCCGAATCCTGGGCCATGTCCTTCTCTCCTCCCTACTCCCAGGGCCCTGGCATCTGTCATCTCTGTCACCAGGAGTATTGCCAACATTCGCCATCTGGTGTCCCTGCCTGACGCGCCACCAGGAGGACAAAGACTCCTGACCTCAGGGGTGCCCTGTGTGAGGTCAATCTGGACCACCCCCGCTTCCCCTCAGCCCCAGGGCCCTTCTCCCCACGCTCTGCTGACCCGTATGGAACCCCAGCTGCCCTATAGTCCCAGACCCCCAGCTTCCACATCTTTGGTTTCTGGTCCATGAAATATCCTTTTCCCGATGACTCCTTGAGCTCCTGGTGATCTGTCCCTCTGGATGGAGACAATCCCTCCTGCCCCTTCTGTTTGTGTGATTGCTGTCAGGTCAGCCTCCAGAGGTGGCCCTGAGCTCCCACAGGGCAGGGACGTGCTTGTCCGGCTCTGTCTTCTGGACATTGAGCTCAGCTCCGCTCGCCAGCCGAGGGGTGGATGAAGAATGTGTGAAAGTGAGTTTGTTTTCTTTCCACACTTGTTGACTTCACCTCCACCAACTGGAATCCGAGGTCCCTGGAAAACATTGCAGTTTCCATGATTAAGCTTAGCCTATGGAATAGATGGGAGCACGCACTCAGGGCCCCAGCTTATTTTGCCACAGCTAAGACCCTGATTTACAGCATCTTGTCCTCAGGCACACAGCCAGGAATTGGGCTCTGATGGGTACTTTAGTCCCTAGCCTTTAGCATCGCAACTAGTCATGCTGTACCTGGAATTAATCAAAGATAGATAAATGAATGGATAAGTAAATACACCCATGAAAGAATTCTTGGGAAGGCTGGGGTTCTTGGAGAAAGGGTGTGAATCTGTAAAGTAAAGCAAACAGAACTAAACTTGGAAAACTACATTTCTCCAATAATTAGTGATGCTGAGCATCTTTTCATGTGCCTCTTGGCCATTTGTGTGTCTTCTTTGGAGAAATGTCTATCTAGATCTTCTGCCTATTTTTTGATTGGGTTGTTTGCTTTTCTGATATTGAATTGCATTAGATATCACCTCACACCACTCAGAATGGCCATCATCGAAAAGTCTACAGAGAATAAATGCTGGAGAGGATGTGGAGAAAAGAGCTACCATATGATCTAGTGATCCCACTCCTGGGAAAACCATGGTTCAAAAAGATTCCTGCACCCCAGTGTTCACTGCAGTGCTGTTTACAATAAGCAAGACACAGAAGCAGCCTGAATATCCACTGACAGAAGAATGGACAAGAAGGTGTGTTGCAGTTACATATGATGGAATATTACGCAGCCTTTTAAAGGAATGAAATAATACCATTTGCAGCAACAGGGATGCAACTGGGGATCATCATACGAGGTGAAGTAAGTTAACTAACATATGATATTACTTAAGTGTGGAATCGAAAGAAAATGATACAACTGCACTTATTTACAAAACAGAAGCAGACTCACAGGCTTAGAAAACAAACCTGTAGTTACCAGTGGGGAATTTGGGGGTTTTTAAATTGCGAGATTGGGATCGACATATACACCCTACTCTATCTAAAATAGAAAACCCACAAAGGGCCTATTATATAGCACAGGGAGCTCTGCTCAATATTCTATAATAACAGTGGGAAAAGAATTAGAAAAAGAATAGACGTAAGTATATGTAAAGCTGAATCACTTTGCTGTGCACACGAAACTAATATCATGTTGTCAATCAACTATAGCCCAGGATAAAATAAAAATATAACCTTACACAATTACTGAAGGAAACGCTTTCGTGAAATGTCAAGAGAAATGATGGGGAAAGAGAGAATATGGAGTAAAGCAATGGAGCAACGGAAATGAAGCGTATGGGGTGGTTCAGAAATAAAGCAGAAATGAAGAAGCCATTGGAAAACAAACCTAGACAGGAAAACAGAGACTGAGAATTTAGAATGGCTGACACCTACCGTCCATCTGGGTGTAAATGAATCAGCTGACGGCTGTCTCTATCACCTACACTGACTGTCACACCGCTCCTGGAAGCAGGAAAGACTCGTAAATTCACAAGAAGCCGAATGCGCGACACTAAGGGGATCTGAAGCCCACTGAGGAGTGTCCTGTCCTGGCAGGACAGTAGGTGTAGACTGAAAACGGACACCCCGCTCTCGGGACCCCAGCCCCCCGCGTGAGCCAACGCATCAGTCATTCCCGAATGGCGATCAGCAGACCCGCTGGGCTGGACCCGCTCAGGAGGGCTCCGACCATCGGATTCTTAGCCCAGGTTCTGAGTCCAGAAATCTGGTTGGGCCAGCGTCCATCTGCCTCTAATAGTGTCTCACTTCCTTCCTCCCTCCCAATCTATCCACCTATCTACGGTGCACTTATCTATTATCTATCCATTTATTTATTATCTCTGTTATTGTTTAGCCACTAAGCCCTGCCCTACTCTTCTGAGACCCTGTGGACTGTAGCCCGCAGGCTCCTCCGTCCACAGGAATTTTCAAGCAAGAATATTGGAGCAGGTTGCCATTTTCCTTTCCAGGGGATCTCCCCGACTCAAGGATGGAACCCGCGTCTCCTGCATCAGCAGATGGGTTCTTTACCACTGAGCCACCTGGGAAGCCCCAAGACTGGCTTGCTGCTCAGTCGCTATGTCGTGTCCGACTCTTTGTGATCTGCGGGAGTGCAGCCCACCAGGCTCTCTGTCCGTGGGATTTCTCAGGCAAGAATATCAGAGTGGGCTGCCATTGCCTTCTCCATTTTATATTTATCCATCTATTTATCTATTACATGTCTAATAACTATCTGTGTATATATGTTGTATGTAGTATATATCTATTACCTATTATGTATGTATCTGTCATCTATTCTGTGTATCTGTATATATTAAGGGCTTCCCTGGTGGCTCAGACAGTAAAGCATCTGCCTGTAACACGGGAGACCTGCGTTCAATCCCTGCGTCGGGAAGATCCCCTGGAGAAGGCAATGGCACCCCACTCCAGTGCTCTTGCCTGGAAAATCCCATGGATGGAGGAGCCTGGTAGGCTACAGTCCATGGGGTCGCTAAGAGTCGGACACGACTGAGCAACTTCACTGGTATATATTATGTGTCTATCATACCTATCTACTATCCTCGAATGTATGTATTGATTATATGCGCACACACACACATATATATATATATATCTACTATATCATCTATTATCTATGTAGTATCTGTCTTTGTACCTATGTGTGAATGTATCTACCTAATAACAACATATTATCTATCTATATATAAATGAATCAATTGATCTCTATCTCTGTTAGCTACCTAATCCTTCTATTTATATCTATCCATCTATCTTTAAATCTAATGCCTACTTATCTGCCGACTTACATCCATCTTCTGTATCTAATGCTCATCTGTCCATTTACCTGTTTTTACGTTTGCCCGTCTTTCATTGTCTCTCCATCTTAAAAGAACAATAATTTTTAAAAGATGTTTGTAAACGTGACACAAGCTTACTATAAACTCATGAAGTGACTCAAGCCGACAGAAGAAAAAGTAAAGATTCCACGATTCTCAGGACCCAGAAGTAACCACAGATAATATTTGGAGAAAGTTATTCTGGACGCATCTCTATGAATATATAGAGATGGAAGGCTGCACTGACAGCCTGGCAGGTAAACGCATAAACCAGACGAAACGGGCTCCTAAAGTGAAAACGGCTCCGACCCATCTAGTTTTTAATAAAAGACATATTTTACTTGGAGAAGCAGTGTGGAGCCAAGTTTAAGAGCTCAGGCTTGGAATAAGACAGCCTGTGCTCAGATCCTGCTGTTCCCACTTACTTCCAGAAGAACAAGTGCCTCTCCTCAAGTCTCCTCCTCTGTAAAATGGAGATAATTATAATAGCATATTCTTCACACTTGTGGGAAGTAAAAGAATTGATGTTAACATATGGAGATGCTTCAAACTGTGCTGAGTGTACAGTAAGCAGTATGCATAATAGATATGAATTAATGAAAAGGAAGTTCAGGTAATGAAAATTTAAAGTTTCAAAAAGGATTTATTCATGAGAGTTATTAGTTTCAAAAATGTGTACACAGTTTAGTATAAAATGACTACTAAATGTGTTAGGACATTAGAGTTCTTGTATATTTTACCATAGCTTAAGCTGAAACATGACTGACATAACATAAAATCACTAATTTAGAGTGTACAGATCAATGGTTTTAGTATATCCACAAAGCAGTGAAGACATCACCATAACCTAACTTGAGGATATTCCTGCTACCTCAAAGAGAAACCCTGCACCCACTAACTGTCTGTTCATCCTCTGTTTCTGCTAAGCCCTAGCTCCTGATGATCACAAATGTATTTTTTCTGTCTACCGATTTGCTTACTCTGAACATCTCATGTAAATGAAATCATAAAAATATGTGATCTTCTGTGACTAGATTCTTTTACTTAGCATAATATTTTCAAGGTTCAACCAAGTTGTATCAGTACAGCATTATTTTTATGGCCAAATTATATCCATTGTACAACTAAACCGTAATTTGTTTAACTACTCATCAGTTGCCATGAATCAAGGCAAATTGGAAGTGGCCAAACAGGAGATGGCAAGAGTGAACGTCGACATTCTAGGAATCAGCGAACTCAAATGGACTGGAATGGGGGAATTTAACTCAGATGACTATTATATCTACTACTGTGGGCAGGAATCCCTTAAAAGAAGTGGAGTAGCCATCATGGTCAACAAAAGAGTCTGAAATGCAGCACTTGGATGCAATCTCAAAAACGACAGAATGATCTCTGTTCGTTTCCAAGGCAAATCATTCAATATCACAGTAATCCAAGTCTATGCCCCAACCAGTAACACTGAAAAAGCTGTAGTTGAACGGTTCTATGAAGACCTACAAGATCTTCTAGAACTAACACCCCCAAAAGATGTCCTGTTCATTATAGGGGACTGGAATGCAAAAGTAGGATGTCAAGAAACACCTGGAGTAACAGGCAAATTTGGCCTTGGAATACAAAATGAAGCAGGGCAAAGGCTAATAGAGCTTTGCCAAGAGAGCTCACTGGTCATAGCAAACACGCTCTTCCAACAACACAAGAGAAGACTCTACACATGGACATCACCAGATGGTCAACACCGAAATCATATTAATTATATTCTTTGCAGCCAAATATGGAGAAGCTCTATACAATCAGCAAAAACAAGACCAGGAGCTGACTGTGGCTCAGATTATGAACTCCTTATTGCCATATTCAGACTTAAATTGAAGAAAGTAGGGAAAACCACTAGAACATTCAGGCATGACCTAAATCAAATCCCTTATGATTATACAGTGGAAGTGAGAAATAGATTTAAGGTTTCTAGATCTTAATAAATAGATTTAAGATTCTAGATCTGATAGACAGAGTGCCTGATGCCCTATGGATGGAGGTTTGAAACATTGTACAGGAGACAGGGATCAAGACCATCGCCATGGAAAAGAAATGCAAAAAAGCAAAATGGCTGTCTGAGGAGGTCTTAGAAATAGCTGTGAAAAGAAGAGAAGCAAAAAGCAAAGGAGAAAAGGAAAGATATAAGCATCTGAATGCAGAGTTCCAAAGGATACCAAGGAGAGATAAGAAAGCCTTCCTCAGCCATCAATGCAAAGAAATAGAGGAAAACAACAGAATGGGAAAGACTAGAGATTTCTTCAAGAAAATTAGAGATACCAAGGGAATATTTTATGCAAAGATGGGCTCAATAAAGGACAGAAATGGTATGGACCTAACAGAAGCAGAAGATATTAAGAAGAGGTGGCAGGAATACACAGAAGAACTGTACAAAAAAGATCTTCATGACCAAGATAATCACGATGGTGTAATCACTCACCTAGAGCCAGACATCCTGGAATGTGAAGTCAAGTGGGCCTTAGGAAGCATCACTATGAACAAAGCTAGTGGAGGTGATGGAATTCCAGTGGAGCTATTCCAATCCTGAAAGATGATGCTGTGAAAGTGCTGCACTCACTATGCCAGCAAATTTGGAAAACTCAGCAGTGGCCACAGGACTAGAAAAAGTCAGTTTTCATCCCAATCCCAAAGAAAGGCAATGCCAAAGAATGCTCAAACTACCGCACAATTGCACTCATCTCACACACTAGTAAAGTAATGCTCAAAATTCTCCAAGCCAGGCTTCAGCAATACGTGACCATGAACTTCCTAATGTTCAAGCTGGTTTTAGAAAAGGCAGAGGAACCAGAGATCAAATTGCAAACATCCACTGGATCATTGAAAAGCAAGAGAGTTCCAGAAAAACATCTATTTCTGCTTTATTGACTATGCCAAAGCCTTTGACTGTGTGGATCACAATAAACTGTGGAAAATTCTGAAAGAGATGGGAATACCAGACCACCTGACCTGCCTCTTGAGAAACCTATATGCAGGTCAGGAAGCAACAGTTAGAACTGAACATGGAACAACAGACTGGTTCCAAATAGGAAAAGGAGTACGTCAAGGCTTATATTGTCACCCTGCTTATTTAACTTATATGCAGAGTACATCATGAGAAATGCTGGGCTGGAAGCACAAGCTGGAATCAAGATTGCCAGGAGAAATATCAATAACCTCAGATATTCAGATGACACCACCCTTATGGCAGAAAGTGAAGAGGAACTCAAAAGCCTTTTGATGAAAGTGAAAGAGGAGAGTGAAAAGGTTGGCTTAAAGCTCAACATTCAGAAAACTAAGATCATGGCATCTGGTCCCATCACTTCATGGCAAATAGATGGGGAAACAGTGGAAACAGTGTCAGACTTTATTTTTTTGGGCTCCAAAATCACTGCAGATGGTGACTGCAGCCATGAAATTAAAAGATGCTTACTCCTCAGAAGGAAAGTTATGACCAACCTAGACAGCATATTCAAAGCAAAGACATTACTTTGCCAACAAAGGTCTGTCTAGTCAAGGATATGGTTTTTGCGGTGGTCATGTATGGATGTGAGAGTTGGACTTCACAGAAGCTGAGCCCCGAAGAACTGATGCTTTTGAACTGTGGTGTTGGAGAAGACTCTTGAGCGTCCCTTGGACTGCAAGGAGATCCAACCAGTCCTTTCTAAAGGAGACCATCCCTGGGATTTCTTTGGAAGGAATGATGCTAAAGCTGAAACTCCAGTACTTTGGCCACCTCATGTGAAGAGTTGACTCATTGGAAAAGACTCTGGTGCTGGGAGAGATTGGGGGCAGGAGGAGAAGGGGATGACAGAGGATGAGATGGCTGGATGGCATCACTGACTCGATGGATGTGAATTTGAGTGAACTCCAGGAGATGGTGATGGACAGGGAGGCCTGGCATGCTGCAATTCATGGGGTTGCGGAGTTGGACACGACTGAGTGACTGAACTGAACTGACTCATCAGTTGATGGACACTTGGAATATTTCCACCTTGTGGTTATTATGAATAAATCTGCTGTGAACATTTGTGTGCAGGTTTTTATGTGGACATGTATTTTCATTTCATATCTATATGTATCTATCTGGAGGGGAAAGACTGGATCATGTAGTAATATCAAAGTTTAATGTTTTGAGAAACTGCCTAACTGTTTTTCACTGTCTGCACCATTTTACACTTCTGCCCAAAATACAGGAGGATTCCTATTTCTCTAGGTCTTTGCCAACACTTGTTAACATGTGTCCTTTTAATAATAGCCTTCTATGTGGATATGCAGTGCCATCTCATTGTGGTTTTGATTTTCATTTTTCTAATATGTAACGATACTCATTATCTTTTCATGTGCTCATTGGCTATTTGTATATCTTCTTTTGACTATTTTTAAATTGGATTAATAGGAGCTGCAAGAGTTCTTTATCAATTCTTGAAGCAAGTCCGTTATCAGATATAGGATTTGCAAATATTTTTTCCCATTCTAAGGACCTTTTTGCTTTCTTGATGGTGTTGTTTGAAGTATAAACATCTTTAATTTTGATAAGGTACAATTTATATATTTGTTTCATTGCTTATGCTTTCGGTGTTATATCTAAGAAATCATTCCTTAAGCACAGATCACAAAGCTTTATGTTTCTCTTTTCCTCAGATTTTATAATTTGCATGCTTACATTTAGATTTTGATTCTAGTTTAGTTAATGCTTGTGTATGCTGTGAATTAGAGCTTCAGTTTTATTCTTGCCTGTGACCGTCTGGTTATCCCAGCACCATTTATTGAAAAGACTGTTCTTTCCTCATTGAATTCTCTGACATCCTTGTTGAAAAATAAACATTGTGTATTTTTAAGTATGTGTTTGAAATTTATATGGTAGTAAGTACTCTCTTCCATCAGAGTAAAGAATGACCACAGTTACGCTTCACCGCTGCTTCTATTATGCAGTTAGCTCGCTTTGCTTGTACCAATGGCCGTACCTCCTGGTTGGAGTCCAGTCCACAGCTTCCTCAGCTGTTTTGATTCAGTTTAATGTTTAATAGCTCCACGGCTCATGTTCAGTATGACTGGTCTCTCCACGTGTGTTTATCTGCATTCATCTCTTAGTGAGATAAGTCCCCCACCACCACCAGGAAGAGTTTCGGGTTTTGTTTTTTCCTGGAGTTTTGCATATGGAACGTCTGTCTCTTATTTATTTATTTTTTATTAGAAAGAATGCTTGCCTTCTTTCCTTCAGAATTTTGTAGATGTTGACCTACTGCTTCTCAGTTTTCTCCCTTGACTGCTGCTGTGAGGATGTCTGCAGCCAGCCTGACCCCTCGTCATCTCAGAGAGAATGGCGCGATGCCGTGGACACCCCCGATCTCCCTCTGAGCGTGGCCAGTGCCGATCTTCTGCTGTTGCCCGCTCTGGGCTGTGACTTCCTGTTTTGATCTGCTTACTGGAGTGCTCCATTCCTCCTGGCAAGTGTCTTTTTGTTACATGTTTGCATACTTTTTCTGTTTCCATCTTATAAATTACAATTATACGCTGTTTCATCTTTGTCTGTATGACATCTCTCTCATCTGATTGCACTCAGCTCCCCAAAATGTTACTGCCCCTGATAGAGCTGTTATTTCCAAAGGTTTTGTATTTTTTCCATTGTTTTCTCTTGTCTCATAATCTCTCTTCTAAATGGCTCTATTTCATTTCTGAATTGTTTCTAAAGCTAGATGGGGCGATCCCTGATGTCTTCAGGATGTGGAAAGATTTTCAGCGAATTTTAGATTCACATAATTCCCTGGGAGGCATTACCTGGGGAAGGATGAGGCCGTGTGTGTCTGTGGCTTCTATTTGTTCTTCTTTTTCTTTTAATTCCAGAGTTTTACTGACAGATGAAGGCCTGTAGAAAGACCTTCAGTGTGGAGGAGCACTGTGATGCTCTGAAGCTCTGACCCTGCGGGACCCCAGGAGATGTCTCGAGGTCAGCCTGGGATGGGGTCAAGCAGCCAGCCTACCCCAGAAAGGCAGGTGGCCAGGAAGGGCCAGGAAGGCTTGTCCAGCCAGCTGAACCCCCCTCTTCACACAGCACATTTCCCATCTAATTTTCTCGCGGGTCACCACGGGTTAATTAAGTCACTTCTGTTTTCGTTTTTTCAAAATCATGTTAAAAATCGATTTCTTGAGAAAATAACACTGAAGCATGCACATTACCATACGTAAAATAGACGGCCGGTGCAAGTTACATGCATGGAGCAGGGCACGCAAAGTCAGCGCCTGGGACAGCCTGGAGGGATGGGGTGGAGAGGGAGAGGGAGGGGACACGCGTGCGTACCTCTTGCCGATTCATGTTGATGTGTGGAGAAAGCCAAGACCATATTGTAAAGTATCCCCAATTAAATAAATAAATAAATTTAAAAAGATAAAATGAGTAAAGCTTAAAATCCAACACACAAAAAGCCCATTTCTTTACTGCTTCTACTCTCAGGTCCCTCTTGGCTGAACCCAGCCATCTGAAGCGATCAGGGAGCCAAGATCCCATCTCGGGCAGGAACACGCAGGCTAACCCTTTAACAGGACAATACTGAGTCCTTCACAGAGAGTGCTGGGCCGAAGACCCACATATCATCCTCTCATCCTAGCCTGACCGCGTTATCCCAGTGCTAGTTGCTGGGGTCTGGGTTATGAGGAACAAGGTATAATGGTGTGTCTTTTCAGATTATCTATTTGATTGACTACAGTCCTGGAAATCTACAGTAGCCCTCCCCTGAATCCCCCCGACCTTCCCCACCATCCTCCATGCACCCTCCTCATCCCAGCCCTTCCTGCCTCTTTCAACCTTTCCCATCCACCATCTCCCAAGCCTCCCTTTAACCCATGTGTTCCCTCCACCCCACGTCCCTTCCCCACCAACCTCCACCCAACATCCTGCCCATCGCCCAAGTAGCAACCCAGACCTCACTTTCCACCCCAAGTTTCCAGGACGTTCTGGTCCTGCTGAGCCCCACTCCCTGAGCACACATGCCTTCATGCAGCAGGACTTTCTCACTGTTTCCATAGCAGCCTCTCTGAGGCACAAGCTGTAAACTGTTGGGAAAATCAATTCCTGTGTTTTCCTGGGCACACACTGAATTGCACCTCTCAGGATCCCTTCTGGCAGGCATGGCCATGCATGATCTTGTGATTTATGGAAAGAAATATAAATTTGGTCTTTGACCCCATTTCTAGCACAGAGCTCTCCAAACCCTTGGGATTTCCTAAGTGATGAGAACAGCCGAAGTGTCATTTGCTAACTTTACAAGTGTGACTTTCGGACCTCACCTAAGAATGGGGGTTGGTTGCCAGGGGAGCCAAGCTTGTGATAGAGGGCTGGGACTTTCAGATCCCCGCATCACAATCCCTGACTCCAGGGAGGAGAGAGGGGCTGGAGATAGAGCTGAATCTCCAATGGCTAATGATTTAATCAGTTGCACCTGTGTAATAAATTCTCTAAATCCCAAAGTGGTCAGGTTCCAAGGGCTTTCAGGCTGGTTACCACCAGGAGGTATGCAAGGGTTGTGCCCTTGGAAGGCATGGAAGCACCTTCCCACACCTTGTCCTGCATACCTCTCCCATCTGGCTGTTCCCAAGTTGCATCATTTTATAATAAACCAGCTATCTAGTGAGCAAGTAGGTTTTCTGAGTTCTGTGAGCAGCTCTAACAAAGTAACCCAACCCAAGAGGGGCATCTTGGTAATGTCTAATTGACAACCAGACAGTCAGAAGTGCAGGTATCAACCTGGACAATCTTGGAGGACTGAGCTCTTAACCTGTGGGTCCCCAGGTAGATGGTGGCAGAATTGAGTGGATGGTAGGACACCCAGTTGGTGTCCAGATATTCGCATGGTGGGGTAAACACATCCCTCCATCCCCGACCCACTCCTGCATGACTAGGAATTAGGATCTGGACACTTCCATGGAGTGACTTTGTCCAACCCAGTGGATGACCAGTGGAAGTGGCATGCGTCACTGTCCAGGTTGATCCATTAAAAACACCTCCTCGCACCCCATCTTGACCTTCTACTCCCCTAGCAAAGGCAGGACAACCCTGAAAGCCATTGTCCGCCTGGATCCCTGAAGGGCCTCATGCAGGAAGGTGGAGTCGCCATCTGGGGACCAGTCCATGTGTTAATGTGTGTGTGTGTGTACTCAGTCATGTCCGAGTCTTTGCAACCCTTTGGACTATAGCCCTGCCAGGCTCCTCTGCCCATGGAATTTCCCAGGCAAGAATACTGGAGTAGGTTGCCTTTTTCTCCTCCAGAGGATCCTCCTGATTCAGAGATCAAACCCATGTCTCCTGTGTCTCTCCTGCATTATAGGCAGATTCTTTACCATGGATCCATCTAATGGAGAATGAAATCATTTTCTCATTTTTAGAGGCATTAAATTGTGGGAGTCTATTTCTGATTTCTTCCTAACATGCCCTAATTGTTACAGAATGGCTTTGTGAGGGTGCTGCGGGCTTGGCTTTTATGAGGTTAGCCAGCAGTGAGAAAATAAAGACCTCCACCTGCATCTGTATGAAGGGCTGACACACGGGTGCGTGTTGGTAGCTCCTCGTCCCTTACAGCCAAGATTTATACGAAAGAGATAAACTCAGGCAGCACTTACTTGGTCTGCAAATAAAAGTTAGAGAAAATAGAGAGAATCTATAAGTTGGGTTTGGAAAAGCACTTCTGGATTCCAAACAGTAGGAAATAAGATTGAAAAGGCATTGAGCTCCAAAATCCCATTAAGACTTCTCAATTAAACAGAGGAATGTAACCAGGCAGCTACGAACAGATTAAGGGTACTGTCTGTTTACCAAACCTTCTCTTCCCCCCAAGTAGCCTCGAGGAAGCTGCCATTAAATTGACAGAGGGAGAAAGATTTGGGGACAGAGAAACTAGGAAATAATGGAGATTTGTGGATGGTGTCTGGGAAAAACAGAACTTTCAGTAGGGTTATTGGCATATGGAAATGATGTTTCTCAATTCCGCTAACCCCACTGAGTGTTATTGGTAAAGAAACCACATGCTGGGCTTACAGAAGGGTTTTACTGCACAGTCACGTGGTCTTGGAGCTGCTGAACTTGGACCCATAGGAATTCGGCTAGAAAAGGTACACAAACCCCCAGAAGACATGCTTGGGCTTGGCCATGGACCGTGGTCAATAGAGAGCTCTCTAGAGGGTGAGAACTGGGGCCATGGAAATGATGGACAAAGAAGTCCCCCCCCCGCCCCCCAGAGAGCAGACCCAGCCTCCAGTCTGTCATGGCCCACCTTGGACAGGGGACCTTTACTCCTCCTGGGCAGTGTCATGCTGTTGGCCAAAGCCAACTGTGCATGGGTCTCCTAGCCCCGTTCCGTCACCCTAGGCTGAGTGTGTGTGTCCAGAGGGAGGGAACAGAAGTCTCTTTTCTTTGTGTTTTCTAGGAGGTGGGACTAGGAGGAGCCACATCTGGACTTAAAGGAGAGGCCGGAGCACCCTCCAGCCATCAGGGCTTTGAGCTGGATGGAGTCAAATGGAACACTCCATGTCTCCATGGGAGAAAGAGTGTGTCTGTATGTGATGACAGGCACAGCTGGGACCACACCACCCCAGGAGTGGTGCTGTCAGGAAAACTTTGGAAACCCTGTGCCCAGTCTATGGGGGAGCCACGAGCCAGGACCCCTGAGGAGAGCTGCCCTTGGGCATGAATATGAGCTTAGGACTGTTCAGTTCAGTTCAGTTCAGTTCCGTCGCTCAGTCATGTCTGACTCTTTGCGACCCCATGAATCGCAGCACGCCAGGCCTCCCTGTCCATCACCAACTCCCGGAGTTCACCCAGACTCACGTCCATCAAGTCAGTGATGCCATCCAGCCATCTCATCCTCTGTCGTCCCCTTCTCCTCCTGCCCCCAATCCCTCCCAGCATCAGAGTCTTTTCCAATGAATCAGCTCTTCACATTATGGCAGAAAGTGAAGAGGAACTGAAGAGCCTCCTGATGAAAGTGAAAGAGGAGGGTGAAAAAGTTGGCTTAAAGCTCAACATTCAGAAAACTAAGATCATGGCATCTGGTCCCATCACTTCATGGCAAGTAGATGGGGAAACAGTGGAAATAGTGTCAGACTTTATTTGGGGGGGCTCCAAAATCACTGCAGATGGTGATTTCAGCCATGAAATTAAAAGACGCTTACTTCTTGGAAGAAAAGTTATGACTAGGCTAGATAGCATATTCAAAAGCAGAGACATTACTTTGCCAACAAAGGTCTGTCTAGCCAAGGCTATGGTTTTTCCAGTGGTCACGTATGGATGTGGGAGTTGGCCTGTGAAGAAAGCTAAGTGCCGAAGAATTGATGCTTTTGAACTGTGGTGTTGGAGAAGACTCTTGAGAGTCCCTTGGACTGCAAGGAGATCCAGCCAGTCCATTCTAAAGGAGACCAGTCCTGGGTGTTCTTTGGAAGGAATGACGCTAAAGCTGAAACGCCAGTACTTTGGCTACCTCATGCAAAGAGTTGACTCATTGGAAAAGACTCTGATGCTGGGAGGGATTGGGGGCAGGAGGAGAAGGGGACAACAGAGGATGAGATGGCTGGATGGCATCACTGACTTGATGGACGTGGGTCTGGGTGAACTCCGGGAGTTGGTGATGGACAGGGAGGCCTGGCGTGCTGCGATTCATGGGGTCACAAAGAGTCAGACACAACTGAGCGACTGAACTGAACTGAACTCAAGCTACTCATATCTGGGGGTCTATTGTTGCTACTGCTCAACAAGCCCTAATTAATATGCATCTTCAATGGGCCAGGATATTCCTGAAGGATTCGTCTTCATCTTCTTAAAATATCTGTCAGTGGCTTTTCATTCTTCTGGTTTCTATCTGAAGAAATAGAAAGTGACTCCTGCTACTAAAACTGCTGCTTCAGAAGCTGATCATATATAGAAACAGAGTCTGATATTGAACTTTTTTCCCTCACAGTAAGTTTTGGAAATATGTATCAGATATATCAGTCTTTTTCTCTTTAAAACCACTTTATCGAGATAGGATTGATATACAAAAAGCTGTACATATTTGATGTAGAACTTTAGGAGTTTGGAGATAGGTCTCCAGCCATTAACCTATCACCATAGTCAAGGCCATTAACTTATCCATCACCTCTGGAAGTTTCCTTCTGCCCCTTTACTTAAAAAAAATAATTGTGTCAATCAAAGGGTACAAGTTATGCGGGATAAATTATTTCTGGAGAGCTGCTGTTGATCTTAAGGAACATGCTCCTCTGACATGTAACATACATATATGACATACATACAAAAGCCATACGTGTCCTGACAGCGAGGGCCACAAACAACAAGAAGCTTGTTTTAAAGTTAAGGAAAGTGTTCAAGGTACCCCGAGGCTAAGAGCTGGGAAGAGCAGAAGGCATAAGCAGTAAGCGAGAGCTCTAAACGGTAACCTGCAAGCTGTTCCGAAGGTTGGCCGTTCTTGAAGCGGAACCGTCAGCCAGCGACGTCAGTCACTGGCGTGGGTCTCTGAGGAGCCAGGAGAGGCAGGTAAAGCTGGAAATCCCGAGAGAGTTGTGGAAGGGGAGGGCCTTCCTGCATCCGTGGAGACCTGAGCAGGGACCGCGCCTTCCGCAGGCTTGGTGGGTGCAGGGGCTGCTGCAGGGGTGCGTGGTGGCCGGCACGGGTGGGTTCAGGCAGAGAGGACTGGTCTTCTGCACACCCAGCTGGAATGGAGTGATGTTCAACATTTGCTTGAGATGAACGGTGGGAAGAATGGAAGAGGCCCCCTGGTCCTGGCTGAGGATGCTGCCGGCTGAGGCACTGCGGCATCAGTGATGGGTTCTGTGAACCGTCAGCCACGAGGTCTGTCCTCACCCTCTGCCCAAGAGGAGTGGGGGAGGCTTCACGTCCGTGACCTAACATGGCACCTGAAGGAGACTACATAAAGCTGGAGATTTGTGATAACAATAAGAACTGAGTAATTTTCCTGAACTGAGACGTCATCAAGGAGTAGGGAGTGGGCTGTTGTTCTGAATGAGGTCTGTTTCCAATGGAGTCACTCATGAGGAGTCCCAGTGTGACTGAGTGTGCCTTCAATCGTCCACATCCAGCTTTCTTGCTTTCCTTGTATTTTTTAAGATTTTATTGAAGTATAATTGATGGGTAATGTCTCTCTCTCCATATCTATCTATATTATTTTTTCACATTCTCTTCCATTATAGGTCATTACAAGATACTGAGTTGAGTTCCCTGTGCTGTGTGGTAGGACTGTGTTGGTTATCTATTTCATATAGGTACAGAGTAGTGTGTATCTATTAATCCCCAACTCCTAATTTGATGTTCAGACTAAGATTTCCCTGTCAGTGTGGTGGAGTGGGATCTTCACACAGAAGTCAAGGTAATTGAGTAAAGATGAGAGAAGCTGCATTCATGGCCCACACTGCGGTCTATGAAGATGCCATCTATTACGTGTGGACCCAGTGCCCAGGGGAGCCGAGGGCCAATTACACGTGGGCTTCCCTGGTGGCTCAGACAGTGAAGCGTCTGCCTGCAATTCGGGAGACCCAGGTTCTATTCCTGGGTCGGGAAGATCCCCTAGAGAAGGAAACGGCAACCCACCCCAGTATACTTGCCTGGGAAGTCCCATGGACAGAGGAGTCTGGCGGGCTACAGTCCACGGGGTCGCAGAGAGTTGCAAATGAGCAACTGAGCACGTCCACACGTAATGTTTGACAAGCAAATGAGTAAAAAATCCTCACGCACCAGTCTTCTTTCTCCCGTTTAGCCTAGACTGACAAATGAGAACACTAGATGATCCCTGTGTAAACAGCAGCCTTTTCACCCAAAGACGTGTTAGCATTAAAGCCACATCGCTCCTGTGCGTGTGAAAACACGTCTGCGAAAAGTGTTTAAGGCACACCTGGCCTGCTAGGAGTCATGGAGATTTAATTATAAAACTTGTCATGGAAGCTGAACATGATGTAAACTGACTTGAAAAAAAAATCCCAGATTTCCTTTGACAGGCCTTTTAACTCACTATGTTGCCCCAAAGTTGAGTCCATGTGCTGGAAATGAAAGGCTGTGCCCAAGAGGGGCAGAGGAGGCTTTGCCGGGAGCAGCTTCAAAGGGCTCTCTGCACCTGCGATGTCCTCGTCTCCTTCCTTTGCTCTGTCCTCGAGTTCCGATGCTGAATGCTTGGGTGGCGCCCCTCACCCCAGACGTGCGCTGGCACGTGGGAAGTCGGGACTTCAAAGTCAGCTGGTCAGGAACATCCAATTCAAGGCATGTCTGACACTGCTTTCGTTCCATAAGGTGTTGCTGAGTCGGATTCACAAAAACGAGATAAGGCTCGTGGATCTGGATCTAATCAGCTCTGCGCTGCAGCTCAAGCGCTTTTCAGTTAATTCGCTAACGACTTGCACGGTCCCCTGTGCTTAGATCTGGCCGTAGACTTTACAGCTAGGGACTTTCAGCGTTATGCTCAAGTCTGGCAGTGAAATGACTTAGTCGTGGGGAACATCTCAATGTTTTACACAAGCTACTTAATGGAGTAATTCTTGACTTAAAGATTATTCCTACCAGATGTTAGCAGAATAGTGGACTTTATTGAAACCTCAAAGTACACACACACACACACACACACACTACACCCCATCGTAGAGAAACAACAGAAAACAACAGAAAACAAAGCTGGCAACACTGGTTCCAGGAAAGTTGGAGTAAGCACACACCCCTGCGTCTCTTCCACCGAAGGTGCTAAAACTCCTGGACAGATGCCTGGCCCAGCCATCTGAGGATTCAGGAAAGTAAAGGGCAGCGGGGAGATTGAGGAGAAAAAGCGTAGAATTCAAGTTGCACCTTCAGGGAGTGAGCCCTCTGCCTCACTCTGGATTCCTGCTGCCTGGACTTGGTAAGCCCATAACCCTGAGCCTTGCATGCAGATGGAGAGCCCCAGGAACCTCTGCCGCCTTAGCTTGAGAAAGGTAAGGTAGTAGCTTAGGCTCAGAGAGGGTAGTGAAAACTGCTTGCCTAGATTTTTTCTCTCAGGTCCCAGCCCCGGGCAATCCCGCAGGGTCAGCAGAGCAGCGGTGGGAGCTCCCACAGCAGAGGAAAGGGAACTTCCCCTCCTGCCAAAGACGCTGCGGTCTCCAGGCCAGGGGGAAACTCATTTTCTCCTCTTCTGTGTTCTCCTGTTTGCCTCAGTACGGGGGCAGAGTTGCAGAAATGTGTGGCAGAGTGGGGTGACTGGCTAGAAGAATGAGACAGGGATTGGAAACACCAAGGAGATTATGAGGGAGGAGGAGCTGGGGGAAGTAATCTGTGTGTGAACTCCTGGCTCATTGGCAGCGTGTGTGGGCATGTATCTGATTATAGACATACACACAAATGCTGAGAACTGAACTACAGAATGGACTACCCTCCACATGCCGGACTGGCCACTGGCATCACACACACAGGGCCGATTAAAACTCTCTGCAAATGTTTTGAAAACTATATTGATGCTCCAGGCATAACCCACCAAAAGCTTGTTGGGATTGGAAGCTTGAACTTCAGCTGGGCCAACTGCTCACTAAAACAAAATAACTTTCCTTACAGGGTTTAAATATGGCCCAAAGTATCATAATAAAGTAACTAATAGCACATAACAAAATATGTACAACAACCAGGATAAAATCCAAAGCTACCTGAGAATAAATAGCAGACAATGACTCTAACACAAAGAAGATGTTGGAAATATCAAACAGAGAGATAGAGCAGCTGTTACAAATATGCTCCGACAAATAAGGGCAAACGTTCATGAAACAAAAGGAAGGAGAAACAAAGATAGACAATTTCAGCAAAGATTTAGGAGATATAAAGAAGAAGGAGAAGTGTTAGACATGACTTAGCGACTGAAAAACAGCAGATCTCAGTTGCAGATTGCAGATGATTGAGAAAAGAGATAATAAAATTATACAATGTGAAAAAGAGAGAGGAAAAAAGATTCAAAAATGAAACCTGCAACCAAACACATCATAATGAAACTATTGAAATGTTAAGACAAGAACAAATATTGATAGCATCTAAAGAAAATTCATCTATTACTTAGAGGGTAACAGCAGTTTTTCTCACTGCAGATTTCTCATTATAAATTATGGAAGCCAGAAGGAAATGAAAACACTTTTAAAGTGCTGAGAGTATTTTAAAGTGCTGTCAATCCAAACTTTTAAATACACCGAAAATATCCTTCAAGAATAAGGTCATATAAAGCCATTCTCAGATAAAGGAAAACTGAAAATTCATTTCCAGCAGAACCTGCTTTAAAAGAACTACAGAGGAATTTCTTCAGACAGAAGGGGAATGATACAAAAAGGAAACTTGGAAAATCAGGAATGAATAAATAGCAACAGAAATGTTAAATAATTGGGAAGATGTAACAGACACACATACACACACACACACACACACACACACACACACACACACACTGCAGTTTCTGTGGTGCTGAAGGAGAGGAGAGCTTATCTTTCACCCCATCCATCCCCAAACCACCCAGTGGAGCCAGCTGGTGCTCTGACTCCCCACCTCACCGAGAAGTTGTGAGTGTGTGTGGGGGCTTGGGAGTCCTCTCCTCCCCACACTGGGTGCCAGCAGGGTCCAGTCCTGACAGTGGTGTGTGCCAGCCCTCAGCGCCCTCTGTCATGGCAATAATGCCCACTTGGCATCCATGTGAAGTGAAAGTCACTCAGCCGTGTCTGACTCTTTGTGACCCCATGGACTATTCAGTCCATGGAATTCTCCAGGCCAGAATACTAGAGTGGGTAGCCTTTCCCTTTTCCAGGGGGTCTTCCCAACCCAGGGATCAAACCCAGGTCTCCCGCATTGCAGGCAGATTCTTTACCAGCTGAGCCACCAAGGAAGCACACTTGGTGTCCATGGTGATGAGATAACGAGAGGAGGTATCTGGTGTCAGTGGGATGTTGTCAGCAGAATCAAAAGGGAATGAGCCCCACGCCACCCCTGGGCAAGGGGACAGTGGATCAGAACCCCTCACTTGCTGAAGTGGTGTGTTGGGAGTTGAACACTCACCAGGCTCTGGCACCAGGGCTCGGAAGGATCGCTTCCTGCTAGACACCTTCTAGATGCTCACCTTCTTTTGGGTGTGTGGTTTGCAGATACTTTCCCCTCGGGCTTCACTTTACCTTCCCATTCTCACAACAGGTTTGCCCTTTTCTCCAGAACAAAAGTTTTTAAGCTGGATATGGTCCAAGTTATCATTTTTCCTTTTATGACCTGGGCTCTCGGTGTCAAGTTTCTGCCAAATGCAAGGTCCCCAAGATTTTCTTTTGAAGTGAAGTTTGCTCAGTTGTGTCCGACTCTTTGCGACCCCATGGACTGTAACCCACCAGGCTCCTCTGTCCATGGGGATTCTCCAGGCAAGAATACTGGAGTGGGATGCCATTTCCTTCTCCAGGGGATCTTCCAGACCCAGAGATTGAACCTAGGTCTCCTGCTGTCTGAGCCACCAGGGAAGCCCCATGATTTTCTTTTATGTATTTTTAAAGTTTTATGATTATCCTGCCAATCTTTAAGCAGAGGAAGGAGGTGAAGGCTCTGCGGAGCCCTCCACGCAGGGAGGGGGCGTCCTCAGGCCTGGCGGCTGCAGTGCCAGCTTCTGAAAGGGAGCCTCTCACTTGCTGTGGACCAAGCCGGAGGTTACCACCCAGGTCCTGTTCGAAGCCATGCTGGGGCCAGAGCCCAGCCAAGTCCTAACACTGGGGGCAGCTCTCCAGGGTGCTGAACCAGCAGCCGGTCAAGGAGCGGAGATTTCAGTCAGGGGTCAGGATGGCAGGCAGAGCAGCAGCAGCTCTGACAAGCAGGGCGAGTGGAGGGAGCCTGCAGGAGGGTTCGTGTGGGGCCAAGGGCAGCCCTCTGAGGGCTTCTGTACCATCTTTGGGTGCATTGCAGGGACACAAATAGCTCTGGCAGGGAGACAGACATCTGCCTGCAAACGGGGCACAGAGCCTGAGCTGAGACCACGTGGTCCTGATGGGAGAGCAAGCAGGGCACCGCAGCCAGGCCTTTCTGTCTCCAAACGTTCATCTTCACTCTTTCTGCCTCTTTCCAGCCCTAGGTGGACACAGAGCAAAGCCCGCAGCACAATGTCTGTGACCATGGCCAACATGACACATAGGAGGGGATGATCTGAGTCAGTGTTACTTAAAAGGGCCTATGCTTGTGGGGTGCATCAGGTTTGCCTAGGAAGTTTGCCTGGCCCCCACTCAATGCCCTACCCATCAGAAGATTCTAGCAGGGGTGGGAGTTGGGGGGGATTTTAGTTGCTGCTAAAATTTTCACAGCATTTTTGTGGTTCTTATGGGCTTCCGTGGTGGTGCAGTGGTAAAGAGTCTGCCTGCAATGCAGAAGACACAGGTTTGATCCCTGGGTTGGGAAGATCCCCTGGAGAAGGGAATGGCAAATAACTCCAGTACTCTTGCCCAGAGAATTCCATGAATAGAAAAGCCTGGTGGGCTACAGTCTACGGAGTCACAAAGAATCGGACAGGACTGAGCTACTAAAACTTTCGCTTTCACTTCAGTGTGGTTCATACCCGTAGAAGAGCTTGTGAGCATCTGTATTCCTCAAATTCCAGGGAGAAGGAGGCCTCACAGGTGAAGGAAGGGGTTTCTGTGTGGGGGCTGTTGTAGCCTAAATAACAGAGATGATGCTTGATCAGGTTACAAGGGCCAAATGGCAGAATTCCAACACAGGAGCTCTTGCTGGTTTGGTGGAAATTTAGAAGTTTAGTTTCGGAAGCTTCCTGGATAGTTCTCCTCTTAAGAGGAAACTCTGAAGTCCAAATGTGCCTGTCTGTTCTACTCTCTTTGAAATGGCAACTCCGATCTCTTCATTTTAATTCAACCTTATAATTAGTGATGCTGCACAACATCTCCCAAATAATTAGGGAGTAGTCCGGGAATCACCAGTTATGAGACGGAACCGGAGTTCCATGAGGCTTTTAATTCATGGAGTTATAAATAATGTTAAATGCCCAGGAGTTTCAATTAAAGGATGTTTACTTGTGTAAAATGAAAAAAACGTGATGGGGAAGCAAGAACTTGAAAGTGGGGAGATGAGGTGGGGCTTCGACTGCCAGTCACCCTGTGTGGGAGGTGTGTGCTGTCCCTCCCGGAAATCTTAAGTCAAAAACTGGGACAGACACTCCAGTAACTGAATCAACCTTCAGCTGCTTCCTCACCAGCCTTTGGGAACTTGTCAGTATGGCATCCTGTTCTCCAGCCCAAACCTGGTGCTCCATGTTGGCAGAGATGGGTCTGCTGAAGTCTGGCTGACTCTTCTCCCTGCTTTGAAGGCTTGTCCCAACCAAACCTGCCTTTCTTCCCTGAACCCTGCGCCTCACCCCCGGGCTCCATTACTCCATAGCTGGATTCTGTTGTAAGCTCAGCATCCTCACTACCCACCTCCGCCACTATCCAGGCATTTCCTGAAGTTGTGGAAAGCTGCCTCCTTCAAGGGTAATGGAGGAAGAAAGTTATACTTGTCAACTGTGGTCACATAACCTGGTGAAGAAACAAGGATGGCAGAAGTCTGTGATATTTGGGAGGAAAGCATGCTTAAGCCGTATGATGCGTAGGTCATGCTGCTTTGCCCCTTCCTCCCTTCTCTTAGTGCCTACTGGCGGAGCAGCAGAACTAAACCTGTGTTTCAGGGATGATGCTGCAAAATATCAAAGGGGAGCTCTGTCTGAGCAAGAAGATCATCCTCAGAGACACATGATGTGGATCTGGGGGCTCCCATTCTAAAGACACTTGCTCCTTGGAAGGAAAGCTATGACAAACCTAGGCAGCGTATTAAAAAGCAGAGATATCACTTTGCCAGCAAAAGTCCGTATAGTCAAAGCTACAGTTTTTCCAGTAGTCATGTATGGATGTGAGAGCTCGACCATAAAGAAGGCTGAGTGCTGAAGAATTGATGCTTTCAAATTGTGGTGCTGGAGAAGACTCTTGAGAGTCCCTTGGACTGCAAGATCAAACCAGTCAACCCTAAAGGAAATAAACTCTGAATATTCATTGAAAGGACTGGCGCTGAAGCTGCAGCCCCAATACTTTGGCCACCTGATGTGAAGAGCTGACTCATTGGAAAAAACCTCTGATGCTGAGAAAGATTAAAGGCAGGAGGAGAAGCAGTTGATAGAGGATGAGGTGGTAATGACAGCATCTCCAACTCATCGGACATGAGTTTGAGCAAACTCGAGGAGATAGTGGAGCACAGAGAAGCCTGGTGTGCCACAGTCCATGGGATCACAAAGAGTCAGACATGACTGAAGGACTGAACAACATTCTAGAGAGAGAAAACGAGTCTCCAGATCTACGAGGCGGGTGGCTTGTCAGGCCTGACACTGCTCGGGTCCTCACCTGGGGGACAAGCTCGCAGTGGGCCAGTGGGGACCAGAACTGCAGAAACACACTGCTGTTTTCCTGGAGCTGGAGACATAAGGAATCATCCCCTCACTAAGGGGAGAGGGAACAGGGGAAGGAAGGAGGGAGGAGAAGAAGGATACACAAGTCCCTGGGGCTTGACCTGGACCAGAGGACTAGCAGGGCCACCAGCCAAAGAAGCAGGGGAAGGACCTCCAGTACTGAGAATTCTGACGCCGGGGTCATGCTCAGGGCCAGCGGAGGCAGATCCTCGGATGGGATCAGGGGACCCAGTGGGCATGGGTTTTTGATTCCCAGAGGTCCTGATATGGGGACCAGCCTCGAGAAGCCCTGGCCCACAGTGAGAGCTGAAGGCTTTCCAGGGACTTCTGCACCCATGCAGCCTGGGGAGCCTGGGGACCTCCAAGGGAGGCGAAGATGTGATGGGCCACAGATGAGGGGCAGAGGCGTAGGTTTCAGGGGTCCTGCTGAGGGTCTTGAGGGAAGCCACGAGGCATTTGGAGGAGGGGATGAAGGCCATGATGTGTTAATCTTCCAGAAATGCCTCTGGGGACTGAGCAAACAGGCTGGAAGGGAAGATGCTG
This sequence comes from Bos indicus, assembly GCF_029378745.1. Classification (NCBI taxonomy): domain Eukaryota; kingdom Metazoa; phylum Chordata; class Mammalia; order Artiodactyla; family Bovidae; genus Bos; species Bos indicus. The sequence continues at coordinate 118,548,121 of NC_091764.1, read as the reverse complement.
GAGGCAGAGGGATGCTCGTGAGGCTGTGATGGAGGAGGACACGTGGGGACGGCTGCTTCCCCGCCTCCTGGTCCTCCTGGTGTTTCGGCCCCTTTTATCTCTCTGGAAGCTCATCACATGAGAGGGGTCTCTTCACTTCTCCGTGAGGCTCCTTTCTTCTCTTGAGGCAGCACGGCCTCACTCAGGGTAGAAACGATGGTGGATAATAGACTCCAAGAGCGGCTTGGGCTCTGGGGAGCGAAGCAGTGGATCCCCCACTCAGCAGCACGTGGCAATTCAGACAAAACACTCCACCTGAGATCGCTCGGGGAGATCCTTCAGACTGACTTACTGCATCAACACATCTCCGCACGAGCCTGTAACGGCGTCACCGCTTTCCAGGATGGATCGGGCCACCCTGTGACTGGCAGCCAGGCGGTCCCTGGCCTGCGGGGTGAGGGAGGGGATACCACTAGCCCGGGAACCAGAAAGCTGAGCTCTCCCAGGCCCACTTCCATGCTGGCTGTTTCCTTCCCTAGCCTCGAGTGCAAGAGTTGCAAGGGGCCTCCCACTGCAGGGCGGGGGCTTTTAAACCATGGAGAAGCTCTAAGGCAAACAAGTAAATCATGAATTACGTAGTCCGAGCTGTTTCCTGTGCAGAGAGGAAAACTGAGGCTCAAAGGTGGAAATAGTCTGCCCCAAACCACATGTTCTGTCTCAAGGTCCCCTGATGTTCTGATTAGCCGAGTCGTGTAGGAAGTTTAAAATACCCTGATGCTCAGGCCACAGTGCAGATCCACAGATGCAGAAGCTCTGGGGGTGGGACCCAAGCTTCTAGACATTGTCAGTACCCGCCCCCTCCACCATGATACCCAGGGATGAGCAGGGCACCTGCCTGGATGAGCTCAGCGCTGGCTCCTGCACCTGGTCCCAGGGGCCTGGGGCCATCTGGGCTCCAGGGTGGGGGCACCAGCTGGCTTCCCATCCAGGGAGAGACCTCGTGGCCCCGGTGCCCATGCAGGTGGTTCCTCCCCTGGAAGGATGCGTCCCCCACACCCAGGCTGCCCAAACCACTTGCCGAATGGCTCTGCTTGGTTTCCCCTGTTTCTGGGTGACGGGAGGCACGGAGCTATAAATAGGCATGGAGCCGGATGTTTGCGGCGCTCTGGGGCTGTCAGAACTGGTCTTGTCAAAGCCCTCGTGTTGACAGCTGGGAGCCGGCTCCCCGCTCCGCACCCCCACTCACCACAGACCGGGGGGAGGAGGGGCTGCAGGCAGGGAGTGGACCCCCACACCCTCCTGCCTCAGCTGGGCTGTTTTGGGCCCTCTTCCTCGATCTCTCACGCTGGTGTCTGCAAGGCCGCCCCTGCCCTTCCTGCTTGGCTGACCTCCAGTCTGTCCCCAGGACCCTGAGGGCTGCACGGATGATGAGCGTTTCCTGAGCGGGGATGAAGGCCGCTTCTCTGTGTCTGTGGTCGGCTGTCTCTGTCCACATGCGAAGTGCTGAAGCTGGTGGAACATGGCCAGGACTGGGAGCTCCAAGGCTTGGGCTCAGGAGGAAGCAGGTTCGAGGTGATGCGTGGTCGATTGTCACCATGATGCATGGTCCTGATGCGTGAGCTTAGCAGGAAGCCTCAAGGCAGCACCGCTGCACAGGCTTCTGGGGAGGAGAGCGGGACCCCTGCCTGCGTGTCTGACCCTCCCTGTGGACTAGAACCTTCCAGTAGCTCAGCTCATCTGCAAAGGCATAAGGAGAGCCCTCTCACCACCCAAAGGGATCATACGCTAGTTTGTTAAGTGTTTATCACGGTATTTGGAAGAGAGTGCTGCGTGTGTGTGCTGAGAAAAAGAAGAAAAAAAAAATCCAGACCACTCAGGGACTTAGCAAGCAGTCGCCACCCACGACGTCAGTTTCTCTCTCTGACTCTCCCCCTGTCATTACCCCCATGGAGACACAGTGCCTGCCCAAGACAGGGGTCCCTTTCCCAGCTCTGCCCCACATAGTACCTGATGGCCAAGACTTGCTCAAAAGTGTGTTTGTTCATGGGCTGATAAGGGGACCTCTGCTTCCAACTCATAGTGATGGTGGTTTGCTGAAAGGGATCTGATCTGATCTGCGAGCCAGAGCCTCCAGGTTAGAATTCTGTGTCCACCGTTGTCTGTGATTAGGAAATTACACCCTAACACCTGCAGATCTGTTTTTATGACATCTACAGTGGGGGAGGAAGAGGTTGGTTGGTTCTGAATACAGGTGGGCCCTAGTGCCTAGAATCAGTGTGGACAGATCCTGTGAGAATTGAGACCAGCAGAGTCGCTTTTGAATCATGCCACAGACTCGATGTGTGACCTTAGGCAAGTCTTCAAATTCCCCAAGTCTCAGAATTCTCATCTGAAAAGAACCATCTGTGTCTCATAGGGCCATGGGGCAGGCCTCACACATGGGCAAGTCCCCCGTGCTTGGTGGGAACGGCTTCACACGAGACCACGTGTGTGTTGAGATTTGCACGAGGGTGACGCTATCCCAAGCCAAGAGGAGAAATGCATGTTTGTGTGGATCTCATCCTCAGACCCTCCTGGACAGTAAAGTTCTCCCTGGGGATGGTCTGCTCAATGGAAGCAGGAGGTGGAGGGGAGGGAGCCCCAGGAGCTGGGAAAGCAAGGAGGGGCTGTGGGTGCAGCAGAGAGGAGGCAGGAGTGGGACCACGATGGAGGCTGGGAGAGCTCGCCCAGCACCGACCGTCTGATGGAGCGGAAGCCCTTGTGCTGTGCAGACTGAGCGACTCTGTGTGTGGCTGTCAGAGCCCCTGATGACCCCGGGGCCACACAGGAGGTGGTGGAACCATCCCTAGAGGGCTCAGCACATGCAAAGCAGCTGCTATAGTGACTCTAACACTGGAAAACTTGGGGACACCTTGGCACGTCTTGGGTCCATGTCCAGTAAACTGAAGCCACCGCCATCCTCCCCCAAAGCCTTCGATGTGTGTCTGACAAGGATGCTGTCTTCAGCATCTGGTGATGGGAGAGACAGCCCTCAGGAGAAATTTGTGCCCAAGCCTCTCTCTCCCACAGCCCAGCACTGGCATCTCACTGAAAGGATCTATTTCTGATTTATTGACTTAAAAGTGTTATTCCCCTCAAAAAAAGGTTTTGGTATTCTGCAGCTCACTAGGAACTCTGAGGCTCACAACAAATTAGAAAAAATAATAGGATTACCTTTTAGGGGTGCAAAGACATTTCTCAGGGGAAATGACGTCTTCCAGGGGAGCTGGAAGCAGAGTGCTGACTCCGAGTCAGCCTGGACAGTGATAAGAGGGGTCCAGCCTCGTTGGCAGCCACGTAACAGCACCAGGCATTCGACAGAGACCCAAGCAGGGATGCGGCTGACGGGGGATCAGGTCCCTGCAGGGAGGCTGGCGAAGATCTGGAGGAAGATGAAGCCAGTCTCACGGCATCGCTGACGGGCTGTCATGTGAGGGGGAAAGCAGGCCTCCTGAGCGGCCGTGGGGACTGGAACAAGACAGATGGAAGGAAGCTGCAGGGGAGCAGATGTAGCTGCAGAAAGAGGAAAAATTATCAGAGCTGCCCAACCATGGTGAGGAACCGCATCGAGCATTTGTTAAGCAGGCGCACTGCGTGCCAGGCACAGGGCTGCGAGTATCTCCCGCCCGCCTTCTCGGGAGCTGCTATGGAGGCTACAGAGGCTCAGACCCCTCTGCAGCTTGTCTAAGTCCACCCGGCGTGTCCACGGAGAATCCAGGATCTGAGCGCTGGCCAACTCCCCCACCCCTGGTGGGTTCCTGGTCACCCTGCAGTTCACTGCCCCTTGGCGGATGCCTCAGAGGGCTTGGGCTGAGCCAGAATGAAACCCTGGCTGTTCTCGCGCAGATGGTGCATACGTTTAAATGACACCTCTGAGTTCATGCTCTACAATGAGGTTACAGGAAATCGACCCTGAATACTCATCAGGACTGATGGTAATGCTGAAGCTCCAATACTTTGGCCACCTGATGGGAAGAGCCAATTCATTGGATAAGACCCTGATACTTAGAAAGATTGAAGGCAGGAGGATAAGGGGGAAGCAGAGGATGAAATGGTTGGGGGGCATCATCTACTCATTGGCCATGGATCTGAGCAAACTCTGGGAGACCATGAAGGACAGGGAAGCCTGGCCCGTTGCAGTCCATGGGGTTGCAAAGAGTGGACGTGACTGGGAGACAGAACAACAGCAATAAAATTAGGTTACAAGTCAGTTCAGTTCAGTCGCTCAGTCATGCCCGACTCTTTGCGACCCCATAGACTGCAGCACGCCAGGCTTCCCTGTCCATCACCAACTCCCAGAGTTCACTCAAACTCATGTCCATTGAGTCAGTGATGCCATCCAACCATCTCATCCTCTGTCACCGCTTTCTCTTCCTGCCCTCAACCTTTACCAGCATCAGGATCTTTTCCAAGCTGTCAGTTCTTCCCATCAGGTGGCCAAAGTATTGGATTTTCAGCTTCAGCATCAGTCCTTCCAATGAATATTCAGGACTGATCTTCTTAAGGATGGACTGGTTGGATCTCTTTGCAGTCCAAGGGACTCTCAAGAGTCTTCTCCAACACCACAGTTCAAAAGCATCAATTCTTTGGCACTCAGCTTTCTTTATGGTCCAACTCTCACATCCATACATGACTACTGGAAAAACCATAGCTTTGACTAGATGGACCTTTGTTGGCAAAGTAATGTCTCTGCTTTTTAATATGCTATCTAGGTTGGGCCTAACTTTCCTTCCAAGCAGTAGATCAGATCAGATCAGATCATATCAGTCACTCAGTCCTGTCCGACTCTTTGCGACCCCATGAATCGCAGCATGCCAGGCCTCCCTGTCCATCACCAACTCCCGGAGTTCACTCAGATTCACGTCCATCGAGTCAGTGATACCATCCAGCCATCTCATCCTCTGTCGTCCCCTTCTCCTCCTGCCCCCAATCCCTCCCAGCATCAGAGTCTTTTCCAATGAGTCAACTCTTCGCATGAGGTGGCCAAAGTACTGGAGTTTCAGCTTTAGCATCATTCCTTCCAAAGAAATCCCAGGGCTGATCTCCTTCAGAATGGACTGGTTGGATTTCCTTGCAGTCCAAGGGACTCTCAAGAGTCTTCTCCAACACCACAGTTCAAAAGCATCAATTCTTCGGCACTGAGCTTTCTTCGCAGTCCAACTCTCACATCCATACATGACCACTGGAAAAATCGTAGCCTTGACTAGATGGATCCTTGTTGGCAAAGTAATGTCTCTGCTTTTCAATATGCTATTTAGGTTGGTCACAACTTTCCTTTCAAGGAGTAAGCATCTTTTAATTTCATGGCTGCAGTCACCATCTGCAGTGATTTTAGGCATAGCCAATAAAGCAGAAGTAGATGTTTTTCTGGAAGTCTCTCACTTTTTCGATGATCCAGTGGATGTTGGCAATTTGATCTCTGTTTCCTCTGTCTTATCTAAATCCAGCTTGAACATCTGGAAGTTCATGGTTCATGTACTGTTGAAGCCTGGCTTGGAGAATTTTGAGCATTACTTTGCTAGCGTGTGAAATGAGTGAATTTGTGCAGTAGTTTGAGTATTCTTTGGCATTGCCTTTCTTTGGGATTGGAGTTCCCAAAGGGTTTAGAAGGGTTTAAAATTCATGGTGAGAAGAGCAGCAGACAGATTAATTACCAAAGTGTGAGCTGGATTTGGGAGACTGGATGGCGTTTGGGAGGAGAGCTGGTCGTTTGGTGAAAGGTACATAGACTAAGTCTCATCACTGAGCAGCAGCCGGGGTGGCTTCGGGGAGGGTGAGAGGCCAGCGCGGCTGTGACTCCAGGCAAACAGGCCCAGGCAGGTGCGTTACTTCAGCCACAAACTACAAAGGGTCAGGGTTATTCCTCCCCCCACTGAAACTTCCTCAGGCTGTGTAGTCTGTCTCCAACCTGCAGCTGTGCTAAGCCCACTCCCAGGGAGAGAGGAAGGGTCCTTCCCTGCCCCTGCCCAGACCAGCTCACACCATGTGTGATGTCAGAGCACAAGACCTCTGCCTTATGGGGGAAGCGAGCATCCTTGGGTATTGATCAAGTGTCACAGCCATCCCAGGAAAGAGACCACAGGGGCCAAGGATGACGAGGCCAGAGTCCAGACACTCTTAGAAAGGAGAAGATAGGATGTGATGTGAGGGGTAAGGGACAGAAGTGCCTGGAGCTTTAAGGTTGGGGGTGGGACAGACGATGGTGATGCTCCTAAGCCAATATGGGGCCACAGGTCGGGGCAAGGATCGGGGCCGTGGGCACTACAGAAGCACTCCTGGACAAGCTCCATGTCTCTTTGCAACATCTCAAGGGAAAGGGCCACTTGTGTTTGGTAGAATTCCCCAGTGAAACCCTCTGGTCCCGAACTTTTGTTTGTAGGAAGGTTTGTTTTTGCATTTTTTAAATTACAGATTCTACCTCATTTCTAGTGATTGGCGTGTTCAAGTTGCCCATTTCTTCTTGGTGTTCAGTTTTAGTGGGCTGTATGCCTCCAGAAAGTTGACAGTTTCTTCTAGGTCGTCGAATTTACTGAAATATAGTTGTTCATAGTACCCTCTTATGTTTTGTTTCTGTGGTATCATTCGTGGTTTTTTTTTTTTTTTTCATGTCTTATTGTGTTTATTTGGGTCTCCTCTCTGGCAAACTATTATTAATAAATGGATGAATGAAAAGGTCCTACCTACTTGACAGAACAGGGAACCGTATTCAGTATCCTGTGACAAACCATAGTGGGAGAGAATATGAAAAAGGGTGTGTGTGTTGGGGGGGACTTCCCCAGTGGCGCAGAGGGTAAAGAATCCACCTGCAATGCAGGAGGAGACACAGGAGACCCAGTTCCATCCCTGGGTCTGGAAGATGCCTTGGAGGAAGAAATGGCAACCCAGTCCAGTGTTCATGCCTGAAAAAATCCCATGGACAGAGAAGCCTGGTGGGCTACAATCCAAAGGTTTGCAAAGAGTCTGACACGACTGAATGACTAAGCATGCACACAAATTCATACATACATATATATATATATATGTGTGTATATAACTGAGTCATTGCTGTACAGCAGAAACTAGCAACATTGTATATCAACTTTATTTCAATAAAATTCAGCATAAAAAAAGAACACATCCAGTGGGCTTACAGATTTGGAGTTCAGAGGGCTGGTCCTGAGAGGTCGTTATCTGCGCACTCGGGTTCCTCCGTGCTCCCCAGCTCTTCCGGCTCACCTTTCAGCTTCAGTGAGAGCATGTTTTCTGTGAACCTGCTCATTCCTCTGAGGTCATGGCACCACCTGTGATTTCCTTGTTTCCTCTTCGCCAATCTCGTTAGCTTTTCTGAGTTCCAGCTTCAGTTGTTCCCATCTCTAGATGGATGATTTTGCCAGCAGTTCCTGGAAATGTGTATTTGTGCTTTCATCATTTTGCCTGGTTTCTCTAAGGTTTTTTCTACTTTCTTTCTGTGGTTTGGGGGGCCCCACAGAACTCATTATGGGAGAAGTGCAGGAGAAGATTCTTGAGAATCCCTCAGACAGCAAAGAGATCAAACCAGTCAGGCCTAAAGGAAATCAACCCAGAATACTCACTGAAAGGACTGATGCTGAAGCTGAAGATTCAATACATTGCCCACCTGATGCAGAGAGCCAGCTCACTGGAGAAGACTGTGATTCTGGGAAAGACTGAAGGCAAAAGGGTAAGGTAGTGACAGAGAATGAGATGATTAGATGGCATCCCCGACTCAAAGGACCTGAGCAAACTCCAGGAGATAACAAAGGACAGAGGAGCTGGCACGCTGCAGTTCACAGGGTAGAAAGAGTCAGACACGACTTAGAGACTGAACAAGAGCAGCACTCAGAGGGCTTTGTCGCGAGTGTGCAGCGATTTCCTCCGGCGTCAGGGGACTGGGCTACCAGGAAGGGCAGGAAGAGACGGGGGGGTGGAGACAGTCTGCAGGGCCCCCCACCTCCTGCCCACAGGACTCAAGGTGCCACGGCCCCCCCGCAAGTGCGGGTCCAGCGTCTGCTGCCAGGCTTTCTGGAGCTGGTTCCAAGGGGAGGCAGCCCCTCATGGGAGGGCTAGCCATGCTCGTATGGCTTAACTATCTTTCAGCCCACCTATTGTTGCTGATGCTCTCCGTCTTAGGGGTTCAGGAGCTGGCATGCCATGCTTAGAGAAGTCACACTGCAATTGTCCCCGATGCCACCGTCTCAGCCATTCATCTCCCTCTGCCTTCCAGAAACGCTGACGGAGCAGGGGCCCCGGGAGCTGTGCTCTCCCAGGACACGGCTCTTCTGCTATGAGGCACGAGACAGCCTGGCTCCACTGCAGGGACTCTGCCTGCCCTCCAGCCTCAGACAGCAGCCCAGAAACCAGCTTCTCCTGGCCTTGCCCCTGAAGGGCACATGGAGACCCCAGGGGCAGAAGTCCTCCTCTGAAGCAAAAAACAGGACCAAAATCGAACATGCTTTCTCAGGGGTCCTTGCGGCTGTTCAGGGCCATGGTGGTTCCTGGTGTAGTCCGTGGATTAGTTTGTGGCGAGCGTGCTGGTTGCACATGAGGGTCTCAGAGACCGCTCCTCTGGGCATGGCTGGGAAGGGGTTCTCTCTCTCCGTTACTTTTGTTGTTATTGTTTTTGTTCAATCATGTCTGACTCTTTATGACCTAATGGACTACAGCACCCAGGCTTCCCTGTCCTTCACCATTTTCTTGGATTTCACTCAAACTCGTGTCCATCGAGTTGGTGATGCCATTCAACCATCTCATCCTCTGTTGTCCCCTTCTCCTCCTGCCTTCAATCTTTCCCAGCATCAAGATCTTTTCCAATGAGTTGTCTCTGAATCAAATGACCAAAGCATTGGAGTTTCAACTTCGGCATCAGTCCTTCCAGTGAATGTTCAAGGTCGATTTCCTTTAGGACTGACTATTTGATCTCCTTGCAGTCCAAGGGACTCTCAAGAGTCTTTTCCAGCACCACAGTTCAGAAGCATTGATTCTTCAGCCTTCAGTCTTCACTATGGCCATTACTTTTAATCCATGCTATTGGAAACAAGAAAAGAGACGCAAATCTTGACCAACAGGAAGGGCAGGCTTGGGACCTCTGCGTTCCCTCTGTATCCTGACTGGGGGCCCCTCAGCAGCATCCCTAAATATTTCCACCTGTGAGTATGTCCTCTCTGAGGTTACATCGTCCCTTCATCCCTAATTCTTCATGTGCAGGCTCAGGGGTCCACAGTCCATCTCCCCAGCAGACGTGGTCTCACAGGACTCAATGACCAGGTCCTGCCCCTTCAGACAAACTGGAGCAGCTTAGGAGTCTGCCTGCTGATTTGATAGACAAGGTATCTGAGACCCTTGAAGGGCATTTTCCCCGGATCACAGAGTCCACATCCCGCTCAGCGCCTGGCTCTCAGAGGCCTCACCCCGAGTTCCCCACGACAGCAAGGAGCCTCTCCCTTCCTGCCGACCTATGAGTACTGTTGGTAGGTGCCAAATAAGTGCCTATTGAGTGACTGAGTGAGTGAATTAATGATGCCCTTCACAGCTAACCCTTATCCATCTGCACAGGCTGCCCTGCCGAGCTGACCACCACCTCCAGAGAAGCCAGGCTTGCAGATAAGAAAACTCCTGGAGGAGCCGGGAGCAGCTCGCTGGCCCAGAATCCAGCCCCAACAAGACCCTAGCTCACGCCCCAAATAGTCCGATGGCATGAGACCAGGCCGCTTTCCTCCTGGGTCCCTTGGGAGACCAACAGGGCCCTGAGCAGTGGGAGGGGGCCCAGCCTCTGGAGCCCAGCGAGGAAATGCAGTCGTGGAAACGGCCCACCTGCCCGCCTGGACCCATGCATCCACGTGGCATTGCTGAGCGCCCTTCCTGCTTCTTCTGTCTCCTCTCACCTCCCATCTGCTGTGTCTCCACTCTGGAGAGAGTGTGTTTCCACAACACCCCGGGGACTGATGCTGCAGCAAACAAACAGGCCTTTGGCACAGATCCTGTGCATTGTAAACACGACTGTAAACGATACAAATCATTTGACCCAGAGCTTCTGCTTCTGGGTGAGTGTGCCGGGGAACAGGCGTGTGGGGTCTCAGGCATGCAGACACGTAAGTGCAGGTATGTGTGCCCTCACACGTACACAGTGTTACTCTCCATTGCTACACAATTGAGATCAATGCAAATGCTGTATCAGGGCTGTTTCTGAACAAATGTTTGCAAAGAACACACCTTCACACCCCAGGCTGAGAGCAAGCCCTCCGTCTCTCACTCTGCCCTGTTTCTCACCCCCTCGTGTCCTCTTTTGCAGCCTTGACAGCTTGTCAGTGCCTCCAGCCCCATGGGGCCGCCATCAATTCAGCTTCATCCCCAGGACAAGTGTCTGTCCCAGAGTCCTCCAGCTCCGGAAGTTCTCCGCTGCCAGCTCAAGTGGTCTTTCCTGAATTCCAAGAAAAGGCGCCTTCTGCAGCCCCCCGTGCATCCTGCTTGGGAGTTGTTCTCTAATGGTTTCCAGCAACATTCATTCAGTGAATAAAGCATCACACTGTAAGACTTGAGGTAAGGCAAGAAGTAAGAGATGGCGTGTTTAGGGTTAGGTAGAAAACCATACCGATCAACCTTCCTGGTTGCATTTAGACGATCCCATCTGTTAACCAAAGGACGGCTGAACCCGTGCACATTTTCCAGTGATGTTTGTGGATGACATTCTAGGCTTCCTCATCCATCCCCCAGCTTGGGGTGAGCTCTCCTGGGCTGGACACCTTTCCCGAATACCCCTGGCTCAGCTGGAAAACACTGCCCTGGCCTCACCTTCTCACCTTTTCTCCTGTGCCTTCTTCTTCACACACAAAACCCGGAGAGAGAGGCTCACTCTCTGTACACTTGAAGTCTGGTTGTTTTGTCCTAAGGGCTAAGGGCTGAGAAAACAGGGAGACTTGATGGAAGAGACTGCAGAGAGGCAGTGGTTCCTCCAAGGGCCTCGACCCTGGAAGTATGTTCCCCAAACTGGGTTTTGCCCAGCATGTCGAGGAGCAGAAGCAGTCAGGATCTCGGGGACTGTAGGGCGTGGAATAGCAACCACCTTCATCCTCAAGAAACAGTGGGGTCTTGGAACCCACCCCTGACGTCGTTTACTGCAGCTGGAGGTTGAGACTCAAGACAGACACCTTGGTTATCTTCCTGGCCGGCCAAGTTCTACGTGTGCTGGATTTCAACTCGATAGCGATTTCTCTCGTTTTAAATTGAAGTATAATTCATCTACAGTGTTGTGTGAATTTCTGCTGTACAGCAAAGTGATTCAAATATATATGTATACACATATTCTTTTACATTTTTTTCATATTTTTTCCACTGTAGGCTGTTCTTATAGGACACTGAGTAGAGCTCCCTGTGCTGTGCAGTAGGTCTTTGCTGTCTACTTTATATATGGTACTACACAGCTTTTCATCCCAAACTCCTAACTTATCCCTCCCCACCACTGTCCCTTTCATAACCACAAATCTGTTTTCTACGTCTGCAAGGCTATTCCTATCGTGTAAGTAAGTTCGTTTGCACTATTTTCTTAGATTCCACCTACAAGTGATAACGTGTGATATCTGTCCCGGCCTGGCTTACTTCACTCAGTATGATCATATCTAGATCTATCCACATCGCTACCAATGACAATGTTTCATTCACTTTTATGGCTGGGTAATATTTCATTATACACACACACCACTCCTTCCTGCATTCATTTCGTAGCTACGTCTGAGCACATGGCGCAGCCAGGCACTAGAAAGTGTCGGGAATGCCAGGATGAAATCAAGCTCATGGAGTGTTTGTGGGTCAAATTTCACCAAAAGTCTAAACACAGAGGGAAGGAGCACTCAGAAGACCGGAGGCAGGGGGCCCACCCTGGAGGTTCACAGCCCCAGCCAAGAACACACAGCAACTTGTAAAACAGCACTCAGGAGTCAGGTCCTGTCAGAACCCCACTTTATTTGAAAGCCTGAGTTACCAGGAAGGCAGAGATGAACACTATCTTCAATGTGAAATTGTTGAAAACCACTGGTTGGAGTGTTCCCAGCCTCACCAGATGCTTCAGCACAGCGCTGAGAGCAGCAGAAACCACCTACTTGCTTCACAGATTTCCCCCCAAATATACAATCCTGCTCTGAGTCTCCGTTCCAGGACTCAGCTACATAAATAAAGTTCCAGGAAGAATAAATCTTTAGGGGCAACAGGGAGATGAACATTTTCAGACAGTTTCATAAACCTGTGAATGGTATTTAAATATTGCGAATGCGAGCCCAGCTGGGCATGCTGTGAACTCCTCCGTCCTGACAGCCTTGTCGTAAACGCTGAAATTCATAAAACAAAGGTCTCCTTCCTGGATCACAGTCCATTAATCTGGCTGACCCGCTGTCCTTAACTGCATGCCCCAAACCCAGACCCAGTGGAGTGTGTGCAGGCGTGTAAGTGCACTTGTAAGAATGCGTGTATGGGTGTGCATGCGTCGTGCAGCTCTTTCATGTTTATGATGTGTATTTTTATTTTTTACTGAAGTCTGTGATCTCCAGTGTTGTGTTAACGTCTTCTATACAGCGAAGTGATTCAGTTGTACACGCATATGCATCCTTTTCCATACTCTTTCCCACTGTGGTTTGTCACAGGCTGTTGAATACAGCTCCCTGGGCTGCACAGCAGGCCCTCGTTCATCCACCCCATGCACGATAGTTTGCGTCTGCTAGCCCCCAACGCCTGCTCCACCCGCCCCTGCTCCCTTCCCACTTGGCAACCACAGATCTGTTCTCTAGGCCCATGAGTCTGCTTCTGTTTCATAAACAAAGCTCGTTTGTGCCATGCTTTAGGTTCCACACGTAGGCAACCTCACTCGGTGTTTGTCCTTCTCCTTCTGACTTACTTCACTCAGTAAGATAAGCTCTAGCTCCATGCATGTTGCTGCAAAAGCCAGTATTTTCTCCTTTCTTATGGTGCGGCTCATTTTTAGACATGTCACTTCTTGGCTCCCTCTCCAGCTGGGAATTTTAAATGCCTTGTGTTTTGAGAAAACCTATAAGGATGAACATGTGGATTTTGGAGGGTGAGAACAAATAAGGAATACGGATACATTCTGGTTGATTATTTTGACAGTTTTGAATCCCCATAGTACTTTTAAAAGCAAATCTTGTGAAAGTTTTTATTCTGTTCAGTTGGCCAGAACAAAAAACAAACTTGAGAGCCGTCTTTGTGTTACATATTGTGTGCTGTTTAGTCTGGGCCCTTGGGCTATGAAAACCCGTCCACATCCATGGGGCCTCAACACCTGTCTGGCATTAGTAACCAGTCTTGATTTGGGGAACTTTGGGCTGAAACTCTGGACATCAGAGAGGGTCCTGACAGACAAAAGGGTTCTCCTCCAACATTTAGAGGCTTCCCAGGTGATGCCAATGGTTTAAAAAAAAAAAAAAAAAAAAAAGCAACAACAAAAATACTGCCTGCCAGTGAAGGAGATGTGAGTTTAATTCCTGGGTCAAAAAGATCCCCTGGAGAAGGAAATAGTGACCCACTCCAGTCTTCTTGCTTGGAAAATCCCATGGGCAGAGGAGCCTGGCAGACTACAGTCCATGGGATCACCAAGAGTCAGACACCACTAAAGCGACTTAACACACAGGTTTTTCACCCTTTGGATGGAACCCTTCATGTTCTTGTGAAGCTCAAACTAGATAGTCAGTGTCTTTCCAGCACCAAGTGACCGACCATGAGACATGATGTTGCTGTTTTTAACCACATCATGCTGTGTGGACAGTCTAGAGCTCTTATAGGTGGCTTCATATAAGCACTGTGTGTGATATTGAGGGGTATAAATTGTGGGCAGAAGTGACTGGGAGTAAGAATGAGACCACAAGCAAATGTCGGAGACAACGGGTAAACATACATTCAGGATTTGATAACACGTCAGCAGTCTGGAAGCCTCCAACACCACTCAGGATGACTCTGATCTGGAAACTACCTGAGAGGTTGCTGGTGAGGGTGTTAAGGTAAGGAAAGAGCAGAACATCACCCAAAGCCGCCCAGTGACCACCTGGGTTTCTGTCCTTGGGGAGCAGGGGAAGTCTGGGACCTGCCGGTGGCTGCCATGAAGTTTGGCCACCATCTTGGTCACGAGTCTGGGCAGAGGCTGGTCGGAGCATGCTTGCCCTCCCGTCAGTCACGTCTCCCTTGCTAATCTCTGAAGGTGGGCACCAGCCTCAGTCCACATAACAGAAAGGGTGAGTCACACGCTTGTAAGGCGTATCGCTGTCATTCTTTTATTAAATTATTTATTAAGCACTCTTCATGGACAGAGGAGCTGGTGGGCTGCAGTCCTTAGGGTCGCAAAGAGTCAGACACCACTGAGCGACTAAGCACAGCACAGCACACGCATTGATGCTGGCGCTGGAAACATACAAATGAAGCTTGCCACTCTCGTTTCTGCTGTTGTGGGGGAGACAGACAAAATATACAGATGATGTGAGACGTGTAGGTTAAAACAAAGCATGGTAACTAGTGTGGGGAGCCCCCGGGTGGAGGTTGGATTGCTGTTTTAAATGGACCGTCAGGGAAGGTCTGACAGGAAGTGTAAAACTGAGCAGAGACCTGGAGGAAATGGGGGAGAGGCAATTGCCGATCCTCTGGTTGAAGCCACTGAATACGATGGGCTATTTTAAATCCCCTGCACCACTCATCAAATTTTATTTCTCAGTCAAAGCTTGCAAAAACTTTCCAGGAAGTTTCAGAGAACTTTCCCTCTGAAGCAAAATGCAGTATCAGTTCAGCTCTAAAAGCACTGAGGAATGAACAGCCCCTCTGGCTGTAAACCTAATGTCTGCAATTTATTGTGTACCCATCTCAGGTGGTAGAATAAATACGCCACATTTCACGGACACAGACGGAGCTTCGTCATGAAGGCAGAGCTTGCAGACAGCGATCAGGGTCTCATGAAAAAAATTCAAGGTGTCAGCAAGCCAGTTATGAGCTGTGTGATCACAAGCAAGTCACTTAAAAATCTTTGAGTCTCAGGTTATCCACATGATAAAGTGAGACTGCATCTGCTATGCTTGGAGTGTAGAGTAGCTGGGACCTGCAAGGACGTGATGGATGAGAAGATGCTCAGAGTATGAAGTCATTCCCCCAAGAGGGTCCTACACTTGGTGCAGGAGCCTCAGAGCAGGGAAAGCTACAGTCCCTGTACTTGGGTTGTTGACAATGCAGAGAGTAAACAGATGCGGGGAGATCCACGAATGAGGCGTGTCTCAAATACACAGGAGGGGCTTCGGAGTCTACATGTGCGGGGCATGTGCTGGGTTTCCCACCCTGGAAAACCTCCTGTGACCCAAGGATAAACATGCTGAACTACATGTTAAAACAGCATTTTAGGGGTGTAGTCAAGCTTGCATAATATCTCAGGGAGTCCTCATGGCACAAATCCACGCTGTGCTGATGGCTGTAACTGCCTCAGAGGGACTCTATGACACTGGACCCTGGAGACTTGAGTCACGAGGGAAGCATGGGGATGGCCCCAGGAGAGGGGCTGGAGTCGAGACCCTTAAAAAAAAAGCCACCTCCTGGTAGAGGGAGTGGAAGAGCAAAGAAAATACTGCCTCCCAATGGAGACCGTGGATACAACAGGAGCTGCCCCTGAGAAGGGGAGGCTAGGTCTCAAGTGGCTGCGTTTGTTAGCACTGCTCTGAAAACACACACCCACCCTGGTGGTACTACCCCCGCCCCACACACACACACACACACACACACAAAGATAAAACTGACATCCAGGACTTCCCAGGATTTCAAAGGCACAAAACTAAAATCAGGTAAAACACACCGACAGTGAAACATGTGGTTTGCAGGGGGAGGGGTGGAAGACATATACCCAAGGTTTAACATTCCATATTAAACAGATAGGCAGGATTTGTTTAAAGAAATTAAATTTTTGAGTAAAAACGTATTAAAAGAATGAGACAATCAAAAAGATCAGGCATGTTTGAAAAGCAAGTAGAATTTTCACAGTGAAGCATCTCATCAATTGAATTTAAATTCTCAAAGAATGGGTTATATTGAAGGTTCAAAATACCTGAGCAGAAGACAGTCGAATACAAGAGAGGCCTCAATAAACCACTAGAAATTCAACACAGAGTGATTCAGATACGGGAAATATGAAAGACAGTTTAAGTGGAATGGAGGACAGAGTGAGTAAACCAGCTACATTTAAACATGACTTCTTGAAAAATATATAGGAAAAAATATAGTTGGGCCTATATTTTTCCCAGTGATCACATACAGATGGGAGAGGAGACCACAGAGAGGGCTAAGAGCTGAAGAATCCATGCTTTGGAATGGTGGTGCTGGAGGGGACTCTCGGGAGTCCCTTGGATGTTGGGGAGATCGGACCGGTCAATTCTGAAGAAGGTCAGCCCTGAGTGTTCACTGGAAGGACTGATGCTGGGGCTCAAGTTCCAGTTCTTCAGTCACATGGTGTGAGGAGCCTACTCATTGGAAAAGACTGGTGATGGGAAAGGTTGAAGGCAGGAGAAGGGAAAGACAGAGAGGAGGAGATGGTGGGATGGCATCACAGGCTCAAAGGATGTGAGTTTGAGCAAACTCTGGCAGATAGTGAAGGACAAGGAAGCCTGGCGTGCTGTAGTCCATGAAGCCTCAAAGAGCTGGACATAACTTGGTGACTGAACAACAACAACAGAAAGGAGGAAGGAAGGAAAGAAAGGAAGAAAGGAATAAAGGAAGGGAGAAAGAAAGAAAAGTAGAAAAAGGCACAACTGAACATAATGGCAAAGACTTTTTCAGAATTAACACAATTAACATATGCTGATGGCTTAATAAATCCTACTCCAGATAATTGAAATGAATTAATACCAAGATGCATCAATGGAGAACCCTAACTCAAAGGAAAAGAAGAAGACTGTAGAAGCATCCAGATTACCTGTAAGGAGGTGGCTTGAAATACAGCTTATATTTCAGCAGTAACAATGGGAACCAAGGGGAAATAGAATCCTGTCTCTACAGAGTTGCACTCACGTTTTCAGCTGGGAAACCATTATTCAACAACGAAGGTAGAAGACATTCTT
Organism: Bos indicus; assembly: GCF_029378745.1. Classification (NCBI taxonomy): domain Eukaryota; kingdom Metazoa; phylum Chordata; class Mammalia; order Artiodactyla; family Bovidae; genus Bos; species Bos indicus. The sequence continues at coordinate 118,531,028 of NC_091764.1, read as the reverse complement.
AGATAATTAACACTGGGATAGTTTATCTCCCTAAAGAAATGTCTAGTATATCTATTTTGGAGGGAAGGAAAAAGGTGGATAAAGGATTACTGACCAAAAAAAAACAAAAAAGTGAACACAATAGTAAACCCAAACAAATGCTGACGATAGAGGATAATCATGATGGGTAATTTCTGTAGCTACAGTGCTGTTAATTAATCATCAAAATAGAATTTGAAGACATCCCCTAGCCACACAGGTGTGATTCACCAGAAAGGAGGGAAAATTGTAAAACTGGGGGGGTGGGGTAACTGCCTTGCAGCAGGTACAAGGGTTTCAGAGACGGAAGGTGCCTTGGCCCTTCCCTTGAAGAACCCAAAGCCCACGGAGGTGAGGAACTTGCAGACTGGTGACTGGCAACACTATTGCTCATGCCGCCGGATGTGTGGTGTCTCTTCCTTCATGCGGCTGACCCCACGACCTCTCACAGGGGCTCCTGAGAACTTCCTGTGGGGATGTCAAGGGATTGGTCCTCCTGTCTTTCGGCCTTGCCCACTTCCTCACGTTTTCCATCTTGCAGTCTCTTCCTCACACTCATGTTCCCTTGAGTAGCTTCACTCAGTACATTGCCTTGAGAGAGCTTCACTACCCTCAAGGTCAGGTCTAGGCTCTTTGGCGTTCGTGGCTCTTCACTCCTGTCCTCCAGTCTTCCCAAGTCAGTTCCCAAATGTGGGATTGGTCCCCAAGCCCTGCTCTCTTCCAACACACGAGTATGTGTGCACACAGGCACCCACACACGGGTGCTTGCTTGCACGATCACACGAACACACCCAGGCAAGGACTCACACACACACACACACACACACACGATGACACTGCCTGGTTTCCTTCACCATCAGTGCTCTTTCCACCACCCAGGCCCTGGAGACCCTCATGTCCTCTGCAACTGCTACCCCCACATATGCTCTGCCTCTCCTTGTCTGAGTATTGTTACAGAACAATGTTTGTGTCCCCAAAATTCACGTGTTGAAAGCCTAAGCCCCCATATGGCCATATTTGGTGACAAGATCTTCACAAAGTAATTAATGCTCATTGAGATCATGAGGGTTTGGCCCTAAACCCAAAGGATTAATTCCCTTATAAGAAAAGATGTCAGAAAACTTCTCTCTCCTCTCCCTCTCTCTCTCTGGGCATGGGTACCAGGGAAAGAGCTGTGAGATGCAGTGAGAAGGTGGCCGCCTGCTACCCTAAGGGATGCAGCGGAAGTCAGTGCTTCTGGTGCCTGCTTCTCAACCTTCCGGCCTCCAGAACTGTGAGCGGCACGTGTCTGGTGTTTTTTCACAGCAGCTCGAGCAGACGAGTGCAGTTGTGAGCACCCATCTGGGTGCCCAAGGCGTTCCGTGTTCACTGCTCTCTCCACACCAGCTGTTCTGCACGTCACTTGTCTTGTTACTTATCTGTCCCCCGTGTCCTGCAAATGACTTTAAGGGCCAGCCTTATGCTTTATTGCCTGTATCTCCTTCACAAGGCAGAATTCCAAGAACAGAATAACCCAAGTGCTGAGAAAACATTTGATGAGGGAACAAAAGGTTCCCAATGTCAGGACAGCGGTCTGGCTAAGGCAGTCGGGCACAGAAACTGGGGGTGTCCATTAAAAGATGTGACCATGTATGCGCTTCTGATTTGGCACAAAATAAAAAGCGTGTTCAAAATGATCTCTCTTCTCTTGATATTCCGTGTGCTTCTTGGCTTCTTTGTCATCAAGATTAATATTTATCAGAATAATTATTTTCAAATAAGATAATAACCAATATTTCAAGCATAAGCTTTCCGACACATACAGGGAATTCTGCACAGTTTCAAAACCATCCATCAAATCCACTGTGACTCGAGACAGGTAAGACGAAAGCGCCTGAGTTGGAATAGTTTGGTTGTGTATTCATTGGCTTACAGACCGTGCAGGGTGCACTGGATACAGCAGACCTCAGTCCCTGGGCCCTGAGTGGACGTGAAGATCTTTGGGGCATCTTGGAGACTGGGGTGTGTCCTCAGACACACCGATCCTCAGGCGTGTCCAGCTTTTGTCATTTTAGTCTAGAAAATTCTCCCTAACACGTTCTTTGAAAACATTCTGTTCCACATGGATGCAACTAGAGATTATCGCACTAAGTGAAGTCAGAAAAAAACAAACACCATATGATATCACATACATGTGGAATTTAAAATATGACAGACGTGAACCCATCTATGCCACAGAAGCAGACTCACGGGTATAGAGAGCAGACTGTGGTTGCCGGGGGGAGGGGGCTGGGTGAAGTGGAAGTTTGGGATTAGCAGATGCAAACTATTTTATATATATATATAATATATAACCTATTATATATTATATACAGGATGGATTAACAACAAGGTCCTCCTGTAGAGCACAAGGAGCTATATTCAGTATCTGTAATAATGAGCTGTATTGGGAAAGAATGTGAAAAAGAATATATATGTGAATCACTTCGATGTACAGCAGAAATTAACATAACCTTGCAAATCAACCACAATTCAAGAAAAAAGAAGACCCCAGTTATCACACCTCCGAGGAAAAGCTTTTCTCCCCTCTTGGACCACATTCAAAGCAGTGACCCTTCATTTGGTTTTTAATTCCTCTAAATGGGTTTGTTCATCGGGCCTGGGCTGGTTGAACTTTTTGCCGCTGACCTTTGCCAGTTTGGCGCCTAACCTGTGTCGAGTCTTCCTGTAAAGATCATTAAGCACCTGTCCCTCTGTGACTGCTCAGCGGATGGCACAGAACTGCACAATTAACAAAAACTGAAAAATAGGCTTATTTTTCATCTAGCAGAGGGGTTGAAGAATGCACATGGTTTTGAGATTTTTAAAGATTTTTTAAGATATAAAAACTTCATTGGAAGAATGTTCCTTATTAGAAGGACGGCAAAGAAAAACCTCAGGTCTCAGGGGAAGTATTTGAAGCCCAAGTTCCGTAATGATTTTCAAGTTCAAAGTTGGGCTGCTCTACTCTTGTTAATGAAGCACTCCAGCCCCAGGCTCTGCAGGTGGCTGCAACAGCCCCATTAAGATGGAAGTATCTGTTTCCTTATTAGAGTGTCACCTGCCCGCCCCTCTGCATTGGGGGCGAGTCAATTAGTGTGGGCAGCCGTGAGGAAGACCACAGCGACTCCCGTCTTCATCACTCCAGCTCCAGCATGGCAAAGGGGCTCGGGGGTTAGGGGCAGAGAGGCAGCGGGTTGATGCGAAGAAACACGCGCCTCCTTATCCATGAGAAATACAGCTCCCTTTTAGGGGAGACCTTTAAGGAAATTCACGCGGTTTTAACAATCAAGCCCATGAGCACACAACTGTACATCGTTTATCACAATTTGTCTCTTTTCAAATAGGCCTCAGTCTGGGACGGAAATAGCATAGTGTCCGAATGATTCCTCCTTCGCACAGGGGCTGCTGCGGCCGTCATCGGAGATCCTGGATTTGGGGCTCAGAAACAGCCATCTCCTGCCACCCTGCAGCCGAGCCCTCTACAGAAGAGGTTCTCTTCCTAGAGAGGCTCAGAGAGAAGGCGTTGGTACCCTCCCCAACGCTTGTTCCCCCCCAGACTTGGCCCCCCAAGAAGCACCTGGCCCAGACCCCCTCCTCTCTGTCCTCCAGGCTCCAGACTGAACCCGGTGATTTTGGCACAAGCTCTGTGGCCGTGGGTGAGCCTGGCACCGTGGGGCACGCAGAGAAAGCAGGGCCTGAGGTGAGCTCTCTCCTCCGTTTAAAGATTCCAGAGAGCTCCTCTTTGCTTCCCTCAGTAAATCCTGAAGGTCTGCCGATGGTGTTGAGAGCCAGCCCTCGAGATTTCAGATCCTCTCCCAGCCCATCTTGCGGGTCTCAGTGGGCCTCACCTTCTCCCTCCTGCATGAGCCAGTCTCTTCACACCCATGATCTTCAGGTCCTACCTTCTCTTCCTCAAATGCCCCCTTCTGTTATTTAATCCATCCAGCTTCTACTGACGCCGGAGTCTGACCCTTTGTGACCCTCCCTGGACCTTCAGGAAAAGCCCACGTCTCTTCCTTACGGACCCTTTATCAGCTTCGGGGGGGGGGGGGACCCCAGAGAAACCACCCCCTGGTACTGTGAGCCTCTGCTTTAAACGGTGGCTCTGCCCCTGGACACCCTCTCCATCCTTCAAGACTCAGCTCAGGCCTGCTCTTCTAAAAATGTGCTCAAGACCCCCGGGTTCCCAGTCTGCTCGGGCTGCTCGCTATAGATCAGGAGGGGCCCTGGGTGTGTTTACTTCCCTCGGTCCCGGAAGCAGGAAGACCAAGATCAAGGCCCCAGCAGCTTTGGTGCCTGGCGAGGCTCTGTTCCTGGTTTGCAGACAGCTGCCTTCTCACGTGTCCTCAGCTGGCAAAGACAGAGCCTCTCTCCTGCCCCTTCTTAGAAGGGCACAGATCCCACGTGTGGGGCTGCACTTGCATGAACTATTCCCCTCTCGCAAGCCCGCCCCAACACCATCATGTCGGGCATGAGGCTCTAACGTGTGAGTGTCCGAGGTGATGAGCACCGCTCCTCCTGTGACTTCCTGGTCACTCTCCTTCCTGTCATGGTTCTTCACAGGCTCCCCATCCTCACACCCAGGCCTGTGGCCTGATGTCCAGGAAGCCCCGACACCTCTCTTTCTCTGGCCCTTGTTTCCTACTTTAATCAGAAGCACACCTTAGGGCCACCGAGTGTCCACTGCCTTAGTTTTGCATGACCAGCCATATCCAGAGCTGCGGGGGAGAAAGAACCATCACTCCATTCCTGTCCCCAACTAGACATGTGGCCGAGGCCCCAGCAAACAAGACCTGGGCTCATGGTGGGGCAGGCCAGGTGCAGACTGGCCCAGCCCCGGGTTGGCCTGTGCTCGGGAAGCGCCCTCTGTGAGCCCGTCATCGGCGCCCAGGAGCAGGAGAGAGGGCACACAGTCACTGGCACATTGCCGTGCCAGCCAGAGCACCGCCCAAGATGCCCAGCTCTGGTGCCAGCCATCGCCCCCCAGGGACACCCAGGTTGTTTCTGGACAAGTTTCTGCAAGTGAAAGAGAGCAGGCTGAGAAGGGGTAGGAGGAAGGGACTGGTGTTCATAGGGCGTCCCCCAGGCTCCCCAAAAGCACACGAATACCCCACTTCACAGGTGGAGAACCCAGGGCTTAGGTTCAGTGGCTAATGGTAAGGCTGGGCGGAGCCCGAGTCCCGAGTCCTCTGATTCCGGGGCCTCAGACCCTCTGCCCTGGGGCCAGGGCCGTGGAGCTCTGCGGAGCGTGCAGACTTCATCAGGGCTGCTGTGATGGGGACGTCCTGGTACCAGCCCCTGACCCTGAAGGCCCCCTTCCAGCTCCCTGCCTGCTGCTGTGCTGTGCCCTGTGTCCACACTCAGACACCTTCATCCTCCACCTAACACCCCCACCTCCACCCCACACCAATCAGTGAGGCTGGCTCTGCTCAGATCAATTTCAGTTCATGCAAAATTTAGGAAGTCTTAGCGGGGAGCGAGCATTGGCCTTTCAATGTGTGCGAGCAGGGGCACCGACTTGAAATCAGGTCAGCTCTCTCTGGAGCAGGACACTGGTTCCACGGCCAGAGCCCTGGGGCTGGGCCGGCGTCTATGCCGCCCAGGGTGGCTCTGCTTCACGCTGGTTTGCTCTCCCTGTTCTGCTGGGCGACACCTCCAAGCGTCCCTGGCAGCCTGACCCCAGCTTCATTAAGGACCAGTAAGGGCCAGGGCAGGAGCGTCAGTGGGTGAGGCTGCAGGAGGACCCAGGCCCCTCCAGCCTTGGCTTCAGATGGCAGGCTGAGGTCTTGGCTGGGGCGGAGGGGAAGGGGTCAGCAGCTCCACAGGCAGCAGCGTCTGGGCCTGGGCTGAAGGTGGAGAAATTACCACTCGGCAAATGACTTCTTATCGCCCTTTCAGAGAACAATGCGGCTATTGTTCTGGGCCAAGGCTTTGGGTTTTTGTTTTGTTTTTTTTTAATTTTTTTCAACTTAAGTTTGAAGAAGAGTTTGATATATATATATATTTTTGCGCTTACTTTTTTATTTAATTTTTTCTCTCGGGATCATAAAGTGAAAGTATTTAAATTCATATTTCAGGAGATAAAAGAAGCCTAACATCTTTCATCCACTTTTATGCATTCTTACTAATTTTTTTTTTTTTTAAACATTTTGTACTGGCATCCTGAAGGGTGCAATTTCATGAGTCAGGAGAATAAATAACAGATAAAAATAAATGTCGTTCTCAGCAAAGGTGTGAGCTTTCCTTAGGGGTGAAAAAAATAATGAATGCATGGAAGAGGCAACAGAGCCTCCGGACAGAACCTAGCAGCAAGTGGGGTGAGGGGTGTGGACAGTGCGTGGAGTCAGCACCCCCAGGGAGAGCCTGCCCAGGGAACCGTCCCCCTCCCCCTAGGACACACTTCCTTCCGGAGGAGGCGGGTGGTGTTGGGAACACCCTCACATTTCACAGCGGAGTCTTGCTTGGCAGGTTCATTGGACACCGGGAGAGGCAGGGCTGCAGGGGATGGAGACGATCAAGAGGCTGATTTTGCTAACGGAGACTTTTCAGAGCTTGCGATGTGCAGGCAGCATTGCATTGCAGGAACGCACCACACCTGGTTCCTGAGATTTAGCCAATGACGACTGAGCGGAAACAAGTATCCTTCCTTATAGAGTCGCAGGATCTAAGGGCACGCACACGCGGAGCACCCCGAGCAGTGAACGTGCTGCACACGATGGCCACGGCCACCCTGAGACGTCCCTGCGTCCCAGCTCTGCCCAAAGCCCATCCCCAAGCCCTGAGCTCAGCGGGACGAGAACTCTGGGGCTCCTTGATTATGAGAGTCAGATCTCCACATGATGCTGGCACCCCGGGCTCTGCAGGGAACGGCTCCTTGGCCATCAGAAACATTCCTCTTCCACCTCCACTCCCATCAGCATCATGCTTCGAAGACCTCATACAGCTTTCCAGACCTTTCCCTAAGGGGCAGAGCTCCTCCAGACACAGGCGCTGAAGACCAAGGAAGCAGCAGCAGTGTCTGGATTCATGAAGCGCGGCTGAGCTGGGCCGGGTCTGTCCACCCTCCTCCCTGCGCCTCCAGGCTGGATCCTCAGTGTTTGCAGCACAATCCTGAAATCACTTTAGGGCTGATGTTTTCAAGGTGAAACCCCACATGTGGCTTGTAGGTTCTGAACTATGGGGCCAAATCTGGATGGCCGGCTCTCCCTGGGAGTCTCCTGGAAAGTGTCGTCCAGGTTGACCTTGAAGCTGGTCCTTCTGGGGCTTCAGAATCAGATCTCTGCCCCCAGGGCTTCCTGCTGGATCAGCCCTGGGGCTCAGACACGCCCACAGGACTCGGAGGACCCACCAGGGTTCTGGGCTGCGGGGTAGCAGGGAGGGGGCAGGCAGGAGGTTGCCTCCAGAGGGATGCGAAGGCTGGTGTGGGCGCCAGGGCTGAGGGCGGCCCTGCGGAGGCTCACGGTCCCCACGGGCTCCCCATCAGGGGCAGCCCACGCCTGACAGCTCCACGGTGCCTTCCTGAGTACTCGCCGAGAATAGAAGCAGCCTAATAAGGCAAAAGCACTTTGGCGTCTTGTCGTTGCCGAGAGATCAGTTACAGAGGGAAAGCCTGCCGCAGACTTCAGTGACACTGTCGGCGAGAGAATCGTTCCTCTAGGAACCCTGAGCTGGCGGCGCTGGGACCACGTTCCCCCCCCCATCCGGCCTCTTCCCAAGGCTGGCGGAGGTCCTGGGGGCTCGGGGAGCATAGCTGGGCGTCCAGGTGTGCTGGCTGTTAAACAAGGCACCCATCTGCCAGGGGCCAGGGAGGGTCACACTGCTGACACAAGGGGCGGAGGAGTGTAGATGGGGGGACAGGAAGCCCTGGGCGAAGCTGGGAAGGAGGCTGAGTGCCTCCAGGGGTCCATGGACGGCAGAGGTTTGCATCAGCCACTGCGCCCGAAGAGCGGCAAGTGAAGACAGCCAGCCGTGACAGACAAGCTCCAGGAGCCAGAGATGCTCGGAAGGGCGGCTGGAGGGACGGGCTGACCCTGAGATGCAGTAGCCATCATCACCCACCATGTATGGTCCCCGTGCAGCCAAGCACGCCTGGAGCCCTTCCAGGGGCCGTGCTGGTGACGCTGCAAAGGCAGGAAGGCTGTGCACGTCTCCCTTTAGAACCAAGGTCCTAAGTCTTCCCCCAAGGTGGGTGGAGGACCCTGCTGTGCCCCCGCCCCCAGCCTTCGGCTTTCCTGCTCCCCAAGCTCCAGTCCCTGTGGACAGAATCCAGCTGCGGCTGTGCTCAGCACCTGGACTGAGGCAGCGTGGAGCCCTGGGGTCCAGGAGACAGGGAGATGCCCGCAGTCTGACGGGGGACTGAGACCCCAGGGCGAGGAGCCACAGGCCGGAGGAGGAGGGGAGGCTCCATGCGGACCACTGCTCTCTGCCCACTTCTCCAGCCTGAGACTCAGGTGTTCATCTCAAAGCCCCTTTTACCCGGGAGGGCGGGACCTTGTCCACCTGGTGACGGCTTGGAGCCCCGACTCCGGGCCAGGCACTGGGCACGCAAGAGCAGGCTTGACCCCGGCCCCTGGTACTGCAGTCTAAGGCTCTCAGGTCGGGGGTGCCCAGAGGGCTGCACCCGGGGGCGGGGTGCGCCCTAGGGGGTGCCATCCCTGCTGCTCCAGGTGTGAGCCCTGGCCCCTCATGAGGACCGGACTGCCCCGGCCCTCCCGACCCTGCCCTGACTTCCAGGCCGCGTTGCCCTCCTGACGATGCCCTGCGTTCCTCTGGCTGGGGTCAAACAGCCGCCCTTTGATTTTGCTTTTGCTCTCGGACTGAATCACGGATGTCGATTGCAGGCACCCTGGGCTTCCGGGGTGCTCCGCGCGCTCGTCCGCACCCGGAAGGACTTCAGCTGGCCTCCCGGAAGGACTTCAGCTGGCCGGGGGGAAGGAGCGGGCGCTCGGAGGCGGGACGGTCTCCCGGCTGACACGCGTCCGCGCCGTGTTGCATGCGGGTCTCCCAGCTGAAGTGCGCACAGAGCGGGACGAGAGTTAGAAGTGGCCGCTGGCAGTGCCGGGGAGGCTGTCGGGAGCCGGGACTTCGCAATTCCTCCCGGTCTTCCGAGGCGCACGTGGGGCGAGGCCGCCAGTCTCCCTCATGGGTTGGCGGCCTCTGTGACCATGCAGGGCCGCTGCAGGCAGTTCAGGCGCAGTCTCCAGGCCTCTGTGGTGCAGCTCGCACACGGAGTCCAGGTGGACTTGCTCCCGTGCAGGGTCCCGCCAGCATCGCCACAACAGTCCCAAAGAGCTCCAGCCTCCGGAGGAAGACTGGCCGGGACTGGAGAGGGCAGCACCCAGGGGTGGCAGAGATAGAGGCCCGTGCGTGTGGCCCGAGGCTCAGAGCAGCAGAGAGACAGCCAATGGGAGGCTTGTGGGCCCAACACGGCCCCAGAGCCTCCCTCTGGGCCCTTCCAGCAGCAGCCAGGACCCTGCCCTGCGTGGAAACGCACCCAGTCTGAAAACAGATCAGCTTGGCTCCGCAGAGCAGTGGGTTAGAGGAAAGATGCTTTGTCAGAAGTCCAGCTGCGGCTTTGCAGATGGTGCTGCTGTCCAGAGTGGGGAGGGAGGCTGGCCTGCACCAGAGCCTCCCTGCAGGGCAGCAGGCAGTGGCCTGGGGGCTGATCTCCAAGCCAGGCCCTTTGTCCCCTGGCTAGGCATCCCTGGGGTGCCAGCTGGGCGAGAGCCTTGGCGGAGCGCCCTGCTCCCAGCCTGCGTGGGCCTACTCTGTCTTCTGGGCAGGCAGGTGACCTGAGCCTCTCAAGGTCACACAGACCCACAGCCTCAGAGCCAGCCTCTTTCCTCTGTGTGCCTGCTCTGGCCCTGGGGTGTGACCACCCCGGGGCACGTGGCTGACACTGGGACTCCCCAGGGATGTCCTGGGGCGATGCGGATGCGGGCCTCATTCTCCGTCCCTGCTCAGGGTCCCCGGTCCTGGGGCAGGCCTCCCCACCCATGATCAGGATGGAGCGTGTGCACACGTGTGTCAGAGTGGGCCCTGGGCTCTTGGGGGCTGTGGATCTACAGATGTGGCACCCCAGCTTCACCCTCATGTCTTTCCTTCCTCAGTCGCTCTGCACCACAGCCACGCTGGCCTTAACTCATCATGAAAATGCTCACAGCACAGGCCAGGTCTGGGGGGGCCTCTCACGCTGTCAAGCCACCCACTCTGGATCCCTCTGGCCTCCCTGGCCCGAGTAAGCCAGGGGGTGGGTGAAGTCGGCCACCTGCACTCAGCTCGATGCTTTCCCCCTGCCCAGAGTCCTGGAGGTAGAGTCCCAGCGGGCTCCAGGACCCAACTCGCAGCTTCCTCGCCCTCTCCAGCTCTCAGGATGAAGCCTGAGGCCGGTCTCTGTGCTCTGGCCTTTACTAGTCTCTGAGCCGTTGGCTCCCACTCATGGAACCGGAGGGACCCTCCCCAGGCCTGGGGCTTTCCCGCTGTGACAGAGACCCAACTGCAGATGTAGAAATGGCCGCAGGCTGCTCCCATTAGGCTGGTCGGCTAAAAGCTTGTCCACCGTCCTGAGTGTGGAGGACCGCCTCCTGCATCCCCCTGATCCTGGCGGCCAGGAGGACCAGGCGGAGCTCTATGCAGGCCACGTGCTCTCCTGGGACTATGCGACGGTCAGTTCCGGATTTGCCCATCTGCACAAACAGGCTGCTGCTGAAGGACTAAATGGAGACAGTGATGATGATGGTAAAGCTATGGCTGCCAGGCCTGGCATGCCAAGTGGGCACTGAGCGTGAGCTGTCACCATCATGAGTGAGCAGAGGACAGCAGGACTCCAGGAACCACAGCCAGTGAGGGTGGAGAGGCGAGCGGGAGGGAGCCGGGGCCGACCAGCGGGGGCTCCCAAGGGCGTCCTGCAGGTAGCCTGGGAGAGGCACTCCCCCACCCGCCAGGAGAAAGAGCCCCGGTCCTTCGCTCAGAGCAGTCCACTCGGCTCAGATGCAGATCCCCACCAGCGCTGCTCCAGCCTCCAAACCCAGCCCCGGGGAGACAGTGGGCACCAGCTCAGCGGGCACCCATTCTGTGGCCCCAATAGGCCGTCACGGAATTGCGGGCATCCTCTCGGCTTCAGCACTGACGCCTCGCGGTGCGCTGCCCTGCACCCCCTCTGCCCCCGGAACTTACTGGAGAGAGGTTCCTCTTCAATACATACGGGACTCTGCTCTTGCTTTATTTTTATTTTTTTTATTTTTACAGATTAAAGACTGGAGAGCATCTCCTTGTGGGACCCCAGCGGCCTCTGTTCGTAGACATTCCCTTGATTCCTGGCCTTTTGCTACCGTGAATCCTGCCGCCACCAATACCTGGTCATATATTCTTTGGCACATGTGTAAGAATGTTTGTACAATAAATTCCTAGAAGCAGAACTGCTGAGTCAAAGGGAGAAACCTCAGTAATTTCACGAGTGTTGCCAGACTGTTGAAGTGGTTGGAAAATTTTACACGCTCCTTGGTGATTTATAAGTGTGGCTGTCTACCAGCGCCCTGCCAACTTACGGAGACATCGGTGGGGTTTTGGTTTATTTATTTATTTTGCTTTTCCGACCTGCTCAGTCGAAAACAATATCTTAATGTAGTTTCACTTTTTCTAGTCTTTTGTGATGAACTGAGAATCCCTTCTTTTGCTTAAGCAACATTTGCATCTCCTTTTTTGGCCAAATCTTCACTCATATCTTTTTATTGTTTATTGAGTTAGTATTTTTCTTAACGACTTGATAACTGTCTTTACATTTTAAGAAAATTATCCCATTGTAATGAATATAGACATAAATCTTTATCTATAAAGAAACATGTCTACACTTTTTACTTTCTATTTCTTTCTTGATATCTTTTGCCATGCTGTTTAGAACATTAATGACGTTGGTGGGATTCATCGTGTTTTCTTTCGTCTTTTAGTGTCAGTGGTGGTCTCTTAGAGAGGGCTCCCTGACTCTAAAATCGGTTCCTAACATGCCCACGCTTTTCAGAGACCTGTGTTCGCTCAGGTAACCAGGAGCGGCCCTGCACCTGGCGGTCACTGGTGAGTGAGCTGTGGAGGGCGGGCGTCGTTTGGGACTTGCCGCCTGCGAGTGTGGGCGGGGCACTGCGGGAGAGGCTCGCGGAGTCCTGCTTTCGGGGGTCTGGTCTCCGCCAGGCCCCACAGGCAGTTCTGGAAGGCAGCTGGCAGCACGTGCCTCTCCCCCGCTCCAGGGCAAAGAGAGTGCACCGTCCATCCCCAAAGGGCGTTGGCTGCAGGTGGCTCCCAGGCACCCGGGTCCCCACAGACAGGGGGAGCCTCTAGGGAAGGCAGTGGGAACCCTTGGCACCCAGGTCTGCAGCAGCCGGGTAGGTGTGCACAGCCTGGCACGGGGGCCTGGGGAGGCCTCCGTCAGCCACACTTCCCTCCTCCCTCCTCCCCTCCTCTTTCCCTCCTCCCCTTCCCTCCCTCCTTCTTTCCTTCCTTCCTTCTTCCCGTCCCTTCTAGCTTTCTTTCTCTTATATCTTTAAGCAATCCACTGAGAATTTATTTGATGCGAGTCATAAGGTAAAGTCTCATCTGATTACCTCCAGGCATTTACGGAATTGTCCATTTTCCCCCACTGCTTTGAAAGGGTGCTCTTATCGTGTGTTAATCTCCTATGTGCACTTGGGTGAACTTCTATAGCACATTTCACTGCACTGATTGATTATTTATATTCCAGTACCACATTGCTTTAATTAGTGTAGCTTTATGTTATGATAGCTGGTAAGTAGTGCAAATTCTGACTTTTTAAAAACATGTCTCTCTTACATATTCTTGCTAGTTTATGCAAATAGTTCAACTTGAGATTACATATTTATTATATCTATTATGTATGTATGTGTGTGTGTTAGTCTCTCAGTAGTGACTGACTCTTTGCAACCACAGGGACTGTAGCCCACCAAGCTCCTCTGTCCATGGGATTCTCCAGGCAAGAATAGTGGAGTGGGTTGCCATTTCCTTCTCCAGGGGATCTTCCCAACTCAGGGACTGAACCCAACTCTCTTGCATTGCACTGGATTCTTTACCATCTGAACCACCAGGGACAAGCTTGTGTGTGTGTATTACACACACTCCACACTCACAGCACTGGAGATAGAAATGAGTATGCAACCATGACTGGAATAGTATGCATTGGTGAGATCACTTTAAACTCACATATTTCTCAGGAAAATCCTGTATTTCCCAGACATCTAGGTGCGTCTAGGCTGCTTCTCCAAGATCATTCGGTGACTTTCCATTTGTTCAAATAGTCTCTGGGTGAATCCTTCAGCATTGTTTAACACTCTTCTTTGCATAATTTTGCACATCTCTATTTGGGTTTATCCCTACACACTTTTATAATTTTATGCTCCTAATATAAATAGAATACTTTCTTTAATTTTATCTGTCTATACTTTTTTAAATATGAATTTTTGACACATCAAAATGATGTAACACACCCACATACATATATGAAAGACAGAAAATCAGAGAAAAATTACATAAATGAGAGAATAGAGATATTAAATTATGGAAATATGAAAATAGAAGATGGGCTGGTGAAAATTTTAGCATCAATCCGACAGGAAAAGAGATATCAGCATTCTTGGAGGTGCAAATAAATCTGTGAGCAAAGAAATTCGACATGGGAGCTTTGGGAATTTGTGTCTGGAAACAGTGAATCTGAGCAGGCAGTTTCTGGTGGTAATTTCCTGGGTATGAGTTATGTGTGGTTTTTATCAGCAGACTTTGTCTCATTCTCTCCACGGGACCTCTGGATGGCCCCGAGGAACTCTGGGCTCATTTATAAGTGTGTAGCCAGTTCCTGAATCAAGGAGTGGAGACGCCCGGTCAGTGATGAGTCTGGATTTTATCTTTAAGCAGACTGAACAATTTGAAAGTGAACTCCAAAATTCACCTGCTCATACTGGAAAATGAAAGGTGGGAATAGAATGTCCCATAAGAAAAGATTTTTGGATTCAGAATAGGACATGATAGATAAAAGACTTTTTAAAAGCCGTATGCAAAGGTAACGTTTTCATATCTGTATTGATAAGTGAGATTGGTGTGTATATTTCTTCTGTGCTCCTGGACTGTTTAAATAGCAAGAGAGACTGAGTCAGAGGAAAGGAACCCTTTTGTGCCCTAAAGAAGGCTTTTGGAGCCAATTAGGGTCACAGGGAACAGTGGTCAAGCTGGGGAAAGCACACAGCACGTTATTAGCGTGGAGGGAGACGACAGAACGAGCCAGCATGGTCTTAGGAAGAAGGTTTCTGGGAGAAAAATGCGGAGACTCATTATTGTTCAAGAGTCAGAAACAACGTTTGGAAGAAAATGGAATATAAACTCAAGAGAAGCAATATAAATAGCAAAGCTTTGTGTTCCTGTGTTCACGTCAAGAACTTGTCTGAGGATTGTGTGATAATTTTGATTTTGGGAGAGATCCAAATATGGGCAACATGAAAATAACATAAAAAGCAGCATCTGAGAATAAAATGACATGATGTTGGGAAGGATTTCGTAAGTCATAAAGTGCTATTAAAATGTTAGGAGACTCCTTTGTCGTTAGGTAGCCAGGTTGTACCAAGGTCAGCACTTTTTCATTAAAGGGTGACCATTGATTTTGTAATAAATTCAGGTAAAATCCCATCCTTACAGAGTGAAGTATGTTACACCCTGCCAGATAGTTTGCAAAAGGATAAGACTTCCATGGCAATACACTGCTTTTCTGGTTGAGGAAGTATATATATTATATGTATGTATGCTGCTGCTGCCGCCAAGTTGCTTCAGTCGTGTCCGACTCTGTGCAGCCCCATAGACGGCAGCCCACCAGGCTCCACCGTCCCTGGGATTCTCCAGGCAAGAACACTGGACTGGGTTGCCGTTTCCTTCACCAATGCAAGAAAGTGAAAAGTGAAAGTGAAGTCGCTCAGTCGTGTCCGACTCTGTGCAACCCCATAGACGGCAGCCCACCAGGCTCCTCCATCCATGGGATTTTCCAGGCAAGAGTACTGGAGTGGGATGCCATTGCCTTCTCCGATATATATGTGTGTGTGTGTGTGTGTGTGTGTGTGTATTTTCCTCTGGCGATATTTTGGAAATTTTTTTCCCTTTTGCTTTTGTTTTGCTGAGTTATATAACTGAAAGTTTTAAGTTTTAAAAGAAAGAAATGAGTGTATATGGTCAATGAGATGCTGTTATAATAACACTTATTACCCAAACCACCAGGCCTGCTCTAACCCTTCCCCCTTGCTTTTTCTCTTTTTCAAGCCTGATGCACTGGTTTAGTCGCTAAGTCATGTCTGACTTTACGACCCCATGGACTGTAGCCCACCAGGCTCCTCTGTCCATGGGATTCTCTAGGCAAGAATACCAGAGTGGGTTGCTGTTTCCTCCTCCAGGAGAGCTTCCCGACCCAGAAATAGAACTTGGGTCTCTTATATCTCCTGCACTGGCAGGTGGATTCTTTACCGACTGAGCTATGAGGGAAGCCCTCAAGTCCGATGTAGCAAAAGTTGAAAGATGAGGCTCTGCCAGCCTCCTATTCCCTGTCTTTCTCCCCACTCTAGACACGTGCTTCCCAGCCTCCTGTCTGCCCAGCACCGCTGGTGGTGCCACTAGGGGGGTCCAGTCATCCTTCAGTACCTGGTGCATAACGATCATGTCAGTATGCCACGGGCCATGACTGGTTTCTCCGTGGTAGCAACTGTTATTTCGCTTGCTGTTTCCCTCTCAGTACTAAGTATGACCAAGAATCCTTCCAGAGATCCCCTCAGAGAGCTGTAAGCCGACCACCGTGCCAGCAGAGTGGATACCAGTTTCCACGTGTGTTGTTCATGTCTGGCCCCACACAGCACCCGCTTCTGAGGATGGGCCTCCTGGGGTCTTCCAAGATGTCTTCAGCTTGCTCTCATGGTGGGTCCCCAGTTGCCTGGATCACAGGCCTCCCGTGGCCTACCCCCTGGATTTCTGGAGGTCGTCCTGAGAAAATGTGTAATCATTCATAACGTTCATTTACCCAACTTGCATTCATGAGTACATGTTGTGAAACAAGCAGTGTTCTAGGAGCAGTTTGCATATAACTCATGTCCAGCTCGTTCTGAACCCACAGACTGCAACATGCCAGGCTTGACTGTCCTTCACTGTCTCCCAGAGTTTGCTCAAATTCATGTCCACATATGGGCTTCCCAGTTGTCCCAGTGGTAAAGAATTAACCTGCCAATGCAGGAGATGTGGGTTTGATCCCTGGGTGGGGAAGATCCCCTGGAGAAGGAAATGGCAACCCACCCCAGTATTCTTGCCTAGGTAATCTCATGGACAAAGGAGCCTGGTGGGCTACAGTCCATGGGATGGCAGAGTCAGACACAGCTGAGCGACTGAACACACAGACACACACACACACACGAATCTTTATGCAAAATAAGCTCTGTTGTAAATGTTAATAATAAAAGCAGTACCTGTGCACTTGCTTCCCTTCTTGGAAACAGAATATGGCAGACCTAATACTCCCCATTGTACTTCCTCCTCACCCAGCTCCACCCACCAAGGGACCAAAGAATCTGGACTTGGCTTCACTAGCCTTTCAATGTCTTTAATCATTTCCCCCATTTAGCATGTATCCCTAAGCTACGAATTGTTTACTTTTTCTTGTGCGCATCATGGGAGCGGTACCAGTGTCTCTGCAGTCTTCTGCACGTTTCTTCTGTCGTTCAGCGGTGTGAAGGTCTAAGATTCATGCATATAGATGGACATGACTGTGCTTTATTCGATGTTCTGGTTCTATAGTGCAGACTCTTTTTATCACAATTTATTCATTCATTGCCCTATTGACATTTGGATTGTTTTCAAGTTTTATGCTACTGCAAGCCATGCTACGGTGAATACTTTATATGGTTCCTGCTGTGCTCGTATACATTTTTGTATCTGATTATATCTTTTTTGGTTCAGGTGTATATGATTACAATGGCTTTGTTGAGTCAGAGGTTATGAATATGTTTACTTTTTGTAAGATAAAATCTAATTTTTTTCATTACTAAAGTGTTTGTGGCACCCCACTCCAGTCCTCTTGCCTGGAAAATCCCATGGACAGAGGAGCCTGGTGGGCTGCAGTCCATGGGGTCGCTAGGAGTCGGACACGACTGAGCAACTTCACTTTCACTTTTATGCATTGGAGAAGGAAATGGCAACCCACTCCAGTGTTCTTGCCTGGAGAATCCCAGGGACGGGGGAGCCTGGTGGGCTGCCGTCTCTGGGGTCGCACAGAGCCGGACACGACTGAAGCGACTTAGCAGCAAAGTGTTTGTAACAAACGGTATTTAAGCACTGCTATTATTTCATACATTTGTCTACAAATGTCAAAATTATGTCCATCTTTCTGGCTTAAAACATGCATCATTTTAAATTCTCATTTCTCTGATTATTAATCAGGCACGTTGTTGATTAATGTGTCAGGTATCCTTTTCACTTCTTCTTCTATAAAATGCTTATTCATATATTTTGCCATCGGTTTTTTTTTAAACTGTTGATTCTTTAAAAGATTTTCATTTTATATTTTGGATTTTGTTTCTTCATCAGTCACATGAATTGCTAATACATTTTGTGGATTGAATTTTACCTCCTTTTATGGTGACTTTTCAAAAAAAGTTACGTTCGTTCATGATTTGCTCTGTTACCGTTATTTTTAATTAGTACTTGAGGTGTTACTAACTTACAATGTGCTGATCTTAAGTGTTTGTATACTTGTTATTATTCTTTAAAACCTCTCCTGGAAACTCTCATATTTTTTTACAGATGTTTAAAGCTTGTCATTTACGTTTGAGTGTGTAAATCCCCTGTGTCCTCATATCATAGCAGAGATCTGGTGATTTTATCATTTTCCTGTAGTTACCGGTGACCCAGCATGATTCACTGATGAGCAGTTCTTTACCCACAACCTGAAAACCTTACTCTGCTGTATGTCAAGTGGCCGTGGGTGCTGGGGGCTGAGATCGGGTGCCTGTTGTTTCTATTTTCATAAAGGCGGTAGGTTCTTGGTCTCTTTTTCTTTTTTGAGGAATATGTTTTCACTGGGTTGAATATTATAGTTGAGAAGTCTTAAATATCTCTCCCCCTTTAGATGAATCAATCTTTCCGCATGCATGTTCAAAATTTTTTTTTCTAATTTTATTTTATTTTTAAACTTTACATAATTGTATTAGTTTTGCCAAATATCAAAATGAATCCATCACAAAATTATTTATTTTAAATTCAGTGAATTTTATTATGAAAGGATTCAGTGATGATTTGTTCAACATCAATTTTTCTCAGATTTTGAGATGTCCTCCTTTTAATGGGTGGATTAAAGATTCCTATAATATCTGAAATAACATTTGAAATTATTTCTTTACCTTTTCAGATCCATTATTGGGATTCTTTTTTAAGAGACACCACTTATCTGTACGTTGGAATTCACTTTTTTTTTCTGCCCTTCACGTCTCTGATTTTCTCTCCATTCCTGAGTTCTGGTTTTTCCATTTCATCATGCCTCCTCCCCACGCCCCTAAACTGGACAATCCTCGTTCATTTATTTAACGAACACTCCATGCCAGGTACTGTTCTATCACAACCCTGACAACTTACCTGCGTTTATGGTGATTAATTTTAACAATGGAGGCAGATCATGAGCAGCAAATACATTATTTAAACTCAGGTTGCTTCATTCCATTGAGACAAGGGAACCATGGTACGGGCAAGGAGCGTGACAAGGAGCCTCTCCAGGAAGGATGGTCAGAAAAGCTCCTCTGAGATGATTAGATGCAATAAAGACCTGAGCTGAGAAGACACCTGAATACCCCAGGAACACACGTCAGGCACCACACAGAGCAAGCGCCAGCAGCCAAGAAAGTGACCGCTGGGCACAGTGAGGTCCAGAAGGTGGCCGGCAGGGCTGGGGGGAGTCCAGCAGGGGGTAGTGATGATGCCGAGGTCGCAGGAAGGAGCAATGCTGTCATCAGAGTATTTCATGCAGAGTCAAAGTGCAGATGGTTGTGCTTCCCTGGTGGCTCAGACGGTAAAGTGCCTGCCTGTCTGCAGTGCGGGAGACCCAGGTTCGATCCCTCGGTTGGGAAGATCCTCTGGAGAAGGAAATGGCATCCCACTCCAGTATTCTTGCCTGGAGAATCCCATGGATGGAGGAGCCTGGTAGGCTACAGTCCATGGGGTCTCAAAGAGTCAGACACGACTGAGTGACTTCACTTTCACTAAAGTGCAGATACTCTTAAGTGTTCAAAATTCACCAAAGCAAAAAAAAAAAAAAAAAAAAGATGAAGCTAAATGATATATACCCAAAATGACAAAGCATATTTAAAAAAATAAACAAATATATTTTTTAAAATGTAGTTAAGTACACATTGCTGTTCTATAAATGATTGGGAGAAAATAAGATTAAAGTATTAGAAGTAAAATAAATACTGCATAGGATAAAAATAATCACAAATCTAAAAATCCATCTATTTCTTTAAAACACAATCATAAGAAACACTATTTCCCGTTGATTTCGTGATGGCTGAATATCGAGTTGCTTTACACATTTTTGGTGAAAATATTTTCATCTGTTGAAAACCTCTTTCTGACTCAAGAGTGAGGAGATAGTTATAAGGTAACTCGGGTTATACTTGTTTTTTTTGAACTTTCTAATCTGTAAGTAACTCATTTGTCATCTGATAATCTTGAGCTTATTTTGACGAGGTATTTTTTTTCAAAGACTGGAATCTTGTTATTGCTGCCATGATATCTTTATCTTTTTATTGATGGCATGATTCTTCCCGTTCATCTATGTCTTCTCCGTTTCTCTCCTGTGTAGATGGACGTTCTCCGCGGTCCCATATCCATTTCAATCTGTCTTGTTTGTACTCCAATTCTTCAGAAAGCTTTCAGCCTTTGGAAAGAGCCTTTATGGAAATAGAAACGTCATGGTGCTGCTTGCGATGCATGTATCCCTGCTTCTCCGCCCCACTCCCAGATTGTAGACTACACTTTGTTCAGCGTTTTTGCTTACACTGGATGATTAAGTCGTTGATCTTCATCTCAAGATATAAATTGTTCAACTTCAGTGGTTTTTTTGTTAAGATTGAAACACTGATATCCCAGCCCACCCGAGACAAATGCCTGTGTTTCCATCTTTAAAACCAGCGTGCCTCCTGAAATTCTGGACCCCAGCGGAGACTGTGTGGGGTCTTAGGCCAGGAGAGGCCTAAGGACTTTGTTCTAAATACAAGGAAACCCCAACTAGGCTTCAGGTAGGAGGGGGATATGATATATTTACCCTGCGTAGGGAACAGACCAAAATGGAGATACAGCCCCTGCAGTAAGAAGTGATGAGAACGGCTCAGAGTCAGGGGCAGCTGGGGTTTCTGTCGAGATGACGATGGGTTATGGGGTTAGAAAGGAGAGGGGAGTCGTGGGTGACTTTAAGGCTTTGCCTCCACAGTTTGGTGAATTTTGGACGCTCACTGAGTGAGAAAGAACAAGAGAGATCGTAAAGGAGGAGAGACAAGAATTTTACCCTTGGGTGTGCTGAATTTTAGAAACTCGTAGACAACAAGCGGGGATGTGGGGTGGACATTTGTGTGCACAGTTCCTGAGCTTAAAGATGAGGAAGGAATGGGTGACAGAAACCCAGGACTGGATCACAGAGGTCTCCTGGCACGGCAGGAACAGAGGAGAAAGGGGGCCCGGGGAGGGGACCCCAGAGAAGCCAGAGCGAAGGGCTGTGATGAGGAGGAAGGTCCACGAGGGGTGGGAAGGGCTGGCCGAGGAGGCGGGGGCGTGTCCAGCTGGCCAGGTGCCCTGGACCCAAGAGCAGGCGCCGCGTTGGGGAGGGTGCGGTGGGTGCCATCAGGCTCTGCCAGGTCGAGGGCGATCACTGTTGGACGCAGCAACACAGATGCTGTTTCTGTTTTAAAATGCGATTGAGCAGAGTTCAAAAGAGACTGCGGGGAGAGAAGGCAGAGAGAGGACTCTTGTAAAGAATTTTGCCATGAAATGGAGCAAAGAAATGGGTCAATACCTGTGAAGAAACGTGACGTGAAATGATTTTTTCAGAGTCATTTAGAGAACATTTGCTCGGATGAGGGGATATCCGGAAGAGAAGGGAGCGCTAGCAATGCTGGAGGCGACGACGCGAAGTCCTCGGAAGGGGACGCGGGGCTGGGGCAGGGCTCCGGCCCAGGGCCGCTGGGGAGGGACGCTCAGCTTCTCGGTGGTGGGAAGAGGACCTTAGGATCGTTTCTGAGTTTTGCGTGTGAAATAAATGAGGTCATAAGACGGGGTGAGGCACTTTGGATAATATTAAGTGTTTAAGCAGAAGGGGGTGATGGAAATTCACCCTAAGGGAGGGTGCATTGGTTGGGACGAAAGCAGAGCTGAGCCCCACTCAGGGGTGAAGCGTCTGGGGAGGGTGGGCGTCAGCCCGAGGTTCATGAACGTGGATGTGGTGCCAGTTTGCACCCAGATGTCCGTCTCTCTGCAGCTGGTTCCTGCGCCCCGAGCACATCGCAGGGGCAGACCACAGGGATGGGGGAGAGGGCAGGGGAGGAAGGGGTTCTAGCCTCTGGGCAGAGAGGTAGGCCAGGCGTGATGGGAGGCTGTTCGGAGGTTAGCAGCGAGACGCGGCCTGCCTGCTCTCCTCTGCATGGCATTTAGCCCACGCTTCCTTTCTGTCACGTGTTCACTTTTGTCTCCACTGTCTGTTCTCAGCTCTGCCCGGCCGTCTTCTGTTGCAGCATCTCTGGTTATAATAGCTTCCCCCCGACCTGTTTCTTTAGAAGAATCACTTCATTTTGTTCATTGTTGTTTTTCTTCTCTTTGTGGTGATGTGCTTGGTTAAAATGTTTAGCCTCTTTACACAATTTTTTTTTTTTTTTGGTGAATACTTTTAGTCTGCCTCTTCTTGTCTACAGTCTTTTATTTTTCAGTCTTTGCACACATGCAATGTTGGTTCTCTGTTGATTTGTCTCTACTTGTTAACGAAAGAAGTTTTCTCAGACAACTTAAAGAGGGGAGGGTCGCTCCGGGGACGCCCCAGCTGCCAGAATCTCCCTGGAGCTGTGCCTTGGGCTCCTCTTTCCCCTCCCCCGGCCTCACAGGGTGACTGCTGGTCAGCGCTATCATCCTGCGTCCTTAGGGCCAAACTGGGGCCATGGACACCCAGGCCACCAGTCTGCACACGCTTCCCTGTGGGTGGTTGGTTTATCCCTAAGCTGTGTGGCCCTGTTTTTTGTTTTTAATAAACTTTTAATTTTGGCGCACTTAAACTTCCACAAAAGTTACATCCATCCCTTTACTTTTAAGGTTCCCAGTAGGAGCATGTGCTCAATTTCCATTGCATTTTTCATCTTCATTTTAAAGCACATATGTCATCATCATAATCTAAACAGCTTGCTTGT
Organism: Bos indicus; assembly: GCF_029378745.1. Lineage (NCBI taxonomy): Eukaryota > Metazoa > Chordata > Mammalia > Artiodactyla > Bovidae > Bos > Bos indicus. Next base: position 118,508,535 of record NC_091764.1, on the reverse strand, counting down.
CTTATTCCCAGTGTCCGTCAGTATCTCTCACGTGACCGTGATCCGTGCATTCTGACGCTTACAGACGAGCTCCCTGTCCACCCACCTAGCAACACTCATCAATCCGTGTCCAGCGTGGCTGTCATGAGACTGCAGGGATGTTTTTGAGCGCCTTTGGTGCAGGCATGCGAGAGTGTCACTTGGATAAACACCCCAAGGTAGAATACCGGGGGGCCGAGACTACATCACCCTTCAGCTTTAAAATACAATCCCAAGCTCTTTGCACAGGGGATTGCAGCAATTACAAGCCGAGCGGAATCATCTGTGCATCCGTGTCTCCCAATTACGTTATTTCAGTCTGTAAAAGTTATCGCCAATCAGACACTGTAGAATGCGGTCCTAAGTTGTATTTCTCGGTTTGCTCACGATGGCAAAGTGTTCATATATTTCTCAGTTCTATGTGTTTGCTCTTGAACAAAACATTCATCCCTTAATGTTGACCCACTGCTGCACTGGGACATTTTGTTTCTGCCACTGAAATAAAAAAAGACTTCTTCATGCATTTCTGTTATCAACTGGTTATTTCTATGTTTTCCAAACTTCTTCTCCCACATTGTAGCTCACTTTCTTATTTTCCTTAAGTTTATTTCAATAAACAAAATTTTTGAATTGAAATATACCCAAATGTCTTCATTGAAAGTTTCAATTAATGCATTTGATGTGTCTTATTTAATAAATCGGTCCTTATTCCGCTTTTCCTTGCTCCTATTTCCTGTGAGAAGTTTTAAAGTTTTGTTTGACATGATTAAATACACTAGCAGGTAGTTTTCGATTTAATAAGCTGATATTGTTCCTTTGTGCTCAGTGGTCAGTCATCTCCGACTCTTGGCAACCCCATAAACTGTAACCCTCCAGTCCCCTCTGTCCATGGGATTCTCCAGGCAAGAGTACTGGAGCGTTGGCCACTTCCTCCTCCAGGGGATCTTCCCGACTCAGGGATCGCATTTATGTCTCCTGCATTGGCAGGCAGATTCTTTAGTGCTGAGCCACCAAACGCTGCCCACCACCATTGATACATTATTATTAATCAAATATAGTAGATTCATATTTCCTTAGTTTTTGCTTAATGTTCTTTGCAAATCTTTTCTATAATCTCTAAGAATCCTTCTATAGATTAAATAGATTTCTGCGCTAACAATTGTTTACTCTGAAATTAATAATGATTTTAGTATTTTCTTTCATTTTTTATGTTCTTATTTTTTTTAATTTCTTTTTTGTTGTTGTTTACTGGTATTTGGGCTGACTAGAAAATTCAGCACAGATTTAACAAAGTTCTGATCCTATGTATAAAATAGGTAACAAATGAGAAGGTCCTGTGTAGCACAGGGAACTCTATTCAGTGCACTGTGTGACCTGAATGGGAAGGAAATCCAAAAGGGAGGGGGTGCATGTATATGCATGGCTGATTCATTTTGCTCTACAGCAGAAACTAACAGAGCACTGTGAAGCAGCTATACTCCAAGAAAAATTAATTTAAAAATAGTCCTGACGGCTGACTTTTATGCCTCATTCTTGATTTTGAAAGAACCGTTTCTAAGACGCCCCTCTGTAGGATAATTTCTTTCCACATATTTCTGGTTTTTGACTGGTTTATTGTAATGCACATTATTTTCCAGATAAGACTCTCTTGTCATTTTCTTATTTAGAAAAAGACTTTTTAAACCATAAATGAGGGTTCATATTTTTAAGTAAACTCTCTGAAGTATGGCTTCCCTGGTGGTTCAGATGTAGCAATCCTTATCAAGCTACCAATGCATTTTTCATAGAACTAGAACAAATAATTTCACAATTTGTATGGGAATACAGAAAACCTCAAATAGCCGAAGCAATTTTGGGAAAGAAGAATGGAACTGGAGGAATCAACCTGCCTGACTTCAGGCTCTACTACAAAGCTACAGTCATCAAGACAGTATGGTACTGGCACAAAGACAGAAATACAGATCAATGGAACAAAGTAGAAAGCCCAGAGATAAATCCACGCTCCTATGGACACCGTATCTTTGACAAAGGAGGCAAGAATATACAATGGAGAAAAGACAATCTCTTTAGGAAGCGGTGCTGGGAAAACTGGTCAACCACTTGTAAAAGAATGAAGCTAGAAGGCTTTCTAACACCATACACAAAAATAGACTCAAAATGGATTAAAGATCTAAACCTAAGACCAGAAACTATAAAACTCCTAGAGGAGAACATAGGCAAAACACTCTCCGACATAAATTACAGCAGGATCCTCTATGACCCACCTCCCGGAATACTGGAAATAAAAGCAAAAATAAACAAACAGGACCTAATTAAACTTAAAAGCTTTTGCACAATGAAGGAAACTATAAGCAAGGTGAAAAGACAGCCTTCAGAATGAGAGAAAATAATAGCAAATGAAGCAACTGACAAAGAATTAATCTCAAAAATATACAAGCAGCTCATGCAGCTCAATTCCAGAAACATAAATGACCCAATCCAAAAATGGGCCAAAGAACTAAACAGCCTTTTCTCCAAAGAAGACATACAGATGACTAACAAACACATGAAAATATGCTCATTATCAGAGAAATGCAAATCAAAACCACAATGAGGTAACATCTCACACCAGTCAGAATGGCAGCTATCAAAAAGTCTACAAACAGTAAATGCTGGAGAGGGTGCAGAGAAAAGGGAACCCTCTTACACTGTTGGTGGGAATGCAAACTAGTACAGCCACTATGGAGAACAGTGTGGAGATTCCTTAAAAAGCTGGAAATAGAACTTCCATATGACCCAGCAATCCCACTGCTGGGCATACACACCGAGGAAATCAGAATTGAAAGAGACACGTGTACCCCAATATTCATCACAACACTGTTTATAATAGCCAGGACATGGAAGCAACCTAGATGTCCATTGGCAGACGAATGGATAAGAAAGCTGTTGTACATATGCACAATGGAATATTACTCAGCTGTTAAAAAGAACACATCTGAATTAGTTCTAATGAGGTGGATGAAATGAGTCTATTATACAGAGTGAAGTAAGTCAGAAAGGAAAACACCAATACAGTATATTAATGCATATATATGGAATTTAGAAAGATGGTAATGATGACTCTATATATGAGACAGCAAAAGAGACACAGATATAAAGAACAGATTTTTGGACTCTGTGGGAGAAGGCAAGGGTGGGATGATTTGAGAGAATAGCATTGAAACATGTATATTATCATATATGAAACAGATCACCAGTCCAAGTTCGATACATGAAACAGGGCGCTCAAGCTGGTGCACTGGGATGACTCTGAGGGATGGGGTGGGGAGGGAGGTGGGAGGGGGGTTCAGGATGGGGGACACATGTACACCCATGGCTGATCCATGTCAATGTATGGCAAAAACCACTGTAAAGTATTTAGCCTCCAATTTAAATAAATAAATTAATTAAAACAAAACAAAGATAAACGAGGGTTCATGTTTTAAGTAAACTCCTCTCTCAAGTATGGCTTCCCTGGTGTTTTAGATAGTAAAGAAACTGCTTGCATTGTGGGAGACCCAGGTCCCATCCCTGGGTCAGGAAGATCCCCTGGAGAAGGGAATGGCAATCCACTCCAGTATTCTTGCCTGGAGAACTCCATGGACAGAGAAGCCTGGTGGGCTACAGTCCATGGGGCTGCAAGGAGTCGGACATGACTGAGCAACGAGCACTTCACTTCACTGAAGTATAACATTCCTACGGGAGGGGCACGTCACATAAATGCAGGATAGCTGGTGGATTTTCACACGTGTGTGGATGAGCATACATGTGTAACCAGTACCAAAGACCAGGAAGCAGAACGCTGCTAGTCCCACTGCCTGCCTTGCTCCCCTGACAAGTGACTACGCCTCCGTCAGGGAGAGCCGGTCCTAACCCCACAGTTTTGCTTTTTGTGTCTTCGTGTTGGTTGGAACCGTGCTGCACACACTCCTGTGCCTTAGTTTTGCTCAATAAAAGGCACATCTGTATTTCTGAGCATCACCGTGGGTTGGTGAGTTTCCTGTTTCCTGCTGCAAAGATGTCATCCAGCGAGTGTCCTCAGGTTGCTGCATGTAATCTGCTTGAGAAGCTTGTACTGTAGACCACGGTGAGTGCGCCCTATGAACTCTATGTCCCATGAAGGGTCTGTGCATACATGTCGTTCAGCACGGGCCTAGGAGTGGAATTGCTCTGCAAAAGGTACAGATTTATTGAGCTGTAGAGAATTCTTCCAAATGACTTCACACAGCAATAGGACCAATTAAATACTCTACTAACAGCACTTGAGTTTCATTTAATCCACATCTTTGTCAAAACCTGCCATAGTCTGTATTTTGAGCATTTTGGTAGATACTTATTGGCGATGGATTGTGCTTTAATTTGCACCTTCAGGATGACTAATGAAGAGCAGTGGATTTTTGTATGCTTTATTGACTATTGGAATGCTTCTTTTTATGAAGTGTCTCTTCAATCTTTGGCCTAATTTGCTTTCGAGTTGCCTGCCTTTATATTGTTAATTTGTATGTATTTTTCATTATGTTCAGACACAAGTGAATGTGTTATATGTTTTACAAGAATTTTCTCCAATCTGTTTCTTGACTTTCACTTTTCATGGTTCCTCTAGTGTGCAGATGCTCCTCGTTGCAGATGCTCAAATATAGCCATTCTTTTTCCTCTAGGTTTAACAATATTTATGTCAAATTTAAGATCTTTACCTGCTCTAAGATCATATAGATGCCCTCCTATGCTTTTTTCCCAAAAGCCTTGTTGTTTTAACCTTTTATATTTAGCATTAAAAATCTTCTCTAATTGATATTTGCATACGATGTGAGGTTTACTTCCTCATGGACATCCAGTTTGCCAAGCATTCTTTGTCAAAACTCCTATGCTTTTTTCTACTTCTCTACAGTAGGACTTGGCTCAAGGGACTGTAAATGTGTGCATTTCTTTATGGACTGTGTTTTGTTCCATTGGTGTGTTTATCCACCTTCACACTGATACCACACTGTCTCAATTAATATAGTTTTATAATAAAATTTCTCATGTAGAATTGGAAGGGATCCAGTTTTGTCCTATTCCTTCTAGTAAGTAGCCATAGTAATTCTTGATCTTTTGTATTTCTGTATAAACTTCAGATTCAATGTTATCAATTTCTATGCACACCCAAAATTATCGTGGAATTTTTTGTTGAAGTTGCATTAAGCATATTGATTGATTTGGGTTTCCCAGGTGGTAAAGAATACACCTGCCAAAGTGTGAGACACAAGAGACAGGGGTTCAGTCCGTGGCTGGAAAGATCCCCTGGAGTAGGAAATGTTAACCTACTCCAATATTCTTGTCTGGAAAATTCCGTGGACAGAGGAGCCTGGTGGGCTACAGTCCATAGGGTCACAGAGAGTGGGATGTGACTGAACAGCTGAGCACATTGATTGACTTAGGAGGATGGTCATGTTCACGTGATCTAGTCTTCTCATTAACCAGCATGGAGTACCTCTTTATGCAGACTTTTAATTACTCTCAAAAAATTAGAGGTTTTAGTATACAACAGTGCTTCTCAAACTCTCGGTTGTGAAGAACTATCTTTCTGTTTTGTCTTTTAAAAAATATCACTTAACATTTATTTATTTATTTGTTCCTGATATGCAAAATATATTGAATTAGATATAGTAATTCTTTTCCAGCATTTTTGTAAAATTTACTCCTTAGTTCTAATAGCTCAGAGTCTGCTCCAAATACTTAATCATTTCATCTAAAACAACAGTTCTTTCTCCCTTTTCAGTTCATGTGAATTTTATTTATTTTTCTTGCCATATTGCTCTAGCTGTGGCCACTATTTAATGTAAAATTTGGCCCATTCTCAATTTGTATTTCAGTGGGAAGCCTTAAGTACAGTATTTAAATAATATTTGCAGATATGCCTTATTTGATTAGAGAAGTTCTCTTCTATACCTAGTCTGCTGAGTGTTTTTTTCTTTCTTGTTTTTTTTTTTTCTTTAACATGAATAGATGTTGAAGGTCCTCCTACATCTAGTAAAATAAAAATGTGAGTTTTCTTGGTGAAGTAAGGCTGTCCAAAGCTGTGTAGTAAACAGCATTTCCAGTGACACATTTTTTCAATCGAGGTTTACTTTATCATATATTAATATTGCCATGCCAAACCTATTGGGTTAATATTTGCCAGAAAAAGTTCTTTTCATTCTCAGACCTCAGTCATATTTAAGGTCTATTAATATTAATAACATACATATGGATTTCTGTTTTTAAGACAATTTGTCATTTCATAATCAGTGTAATGAGTTTACTTCCATTTATTATGCTTGTTGACATATTTGATCATTTCCATTGATCATGATTAATCAAAATCTGTCTTTTATTCATACACTTCCCTTTGTTCTTCTTTATAAAATTAACATATTTAGCATTTTCTGATCAGACACTGAGACGTTTTTCCTCCTGATGCCAAATGCAGGCTGTCTGCTCCAACACCGCTCCGACTCTGGTCACCAGCTGCATGCCTGACAATGCATTTCTGACACTAACCTCCTAGAGTCATGCAGACCCCGGAGGTGAAGGGCTCAGACCCAGGAGACTGCCCCACTTCAAGTGCCAGCCGAAAATGCCCAGGATTCCCCCAGTTTCACTCAGTCAGCTGCAGATTTGTGGTTCCCATCCCACAGAACTCAGGAAAGCACTTCACTTACTTTTACTGGGCTATTTATAAAGGGCTCAGCAACAGCCACACAGGAAGGACCGCGGCAGGGGGAGGGGGAGGGGCGTGGAGCCCCACTCCGGCTCTGGACAGCACCCTCCCAGCACCTCTGCAAACCGCCTGCCCAGGACCTGAGCCCTGTCATTAGGGCTTCTATGGAGATTTCAGTGTGTCCAAGAGTGATTCAATCATTGGGTTTTGGTTATTGAATTCTATCTCCAGCTCTGCTTCCCACCCTGCAGTTAGGGTTTGGGCTGAAAATTCCAACACTCTAGTCATGCTTTGGTCTTTCTGGGCACAAACTTCCATCCTGAGCCTATACAGGGGCCAAGGATTTCAAAGAGCTTGGTGGCGGATGGGGAGACCAACATTTCTTATTTTTTATTTTATCACAAACACAGGCTTCAGCAAGTCCTTATGTCTGAAGGCTCTGTCAAAGCCCCTATCATGGTGATGTATCTATGCCTAAGTCCAGGTTATTTTAGATATAGTGTCTCTTTTTGATTGGCCTTAGTTATCTCTTATTTTGATAAGACCATCCAAGTTTTCTAAGATATTTGCCTACCTTTATTTCATTACCTCCACCATAGTTTGGCCCCAGGTAAACAGCAGGGAGGGAACACAGCACCACCCATCAACAGAAAATTGGATTAAAGATTTACTGAGCATAACCTCAGATATGCAGATGACACCACCCTTATGGCAGAAAGTGAAGAGGAACTAAGAAGGCTCTTGATGAAAGTGAAAGAGGAGAGTGAAATTTTTGGCTTAAAGCTCAATATTCAGAAAACTAAGATCATGGCATCTGGTCCCACTAGATGGGGAAACACTGTCAGACTTTATTTTTTTGGGCTCCAAAATCACTGCAGATGGTGATTACAGCCATGAAATTAAAAGACACTTACTCCTTGGGAGAAAAGTTATGACTAACTTAGATAGCATATTGAAAAGCAGAGACATTGCTTTGCCAACAAAGGTCCGTCTAGTCAAGGCTATGGTTTTTCCAGTGGTCATGTATGGATGTGAGAGTTGGACTATGAAAAAAGCTGAGCACTGAAGAATTGATGCTTTTGAAGTGTGGTGTTGGAGAAGACTCTTGAGAGTCCCTTGGACTGCAAGAGATCCAACCAGTCCATTCTGAAGGAGATCAGCCCTAGGTGTTCTTTGGAAGGAATGATGCTAAAGCTGAAACTCCAGTACTTTAGCCACCTCATGTGAAGAGTTGACTCATTGGAAAAGACTCTGATGCTGGGAGGGATTGGGGGCAGGAGGAGAAGGGGACATGAGTTTGAGTGAACTCCGGGAGTTGGTGATGGACAGGAAGGCCTGGTGTGCTGCGATTCATGGGGTCACAAAGAGTCGGACACTACTAAGTAGCTGAACTGAACTGAACTGAGCATGGCCCAGATAAGAGAAATGTCAATAACCTCAGATATGCAGATGTCACCACCCTTACAGCAGAATGTGAAGAACTAAAGAGCCTCTTGATGAAAGTGAAGAGAAGAGGGGAAAAGTTGGCTTAAGGCTCAACATTCAGAAAACTAAGATGGTGGCATCTGGTCCCATCACTTCATCTCAAACAGATGGGGAAACAGTGGAAATTGTGACAGATTTTATTTTGAGGGGCTCCAAAATCACTGTAGATGGTGATTGCAGCTATGAAATTAGAACACACTTGCTCCTTGGAAGAAAAGCTATGACCAACCTAGACAACATATTAAAAAGCACAGGCATTACTTTGCCAACAAATGTATGTCTAGTCAAGGCTATGGTTTTTCCAGTAGTCATGTATGGATGTGAGACTTGGACTGTAAATAAAGCTGAGTGCTGAAGAATTGATCCTTTTGAACTGTGGTGTTGGAGAAGACTCTTGAGAGTCCCTTGGACTGCAAGGAGATCCAACCAGTCCATCCTAAAGGAAATCAGTCCTGAATATTCATTGGAAGGACTGATGCTGAAGCTGAAACTCCAATACTTTGGCCACCTGATGTGAAGAACTGACTAGTTGGAAAAGACCCTGATGCTGGGAAAGATTGAAGGTGGGAGGAGAAGGGGACGACAGAGGATGAGATGGTTGGATGGCATCACCGACTCAATGGACCTGAGTTTGAGTGAACTCCAGGAGTTGGTGATGGACAGGGAGGCCTGGCGTGCTGCGGTCCATGGGGTCGCAAAGAGTCAGACACAACTGAGCGACTGAACTGAACTGAATGTTTACTTCAGACAGCTTCCTTAACATCTCCTTATTTATTAAAAAATACCAAATTTTTCATTGTGGTTCTTTGTGTGGCAAAGCTTCTGGGTGCTTGAATTCTTGAGAATATCTTATCATGCCCTCATAGTTGAATGACATCCTGTTTGGAGAAAACTACTGTTTTCCAAATTTGAAGTACTTTGCTTTAATGCTTTCAGCACACTACCCTGTCATCATCTTATACATTCATGTATTATAGTCACATTAATGCATAAAAAGGATAAAGAGGAAATTTTAAAAGCTTACAAAAGTAAAGAACAGATCACTTACAAAGAAACAAGAATAAGATTAATAGATTTTTCAAAAGTAACCCTGGGTGCAGGAAGTACATTTATTCGATGAATTTTAAATTTGTGATCAGTTCACATATTTTTATTTCTAATGTCATCTGATCCATTTTCTATATTTTCTCTTTTCTCTGAAATAGTTGTACTCAGATGCCCTGTTATTTCAGCTCATTTCCCCCAGAGGAAAGGTCAGACCCTGTCCTTATTAGCTCAGGAAGCTCAGAGGATGGGATGGTGAGTGAACCCTGGGGTGGGATGCCCCAGACACAGGTGACCTGTCAGTGAAGGCCGACTGCCTCCTTGGGGCCCTCGGGAGGAGGGGCCATAGGAGTCCGCTGTCCACATTATTACTCTCTGCTCTCTGGAAGTTAGTCAGCCTCTAGTAGCTTTATTTCAGCATCTTAAGGGAACAAGCGTGTTTCCATGGTTTCTTTCTGGGTTCTTTACCTGAGCTTCCAGGTGGAGTGAGAGTGGAAGCCATCCTTCTTTGCCCCAAGCCCCCATGGTGGGGGAGCAGACGCAGGGCTCCACCGCTCCCCCAGCCAGGTCTGGCCCCACCAGTGGCCACTCGGGGAGACCCTCCGTTTTCTCCAGTAAGGAGCTCCCCTGAGTCTGCTCGGAACCAGAAGAGAAGCCGGTGGGAGTGCTGGTGGCCGATGCTGCATCCTGGGGGGCCTGACTCAGACCTGGTCCCTCTCTCCACCTGCCCCTTTGGAGCTGCCTGTCCCTGTGGGGTCACCTGCATTCTGGGGTCCTGGGTCATCTTGTGATGCCCCCTAACCTCCTCTGACTTTCACTGTGCTTGGCTACCCTGTCTCAGTCTTGATCTGGGACCATGTATGACTCCACGTTTGGGCTTTTGGGTTTTCCTTCTCACTATTCTAGAAAAAGATTACTGTCTCTAAAATCTGTCTTTTAAAACTAGAAGTGAAAAGTGACCTCTGAGTTGAGAACTGGAGCCTCGTCTAGTCTGGGACTAATTCAGGCAGATCAAGTAGGAGAGGGTGGGTGGCAGGGTTCAGAGAGGGCGTGCAAAGGCCCAGGGTTCCCTGGACAGGGAGCCTTGCACCAGTGAGGCATGGAGGGGCTGGCGACCAGGCCCCGGCTCAGCTCTCATCCTCACCAGCTCTGCGGTTGTGGACAAATTCTCAGTGCCCTGGAACGTCAGTGTCTCCGCATAAAGAGTGAAGTCTGGGGACAGAAAATGTTAAATTTAGTACTGTGAAATGCTCAGTCCTATCAGTGCCCATCCACAATCACCCACGTGGTGGGAAGAAGCCTCTGGTTTCTAGAACATGTCTTTCTGGGACATCAGACACCAAGGATCACCACTGAGGTGAGTCAAGAAGGTGTCAGAGAGAGTAGGTCCAGCCGCTCAGGGTCCGGACTGGGGTGGACGCCCCTCGGGGAAAATTCTCAGCCCCTGCACCTCCCGCTCCTCCTCCTCTGTGAAGTGGGGTGGCAGCTCTTCCCATCTGCAGGGCCTCGTGGGACACAGCCCTGCAGGTCCTGAGCACTTGATGGTTGCCTCCTATGGCTGTCAATCAACGAGTAACTATAGCCATTGGGTTTTACAGCCCTTTGGAGACCAGTTAGGAAAACGTGTCACCTCACAACTATAAACTTTTACGATGAACCAACTGGACAAATATTGATTCTCTGTAATAGAGGACCAGGTCTTCCGGAACGCTGCGTAGGCGAGGGGATCAGCGACCCCCCTCACCCCTCACTCCTGACCCCTCAGGGCTACAGAGTGGCTTCCTGGGGCAGGGGAGCTGGTCTCATCGCAAACGGTTCACAAGGGTGCCTGCCCGGTGCCACACTTAGATGCACATGTACACATGCGTGTACACAATTAGTGTGTATGATTAAGAACATATATGTGTGCATATATGTGAACACAATTCAGATCAGATCAGTCGCTCAGTCGTGTCTGACTCTTTGCGACCCCATGAATCGCAGCACGCCAGACTTCCCTGTCCATCACCAACTCCCTGAGTTTACCCAAACCCATGTCCATTGAGTCGGTGATGCCATCCAACCATCTCATCTTCTGTTGTTCCCTTCTCCTCCCACCCCCAATCCCTTCCAATATCAGGGTCTTTTCAGATGAGTCAGCTCTTCACATCAAGGGGCCCAAGTACTGGAGTTTCAGCTTCAGCATCAGTCCTTCTAATGAACATCCAGGACTGATCACACAATTAGTGTGTATGATTAAGAACATATAGTGTGTACACATCTATTCTATATGATTAAGAACATATAATTACTTTTACACAGTTGATAGCACATGCTTCTCATCAATGACTGTTCTGTGGAGTTGGGGTCCTTGGCTCATCACGGCTCCAGGAAAGGCCATCCGGTTTTGGCCACTGGAAAAGATGCCCCGCAAGTCCCCTCCCTCTCCTCATCCCCGGCTTCTGCCCCCACCTTCCTCCTCCCCTCCGCTCCCCTTCTTCCATACACAAAATTCCCTGGTGAAGAGGTAATAAGACACCCTGCAAAGGGCTTGGGATGCTGAAATGGATCCCGGAGACTGTCCAGAGCTCCCAGCCAAGGAGTGATGGATTCCCAGGGCATTTTTGTTTATTCATGAATTATGCCGGCACCAAATGTCCATGCCACTAATTATCACAGTTAGTGGGCTTAGAGCATGCATGGGGAATTGGAGGCTATGCCTCCAAGCCAGGCTGGGAGCTTTGAGAGCGCAGCGAGAGGGGGTGTCCCCAGGAGGGGGACTGGAGCAGGTGTCTGGGCAACAGGGACTTCATGTAAATGACTGAGAAAGACGGAGTTATTGCTACTGATAGGGCGTCTGTTGCGTCTGGCTACTCACCGCTCAAAAGCCAATAAGCAGGCCAGGTTGGTGGAAAGGACAGTTTGCTTGATGCTGGCAACTGGGCAGGGATAGGGGCGGAGATCTGCCCAAAGGCTGACTCCTCCCCATCTCACAAGTAGGGGGTGAGAGCTTTTATAGACAGAGTGGGCGGCCGTGGGGGGTGGTTACGTGCAAAACCAGCACAGTCAGCTCTGACAGTCATCTTCAGATTGGCCTCCAGTGGTCTGGCCAGCATCATCTTGATTGTTTTAGGCGCTGAATCTTCAGTTGCAGGGTCCATTTGTCCCCACTTCTTCATGGTCAGACCTCAGAATTGTGGCAGCTCGTGTCCTGGGTACAGTCTAGTCATCGTGCAGTTAACTACTCCACCGGGTGTTTTAATATCTGTAAGACAGCTCACAGGATGTGACTCAGAATACTGTCTACTCTTGAGAAAGAGCTGAGGGTCCTTGACTATGCTCAATGACTACGTCATTATTTAGTCTCCTTTTGTCTGTTTTCCTTTGCTTCCGCATTTCTCAGGTCTCTGATCAAACTCATTCTTTGTCTAGTTTTCCACAGACAGAAGGCAGGCAGAGATCATGACGGGGGTGAGGGGGCATGGGCCACAGCGTCCCGCTCCGTGTCCGTGAGACTTAGGGGAGAAAACGGCCAACCTCACGTCGTCCTGTATTTGGACGCAGACCCAGATCACAGGCTCAACCCTCCCTTGAAGCTTCCGGACAGCATGTAGGCAGTGACATGTGTGTTTCCCAATCATGTGGAAAACAACCTCAGCCAACAGCCGCCCCTCTGAAGGGTCCGAGGACCACCTTTAAGAAGAGAGACCAGACGTCTCCGAGGAGGCAAAGCCCACGTCCAAATACTGAAACTCATCTTGTGTGAAAAGGGCAGCTTCCCAGCCGTGCTGCGTGGAGGTGGGAAGAAAGACAGAGACGTCAAAGGATTCATGGGCTCCCTTCCCACCTTCCTCCTGGCAGGATAAAGGCACCCAGGAGAAGCGCATCTCTAATCAATGTGACCAGGCTTCCCCGGCTGCCAGCTGAAACCTTGCGGTTCAATGCCATCCGGCTAACTAGGCTGACCTTTGATTTTATGTCCCCCTTGTTGAGAATCAGGTCAAGAGAGAAACTTCAAGATGAACTCAGAGCTATTTGCGTTATTAGTATGTAATTCTCATGGACAATTATTCTCTATCTTTGGCCATCAATTATCTAATCCTTTTTATCAGAGAGCATCTATTAAGCACCGGTGCGGTTCCTAGAAGTGTGCTGAGAGCAGGGGACAAGGAAGAACAGGTGGAATCTGATGAAGTTGCAGACGTGAGCGCGCCAAAGTGGGAGGGAGGCCCCCGAGGGGCGGGGGAGGTCCCTGTTAGGGCCTCAGAGGCTTCGGGAGGAGGTGGACTGCAGGCTGGTGTTCTCAGGAGTTGCGGCATCTGGCTTTGCCCATCAGTCTGCAGGAGGAAGGAAGGGCTTATGGGGCAGCCACGCCAGAACCCTGGTGAGCCCCTCCCGGGGGGAGTCTTGGCCCCACTGCCTTGAGCCTCCCACACGCGTGTGTGTGCCGGGCCTGGACCAGGCAGGTCGGGAGGCCTGAGAGCAGGACAGCCCAGAAAAAAAAAAAAATGACTCCGGGGCCAAGGGCAAGGCCACTATGCCAGACACAAATTGCGAAGTGCAGACAGATTCCTTCCAGGAGGAGGACGGACGGGACATAAATTGCAAAGTGCAGACAGATTCCTTCCAGGAGGAGGACAGACGGATGCTTGTAGAAGCTCTGACCAAGTTTCAGCGTGGTCTTAAAAAATGGTTTATTTTTGGAATGTGGAGAAGTGTGAGAGGAGCCATCCAGGCAAGAGACCACCTGCAGACATGAGCGCACCTCAGTGGAAGGGAGGGGTGAGTCACCGCAGGGGCGTCCTGGTTCGAGGGCACCAGACTTTGATGGACGCTCCTGGATTCGGGCCACAGGGCTCAGCAGAGATGAACGGCGCAGACAGAGGGCTTGGGGCCATGGGGCAGGGTGGGGTTGGAGGCCGTCTCGAGGGAAAAAGGGATCCATCCCAAGTTTTGAAGGAAGACGAGACCCCCACAGTGATGGGCAGATGTGTTGTCAAGTCCGAGCTCGCTCTGCTTGCTGCATGACAGGCCAATAAATCCAAGAGACAAAGTGCTGAGGCAAGGGACACAACTTTATTCAGGAGCCTGCTGACCGAGAAGGTGGCAGACGAGGGTCTCACAATAATCGTCTTATGGGGTCTGGATGCCAGGTTCTTTCACAGAACAGAGATGGGAGGATGAGGTGAGGAGGTACAGTAAAAAAAAAAAAAAAAGCCATTAATCTTGCAAATATCTCCTGGACTGGCCAGGCGGGGGACATGTTAATTTCTTCCTTCCCATTGCCACCCACAGGTGGACAGGCTCCTGAAAAAAAGACACTTTGGATTAACATTCAGGCAGCGGGCCACGGGCCCCCAAGGCAGGCCTTTCTGTGTGGACAGTGTCCTTCTACTGACCAAAAGCAGCAAGAAGCAAAGGTTAAAGTAACAGATCCATCATGGAGGCAGAATTGGCTTTTCTCGGCAACAGGTGAATGAAGACCCTGGAAGCAAGGAGGCTCCAGCCCAAGGGGGCATCACGTGGTCTCACGTGAGAGAGCCAGAATGGAGACGTGCAGCGTGTTCCGTAGGGAGGAGCAGGGGATGGTGGATATGCTGAACCTGGAGTGGCTGAGAAAATGATGACTTTGCGAAGGAGCCAGTGTCCTGCGGAAAACGCCTGCTGGGAGGAAAAGTCACACAGGGCGGTGAGCACTGTTAGGTGAGGCTTTGCGCGGGCTCCAGCTGCCTTCTTCCCATCCCCATCACTTACTAAACCTGGGCAAATTACTCAAATCATAGAGAGCTTTGGGGAGATTAAAAAAAATAGTGCTGATTTTTCCCTAAACACAAAGTAACATGCACCCATTGTGAATACACTGGGAAATACAGAAATGGACCGAATATGCGGTGACAGGAAAAAAATAGGCATGCCGACTCTAAGCGTCTCCCACGGAGAGCGGGTCCTGTTACATAAAGGTTCTTTCTCCGCTGAGACCAGGCTGGGCTGCGGTGGGGCTTGTAGGTGGGAGAGCCCTGCTGTTCTGGGCAGAAGGCGAAGGATCAGAATGTTCTAGGAGCTTGTGTAGGAGTGGAGAGCGGGACAGGAGGCAGAGGGAAGGCTGGGCCAGTGGGGACCGATGCCCCCTGTCCTGTGCACCCCCTGGCCCCCAGGCACCGTCAGCTGCCAGCAGCGTCTTGACATCTGGGGACAGAGAGGGCTCAGTGATTCGGAGGTGGGGAGGCTGGAACCTGGGACAGAGGAGGGGCCCTGGCGTTGACAGCTGCCGGAGGGGAGGCTGAGTGTCTCCGAGGCAACACAGTTGGGCTTTGAGGGGTGTTAGCAGGAAGAGCACGGCACACACGGGTCACAACGGAAAACCAAAATTCAACCACAGACCACTGACTTGCTATATTTTTAGTTGTTATCCATATGCAGTTTGACTTACTATTTCTATTTAATCAAAATATTATTAAACATTAGCTTATCCCATGCCCTACTCCAAGCAGAAGAAACAATTCAATTCAGTTCAGTCACTCAGTCATGTCTGACTCTTTGCAACCCCATGGACTGCAGCACGCCAGGCCTCCCTGTCTATCACCAACTCCCGGAGTTTACTCAAATTCATGTCCATTGAGTCAGTGATGCCATCCAACCATCTCATCCTCTGTCGTCCCCTTCTCCTTCTGCCTTCAATCTTTCCCAGCATCAGGGTCTTTTCCAATGAGTCAGCTCTTCACATCAGGTGGCCAAAGTACTGAAGTTTCAGCTTAAGCATCAGTCCTTCCAATGACTATTCAGGACTGATTTCCTTTAGGATGGACTGGTTGGACCTCCTTGCAGTCCAAGGGACTCTCAAGAGTCTTCTCCAACACCACAGTTCAAAAGCATCAATTCTTCAGCGCTCAGCTGTCTTTAGAGTCCAACTCACATATCCATGCATGACTACTGGAAAAACCATAGCTTTGACTAGATGGACCTTTGTTGGCAAATAGACTAAAATAAGTTTAAAAAAAGAAAAGAAAAAGAGAAGGGATGCCAGTCTTCTCTCATAGAACTTATATGTTGGGGAAAAAACAATGATACAAACCAAATGTAGGCAAATATGTGAAGTGCCTCACTCACAGGTGCAGTCACACAAACAGTCACTCCTATTAACCGGTTCCACCTCCGCCCAGCTTCTGTTCCCAAGTGGAAAGGAGGTGACATTCTTAGCTTCCATGGGCAGGAAGACATGGGCCAGCCAGGTGGGGAAGTGGATGGCGGGCCAGCCAGGTGGGGAAGTGGATGGCGGGCCAGCCAGGTGGGGAAGTGGATGGCGGGCCAGCCAGGTGGGGAAGTGGATGGCGGGCCAGCCAGGTAGGGAAGTGGATGGCAGCCCATCCAGGTGGATCAGAGCGGTCTCCTCTGGGTCTGAGCCCCTGTGTGAGCAGCTGGGGCATTTGCCAACTAACAGGAAACACTCCCGGGACAGCTGCCACTGGGCAGGAAGGCTGATGATCACGTGCAATGGTCCGCTGTGTGTGCAGCTTGTCTGGGTCACAGGGTGCCCAGGTATCAGGTTAGGTATGATTCTGGGTGTTTCTGTGAGGGTAATTTGGGTTGGGATTAACATTTGAGTCAGTAGACTTTCCCAGATATGGGTGGGCTTCATCCAATCCTTTGAAGGTCTGAAGAGAACAAAAAAGGCTGACCTTCTCCAAGGAAGATGGAATCCTTTCTGCCCATGGCCTTTGAACTGGGACATGGGTTTTCCCACCTTCAGCCTGGAACTATACTATTGCCTGTCCTGATTCTCAGGTCTGTCCTGGACTCAGACTGGAATCACACACCCTTCACCCTGGGTGTTCGCCTTTCTGCACTCTCTGAAGGTCTTGGGTGCTTACGCTTCCTGTAACGCTGTGAGCCAGTTTCTAATAGGAATTCATATTTTCACATCCTATTGGCTCTGTTTCCCTCGAGGGCCCTGAGAACACACTACAGGGTCCAGGATCATCTCCACGGATATTGATGTCATCAGGCAGGCTTCCCTGGTGGTTCAGCAGTAAAGGATCCACCTGCAATGCAGGAGATGTGGGTTTGATCCCTGGGATGGGAAGATTCCCTGGAGAAAGAAATGGCAACCCTTCAGTGTTCTTGCCTGAGAAGCCCCATGGACAGAGGAGCCTGGTGAGCTACAGTCCATGGGGCCACAAAGAGTTGGACACGACTGAGTGGCTAAACACGCAGACACACCAGGTGCCACTAAACTTGGGTGGGGTCTGGGAAGGACGCGAGTTGCGCAGTCGGACCCCCAGAGGCCGAGGCGGCTGTCTGAATAGACCCACCAGTTATCTAGTAACGCCGGGCCGCCACAGCACACACCTGGGGCTGCTGGATTTCACCCGTGATGGGTTTTCCTATACCTGGACATCAGAGGATGACAGACATCACAGAGCAAAAGAAAGCGGGTGACGTTGGACAGCCTCACTGATAAAGTAACAGCTTCCTTCAACTTTCCCCTTGCACCCACACGTGCACCCACAACTTGCACCCACACGTGCAAACTTTATTTGTGTAGTTTACAGCATGTTGGAGATCTAATTTCATTTTGTAATGTAATTTATGTAAGGTAACATAGTGTAACAGAGAAGGCAATGGCACCCTTTCCAGTGCTCTTGCCTGGAAAATCCCATGGATGGAGGAGCCGGGTGGGCGGTGGTCCATGGGGTCGCAAAGAGTCGGACGTGACTGAGCGACTTCCCTTTCACTTTTCACTTTCATGCCTTGGAGAAGGAAATGGCAACCCACTCCAGTGTTCTTGCCTGGAGAATCCCAGGGACGGTGGAGCCTGGTTGGGCTGCCGTCTATGGGGTCGCACAGAGTCGGACAAAACTGAGCGACTTAGCAGCAGCAGCAGCCACATAGTGTAATCCAGTTATAATTCACATATCATAAAAATCACTCTTTCGATGTGTAAGCTCAGTGGGTTTCAGTGTTTGCACAGAGCTGTATGTGACCACCACTGGTCATGAGAGGACATCATCATAGCCCTGAAAAGGAAATCTGTGTCCTGCACCCGTCTGCTCCCGCCTGGAGCCCCTGGAAATCCCTAATCCACACTCTGTCTCTGTGGAGTTACCTACTCTAGACGTTATGCACAAGCGGAGCCTTTGGTGATCGGCTTCTCTCAATGAACATGACATGCTCGTGGTTCTTACATGCTGAAGCCTGTGTCAGTACTTCTTTTCTTAGGCTGAGCAGTGTGTTCTATGCATGTGTTCCTCTTTACTTGCTCTTTATCTGACTGATGTATATTTGGTTGTTGTGCAAACTTTGGTCGTTAGGAATAATGCTGCTCTGACCACTCATACACAAGCTTCTGTGTAAACGTATGTTTTCAATTTGGGGCAGTATTTACCAAATAGTGGCACTGCAGACTCATATGGTAACCCTGTGCTACCAAATATTTTGAGAAACAGGCCAATTCTTTCCTAAAGATTTATTATTTTAATGATAAAATGAGTTATCATTTTAAAATCTTGCCAGCAATGTATAAGTATTACAATTTCTTCACATCCTTGCCAACATTTGCTATTGCCTGTCATTTTTTTTTTTTTAATTTTAGCCAACCTAGTGGGTATGAAGTGGTCTCTCATCGTGGTTTGGAATTGCATTTCTCTTCTAGCTGATGAAGTGGAGCATCTTTTCACATGCTCACCCACCATTCATATATCTTCCATGGAGAAATATCTATTCAAATTATGTTTCTATCTTTAAATAAATTTAATTATATTTGTATTGTTTGGTTGTAATAGTTGTTTACATACTTTGAATACAAGTATTTAACCTGATATATAATTTGCAGATATTTTCTCCTATTCCGTAGGTTTTCATTTAACTTACTTTTGAACCACAAAAATTTTAAATTTTGATGAACCCAGTTTTGTGTTTTATATAAGAAACAATTGCCTAAAACAAAACCCCAATGTTTAATAATGCTGTTTTCTTCCAAGGCTTCCCTGATTGCTCAGCTGGTAGAGACTGTGCCTGCAATGCAGGAGGCCCAGTTTGATTCCCGGGTCGGGAAAATCCACAGGAGAAGGGACAGGCCACAGTCCAGTATTCTTGGGCCTCCCTGGTGACTCAGCTGGTAAAGAATTTGCCCGCAATGCGGGAGACCTGGGTTCAATCCCTGGGTTGGGAAGATCCCCTGGAGAAGGGAAAGGCTACCCCCTCCAGTATTTTGACCTGGAGAATCCCATGGACTATATGTGGGTTGCAAAGAGTCGGACACGCCTGAGCAATTTTCACTTTTTTTCTTCTAAGATTGTTAGCTTTATCTCTAGGAAAAACTGATACTCTTACTTAGAAGAGTCCTAATCCAGGGTTAATAATGAGTTAATTTTTGTGTACAGTGTGAGGTAAGGAGTCTCACATTATTCCTCGACACAGGAACATGTTTGTTCCATCACCGCTTACTGAAAGGACTATTTCTTCCCCAGTGGGAGACCTGGGCACCTTTGTCAAGAATCAACTGACCGTAATTACAAAGGGTTGGCTTTGAACTCCCAAGTCTATTCGCTTTATCTGTTTCTATCCTTACACGAGCATCATAGCACACTGATTACTGTAGCTTTGAAGCAAGTTTTGAATTTTAAAAAATGTAAGTCTTTTAACTCTGCTCTTTTTCAAGATTGTTTTGACTATTTTGGGTCTATCACATATTCATATGAATTTAATGGTCAGTTTTTAAGTTTCTCCAAAAAAAAAAAGAATTTGGGATTTTGATAGAAAGTGAAAGTCAGTCAGTTGTGTCCAACTCTTTGCAACTCTGTGGACTGTAGCCTGCCAGGCTCTTCTGTCCATGGAATTCTCCAGGCAAGAATACGGGAGTGGGGAGCCATTCCCTTCTCCAGGGGATCTTCTTGACCCAGGGATTGAACCCGGGTCTCCTACTTTGCAGGCAGATTCTTTACCATCTGAGCCACCAGGGAAGCCTGGGATTTTGATAGTGATTGTATTAAATCTATATATCCACTCTGGGAATGTTATCATCTTAGCAATATTAAGTGTTTTGATCCATAAATAGAGGATGTTCTTCCATTTATTTGGATCTTTCCTAATTTTTTCAGCAATATTTTGTGGTTTTCAGCGGACCTTTTATACTTCCTTTATCAAATACAGTCCTTAGTATTTCACTCTTTTAAATGCTGCTGTAAATGGACTCGTTTTTAATTGGAGGGCATTGTTTACTCTCGGTGTATAGAAATACAATTGATTTTGTCCATTGATCCTGTGCCCTGCAGCCTTGCTGAACTCCTTTACTAGTTTTAATGGTTTCTGTGTGTGTGTGAGGGTTCCTTAGGATTTTCAATATGCATGATTATGTTATCTGTGAACAGAGACAGTTTTAATTCTTCTATTCCAATTTGAATGCTTTTTATTGCTTTTTCTTGCCTAATTGCCCTGACCAGGCCTCCAGTAAAAAGTCTAATGGAACTAGTGGGAAAAGCATCACCGTCCTGTTCCTGATCTCAAGCAGTATTTTACCATTAAGCATGATGTCAGCTCTGAGATTTATATATACATATATCTTTGGTCAGGATGAAGAAATTTCCTCCTGTTCCTAGATTCTTGAGTGTGTCTTTCTCATGAAAGTGTGTTAGAATTTATCAAATGTTTTCTCTTCACCCATTGAAATGTCACTTTGTCTTCTCTTTTATTCCACGGATGTGATGTATTATAATTATTGGTTTTTGGACACTTAACTAATATTGAAATCCCATTTGGTAGTGGTATAAAATCCTTTTTGTATGTTACTGGATCAGGTTTGCTAGTATTTCACTGAGAGGACTTGCCCCTGTAGTCATAAGGAATACTGATATGCGTTTTCTTTTCTTGTGATAGCCGGTTTGAAGTCTGTCTGAAAAGCCTCATGTCTGGGCTCCTTGGAGAGCGCTTCTATTAACTGTACCCTCATCCCACTTCTGTATGTATATTCCTGTTTCTTTGTGTGTCTCAAATTGTTTTTTCAGTTTTCTTGAGAAATAATTGACATTAATCATTGTATAGGTTTAAGGCATATAGCATGATGACTTGATTTCCATATATTGTGATGTGATTACCACAATGGATTTACCAACATCCTTATTATCACATAAATACAATAAAAAGATAAGAAAGAAAAAAGAAATATTCTTTTTATGATGAGAGTCTATAGAACTCACCCTCTTAGCCACCCTATGTCTTGCACAGCAGGGTTAGCTCTGGTCTTCATGTTCTACATTCCATCTTTTTCATCTTATTTGTGCCTTTTGACCACCTTCCTTCAGTTTCTCCTCCCCCACCTTCCACCTCTGGCAACTACAAGTCTGATCTCTTTTTCTGACTTTGCTGTTGTTTTTTTTTTTAAAGCATACCTACATGTGAGATCATATAGTACTTGTCTTTTTCCATCTGACTTATTTTACTTAGCATAATGAAAAATGCCTTCACGTTCCACCCACGTTGTTGCAAACGGTAGGCTTTTCTAATTTTCAATGACTGAATGATATTATATATAATTTAATTGCATATATGCATTGCGGGAGACCTGGGTTCCATCCCGAGGTTGGGAAGATCCCCTGGAGGAGGGCATGGCAACCCACTCCAGTCTTCTTGCCTGTAGAATCCCCGTGGACAGAGGAGCCCGGTGGGCTACAGTCCATGGGGTCACAAAGAGTCAGACATGACTGAGCAACTAAGCACAGCACAGCACAAGATACGTAAGAAGGTATACTGCGTGTGATACGTGCAAGAATACGCTCAGCTGGTGAAGAATCCTCCTGCAATGCGGGAGACCCGGGCTCCATCCCTGGGTTAGGAAGGTGCCCTGGAGAAGGGAACGGTTACCTACTCCAGAACTCTGGCCTGGAGAATTCCATGGACTCTATAGTCCCTGGGGTCGCAAAGAGTCAGACACGACTGAGCGACTTTCACTTTCACATACACACCCACAATCATACACAGATTTTGTGTGCGTGTGTCTCATAGTTTTTTCTTCTGAAAACTGTACAGCACAAATAATATCACGTAACAGTTCTGGGAACCAGGCGGCCCCTCGGCCTCCGCACGCCTGTTGCTGTTTCTGCTCTCTGTCAAGTCACTTTCTCAAAGTCCTCTGGGAAGTTTGCACTCTTCATTGTGTGGGGCCACGAGTCTCCCCTTGGTCTCCTGCTGACAGCTGCCAGGCTGCTGGAGCTCCTGCTCACCATGCTTACGAGGTTGGTGGTGCAGTGGTGAGCTCAGCCGCCTTCCAAGCAGTTGCCCCAGGTTTGATTCCTGGCCAACACAGCCTTCACTATGGGCCTCCCAAGGGGCTCAGTCAGTAAAGAATCTGCCTGCAAGGGGGTAGAGCGGGGAGAGATCCAGGTTCCATCCCTTGTGGGTGTGGATGTGGAATGTGGAGCTGTGCCCAGACCTTAGAGGTGACTGCAAGGACACTGCCCCCTCTACTGAGGGTCCACAGGGCAGGGAGTCCTGGGACTGGACAGGATTCTATGTTACCAGCAATGAGCTGACACCAACCGAGCCCGCTTGACAAGCAGAGACATTGTGATGGGAATGGTGATCCCTTGGTCTGGAAGTTCCCCTGGAGGAGAAAATGGCACCCCACTCTAGTATTCTTGCCTGGGAATTCCCACAGACAGAGGGATTTGTCAGAGGGGGTAGAGACAGACTGTATAGACGAGGGTACAGACAGACAGAGGGGAGCACAAACAGGCTGTACCCCAGAGGCTGCAGTCCAGGGGCTGCAAAAGACTTGGACATGACTTAGTGACTAAATACAAAAGCAAGACAGAAAAAAAAGGCTGCGTAAGAGGGAACTGCTCCTGCCTGCCTGGTTGAGCTGGGACATCGGCCTTTCCCTGCTCTGGGAGTTGAACCGCTGGCTCTCAGACCATCGTGGACACCATAGGCTCTCTGGTTCTCAGGGCTCTGGACTTGGACTGGAGCTGGAGCTCCATCATCGCCTCTCCTGGGTCTCCACCTTGCCAACTGCAGCTCTTGGGGTTTCTCAGCCTCCATAATCATGTGAGCCAATTTCTGATCACAAATACCTGTTTTCTGTATTTATATACAGAAATACATTCCAGGACACAGGCACCTGCGTGTGCGCGTGTCCTAAGGGCACCGCTGGCACCGTTTCTCTGGAGAACTCTGACTGATGCACCGTGGTTGCAGCGTTGTTGGCTTTTCAAGCTACTGCAGAGGGAGGGAGGGGGCAGGGAATGGTGCTTCAGAGGCCATGAAGTTTGCTGCGTTCACTGAGATCCAGCCATTTTCCCTGAAAAGACATTTCTTGAGCTGTCACAAGACTTTAACGTACAGCGTTCTGAAAAGGTTGACTTTGACAAACTTCCAGTGTTCTCACTGCTGTAACGGAAGAGAGGACGTTTAGAGGTCCTTGCCCCACCACCCAGAGTGCCTCTCTGCACACCCTCTGTCTCATCCCGCGTTTCCCTGCTATCCGTCTGGTTCTCCCGAGAGGATGAACAGGGGAGGCTTTGCCTTGGGTGGACTGAGTCAGAAGCGAATGCAGGATCCATAGGAGCAGAGAGAAGTGGGGAGTAGGCTGATCCGAAAGGGATTTGGGTGATTCAGGAATGTGGTGCCTATGCCTCAGTCTGAGTTGCTTTAAGGGAAAATGCAGAAAGAGCCATCAGTAATGGCCTGGACCTTGGGCAGAAGAAGAAGGCAAGGGATGCCTGCAGTTTTGAAACTCCTCGTCAGTTGAAAAGGGAAGCTCTACAGACCCTGGGTACTGAACCAGCCTCGCGTGCCGTGGGCCAGTCAAGAGATGACCAGCTGGATGTGCAGGCTCTGTGCTTGGGGAGGGCAGGGCAGGTAACTGGTCAGAACTGGGGGCTGTGCCAAGACCTTAGAGGTGACCGCAAGGACACTGCCCCTCCACTGAGGGTCCGCAAGGCAGGGAGTCCTAGGACCACCAGGAATCTGTGTTACCGGCGATCAGCTGACATCAGCCGAGCCAGCCTGACAAGCAAAGGCACGGTGTTGGGAGAGTCGCAGAGCTGTGAGAGACACAGAGGACACTGGCTGGGGACGTTGGGGGTTGACGACGTGGTTTAGAAGCAGAACGCGTCGTCTGTTGTGAGTCCCCTGAAGTCCGTCAGACTCCAAATGGACCAGGGCGCTTGCCGTGTAAGCGGACGCAGCAGGCGTGACTCTGAGCTTCCTTCCGTCGTGCCTGCCATCGAGGGTGAGGTCAGCGTACGCATCCCCTCATCCTTCCAGAGGGCCTGCTCCGTGTTCTGGGCTCGAGGGAGGGAGGGGCCGTAAAGAAAAGAGAATCCCCCCTCACCATCCTGGCACTGTGGGGTGAGGCCCCGGGCGTCCAGCCGGCCTGTGCCAGGGGCTGTTGCCGCCGCTGCCGCAGGAGGGGTTTGCTGGGGGACCCTGGTATTCTGCCTTCAGATCACATCCTCAGTGACCCCGCACCCCAGCCCGTGGGGACGTTTTGGCTGCCCTGCTCGGGGCCCATTTCCCCCAAGAGACGTCAGCAAGTGTTCCCTGTGCAGGGCAGCCCCCGCAGCCCACCCCGCAGCGGAGGGAAGGCACCACAGTGGGCCTCTGCTTGTGGACGCGAAATCTGCATTTCATATCACTGTCATGCATCATGAAAAGTTATCATTCGTAACTTCCTGCAGTCTTTTAAAGAGGTTAAAAAGATCATCAACCCACAGACCGTACAAATGGGCGGCAGCCCGCATTTGGCCACACAAGCCTTCATCTGTCCATCCCTGCCTGACCAGGTCGGAAGAGAATGCAAACACATGGGCACTCGGTCCACTGAGATCCTGGGCGATGATGACGGCCCCACCCTGCACAGGGCGTGGAAGGAGGAGTCAGAGGTGAGTTAGTGGTGGGACACCAGCCCAGTGCGGTGAGCTTGGCCCCGAGGGCATTCCAGCCTTGAGCCAGGGGCTGCTGGAAGCCCATTCAAGCCAAGGACAGCCCAGAGAAGTCACTCTGGATCTGCCAGTCAGCAGGGGTCACTCTGCAGGAGGGCAGCATGTGAACTGGAACTTTAAGAGCTTCAGGATGGACCTGGAGACGACGGCACTCAGTGAACCAAGTCAGAGAGAGACACACCCCACAGGACATCACTTATGTGAGAAACCTGCAAATACACGGAGATGAGCCTATTAACACCACAAGCAGATCCACAGACACAGACGACACACTTACGGCTACCAAGAGGGAAAGACGGAGGGGTGAACGGGGAGCATGGGAGTAACAGATGCCAAGACATCATATGTGAGACAGAAAAATAACAAGGATTTACTGTCCAGCACAGAAAATCATATTCAATATCTTGTCATAAACTACATGGAAAAGAATAAAAGAACACACACACACACACACACACACATATGCATGGGTTTCCCAGGTGGCTTAGCAGTGAAGAATCCACCTGCAATGCAGCAGCTGCAGAAGACGTGGGTTCGATCCCTGGGTCAGGAAGTTCCCCTGTAGGAGGGCACGGCAATGCACCCCAGTATTTCTGCCTGGAGAGTCCAACGGACAGAGGAGCCTGGCGGGCTACAGTGCCTGAGGTCACAAAGAGTCGAACACAACTGAAGTGACTTAGCATGCATGCTCGCATGTATACACACACACACACACACACACTTATCATGGACTTCTGGTGGCTTAGACAGTAAAAAATCTGCCTGCAATGCAGGAGACCTGGGTTTGATCCCTGGGTCGGGAAGATACCCTGGGGAAGGGCGTGGCAACCCACTCCAGTATTCTTGCCTGGAGAATCCCAAGGACAGAGGAGCCTGGAGGGCTGCAGTCCATGGGGTCGCTAAGCGTCAGACACTCCTGAGCGACTAACACTTTCATATCTGTATGTACAACTGAATCACTTTGCTCTACATCTGAAACTAACACAATATTATAAATCAATGCACTCCAATTAAAAAGAAAAGACCTTCTGGAGGACCCAGTGCTGAAGGAGCATTTCTGGCTGGGGGAGTGAGAAGGGCAGGGCGTTGGGGGAGGCCAGGGAAGCTGTAGCCACTCTGCAGTCTGTGAAGCCGCAGCCAGTGTCCCAGGACTTGGGTGGGTGCCAGCCGCCGGGCCAGGCAGGCTGCAGGCGAGACTCTGTGAGGTGCCTGCTCCTCCTGGAGGGCCGGGCGACAGGCCTCTGCCGTCAGGTAGCAGCAGAGCGGCCAGCACGCGGCGCCTGATATTGATTAACGGATCAATGTCACGGTGGAGAAGGCCTCCAGGGGCGCGCCCCGTCCTGCCCCGGCCTGTCGGGCGTTTCTATCAATGACGGGATAAAGGCGTAACAGGCCTGCTTGTCAAATTTGCAGATCAAAGCTCAGAGGGACGGCTAATGTGGTGGAAGAAATACTCTGGGTACAAAAAGCCTCTTGACAAGCTGAAACAATGGACTGAAGTGAACAAGATGGAATTTAGCAAGGTTAAGTGTGAACTCTTACTCCCTGGTTTAAGGAAAAAAAAACACACATCAACCACAAGTGTGGGAGCGCATGGGAAGGAGAGAGGGCGGGAGGGCCTGGCTGCTGGGAGCCTCCTGCAGGGCTGGCTCAGATGGAGCTGCAGACAGGTCGCCCCCCGCCCCCAAGGCCCCGGGACCTCAGCCCAGCAGCCGGGCCCGCCCAGGGAGGAGCGGGCTGTGTCCCTAGGAGCTCAGTCAGGGCAGTGCCGGGGGCCCCTGTCTCCTCCCCGGGACTCCGGCTGGAGGAGGGCGCCCAGGGCAGAGGACGAAGGCCAGGGGCCCTGCAGGGGACATCAGCCCTCCTGACCCTCCAGGCCCTCTCTGGGAGAGGAGACTTGCCTCTCTAGCCCGGTGGCAGCAGGGGAACCTCTGGGGGCGGCGGCGGGGGGCAGACTTTGGGCTGGATCTGCGGACAGACGTGCTGACTGGAGCTGGTGACCACGCAGCAAGCCACCCCCAGCACCGGAATGGAGCTGCCAGCCCCGATGGGCAGAGGCTGAGTGCCATCCTTCAGGGGCCCCTGGGGTGATCACGAGCCTGGCCCAGACCCCTGGCCCACAGACTGGATGGCCGAGGCCGGAGGCACCCGGGAAGCCCCTTGTCAACTGCTGGGCTGGGTGTCCTCCAGCAGCTTTGGAATTCTCCGCTCCAGGCCCAAACGAGGCCCGTGTAAGATGCAGGAGAGGGCAGCCGCTTGAGTGTCGGGGTTTGAGGTGTGAGATGTGGGAAGCGGGAATGGTGTGACTCGGGACACAGGCTGGGACTGGGGACTGACCTCAGCTTTCCCCAGTCCAGAGGATCATCTGCAAAGCGAGTCAGGGCCACCTGGTCAGGGGAGGCCCGCCCGAGAGCCCAAGGCTGGCCAAACGCACATGTTCTATAACTCCTCGCTCCTTCTCCTGGAGATGATGGGACGAGGTGGGGTTCCAACACCTTCGGGCCAAGAAAGTTCCTGTTACCCAGGGGATGGACCGAGCTCTCCCTCCGGTCCCAGTTCAGAGGTGGTGGGAGGGAGGGGTCCTAGAAACACCAGGATCAGAGCAGGAGGAGGAGCAGGGAGGGGCAGGGTGGACAGGAGGCCATGGGGTTCGCACTTAGCATCACCAGATGGCAGGAAGCCTGGCGGAGGAGACCTAAGGAGGAGTCAGGAGTCAGACCAGGAGGAGCCAGGTCTGTGGTCTCAGAGAGGACTGAAGAGGGGAGGGGCGGAGGCCTGAGGGACCCACTACTATTGGTGTGGGGGAGGGCGGAAGGCAAGTAGCAGGCCGGCCACAAGCCTGGAGGGCACAGGGCTTCGCAGAGAGCAGCAGGCAGCGCCTCCCTGGGCCCCTGGGGGCGGAGGCTCTGCTGGGGTTCACCTGGCCTGAACCCCACAAAGTCCTGGACCCCCAGCAGCAGGGGCTTGGGGCGGGGTGGTCCCGTAGCTAGAGGGGGTGGCCTGCTGCTGTGAGCAGCAGGGGCTTATAGAAAAACTCCCAGGGGGCAAGAGTTCAGAGCTTGGGGTTCAAACCCCAGTCGCGCTGCTCAGCAGCTCTGGGGACCTGGGAAGTTCTCTGTCTCTGCCCCTCGGGCTTCCACCTTGAGAGTGGGGGAACTTCCCTGGTGGCTCAGGGGTGAAGAATCTGCCTTCCAATGTGGGGGACACAGGTTCGATCCCTGGTCAGAGAACTCAGATCCCACGTGCCTCCAGGCTACAGAGCCCTTGAGCTGCGACTCCTGAGCCCGGGTACAGCAAGTGTTGGGTCTGTGCTCTACAATGGAAGACCCCAAATATTGCAACAAAGACCCAGTACTGCCAAATAAATAAATAAGCAAATAAATATTTTAAAAAAGAAAAGAAAATGGGAATGCTGACAGCACAGGCCTGGCATAGATGCTGGGAGTACTGCGCAAGTTAATCTGAGAAAAGAGCCGTCCGTGGTTCCCTGCACCCAGAACCTGCCGTCCCAGAGGCGGCATTTCTCAAGTTGTTCACGTTTTAAGCAAATGGGATAAAGACAAATGACACACTTACTTGATTATCTGAACCAGCAGACAGTGTTTACCTTCGCACGGAAGATTTTTTTTTCCAGTTTTTTTTTTTTAATTGTAAAAGTAGTAACAGTTGATTATAAAACATCCAGAAAATAAATTCACAGCCCTCCTTACACACCTTCCTGGAAGCCATCACTGTTCACAGGTTGATGTGCATGCCTTCTTCTGCTCACATCCTAACC
Source organism: Bos indicus (assembly GCF_029378745.1). NCBI lineage: Eukaryota > Metazoa > Chordata > Mammalia > Artiodactyla > Bovidae > Bos > Bos indicus. The sequence continues at coordinate 118,479,599 of NC_091764.1, read as the reverse complement.
CTCACAGGCATCTTTTCCTGAAGTGGCTTCACAGCAAAGCCCTGTGTCCTCCCAGCTGTGGGAGACTTGGCAAGATGGTGAGACCCCAGTGCCATCTCCCCCGTGGCCTGTCTCCAGCTGCAGCTGCCTCTGCCACAGGTGACCTGGGGGCTGGAGGTCCCTAGATAAGAGCCTTGCAAGCAGTTCAGAGAGCCGGCCTTCACGTCAGGGGAATCCTCACTGCATCTTCCATCCCCACTGGGGAAAGGCTGGGGCTGTGCTTTCCCTTCCTGTTGAAGAGGGACTGTTTGCCTCCAGGGGAAAAAACATCCCTTTTGGCTAAAGCCTGCTGGTTTTCTCTTGCTCCTGGAATCACTGAATTCAGAGCTTTTGACTGTTTTCTCCTGGAAGAGTTACCTCCCAAATCACCGCAGAAGCTCTGTGTATTCACAGAGAAGTGACCCTGTTCCCCCAGCCCATCTTTTCTCTTCTCCGGGTACCCACTCCCCCACATTCCGCGCCCAGCTTGGGATCTTGCACGTCGACTTGGAGCGGAATGAGCAGCTTCACGAGAAGCCAGGCAATGCCCCCTGGTCACTGAGATCTCTGCTTTCTAATTAACCATGGAAATGAAGTCTGTGCTTCCATTCTCATTAAGAGGATTATTTTGTTTCCAGAAGAAAAGACAGCTCAGCGTGGCTTCGGGAAATGGCAGTGATGCCCCAGGGTCACTCTGAGTCTCTCTCCGCTTCAGATGAGATGGACCCACTGGAGCGGGTCCTGTGAGAGCGGGCATCAGCTGGAAGACTGTGAGCTCTACCTGCCAAAAGGCTCAGCCTCCTTGGCTTGGCCGTTCATTCTTTCATTCAGCCGGTCAGTCACTGATTCGCTCACCAAACCCTGTGTCAGTTGTTAAGACGCCAGCTTCTTCGGCAGAGTTTTCATATTACATCCATATGATACTCAAGGAGGAGCCAGGGGGCTGTGCAAACTGTTAGGATGTCCGTGTCCCAGTTTTGAGTCCCAACTCAGCCGTTTGCTTAGACAGTGACCTCAGGCAACTGATTAAGTTCACTTGACCATATCCAAATGTCCTCGGCGTCTCAAAGTGTCTTTTTATGTGTGTTTTGCTTGAGTCCAGATCGGCCTGGGCCTGCATCCGGTTATTATGTCTCTTGGGTCTCATTTTGTCTCTCGCAGTTACTTCCCTATTTTGTGGGGGTGGGGGGTGTTGGGGGGTGTTAAAATTTGGTGTGGAAGCATCAGGCCTTTTGTCCTGAAGACTATTTTAATTTGGCATATCAATCCCTTTTCTTTGGGTGAATGTTTTTAGGATTCTTGAATTTCCAATAAAGGATAGATCCGGAGCCTCAGTTAGATTTTGGCTTGTGTGGGTACCTGCGCTTTCTTCCGTCACGATTATGGGTAGGTCAGGTGCAATCAGCCTGATCTCCCTTCTAACTGCCCCCGTCCATCGCTGGCTACAGCTGTGGCATCCGTCAGTGACTGTAGCTAGAGCCACTCATTCTTTGCTGGTTGCAAAATGATGACTTTGTAATTCTATGATTCTTTCTGAATTTATCACCTGATGTATTTCTATGGAAAAATTCTCCATCAACATTTTTGTTTACCCTGGAACACACTTTATGCAAGAAGAGAAAGATAATTGTGATTCTTCCCTCCTCCTTTTCTTCAATTTTCAGAGGAATAAGTGGTTGCCTTAGCAACCAACAATGATGGCTTTTATTTTGTTTTTGAGTGTCTGTGTCAATTACAAACACTTTCCGTCAATGCTGGCTGTATTCTTTTGATCCAAATCCCCTCTGTCAGCCCCAAGTCCCACAATCACGGTCAGGATCGTCAGCCTTTTCAGGTTCCGGTTGGGAATATTCCCCAGGCTCACCCTGTGAACTTGGGCCTGAGAACTGGACTTGGCCATTTTTAAGAAAAGTCTTGATTCTTTCCAGTTCGGAAGCTGTGTTAGAGAACATAATCCAGGTCTGAGAGTGCTCATTGCTCTGGGCTGTCAACGTTTCTGGGTATTTTCACTAGACTAAGCTGGAAAATACAGATCAAATACGTGTTTAAAGAGAAAAAAAGCACTAGTTTATCCAATTTCCAATTCAAATTTCGGTCTGCTGGGTTTTTCTTGAACTTCTTTTGTGTTACACTCGCATCTGCTCTCTGCTGCTGCTGCTGCTAAGTCGCTTCAGTCGTGTCCGACTCTGTGCAACCCCATACACAGCAGCCCACCAGGCTCCCCCATCCCTGGGATTCTCCAGGGTTGCCATGTCCTTCTCCAATGCATGAAAGTGAAAAGTGAAAGTGAAGTCGCTCAGTCGTGTCCGACTCTTAGCGACCCCATGGACTGCAGCCTACCAGGCTCCTCCATCCATGGGATTTTCCAGGCAAGAGTCCTGGAGTGGGGTGCCATTGCCTTCTCCTATTCTGCTGGAAATATTGGCTTTAAGGACTTCAGTGTAATTACTACTTGTTTCTATCATAAAAATATACAAGAGATAGTTTCAAAGTAACAATGCGTCTTCTACCAACAAGACTTCCGAATGTGTTACTTTGTATTAGGATATATTCCTTTAGGGAGGTACAGTCAAAATATCAAATTTAAAGTCAACGATAATACTTTTTTTTTTCCTGTGTGTGTATACCAGTGACTTGAAAGACAGTTTATTTCAGGTTATTTTCAGATTTTTGATGGCTTTATTTTCTTTTTGATTTAATCTTTTAGGAGTATTTAAAGATTTACGTGGTTTCAAAATCAAATCTATAATAAAACCTATTTCTTCTTCCTTATTCTCTGTTCCCCATAGGTAACCATTTAAATTTATTTTGATTCACTGTTTCACCATTTTATTCTACATTTTTCCATTTCTAAAGAAAAGAATAACATATTTAGATCATTGCTCTTCTTTGTGTGTATTTTTTTTTTAAGTTTACTAATATATTGGATTGACAAAAAAAGTTTGTTTGGGTTGGGAAAATCCAAACAAACATTTTGACTAACCCAATACCTTCGCAATAACTCCGTAATAGTATAGAGAGATCTTTCTTGATTCCTCGGCCCCTGCCTTCCTACCATCGCGTGCACAGGCCAATTTTGATTCAACAGGTTCCTATTGATGAGCATTTAGACTACTCTCAGATGTTCAATGTTATTAATAATAACTCCATGAATGATTAGAAGACATTTGTAAGAGAAGCCGTGGCCTAACTTTTCTCTTAAACTACCCTTCTGCTTGCTGTGGGGTATCTACCTTGGGGTGAGTCAGAAACAGGGAGAGCACTGGAGGCGGCTGCCTGAGTCCAGGCAGAACGGGGACTTGGGCCAGGCTGGTGGCGGTGGAGATGCAGTATTGTGCCCTGGTCGCTGCGGCGTCTGGGAGGAGTGTCACCGGCTTGGCCAGCGGGCGGAGGATTTCTGAAGCAGGGGAGGCCCTGCCGCTGCGTCGTGCAGCTCCACCACCCCACAGGTGTCCAAGACCAGAGTTCTGGGCCTCTCGTCCCGGCCTCCAGCCAGCGTCAGTGGACGGCGCCCAGCGCGGGGCAGAGGCCGCCTCGCTCGCTCCTGCTCTCCCTGAGCCCTGACCTTGTATCTTCCAGTTTGTCGGTTGGACCTGAGAAGACACAGACTGGTCAGGGAGGGGTGCCCTTGGTTACTGGACGTAACATTTATTTTATTATGTGAAACAAAAGGCTGCACATTTCAGTTTGAAGGAGCTGCATTCGGGTTCATCCCCTGCTGGAGAGGGTTTCCAGGCACTCTGGGAGGGCACTTGCCTTGACTCTCCTGATTGACAATGTTTACCCCAGAGCAAAGGGAGGCCCAGGCTGAGGACCACGGCTGCATCTGCTGCGGCGGCACAGCTGGCTGGGCTGCTCCCCGGTGCCCTCTGTGTCTAGGCCAGCCCCTGTGACTTGTTCTCACCAGCGTATTGACACTCCCAGCTGACAGAGTTAAGAAGCATCTCTCTTTCTCTCTCTATTTCTTTTGCTATGACGGAAAGACCCTGATGCTGGGAAAGACTGAGGGCTGGAGGAGAAGGGGACCACAGAGGATGAGATGGTTGGATGGCATCACCGACTCAATGAACATGAATTTGAGCAAGCTCTGGGAGATGGTGAAGGACAGGGAAGCCTGGTGTGCTGCACTCCAGGGGTCACAAAGAGTCGGACACGACTGCGCGACTGACCACCAGTGACTGAAAGCAGAGGCGACTGAGGCCCCAGGGGAACACACAGCCTCAGATGCAGGGAGCTTGGTCCCCAGATCGCTGCATGGAAGGTCACCACCTGAGGAAGAAGTCGCTGTTACCTTAAGCCACTGATGTTTGGGTTTTGTTTTGTAAACTGTGTGTTACCCTTACTAATGCAGAACACGCCTATCAGCATCACAATGAAGGTGAAATTCCTGACACTCTTGAAGCCACTTTTTACACACGAACAAATTCCAGTACATCACCAGGCCAGCTGTGTTTCCACAGTCTGCTGAATGGGCGCCATCCCCCACCAGATGTCACACCTCAGGGGCAGGGCTGGGCGCCTCCAGCTCCCACACAGCCCATGCACATAGTTGATACAGAAAAAAAAAAAAAAAAAAATATATATATATATATATATATACACACACACACACACATACATAAATGTAAGGGATGATGCATTGGAATAAAATAAATTTTATAACTTATTTTTAAAATAAACTTTTTATTTACTTTGTAAATAAAACTGAACAAAAACAGGCCACTGTGACATAAAGGAAATTTTTTTTAAAAAAGCATGGTGCGAAAACAGATCTAATCCCCTGGTAGGCAGGATCGGCCAATACCCCCAGAAGGAAGCCTGCAGCCCGTGCCTCGGAAGGAAGTGGGGAAGCAAACCTAACGTGGGTTTAGCAGGGGCAGAGAATCTGTGACAGGGGACCAGGTGGTGTGTGTGGGCAGCCACGCAGGAGGCAGTCCCGGTCCTGCAGGGCGAACTGGGCATCATCGGAAGAAGGCGGCTGTGGGAGTGCCAGGCTGCCGGCCCAGGGCAACCAGGCACTGCAGACCTGCTCTCTCTCCAGCCCTCCCGCTGTGAGCAAGGCTGTGCGGGTCACGGGGCCCAAAGCTGTCCACCCACATCCTGTCTGCTGAGCCCACAGAAGGGTCCATGGGCTGGCACCTGGCCCGGTTCCTTCACCAGTGCCCTGTGTGAGTGGGCCTGGCATGGTGTTCTCAAGATCTCCTGTCTCTACAGGTGCAGAACGGGGACGCCTGGGAAGGAAGGACCCACACTTTGCCGATGAGAGGACTGAGCCCAGGCAGGTCACAGGGCTCCCGGGTCTCAGCAGGGCTCCACGCCTGGTGGCCAAAAACTCAGGCACACAGACTGAGAACACGCTGCTCCGGGGACTGGCGAGGGTGACCGGGAGTGTGCGCGTGCACGCTCAGCAGCCCCGAGCAGCAGGGGCTGTTTCTACGCCCCTTTCACAGAAGAGGCAGGAGTGGTACCAGGGCCTGGGCGTCTGGATGGCATCCCGCTGCTGCAGCCTGCTGGTCGGGGAAGGACTCTGAGTCATCCTGGGCACGTCTGAGTGGGAGGACTCCCCTGCTCACTGCTCCAGACGTGTGACGTGTGAGTCAACAAAACAAAACAAACCAGAGCCCCTAGATTATCTGATTTGGGGTTTAATTATGTGCCTTTGGAGATGATTTAGGGGCTTAGGAACAAAGTGGTGGGGCAGGCTTCTCTGTCCGCAGCCTCAGGGATGCCGCAGGCATGCCCATCCGCCCCTTCAGAGGAATGCCAGCCTCCCTCCCAGGAGGGTGGACTGTGCAAGAGGCAGGTCTCCAGTACTGACCCCACAAGGGTCCCTCAACACAGCCTTGCAGCAGCCGTGGCCAAGCCCAGGGCGAGGGCCACGTCACCTGCTGCCTTGGCTGTGTCGGCCCACACTTAGTCAAAGTTCTTATGTGGGAAAACACAGGCTCGGCAGCTGGAGTGGCGGCCGTGGGTGGGTGGGGAAGATGGGGAAGAGCAGGCTGGTGCTCTGGGGTCAGAGGAAGTAAACTTAAGGGAGGGGTTTCTGGGGTCTCATCACTTACCTGGGTCCAGCCAATCCCTGGCTCTAAACATCTCTGCTCTTAGGATGGAGAACTTCACCCTCCTAGGATGGGACCATTTTAATACCTGAATGAATAATGAGTCTTCTAACGAGCCTCCTATTATTGGCTGGAAAAACTGTCCCCAGGCATCTCAGGCTGTCTGGGCCCTGGACACTGCATGTGCTGCCCACCTGCCTGAGGTCCTGTCCATGTCTCAGCCCCTCCCTGCAGGGGGTGCCCTAGAAACAGCTCAGGCATCTTTCTTGAGGAAGTGTCTCAAGGCAACGTCCTGAATCTGATTGGCTGCAGAGCCAACGCCCAGGCCACGCCCCTTCACACATCACCTCCCTGACTGCCCACTCACCACTTCTCCTCCACCAGCCTGTGTGTGATCACCCAGAGGCTGAGGGCTGAGCCGGGCTGCAGGCAGCACCCAGCTGGGGGTGGACTCTGAAACCATACAGAAGCCCCTGGGGGATCACTAGTCTGGGTCTAAGAGATGTCCTAGTCTGGAGATGGCCAGGAGAGGGCAGACCTAGGGATGGAGGTGCAGCTTGAGGCCACGGCCAGTTAGAAGGCTGCTTCAGAGACCCTGGACCTCTCTCGATGTTGAGGGGTCTTCAAAGTGCAGGTGCCTGGTCTCCAGCTATGGATGGGGGGCCCCCAAATGTCGAGCTGTAGGAAGAACTCCTCGTGTGGCCTTTCCCATGGCCTGTTTGGCATTTCTGTCCGGCTCTGACCCGTTTTGAGTCAAATGCAGTGAACCTGAGCTCTGCCTCAAGGTCAGCTGTGCCCTGCAGAATCAGAACTTTCCTTCAGTTCAACCTCAGCTTGCTCTATTCTTGACTTGGGGCAGAAGTTTTCAGCAAGTTGCGTGTTAGTAAAATTGAAATGTGAGACTTGGGTATCTCGGTAAATAGCCAGATCTGCCAAGACCTGGGGCGGGGCATCTGGATAAGGCCATGAAGAGGACACGGGTTTTGGCGTAGACCTGGGTCTCCAGCACCAGCTCCTGCATCAGTGCTGACCTGGGCCCGTCCTGCTCGATTCTGTGCCCGTGTCCCTGTCTTCCACGCACAGATGCCAACACGTGTCTCAGAGGGCAGTTGTGAGACCAGGGTACTTCACATCACATGTTACAGAATGCTCGGCCCGTGATAGATACCCGTCTAACAGTTGTGAAGCATTTGTATTTTAAGGCATGCCTTTAAATGCTTCCTAAGCTGTGTAGGAAAGATGTGTAATATCTAACTCCAGGCTCATCTTCACCATCCATTTCAGCGCAAAGAGAGTCACCCCGACGTAGATGCTTTGCTTACTGTTTCCCCACATGTGTTTGTTTCATGCCTTCTTGTTGAGCAATCAAGACCCATTTGGTTTAGGGCCAAGTAATAACTTAGCTCAGGCAGAGCGTGCTTTTAACATCCCTCCATGTCCGGTGACACAACTTGAACTCAATTAAGCTGGTCTGGGACAACTGTCCGTGTGTGTTTCATAATGGAAAGTGGAGTCAATGAAAAAGCAATCAGTGTAAATATGTAAAACAGCCATCCTCATAACCACCGGGTCATTGCTGGAAATTAAAAAGAAGCACAGAGGTCCAGCTGCCTCGTGACGCACTGCGGGGGCAGCCTGGACTTGAGTCAGGGGCTAATTACAGGTGTGCAGGAGTGGGATCAATAGCTGTTGATTACCTTGAGAATCTGAAACTGTGAGGGCACTGCCCTCCTGACAAGGGCTAATTTTCTTTGTGGAGTTCAAAGGTAGAGAGACCAGGGCTTTTACTGATAAATTATCGGACGCCTAGGGGCACATTAATTTCCACTGGCCGTCTTGGGCCAGGCAGAATGGATTCACAGCCATGGGAGAGTGAAATGCGGTTTTCATCATCTGTGAACCTCGGAAAAGAAGACGGCTTCGGTGACCTTAATAAGGAGGAGAGGATGTTCCCGGCAACCGTGAGTCTCTTGGTCAGCATGGCACAGAGACGGGGTCTTTTCCGGCCCAGACTTCCTCTGTCCTTGGGGGAGGGAAGTGGCAAGATGGCAAGGCACTCCCTGGGCAGAGGACCCGGGGTGGGCATGCTGTGAATGTTGTCAGCAGAGCAACCTGCCCCTTACATCTGAACGGCTCTTGGTAAATGGGACACTGACCCTCTTTGCTGGTCTGTAGACGCCAGGGAGAGCTGCTTCCTACAGGTCCTCTGAGGACAACACAGGCCCCCAGAGCCTGCACAGGCCCCAGCGCAGCCCTGGCACTGCCCGAGGAACAGAAGTGCTGGCCTCTGAGTGTCAGGAGGCCTAAACGTGTCTCCTCTGAACTTCATGGCTTCAGGGACACAGGGGGACCTCCCGCCTCGGAGACGGTCACGATGGCTCTGCCTCTGCGGCTGACGCCTATGTTCAAAGCTGCTAGTCACACAGATTCCAATGCCCCCACTCAGCGAGCATCTCAAGAAAGAGTGGTCATCAAGGCTTGATGTCCATCAGAGAGCTGGCCAGAAATGAATAACGGTTAAGATAGCAGAAGCTAAGCAGGGTCAGACCTGGTGAGCACTTTGGGCTTCCCTGGTGGCTCAGTGGTAAAGAATCTGCCTACAATGCAGGAGACCCAGGTTCGATTCCTGGGTCAGGAAGATCTACTGGAGAAGGGAATAGAACCCACTCCAGTATTCCTACCTGGAGAATCCCTTGGACAGAGGAGCCTGGCGGGCTACAGTCCATGGGCCCACAAAGACTTGGACACGACCGAGCGGCTACCACCTTCTTTAGGATAGTAGATATGCTGTTTGCTCACAGGGTGTAGAAGGGTCAGGGGGACTGCAGAGGGAGGGAAGGGTGAGCACCCAGGTCCAGCAGCAGAGGGGGGCTACCCACCCCTGTGCCCTGGGAGGCCTCCCCTGCAGACAGAGGCTGCCACAGTGGGGGTGACGGCAAGGCCCAGGGGCCCACAGGGACCACCCAGGGGAGTGCAGAGAACAGTCAGCCCCACCTCGGCCTTCTGTCCTCCATGCCTGTCCACCTGCCCTTCAGCTGGACACGCCTGGGGAGCAGAGGGCCGAGGGCCCGTGGTGACGAGCACGCAGGTCAGCCTGGGGACGCGGGCGGCGGGCGGGGGAGCAGGGCGTGACTCCAGCGCCTCTCCGCTCCATCTCAGCATCCGCCCGGCAGTCGCTGCTTTCTGCTCACCTGCACGTGCTCGAGTGGACACCGTGCAGACACTCGTGGGGCTGGGGGCTCAGGCTGACCTCGTCAAGCCCTCCACATCCTTCCCCAGTCCCTGCCGCCTCCAGAATGTCCCCAACAGGGGAGCAGGCCTCTCCTTGCTGATGCCATCTCCGTTCCAAGATGGGGCTCCAGGAAACACCCGGATTTTTCCTGCCTGGAATTGATCAAACCTGTAAGGTCTCCTTCCTGATGACCTCACAGGGTGGAGGTGGGGTGTCTGGAGCCTCAGACCATACCTGGTGTCTGCGCCCAGGCTCAGGGCCGACGACAGTGCTCTAAGGGGCCTGAGGATAAAGAGAGACGAGGGCTGAGGGGGAAGGGGCTCGCTCAGCTGGCTCCCCCGAGGGGTGGGCTTTGCCGCCTGCCTTCATGGGTTTGGGGGGGTCTGTGCTCACGGGGGTTCCTGCCCACAGCAGGTGTAACAGTGTAATTGTCAGAGCACAGAGCAGCTGTAACTGTGTGAGCACTTAGCTCTGTGTGTGTGTGGTTGTGTGTGTGTGGTTGTGTGTGTGTGTGGTTGTGTGTGTGGTTGTGTATGTGTGGTTGTATGTGTGTGTAGTTGTGTGTGTGTGGTTGTGGTTGTGTGTGGTTGCGTGTGTGTGTGGTTGTGTGTGTGTGGTTGTGTGTGTGTGGTTGTGTGTGTGGTTGTGTGTGTGTGGTTGTGGTTGTGTGTGTGGTTGTGTGTGTGTAGTTGAGTGTGTGTGTGGTTGTGTGTGTGTGGTTGTGTGTGTGGTTGTGTGTGTGTGTGGTTGCGTGTGTGTGTGGTTGTGTTTGTTGGTTGTGTGTGTGGTTGTGTGTGTGTGTGGTTGCGTGTGTGTGTGGTTGCGTGTGTGTGTGGTTGTGTGTGTGTGGTTGTGTGTGTGGTTGCGTGTGTGTGTGGTTGTGTGTGTGTGTGGTTGTGTGTGTGTGGTTGTGTGTGTGTGGTTGTGTGTGTGTGGTTGTGTGTGTGTGTGGTTGTGTGTGTGTGGTTGTGTGTGTGTGGTTGTGTGTGTGTGGTTGTGTGTGTGTGTGGTTGTGTGTGTGTGGTTGTGTTTGTTGGTTGTGTGTGTGGTTGTGTGTGTGTGGTTGTGTTTGTTGGTTGTGTGTGTGGTTGTGTGTGTGTGGTTGTGTGTGTGTGGTTGTGTGTGTGTGGTTGTGTTTGTTGGTTGTGTGTGTGGTTGTGTGTGTGTGGTTGTGTTTGTTGGTTGTGTGTGTGGTTGTGTGTGTGTGGTTGCGTGTGTGTGTGGTTGTGTGTGTGTGGTTGTGTGTGTGTGGTTGTGTGTGTGTGGTTGTGTGTGTGTGTGGTTGTGTGTGTGTGGTTGTGTTTGTTGGTTGTGTTTGTTGGTTGTGTGTGTGGTTGTGTGTGTGTGGTTGTGTGTGTGTGTGTGTGTGGCATGTCCCGCCCACCATATGTGTGGGGCAGAGCACAGGCTCTGTGTCCCTTCTTCACCATCCAGCTGGGACAAGTCAGAAGTGGTTGCCCTGGGTTGGGGCCGTCTGTGAACCCTGAGCCATCACGACCTGTCCAGGGAGGTCAGGCGCTTCCCATGGCCCATCCCCAGAGGCCGCCAGATGCCACAGCCCCACAGGAGACCTCTGCCTCCCTCTAAACTTTCTCCTCAAATGATTTTACAGATCTTTGATGGTGAAAGCGAAGCTGACAGTCCCATGAACGCCCCTTAACCGCCTCCCCTGGTCCTCTGCTGTTGACACCTGGTCGCATTCTCTGCATTTCTGCTTCTCCTTTGTTTGCTGAGACCTTTGAAATCAGGCTGCAGACACCACGTCCCTTCACAGGGCAGGCGTCGCCAAGCACAGGGGGTCCCTGCCAGAGCCACACGCTGTCACCCCCCTCCCTCCAGGATCTGAAAGTGGGCGCAATGCTCCGACGTACAGCCCTGGCTCAAGGGCTCCCGCTTCTCCCTCAGGATGGCACCAGGGCTGTCTGCTCCTCAGGCCTTTTGCTCTTATAAAAACCCAGGGTTCCGCTGAGCCTCTTGCACGTGGCGGCCTCTTCTCCCTGGTCAGCGTGGCTTCCTGCAGATCCTAAAATGACCGTAAACTTGGCAGCTCAGAGCAATGGAAACGGACTCCCAGAATCCAGACAACTGAAATCCGGTGTGTGTGTGGCGGGTTGGGGGGGGCAGTGGGGGGGGAGTGGGTGGTGAGGGTGGGTTCCTTCTGTGTGTGTGGCGGGTTGGGGGGGGGCAGTGGGGGGGGGAGTGGGTGGTGAGGGTGGGTTCCTTCTGGAGCCCAAGAGGACCCACCCCAGGCCTCTCTCCAGCCGCGGTGGTGCCGCCTCCTTGGTGCCCTGGGCTTGGAGACGCGTGACTCCCATCTCTGCCTCCTTGTCACAGGTGGCATGTCACGCGGCGCTCTCCTTGTGCGTCTGTCTCTGTGGCATTTCCGCTCATAAGGACCCAGTGACTGGATCCGGGTCCTCGCTCGTAGCCTGATTTTAGCTTGGTTAGCTTAGTCTCTGTTAAAGATCCTATTTTTACGTCAGGTCACGTTTGCAGGAGCCGGGTGTTAGGACTTTGGCAGGTCTTTGCTGGGGGAGCTGCTGCTGCTGCTGCTAAGTCGCTTCAGTTGTGTCCGACTCTGTGCAACCCCATAGACAGCAGGCCATCAGGCTCCCCTGTTGCTGGGGGAGAGTGGTACACAATTCAGCCACACCAGAGACTTCAGTCAGGTGCGTCCGCCTGCCTTTTATGTTTTCATAACATTGACATTTCCAAAAAGTTTGGGCCAGTCCAGACTTACATAGTCTGCAGTTGTCCAACGATGTCCTCTCAACATTAGACACAAGGTCACTTGCTTTTGAAGGTCAACTAGTCCCAAATTAGGTCCAAGTGAACCCCTGTCTCCAGGACCCGACGTCCTTCACACGTGTCTCCATCAGTCCTTGAATCCCTCCTGGATTTCCGGCACTGCTGGTTTCGAGGCTCACCTTGAACTTCTCATCCTGTGTCTGGGGTTGGCTACATATCTACGCACTCTGCCTCTTGCTTATGAGGAATTTAGAAACCAAGACCCGGGTGTTCTTCTTGCTTCTAGCCCCTTTCAAAAGACAGAACCAAACAATTTTTTTAGATTTTTTCCTTTGTCCATGCTGCACAGCATGTGGGATCTTAGTTCCCCAAGCAAGAATGGAACCTATGCTCCCTGCACCGGAAGGGCAGCCTCAACAAATGGGCCCTGAGGAAGGCCCTCAGCTCAGTTCAGTGCAGTCGCTCAGTCGTGTCCCACTCTTTGCGACCCCATGGCCTGCAGCACACCAGGCCTCCCTGTCCATCACCAGCTCCCGGAGTTTACTCCAACTCATGTCCACTGAGTCAGTGATGCCATCCAACCATCTCATCCTCTGTTGTCCCCTTCTCTTCTTGCCTTCAATCTTTCCCAGCATCAGGGTCTTTTCCAATGAGTCAGCTCTTCGCATCAGGTGGCCAAAATATTGGAGTTCCAGCTTCAGCATCACTGATTGTTTTTAAAAACCCGAGTTCATATGCACACCTCCAGTGGATGTTCAAATTCTCAGGGCCTCCCTAGTCTTCCCACATTCCAAATCTGTGTGTTCATTTTCCCACCCAGAGATTCCAGCTCCATCAACCCCCAGGGCAGGGCCCACTGTGGTCCACCCCTCCAGGTGCAAGACGGAGGCCTGGAGTGACCACCACGGCTCTCCTGGCCACGATGAACCAGCGACTCAACTTCAAGCCTGCTTAGCTGTTCTTCCTGCACACAGAAAAGCCATTTTAGAGTGTGCTTTATGAGTTACTTCTAAATGAATTTACTTTGGAGGGCTGTAAAACGCCGTGTACCTGATGTTAAATGTCAAAGTCAAATCCGAATGCAAGTCCATCCCCTGGGGCATCTTTCTCCCACCCCAGCCCTCCCCTCCGTCCCTCCCAGCCTGTCAGGTGCCATGTTCATCTGCTTCTATTTTATTACTTAAGCAAACACACAGGTGTTCTCATTCCTTACCCAGAAGGGAGGATCCACAGTAGATACGTTATCTGTACCGTGTACGCTCAGCAGGTTATGTCTGTTCTCTGCATCCTTCTGTTTCCCACAAGCCACAACCATCCCGGCCATGACACCACGCTGGCCCAGGGAGTTCCTTTCTCTGTCCTGCTCCCGTGAACTGGTCCCCTGTGTGGACACAGCGTAGATGACTCACCTGCCATCAGGTGGGCATCTTGCACTGCTCCCTGTTGTTCTGTTATAGACAGCAGAGCAGCCTGGCTCCTGTGGGTTTGTATTGATGGAGGGGCATCGTTAGGGTGCCCTGGGAGGCGGGGGCTCGCTGGGCCAAGAGTTCCTCCCATCCAGGTCTTTTTTGTGTGTGTTTCATTTTGTTTTTTAATTTATTGAAGCATGGCTGGTTCACAATATTGTATTAGTTTCAGATATATAGCATAGTATTTTTACAGATTATACTCCATTAAAACTGTTATGCGATAACGTCTGTAATTCCCTGTGCTACAAAACTTACCTTTGTTGCTTCTCTGTTTTATACACAGTAGCTTTCATGTCATGTATGCCTAGTCACCCAGTCGTGTCCAACTCTCTGGGACCCCATGGATGGTAGCCCGCCAGGCTCCTCTGTCTGTGGGATTTTTCAGGCAAGAATACTAGAGTGGGTTGTCAGTTCCTCCTCTAGGGGATCTTCCCTACCCAGGGATGGAATCCGTGACTCCTGAATCTCTTGAATTGGCAGTTGGATCTTTACCCAATGAGCCATCGGGGATGCCCTTTTCATGACTTAATAGCCCTAATTTGTACCTGGGAGCTGCAGCATGCTCCTCTGGTAGACAGACATTTCAAACTCCCCTCTGCTTTGCAAATAATGAAAAAGAAAAAAGTGCCCCTTAAGCAGTGGATAAGACTCTGGATAGAAGAGCAGAGCACTCCAGCAGAGGGGCAAGGGTGCGTGTGGGCCTCACCCCTTCTCCAGGTGCGGGGTCCGGGCTGCGGTCCCTCCTCGGAAAGACTGCACAGCGTGGTCCTCAGCAGACTGCTGTCCACAGCTGAAGGCTTCTCCTGTATCTTCCCGGATGGAGGGGAATCCGGAATCCTGGTCCTCAGCACGCCCTCCCAGTCATTTATCTCAGGGAAGGAAGATGTCACGGGGCACCAAGGGTGGGGGCCTCTTTCTCTGCAGAGCACTCCCAGCACACACCCAGCACACGCCCAGCTCACACCCGCTCCCCTTCATGCAGAGTGAAGGCTGCCCTAGACTGGTTGGTCTGCTGTCCGCCAAGATTCCGGGGTGCACGCTGAGCTGTGTACGGATCAGGCCAGTCTCTCCCTAGGAGTCCTGCCAGTGTCCTCAGACCAGCGCAGGTCTATCTGCTCCAGTCTCCAGGTGAAGTTCAAAGTAGATCCCGGCCAGCGAATCCCGAGAGCCAGCAGGCCTGTGTCAGCGGCGGTGGCGGGGCCTGGAGCCGCGCAATCCAGGACAGACTCGGAGCCGGGTGCTGAAGGCTCTGGGAGCCGGCCTGGGCCCTCTTCCTGGCCTGGCGGCACAGGGCTGGTACCTGCCCCAGCCACCGCTCTCTGGCCAAGCTGCTTTGGAACAGGACAGCAGATCACCACCCACCTGGTCCGAGAGGCGGCCGGGCCCCTCTGATGAGTCTGGGCCACCAGGCTGACCTGACTGGGCTGGACGGACGGCCCTCGGGGTGCCGCGCGCAGGCCTGGCCCTCTGCTGACCGCCACCCCAGTGGCACAGGCACGGCCATCCCCACGCCAGGGTCAGGGTGATTGGGAGACAGACGCAGCGGCAGGAGTGGCCACGGAGAGGCAGCCCCTACCTCCTTCCCCTCCCCCGAGATCAGAGAAGGTGTAAACTTTGCAGAGAAATCCGTAAGTGTCCGAGTGAGCCCTCAGAGCGGGGCCCATGGGGGGCTGAGCAGACCAGAGCCAAGGGCAGAGCAGACAGCCACTCAGCATTAGAAACGCATGCCCTGAGCCTCGGGGTCTTCATCCAGACAGGGCGCTGAGCCTCCCCCAGCGGGCGGGCCGCACTAGTGAGCCAGCTAAGCGGACTGGCCAGTGAGGAGGAGGGACGCCCAGCAGGCTGACGGGGCCCTGCGTGTACTGTCCGGGTAGATCCCAGGGTCGTGCTCTCCATGGCAGAAAGCCACGTGCCACTGCCCTTAACATCTTTGACCCTCCCAGTCTGACCCTACAGATCCAGACTTGCCCACGGCTGGCAATAAAGGGGCATCGCCCAAGGTGGGGCAGTTGGGTCCAGGGCAGGCAGTAAGTGGGAGCGTGTCCGCAGAAAATTTAAAAACAAGAATAAAATGGAGGAAAAGTCAGGAGGCTTTTTATGGTCACTTTTCACCTCTAATTTTGGACAGGATAAAATATCCTTCACCCTCCCCCCAAAGAATGCCCTCTTGCTCTAGATGCTAAAAATTTGATCTGTTTACTGTGGAGTTTAACTGCACACACATCATACACACGTACTACACACATGCACACCTACATATGCAAACGTACTCACACATACATATATGTATACTGATGCACACAGCACAACACACACTTACTCACACAACACACAAGCACACCCGTGCTCATACTCACACACACCACACACACACACACATCCACATACACAACACACAAATACTCTCATATACACACACACCCATACTCTCACACACACGTACACTCACACACACACGCACACACCATACATGTGCACACGCAGCACACATACTCTCACACACAATACAGACGCACACATATGGATACACACCATATACAGACATACAAACATGCATACACTCTCACACTCCTGTATATACACACACAAGTAACAAACACAGTAATTAGCCTCCAGATTAATTTACTTGATTAATTTTTTTAAAAAATTAGTTGATGTTTGTTATTCAACTATTCACAAGTGCCCCCACATTCTACATGGACGTTGGTTTTTAAAATCCCAGCTACAGGGCTGGCCCCGGCGCATTTGGATTCGTGCATGTGGGTTGATTGTGAGTGAGTGTTCTCCGCAGTGTGGAATTGCTCCTTGGAGCACAGTCTGTGCCCTGCCGCCCACGCCGTGACGAAGGCTCCCATCTGAGCGGCGGATCTGGAATAATCAGCGGCACACGGTGAGAGAGAAAGGCCCGGAGCCTGAGACCCGGCTCGTGCGGTTCCTGGCTCCGAGTTCTGCAGGACCACCTGAAGTTCCCAGAGCAGCGATATGCAGGCCACACACATGATACTGTTGGTGGGCACGAGCTCGTTTTATTTCACACGCGAACAGCCCACAGAAATGCGTTCTTTTTAAATTATTGTTTCAGATCTGAAGAATGGATCAAGACTGCTGCTGCTGCTGCTGAGTCGCTTCAGTCGTGTCCGACTCTGTGCGACCCCACAGACGGCAGCCCACCAGGCTCCCCCGTCCCTGGGATTCTCCAGGCAAGAACACTGGAGTGGGCTGCCATTTCCTTCTCCAAGGCATGAAAGTGAAAAGTGAAAGGGAAGTCGCTCAGTCTTGTCCAACTCCTAGCGACCCCATGGACTGTAGCCCACCAGGCTCCTCCGTCCATGGGATTTTCCAGGCAAGAGTACTGGAGGGGGGTGCCATTGCGATCAAGATTACAACATGATTAAGACTAAACATATTTTTGAAATTTAGAAGCAGCAGTTAACACGGTCCACTCTGCTGCCCGTCTGTCAGCTGCTCTGAGCCCTTGGCTTCATCCTAGGGTCAGGGTCTGTGTAGGTTAAGGGGCCTCTCTGTCTCCTGCAATGGGAGACCATCTGAGCCCTTGGCTTCATCCTAGGGTCAGAGTCTGGGCAGGTTAACGGCCTCTCTGTCTCCTGCAATGGGAGACCAGCTGTTTGTTTCACAGATTTGTGCCTGATACCCACAGCTCTCGTCAGACCTGCAAACGTTTGTTGTTTCAGAGCAGGTGGAGGAAACACGAAGTTCACAGCTGAGCTGGGCTTGTCCCAGGGGCCACTTTGAGCTCGCCTGTTCCCGTGCAGGCACTGGGGCCGGCCGGACCCACGTGAGCGCCGGGCGCTCGGAGGCTGTGTCTTGTGTGCTGGGGCAGGTGGGTGAGCGGGTCTGAGTCAGAGGTCTGAGTCTCTGGCCTGGAGCACCCACCCGAGGAAGTGGGATTTAAGCCAGGGTTGCCAGACAACATACAGACAGCCAGTTACCGTTGAATTCCAGCTAAACAGTGCACATTTGCAGTGCGATTTTGTCCCATGGAGCATTTGGGCATCTCACTGTGGACTGAATGATGTCATATAAAATTAAAGAAGTGGGACCTCCGTGGTGGTCTGCTGGTTAAGACTGCCTTCCAATGTGGTGGACACAGGTGTGATCCCCGGTCAGAGAACTAAGATCCCGCGTGGCACAAAACAGCTAAGACTGCACTCAACAGCCACTGAGCCCACGCACCTCAAGAGACCCAGCACGGCCGAAACACTTTCTGAAAAACTAAAGAAGTGATGAAGGTTAAGTGAGGCCAGAGGGCAGGTCCTGGTCTGGCAGGATCCACGTCCTTGTAAGAAATGCAAAGGCCGCTTGCCCTGTGCCTGCATCCGTGCAAAGGTGACTTTGTTGGGGTGGGGGGGGGGCACAGGAAGCTGGCAGCTGGCCGCCAGCCAAGGGAAGACACCTTGGAATTAAACCCGCCTCCCAGCACCTTGACCTTGGATGTCCGGCCTCCGGCCTGCGAGACGATAAACGTCTATTATTTGAGCCACTCCGCCCGTGGTACTTGTTGCTCCTGTAGACTAACACAGACTTATTTCTACTAAAAGATTAATGATGCTTTTATCTGAACTTGAACTTGAAGCAGGCATCCTAGCTCGTTTTGTTTTTCTGAACGTGAGTGTCCTCGTTCGGGTTGCTCTCTAGATTGAGATGAGGCTGGGGCCGTGGCAGAGCGGGCATCTGGGAGCTTTATTCCTCTCCGGAAGCACGCTTGTCAGAGCCTGGCCTGTCCCACCTGTTGGCGACACCACCACGTGTGTCGCTGCTTCTCTAGGAGTCTAACGACCACACCTGGACCGCAGGAAGGCCCCCTCCCCCTCGACGCTCCCTGGATCTTCCTCACCCCTGCTGTGGAAAGGGCATGGGCTTCACATCCGAGATTCAAGCCCTGGGGCGCTCCGTCAACCCCACCAGCGAGGCCAAGCTCTTCCCCCTGTCCCTTCATCCCTGGGCCGAACTGCAGGCGCAGAGCACCGCCTTGACACGACCAGAGTCAAGGGCGGGGCTTGCAAAGTTGCAGGACTGTTTTAGAGGCTGTTCAGCATTGACTTGCTCCCCCTACAAAATTTGCATGTTTCAGCCCTAACCCCGAAGGTGCTGGAGACAGGGCCGTGGAAGAGGTGACGAAGGTAAAGTGAGGTTGTGCAGCAGGCGCATGACCTAATCCAGTGATCCTTCTAAGAAGAGATTAGAACACCAGCGTGCACCAAGAGACGACTGAGAACACCAGTGTGCACTGAGAGATGACTGTGAGGACACAGGGAGAGAGCACGGCTGTGCACAGGCCCAGGAAAGAGGCCTCGGGAGGAGCTCGTCCTGCAGACGCCTGGCGGGCCCTCTGATATGGCCTCGAGCTGGCTGAGCAGAGTGGTGACGGCCAGCCTCAGGAGGACCAGAGTGACCGCCTATGGGGGAGCCAGGCAACCCCTCCTCTCCGAGAGTCTCCACGCTCTGCTGCAAAGCAGATCCACTTTTTAACACGATAGTGGTTCCCCCCAAAAGTGAATCCATACGACCCAGCCAAAGCAAGGAGAAAATCCTGGGGGATCGGGTGCTGATGGTGACCCCTCAAAAGGTCTTTCACATCCTGACCCCCGAATGTGATGGTGACCTTGTTTGGAAAAGGATCTTTTGCTGACACAGTGAAGGGTCTGAAGATGAGACCATCAGATTGGAGAGGATCTGAAACGCAGTAAGTGTCCCAAGACAGAGAGGAAATTAGGCTCTGAGAAGGTAGAACAGAGACGAGGGATGCTACCACAAGCCAGGAGCCACTGGATCTAGAGGGTGTAAAAGGATCCACTCCTGGAGCCTCCAGAGGGAGCGTGACCCCACAGACAGCTTGATGACTGGACTTCCCGCCTCCAGGACTGGGAGAGGATTGGTTTCTGTTGTTTCCAGCCGCCAAGCTCAAGGCAACTGTTTGCAGCGGTCGGAGGACACTCATACTGGCAGCAAACGCAGACCTGGGGGTCCTGCGTGGCCCCTTTAAGAAACGGAGACTCTGACCGCTGCAGAGGCATTGAGGGTGGTTCGCAAGAAGAAGAAACAGGATGGACAGCAGGGCTTAATGGGCAGCCCTGGGGAGAGCTGCCAGCCAAGGGTAATCGCTTCCTGTTCCCGCTCAGCCAGACCTGTCAGGCCCTGAACGAGCGCTTTCTTGCTATTCCAGAAAATATTCAAACATGGACAGAAATAATCACATTTTCAATGAGCTGGAGGTTGAGGCTTCTGTTCCAGATGATTAATCAGACTTTATTTGCCTCCCAGAGTTGGAGTGTCTGTAGTTTTGGAAGTGGCTTCATATTTTATGCACCATCTGCTGCATTTTTAATAGTGGACAGATCGAGTTGGCAGCTACAATGGGGAGGTCAGGGACCCAGAAGGGGAGCCCGGGCACTCTGATGTCTGATTCTTGGGGACAGTCGTGTGTGAGCTTCGTCACCACGCCCCTCACCAGGGAGGGAAGATCCCCCCTACCTCCCAGGGCTCCTCTGCCCTCCCTGGAGCAGGGCAGCTCTCCCTGGTGGGGTAGCTGCTCAGACACACAGACCGATAATCAAACTTGACATTCACAGTTAGATCATTGCAGATGGGTATTAGGATGAGCAGTGATTTTCAAAGACACCCTTTCCTTCCTAAAGTGGTAAATATGGCTTCACTGGAGCCTAAGGGCTTCCCAGGTGGTGCTGGTGGTAAAGAACCTGCCTGCCGATGCAGAACATGAGACATGGGTTTGATCCCAGGTTGGGAAGATCCCCTGGAGGAGGGCATGGCAACTCACTTTAGGGTTCTTGCCTGGAGAATCCCATGGACAGAGGAGCCTGGTGGGCTACAGTCAATGGGGTCACAAAGAGTCAGACACACACGCACACATGAACCCAAAGAAATGGTCTGTTTTCTCAAAGGACAAGTTCAAAGACATAAAGGTCTGGGCACATTTTGATGTGTGTCTAGCCCCCTGTCTGCCTTTGTGATGACACCGGAGAAGAATATTCTCGTGAATAGAAAATCTGATGGTGCCAGGAGAAGGCTGACGTGAGGCTAATTACTGAGACAGGACAGGAGCGCTCCGTGGCCTCATTCTCTAAGGAAACCCGGAGCTTTGTTGTCTGCGGTGGTGGTGTCGAGAGGCCGGCCCCAGCTGAGGTGGAAGGAGCGGCCGCAGGACTGGCCGGTGGACGCGGAGGACCCGCCTCCTGGGCCACTCGAGGAGCAGGAGGGGAGACGTCAGCACGTCACTCGTAAAATCATTCGAGTTACATTTTCTTATCCAGTTAAGCAGTTGACTCTCGGTGAGACCTCAGAGAAAATTAATTAACCTCTTTGTTCCTCGATCTCCTCTTTGGTGATGGGGGTAATGCCCTCATTTGCAAATGCCCTCTTTTTTTTCAGGAATTCCTCAAGGCAGGGTCACCCAGCAGCTCTCTAAATCACTTGGTGGCTACGAGAATTCCAGGACATCCTGTTCAGGGCCCGGGATTTCCAAATGTCAAGGAGACTCCAGAAGAGTCTCCGGGAGCTGGGGGCAGGGACGGGCTCCCATGGGGATCCCCCGTTTCCTTGGTGACGCTGGGCCCCCTCGCTCTGTCCAGTGGCAGCTGAAAGCCTGGTCAAGCTCAGCCCCCCGTGGTGGCAGCCTGGTGCCCTGCCCACAGCGTTCCATCTGCCTTTTCAAACCCAGGACACATGTTCCTTCCCATACCGCTTACCCAGGTCTCCCGCGAGGCCCACCTTCCATCTGGTCTACCTTTCTTGAGCCTCTGCTATGCGCCCTGAGCCATTTTGCAGAGGTTGGCGGCTCAGTCTCCGTCTCTGGAGAGGGGTGGGCTCCGTGACCTTGGGCAGCTCACGCCCACCACACTGTCTCCATCTTTCTCTCCCACAGAAACGGATAAGAACAGCACTCATCCCATAAGGCTGTGTTGACACCAGTGGTGAAGATCCCACCTGCCAATGCAGAAGACATAAGAGATACAGGTTTGATCCCTGGGTCAGGAAGATCCCCTGGAGGAGGGCATGGCAATCCACTCCAGTATTTCTGCTCAGAGAACTCCATGGACAGAGGAGCATGGCAGGCTATAGTCCATGGGGTCTCAAAGAGTTGGACATGACTGAAACGATGCAAAGGGCTGTTTTAAAAATTAGATGCTGACCATGTGAACCACTTGCTTACTTGACATGTGCATTTCAGCTCTTATCTCTTCTCAGCAACCTTCTGCTTCCTCCCTTCCCAACCCTGGCTGCTTCACAATTCAGCTATTGTTCATTCCGCTCAAGTTTCAAACCTTTCTGAGTCATGTCCTTCCAGAAAGCCGGGTCCTGAGTCCAACTCCCCCGGCTCCTGGGCTGAATGCCGCGAGGTTGTCCTTCGTCGTGGTTTCCAGGTGACACACTGCTGGCCGTTCTTTAACTCGTCCCTGAGTCCCATGCCATCCCAAGGCTCTGGAGTGGTTTACCCCCGAATGTGAGTCTGGGGTCTGGCCAGTGTAGGTAGGGGGTCTGCAGCCATGGGCAGGGCTCAGCTAGCTTCAGCCAAGCTCATGCACATACCTGGGAGGTTGTTGGTCTCAGCAGTGGCTCCATGGACCCTGCAGGAGCGTTCTCTGTGATTGAGGCTGAGCTGGGGCATCCAGACCCTCCCAGCCAGGCTGCCCAGCCTGCTCCCACCGTGGAGTCAGTATTTCAGAACAAAGAATGAGGGCCTGGTGGGGAGGCTCTTCAAAGCCAGGGCACAGAACTGGCTCTAAGAGTTTCTGTGCTCTTCCTAAAATGTCCCTCAACATCCTGGACGTGGAGGGTGGGACAGTGACTGCTTCTGACAGAGGAGCTATAACGTCACAGCAGACAAGGCAGGATCTGGGATGGGAGCTGGGCCTGCTGCCATCAGAGGTGACTCTAGTTCTGTACATGCGGTCGTGTGTATATATGCATGTGTTTGACCCACTCCAGTAGTCTTGCCTGCAGAATCCCATGGACAGTGAAGCCTGGGTGGGGGGGTGGCTATAGTTCACGGGGTCTCACAGAGCTGGACACAATTGAAGCAATTAGCATACACGTGTACACGTGTATACGTGTGTGTATGTATGTATGAACATGTGAGTTTTGCGTGAACATATGTTTATTGTCTTTTCCAACGTGGGCACCCAGCTGACACCAGGTTCCTCTAATGATCTACGAGGCTCTCTTTCTATTTCTAAGGGGTCTGAAGTGTTGCAGTTGGGGTTCTTGGCTACTAGGAGAGGCCGAGTCAAAGGACCCTCACACCCCGGTGATCTAAGTGAGCACAGGTCCCCTGGCCCCTGCACAACAGGTCAGCGTGGGTCCAGCTGCTGTGCAGGCAGCTCTCCTGCGAGGTGGGAGGTGGGCTCTGAGGCAAGATGTGCAGGTGCTGAGGAAGGAAGGACATCCCCCAAGCCCGGGAGTGCGTGTGTGTGTGTGTGTGTGTGCACGTTTTTGTAAATAGACGTATCTCCCTGGTAAAGGATGTGTAACTTTAAACCTTAAAGTCATAGCATTTTCACCCAAATGACGTGAGTCACTGGAGAGGACATGGGAAATGTCTCGTGTCTCACCCTGGGGACGAGGTCAGGGCAGTCACCTGCGGGGCAGGGGTCAGACTTGGCAGTCGGGAAGCCGAGGGGACACACACTCAGGACTCACAAGCACCCTGAGACACCATCCCCGGTCGGGGCCCAGAGGGAGGCTCAGTGAGAATGAAGGGCAGTGACATGGGGGGGCAGGACTGAAGTCGGAAAGGGGGTCCCACTTCCTGAGTCTGCAGGAGTATCTGTGCAGCCCCCCACCAGCTTCCTGGTCTCCAGGGTGGGCCTGGCTGCAGCCACAGCATCCAGCCTGGTTTCTGAGAACCCCCTGATCCCCGCCTGCAGCATCTCCCTTACACACCCGGAATGACATGTCCCCAAACAACAGGAATCGTCTCAGTCCACACACGTCCTCCACGAATTTGCCGAAACCTCTCTGCTCCGCACTGCCGGCCTCTGTTAGAATCTAGGATAAGGAAGCATGATGTTCACACAAGTTAATAATTTCAGTTTCTCAGGCTTAATATATCACAATGTCTTAGTGGTCTCTTGAGCACATTAAAATTTTCAAATTCCATATTCATTAAAGTTCCTCTTTGTTCCCGATTTCTGGGATTCCAGAGACATATGGATTTTTCTTTTTTTCTGTCCTTCACTGTAATTCATAAAAGCCCGTGGAGAATGAGTGCCATGTTATCCGTTGTCTTAGAGAAATAGAAACTTTCCAACAAGGAGCATCTCGCATTAGTGTGGAATGGGTAAGGGGCAGGTTTGTATTTTGTACCATTTTGTAGAGAAACCATTTCCTCTCGTGGGTTCAGTGTGTGTGCTACATGGTGAGAGAGCTCTAATGATGCAGAAACATAAGCAGGAGGCGGAGGCCCCTGCCCACTGTCCCTGCAGGCGTGGCAGGAGACCTCAGGACAGCCCACGTCCTGTCATCAGGACTGTTGTTGGCAGAGACACAGCCAAGTTTTCAGGCAAAGCATGAAAATTCCGTATTCTAATGACAAACGCGGAGGGAAGAAGGAGGCTTCCCGCCAAGGAAACAGGTGCGCCTCTGAGTGCCCGGTTTCGTAAGGAGCTGACAGCTTTCTTCTGTCCTCCATACATCCCTCTAGCAGTGTGTGCAGTGGTCCTCTCTACCCTTGGCAGATACGCTCCCAGACCCCTGGTGGATGCTAAGAACCGTGGGTGGTACCCAATCCTACTTACACCATTTCCCCATACATGTGTATGCTAATTGATTAATTAGGCACAGTGAGAGATTAATGACAACAATAATAAGATAGAACAGTTGTAAAATATACTATAAGAAAAGTTATGTTGGTATGGTCTTTCTCTCAACATATCTCACCATGCTGTGCCTCCCCTTCTTGTGATATCTTCTGAGCGATGATAATGGCAGGTCATGCGGCCTCCTGAGGTAGGGTCAGGCTACCTCCCAAAGACCTCTGGGTGCATCCCTAGGAGGGCCTGCTGCTTTGGGTGACCCTGTGTCTCCTGCCAGGACCACGCTGCTGCTGGATGGGGATCTGGGGGGGACAAAGCAGGACGGTGCCAGAGTCCATCACCCTATTCAGAACTTAAAATTTAACTCACAATTCAGCACTCATGAGTTATTCATCTCTGGGATTTTTCACTCAGTGTTTACTGAGCTTGGTTTACTGCAGGTCACTGAAACCTCGGAAAGCAGAACCGTGGATAAGGGGGCTGACGGGACTGAGCATCCTCTGCCAGTAAACCATTTCTGAGGCATCAGGGCACCGGGAGGAACAGAGGAGACCGCTCCTTCCAGAGCTCAGGGAGAAGCCGCGGGGCTGTGGGGGCTGAGCCCGGGCACTCAGACGCCCCGCTCCAGAGCTCAGGGAGAGGCCGCGGGGCTGTGGGGGCTGACCCCTGGACACTCAGAGGCCCCGCAGCCACTTGTTCCTATTGGGGACAGTGCCTGGAGTGGCGGGGGGCGAGGGTGCGGGTGGGAGACGGGGCCTGCTTGGACTTGTTGACGGGGATTCAGACTCATGGTGGCCAGCCACCAGGCTGCTGTGTTTGCAGAGGTCTCACTTAACCCACAAGTAATCAGTCCAGGAGGGGGTCGTGATCACCCCAACCTCGGGGACTGGCTGTCTCGAGGTCCTCCAGGCTCACACAGCCTGTAAAGCAGAGTGGCTGTCCCTTCATGGCTGGTGGACCCCCGCCCTCCTGCAAGGTCGGGGAGTGGATCCTTCCCTCCAGCCACCACCTCTCTCCGCGTCAGCGAGGAATCCCAGGCTGGAGTGGACCTCTCGGGGGGGAGGGAAGGTCTTGATCAACATGCTCCCTGGGGAGGGCAGGCTCCTGGTCCACAGCCCACATTTGAGAAGCAGGTGAGGCTTCGGGTCATCCAGAGCACCTCTCAGCTCTGCCAGCCAAGAGCCGGCCCTTGGGGTCTCCTGGGCCCAAAACTCAGAGGCCCATCCTCCTGAACAGAGCCGGGGCCAAGCTCACGGTCAGCCCCGTCTGCCTCTGGGTTCCCTCCCTGGCGTTTGTCCTGCAGGTCAGGGGCCTTCTGCTTTCCTTTCCCTCCTGACACTTCCCACACCGGGAGTCCTTCCACACAGGGGCTTCCGCCTGGGGCAGCTGGGAGGGGGAGATGGTGGAGTCCAGGGCGCCTCTCGCTGACGGCTGCCCAGCCCCCTGCCCCACTCCTGTCCCCACCTGTTCTCTGTTGGTTTCTTCTGCCCTGGCAGTTCCTCTGGAACTGTCTTCAGAGGAGAGAAAATGGCTTCTTTTTACCTATTTCGGGTTCGACCTCACTGAATTTCTGCAGCCCTCCAGCTCCGTTTGCGTCATTTTTCCAGAAACGTTGAAGCGTGGCGTCTGCTCCGGGGTTTTCCTCCCTTGGTTATCCAGGAGCGTCACGGGCTTCCTCTGTCTCCTTCAGGACGCTGCTCCTCTGTTTCAGAGGCCGGGCGGAACGTCCGCGCCCCGGGCCGCTCCTTCTCTCGTCCTGCCCCGTCTGCGGCACCAGGGAGATGGTTTGCTGCCTCCTGCCCTGCTCCCTCCTCCTGACTCGGTTTGCCATCTGGGGGCAGTTTTTCAGCCAGTGGCGATGCTTCTAGAACCTTCTTCAGATCCCTGGGGCTCTCCCTGTGGGGCGTCTCCCCTAGCCCTGACGTAGCTGAGCTCCACGCAGACGGACACCCCTCTCAGCAAGCGCCCACCCTGCTGTGCCCTCAGCCAGCCCTGAGCCCTTGTGGGCTCCCATGGGGTGGTGACGCCGTCCCCAGGGGCCCAGGGGAGCCCTGGTCACCCCACCCACTTCATCTTGCCGCCCGTGACTCAGGGCCCGTGACTCAGGGGCTCTGTCCCTGTGAGCCAAATGCCCCGCCTGCCACCTGCAGCATGGGGCCTCTCGCTGACCAGGGCGGCAGCCCTGACCTCCCCGTGGGGACTCAGCTGCCCGTGGTCCCAGACGTGTGGTCTTTCCCTGTGCCTCTGCCAGGCGACTCCTGTTTTCCAGAAGGTGGTCCTTCTTGTCTTTCCCTGCTTCCTTCTCCCCTGGGGCTCACAACAGGAGTGCCCCCCCAGCTCCGTGGGATCCCCAGGCACAGCTTCCCACAGCTGCCCTCCCCAGCCCAGGGGTCCCCAAGCTCTGCCTGCGTGGTGGGTGCGAGGGCTCAGTGAGCACTGGTTCTTGGAAGGAGGCCCCCAGACCTCCTCCTGCGCCTCCCGCAGGGGCACCTGGGCCCCCAGTAAACTCCCGGCCGCATCTCTGCGTGTTGGTGTCAGCCCCAGGGGGCTCATGAGCAAGACCCTCCGCCCAGACCCGGGTGCCCCTCCTTACCTCTGGGCGGCCCCCTCGCTGTCTGCCGCACTCCCCTCCCTCTCTCTTTGTCTCATCCCAATTTTCCTGCCTCTGGTTGCAGCTGAAAGAGTGTCTTAGCACCTGCGATAACCTCCTCGTGACTGTCAGATATGAATGCCTCTGTCCTTGGGGTTTGCAGAGCACATAATTCTAGTAACATTTGATGTTCCCTTTAAGGTCACGATGGAGGTGCTGGACTTCATCTCAGCCCCGCCAGACGGGGCTCCCTCCAGGCAGGGCTGACTCACGGGGGCCCTCCCAGCTGCACACAGCTGCCCACTCCCTGCAGGCCTCTCTGGAAGGTTCTCAGTGATGGAGGGTGGCACGAAGCCCTCGCTTTCCCCAAGGGCTGTGCATCTGTAAGGAGATGCGGCACCTCGTTAGGAAGGGCCCAACTTGGAGTCCAAGGCCTTGAGTCCGATCCCGGCGTGCGATCCTGGGGAAGACGCACTCAGGTGCAAGTCCTCCAGCAGGGACACGGGATCTGAGCACGCCCTCCTGATAAAAGTGGGAGAAATAAGGGAGCTTGTGATGGAACAGCTTGAGCCGAGGTTTAGCAGCCATCAGGCTCTCAGTCCAGGGAAGGGAACCGCCCGGCGGCAGAGCACCTGCCTGCCCTGCTCACATCAGTTGACAAGCGAGGGCAGAGGAAGGGTCCTGCCCAGGGGTCGCCGTCTGGGTGGGAGCAGAGAGGCCTTTGGCTTTAGTTTCCTACATCCCAAAGCCATCGTATGTTTAGGACAAAACTCCAAGGGCTGTGTTACATAGATGGAAAACTTCTTTCTGGGGCAAAATTGGAAAATAATTTCACAATTTGGCCAGGGAATATTTTACTCATTCATTAAATCCCCAGGTCATTGTTAAATGGCCAAGATCTGTCTTGCCCTTCATACAAAGTCATTTTCGGTATTTATTTTAAGAAGCAATGTTGGATTTGAAAGGACCGTGACTCAGGTGAGGCTGGGAATCAGATGGCCTCATCCAGGGCTCTGAACAATCACTCTTATGACATCATGCTTAGACCTCATGTTTGCCCCATCGGAGCAAGAAAAGAAATAATCGTGGTGTCTGGCTGCTTTCCCACGCGGTCTGTCTGCTGTGCCAAGAAGCCTCCTCACATGTTCGCCAAAGGACGGAATGGCCTCAGCTGCAGCCCGTGCCCCTGAGCAAAAGAACGCATTCGTTCTGCTAAAAACAGAGGCTGTTCATTGGGTGGAGTGCCTTCTGCAGGCAGCATCCTTCTGTGTCAGGTAGAAAATGATGTCAGAGCAGCTTCAGGTGAGAACTGATGAGCCGGGGAGCCCGGCATCCTGCGACGGGGCTTATGGGCAGAGAAATAAAACGAGTGAAATAGGAATAAAGAATGAAAACAGAGGGTTTAGTTTCAATCCCTGCTCTTCCCCTCTTCTGCTCCAGAGGCTCCTTACAGTTCAGAGCGATTGGAAGCTCAGCTGTTTTTAATGACAAGTGAAAGTTTCCAGCCCCCATCTCCCCCACC